>NW_027555847.1:168465413-169117913 GCF_003287225.1 Phascolarctos cinereus
ACTAGAATGTCTCCAGATGAAAAAGAAAACCAAACAAATAAACAAAACCCTTCCTTGTAGTCCCATTCTCCCCATATGTCCTCAACAGGGTAAAACAATATATTCTTTATAGACCTGTAGGAAAGAATATCCTCCTCTCACCTACTTTCCCCCATTTTCAGGTGTTTATCTATAATCTTGCATCAGACAAAAGAAAAGAGGAGATGGATCTGCTGTAAGTCCTGAATTTTTCTTTCCTCTTCCTCGTTTGTTGTTACTCATAGGGTTACCCTAACTCAGTACCCCTATTACACATGGCCACTCCTGTATCTCTTCCACAGGTTAAAGAATCAGCCTAAATCCCCAATTCCTAACCTAGAACTATCTCTCAGCTAAAAATTATTCATTTGTTAAGTGATGGGACTTGACCTTTGAATTGTGAGTGATCCACAGAAGGCAAAAGAAAACTAAAGAGATTTGAATAAAGTTATGACACCACAAGCTAGGAGTGATGGGAATCTTGTAGAACCAAAAAAAAAAAAAGTTAAGAAAATGGTTTAAAAAATCATCTGCCTTGGCCCACTTACTGATGGGAGAAAATAGGCTGTGTCCAGAGTCACAGCCCAGAAAGACACTGAAATGATTACTGATGAGAGATGTGAAATGGTCCTTTACTGGTCCAGAAGTGTGGTCACACCTCAACTCTCCCAATACGAGAAAGGTATTCAGGCCCCGGTAAACACTTTGACCCATTATTACTGAAACCTGGGGATAAAACTTTCGGAACCTTTTAAAAAACTGGAAATGTCACCTGAGACACCAAACCATTATTTTAGGGAGCTTCGGTTAAATTTTTCTAGTGAACTGAGTGATTTTATTTGTGAAGGTTTAGGAAGTGAACTAGGAAAGGGATTTTTTTTTAAAGTAGGAATGGGTAGGAGAATAGAGAAAATAATGAGGAACAATGTAATCAGATTCTGAATGATTCAGCTCTTCCAGATGACGGCACAGTGAATGGGAAAATAGTCTGACACACTTCATTACAAGATTCAAAACCTGGAGATAATGACCCTTAATAAGGGTGGTGCATAGCAGGTAGAAGAAGGGTGCAATTTACTGACCAGAAAAATAATATTAGGTATGTTGGGTAAAAAAGCCTGAAGGGTATTTTTTGAGATACAAAAGAAAAATGTAAAAAGTATGTTTCTGCTAAATTTAATCAAATGTCCAAAGCCAGAATTTTGGTCATCATTCTGCTGGTAATGTGTTACCATTCCTGGGAAATTAATAAACAGGGCAAGAAGGTTGGGCCCAGGTTCAAAACTGTGGATTCTTTTTTTATGAGAAAAGCCAACAGAGATTTATTTCACTTCTCACTTGAGGAAAGTGAATTTCAACAAGCAAAGGCTGAAAAGTACTGTCTTGTTGGCTATGAGAATAGAAGAAAAACAGTGGACAATTTAACAAGAGGGATCAGAGGGCCTACATCTAAATGCTGTCTCTGAGGCTTAATACCTCTCTGACCTCAGCCAAGTCACTTAATCTTTCTTGGTCTCACTTTCCCCATCTACAAAATGAGTGTTGAACTAGATAGCTACAGTGCCCCTTTTCATATCTAGATCTATGATCTTAATAGTCTACAATCTGATAATCCAATGAACCTATAAATAGTGCTCATGTACCTATGCATCCCATTTGGACTTCTCAGACCCTGGCCAACCTTTTGGAATTAAAACTTCCTTCCAAAGGTCTAATGAAAACTGAGAATAATTAATAGGAATCATTGAAAAAAACCAAAACAATAAAAGAACCCTCCTTTCATCATTGATTCCACAATGGTTTGGTCTGGGGACTTGTTCTCAATATTGTTCTATTTTCATAGAAGAAGAAAGGCCTCTCATTCAACACAGAGAAATCTTTTTTCCACTTTAAAATTCAGGAGAAAGAAACACTGAGAGTGACTGGGCATTTCTCAAGGTCTGTCTTGCACAGAGAGAGATTACACAACTGGAATAATGAGTATTGAGCAAAATCCAGTAAGTGGAATAGATTTCAAAAGCTTAATAGATTACTGAAAATGAAAACAGTAATTCCTTGGGTTTCTATGAGGAAAGTCACACTTGTAATTCTGCTAGTCAACATTTCACTCAAGAAAAGGAAGCAGATTATGCCTTGCCTAAAGCTAATGCCCTGTATAAGTGAAGGAAGAAAATGGAAGTGTTTGAAGAGAGGCAATGTTGTGTAATGGGAAGTGGACTGTGTTTGGAATCACACATTTGGATTTGAATCCCAACCGTGCTACTTATCACCTATGTGATTCTGAGCAATTAACTTCAATGGGCATCAGTTCCCTCATCAGTTAAATAAGGAGATTTGCAATAGCTGACCTCTAAGTGGAATTTTGGATAGAACCCTGGACTTGGAGTGAGGAAGACCTAGCTTTGAGCCCTCCCTCAGATACTTAGGACCTGCGTGTTCCAGGTCAAGTCACCTAACTTTTATCTGCTTCAGTTTTCTCATTTCTAAAATGAGAATAGTAATAACTACTTTACATTGTGTTTGTGAGGATCAAAGATAATACATAACATTGTTTTTTATCTTTCATTTTTGAAGAGAGCTGATCACATGAAAGGGCAATGTCTTCATTTGTAGGTGAATTGGATTTAAGTGAGGCAGAGTTACACAAAGTTGTCAACCTCATTCTTCCCTTCCAGTCATCAGAGTCCAGTGGCAAGACAAAAGTCAAGATAATTGTCAATGATCTGGGATTCAGTGGATGACCTTGGTGTCTTCAATGCCTGACCAAACTCTAAGTGCACCACAGAGCCTGCTTCAACTGCCTTCATGGCCATTGGAACAAACTGTTCTTATCCACCAGTTCCACTGGGAGAGGTCTTTACATGCTTGGGATAAACATCCCCCTAACTCACCAATGAGTTCGAGCCCCATTGATTGCCCTCAACCTGGTTTAGCCTGTCTGCCAAGAGGATTTACCAGACTGTGGCTGCTGCACATGCTACAGCTTCTTAGATGAATAGGTGAGAGTTGAGTCCCAGGTAGACACCAAAAGTGGATGAGCAGCCCTGAAAACAGCTATGTTTGTAAATACATAATATGCAATGCATACATAAAGAAACGTATAAGCCTTAAATTACTAAATATTATATATATATATATATATATATATATATATAATACATAATTTTATTGTTTTTATCATTATTATTACTATTATTAGCATGGTGATCCTATGGTCCTTTCCAGATATACCCAAGGTTGTTGAGCAAAAAACTTTGCCTAATGTTAGTAAACTGCAAGAAATTAACAGTCCCTTTTCCTCAATATTCCCCAACTCAAACATGTGCAAAAAACCATTATTCTAGTAAACCCTGAATGGTGCCTAACATCTTTATCATCTCTTTGAGCCTAATTTGACTATTTCATGTCTCTGTTTCCAGCCAAAAGGCTAAGTATCACATTGATAGTCTTCATTTAGTAAATCAAAGAAAGATTCTACTCTTTTTTTGAAGGCAGGCAATTAGGAGGAACAGTCCATTCTGTCGCATCTCAAGGTTCTGGGAATGAAACATGGCCTTAAGTTTCCCTCAGACTGCTTTAGGCTAGTTCCACTTAGCAAACCATTTAAGATAACATCATGATAAAATCACAGCATTTTCTTTGGCCCCATAACAAAAATGATCAGCTATGACTTATATGGCTTTGCTATTGCAGACAAAAACATTAGCTTGGGCTCACAGACTCAATACCTAGAAAATAAGGGAATAGAAAGCATAGACGTGCCTTGCTTTCACACCACCCATACCTAAAAAACCAAACCAAAACAAAAAAAGAAAACTTTAAACTTATGAAAAAAAAGGGGAAGATGATAATTCATGTCATAAAACAATCCTTTATAAGAACACAGAACTTAAAATATCTGTTTCTTTTACACATTTAAAATATAGCTCAATTTACACATTTTTAAAAGTATACCTCTTGGTAAAAGCAAGGAACACATGGACAGTACGAGGAACCATTATCCTTTTGTGATCTATCCTGCATGAGAAAGAAATAATTTCTATCATTCTAGTAAATGTGAAGTAGAGATGCAAGAATATAAGAGTATTTTATTGGTTGCTGCAAATGGATTGGGGGAGGTGGGGGAGATGATCTCTTCTGTAATGCTTCTACAGAGCAATACTGTACTTTACCATGAACTCACAAGGTCATTGTTTGAATGTGTAATTGTATCTCTTATCCAGTAGAGGAAGGAATGAAAAAAGATGGTCATTACCAGGTAACTGGAGTAATACAAATGAAGTATTGGCATTCTCCAGTCACCATAAAAGCTGCTTCTATTTTTGCTCTGCACACATGATCACAGATATCTATGGCCTGAGAGAATAGTCAATAGCCCCCAATCCCTAAAAATCAAAGCAACCTATCAAGGATTCTCTTCTGATGGCCAATCATAGTCCCAAAGCATTATTTTAAAAAGCAGGGTCCATACCTAAAAAGGCAGAAGGAGATACTGTGCCATTACTTCGGGAAACCATGACGCTGATTCCTGTCTCCACAAATGGAACAGAAAAGTCCACCACCTCTGAACGTTCCTCATTAATTGTTAGAGACCCCACTGCCATGACGGCTCGATGGTACACCACCTGGAACCAGGGCAAGAAAAAGAAGAGCATCTCACTGCTCATCAGGGAGTCCTTATTTTTCACTCTCTTGAATTTCAAATCCCAAACCTTCCCTTATGGGAGCTTTTACCTAACCTCACTTACTTCTCCAATCATTCCATTCCACACATTATTGACTTTCTTCCCATGCTTCCCATTGGTCACCAGGTAGAGGTCATAGGTGAACTTCACAGTCCGAGACAGCTTCTTCAGGATGTCAATACAGAAGCCCTTGCAGCATTTCTTTACATTGGTCCCCTCATTGGTTGAGTTGCTATAAAAATAAAAGGAATGCAATTCAATTCAACCTACATCTATTCAATTTCTAATACCTCTATCACAAGGCTGTTGTGAAGGTTTTGTGGACCTTAAAGTATTATTAGAAATGTAAGTATTAAAACTATGATTATTTGCAATGTGCTATGCTCTGAGGGTTCAAAGACTGATAAGACCCAAGTGGTCCTTCCTGCCCTTTCAGAACTTACAGCTTTCTATAGAGAGAAAGGGGCTTTGGGGAAGGGTGGAGAAAACATGTACACACATGATACATAAAGTGTAATGAAAAGAAAGGAGAAATTTAAATAAAGTGAACCTGGAAACCTTAAGGACAGAGAATACTTTGAGCTAGAGGGATCAGGGAAGGCTTCAAGGACTAGAAAGCACATTAGTCTTGAAGGAAGCAAAGGATTCTAACAGAGTAATGAGGAGGAAGTGCATTCCAGGCAAGATTTTAATACCAACTTTCAATTTCATTAGTCTAGGGAGTTCTGAGGGTAGAATTTTCCTCCATCAATGTAGATGAGTAACTATTTGCAGTTTTAGTCTTAGAGCAGGGGTTCAAAACCTGGGGTTTGTGAACTGCTTTTATTTTCCTTTTTGGCATTTTAATAAATTTGTTTCAATATTATTGTTTTCCTTTGTAATCCTATAAATTTTCTTTTATGTATTTAAAATCATTATTCTGAGAAAATGTCTGTAGGCTTCACCAAACTACCTTAACAAGCCATGACCCATTAAAAAAAAAAAAAGATTAAGAATTCCTACCTTAGAGAGTTGCCTAGGACACTGAAAAATTAAGAAACTTGGCCTTAGTCACAATACTAATATGTGTAAGAAGCAGGACTTGAACATAAGTGCTTCTGACTCTAATGTGAGCCCTTTATCCAGTGCATTATGCTGCCTCTACTCCAGGAATAATATCTCTTAAAGCCAGAGAGGATCAATCTGATGTAAGATGCATTGTATAAATGCTATTTGTGTAAATACAGTAGTTAAAAAATAAAACTAAGAAAGGACCAGAGGATACATAGGAATACTCAGGCATAGTGAGAACATGACTCAATGACATAATCAAAGAAATGGGTATGGAACTGTCTGTATGTTTCAGAGAGGAAGTATGGTCTAGTCAAAATGGACTGAGGCTGAAAGTCAGAAGAACTTGACACCAATCCCAACTCTCCCAGTATTTGGTATGGTTTTTCTATGCCTCAGTTTCCTCATTTGTCAAATAGGAATTCAAAAATATGTTTACTTGTTTCAAGGGTTATTGCAAGGATCAAAGTGATGACAGAAGTGAAATAAGTTAAAAAAGTGAATAAGTTAAAATCAAGAGATTACAAGGTAAGATATTATTATCTTATATGTGGCATCATCATCTTTATCAGACATGGGACTTTGCATCAGTTACCCCACTTTATTCATTTGACCAAAGTCTACTCAAAATGTTCACCCTAGGATTAGAAGCATTGAAAGAAAAACCCACTTGGCCAGTCCATCATGGTCCCAGGCTCTCAGATACTTGATTGCTGAAGACTAACTTACCATATACAATAAAATTACTCTTTCCCATTCACTGAGAAGGAATCAGTACAACATATATTCCATTGGCTCAATTCTACTTCTTCAAAGGCATGGAAAGTCTTTATTACTATATTAACTACAACATGCTCCCAGAGCCATTCTCTGTTCCTCTGAATGAAGAATCCTTAAAATTTAATAATAAATTGCCTTGAGAAGCAAAGCCAATCAATTTGTCCCAATTAAAGGTGATGTAAAGTGAGGAAGGGTGTTGGATGTAAATAAAACTCTCTCTTTTTCTCTCTTCTGCGCTCTCTCTCTCTCTCTCTCTCTCTCTCTCTCTCTCTCTCTCTCTCTCTCTCTCTCTCTCTCTCCCTCTCTCCCTCTCTCCCTCTCCCCTTCCTTCTAAAAAGCTTGGCTTACAATTTTAGCTAATGATGATGCTGTAATTTTTTCCCCTTTTTCTTTTCTTTGGGCCAGACTTGTGCTTTTATTAGTATAGGGAAGTCCCTGCAAGGCAACTCCTTCTGTCAAAACAAATGACACTCACTTTACAACTGAGCGGTATCCTTGGGATATTGACTTGCTTATGGTCAGAAAACCAATATATGTCAAAGGCAGGACTTGAACCCAGATCTTCCTGACTCAAAGGTCAGCTTCTTAATTACTATGAATCACTGTCTCAATTCATTAAATTTAAATAGGTTAAAATCTAATTCTTCTCCAGATTCTAATTGACTATCTTAATAAAAAGTAAATCCTATGCTCAGAAATTTTTCTTTCTTGGTTATATCCAACCACGATCTTTTTCCTTTTTGTTTTTTTTAGGGGGGACAGGCAATTGGGGTTAAATGATTTGTCCAGGGTCATACAACTAGTGTCTGAGGCTAGATTTGAACTCAAGTCAATTATTCTATTTAATTCATTCTATCCAATACAAAAAAAAAATATTCTGTGCACATTGCGCTTCCCCATAGAGAAGAGATTCTTCCTTCTAGAAACATTACATTCTCCTGATCTGGAAGCTGAGAAGATTAAGCCAAATACAACTCCTTATTCACATTCTTGTCTCTGGTCTCTCACAGCATCCTGTGGTTCTGGAAGGTCATAAGTAATTCCTTCATACGTCAAATGTGATTTAACCAGAGTGTAAATTCCCTGAAGTCAGCTTAAGAACTTGATTAAAGCACTGGGGTCTGGATCTCCTACTAAGTACCTAGTATAAGACCCTTGGAATGGATCATGATTACTCAAATATTCCCTTAAGATCAACACCATTTTCAAGAGAAAACACAAATTTTATTTTTCTCTCCACAGTCCCCCTCCCCCCCCACCGCAGCTGTCTATTGTGTTCAGCAGGAATCCTAAATCTTTCTAGTCTTATTACATTAGTTCTTATAGGACTTTTGCAGTCCATGCTAGGTTTAGAGGCACCTACAGGCATTTCCAGTGATTTCCTAAAGGAATTTGTGACATCTCTTCAATTTCTCACAAATACTAGATTTAAATAAATTCCTCTGCAGTTTTCTGACATAAGACAGGCATAAGAGCTTGTGTAGTTTGTCCCATGCACCCAAAAATATCTCTCTGGCAGAAATGAAAATAATTGTCAAAAATCCTACAATTTTTGGACACATAGCTAGTAAGTATCTCAGGCTAGATTTGAACTCAAAAATATGAGTCTTCCTGACTCGAGGCCTAGTACTCTATTCACTGCACCACCTAGCTTCCCATTAGCTATGTAAACTTGGGTAAATCATTTAATATCCATGTGTCCAGGGCAGGGGTTCTTAACCTGGGGTCCATGAGTGGATGATGACTCTTCCATTTTATAGATGAGGAAACTGAGGCCCTGATAGCTGAAGTGACTTGAGAAAGGATACATGATTAGCCAGCATCAAAGTCACAATTTGAACCCATTTCCTTATTTCTAGTCTAGTGACAGAGATGAGATTGGAACCCAGATCCTCTGTCTCCCACTGGGGGTAACAATAGCACTTACCTCACGGGGTGGTTGTGAAGATCAAATACAATGATGTTTATAAATCACTTTGTCTATAAATATCTATAAATCATTAAAGTGCTATGAAAATGCAAGCTGTAATTATTTCATCAAACCTCTTCACTTTATATATGAAGACAATGATGTTCTGACAAAGTGACATGTCCAAAGGTTATACAGGTTGTAAATATCAGAGATGAGATTTGAACCTAAGTCAATCCACCAATCAATAAGCATTAAATAGATGTCTAATGAGTTCTAGGCACTGTTCTAGGCACTTGGAATACAAATATGGAGAAAGAAACAATCCCTATATTGATCTTTCTACTGTGTCATGCAACCCTCTGGTCTTTCCTTAAGCTTTCCTTTAGGTCTATTTTTTTTTCAAATTTTGCCCTTCCTTCCTATCTCTTGGGTATTTACTGGATCTGTATTGTATTAATTTTTCTTTTCCTTTCCCTTGCTTGGCATTGACATATAACTACCATCAGCCTTGCAGGTTAAGATCATCTAGAGACTGCTCCTGTGACAGCTTCTGAGTTAATTGGCTTTTAGCAAAATTTAAATCTATAACACTTTCCCTTCTTTATATACAGGGAAAAGGCTGCTATTTTCAATGAGTGTTTCTGATAAAGTATTCCCCTTGATCTGGAAATATCTTACAGAGGCATAAAGTCCTTTAACCAAGCATCAATTTAGGGGCTTCCCCTAAGGGATAAGCATAGACATCAATGCCCTAATAACCCCTTCATTGCAGGGTGCCATGGTGGGAAGAGATCCATCTGTATTGAAGACCTCTTTATTTTGCAATGAATAAAATAAAGAGTTTTCCTTGACATTTGGGAATTGGGGGGGGGCTGTGGAAGGAGGGAAAGCAGTAATTGGAAGGCCCATTACTGAGTAGCCGTTTCAATATTAGACATGTAACTAACTAGAAGTCATAATTTTGGAAGGAAGGAAAGAAGGAAGGAAAGGAGGGAAATAAGGAAAGAAAGAAAGAAAGAAAGAAAGAAAGAAAGAAAGAAAGAAAGAAAAGAAAGAAAGAAAGAAAGAAAGAAAGAAGGAAAAGGAAGGAAGGAAGGAAGGAAGGAAGGAAGGAAGGAAGGAAGGAAGGAAGAAGGAAGGAAGGAAGGAAAAGAAAGAAAGAGAGAGAGAGAAAGAGAGAGAGAGAGAGAAAGAAAGAAAGAAAGAAAGAAAGAAAGAAAGAAAGAAAGAAAGAAAGAAAGAAAGAGGAAGAGAGAAAAGAAAGAAGAAAAAAGGATGGAAGGAAAGAAAGGGAGGGAGGAAGAAAGAAAGAAAGAGAGAGACAGAGAGAGAGAGGTATAATGTAGCTCTTTAGTAACAAAAAATTATAGGGAATGTGGTCTGGCCTGGTGAGAAAACACTTCAGAATTCAGATCAATAGATTCAAATTGCCACTCTCTTAAATCCAAATAGATCACTAGATCAGTATTCACAAGTACCAAGAAAGGGAGGGAGGGAACACCTGATAACAGCTTCCTTTGGGAAAAAAAAAAAAACATTTACTTTCCTACCCAAAAATATAAACAACTAAATAAGTTTAAATTTCAGTCTGGCCATTAGACGAGGAGATTGTTGCCTGCTATGCTATTTCCATTTGGATACTTGCTACTTATAAGGTATCCAAGTGATAATCAACAGTGGTGCCTTGTCTAGGAGTGTTAAGGACAATTGGAATCTCTTTATCCCCCAATGTTAACAAGGATTAAACTGATTACATTTCCTGCAGGTAAACTTGCTTTGGAGGCAGCCTGTTCAGTGCCAAAACCACTTATATTGCACAACTTGATTTTTTTTTTTTTGTCTCAGATGATTCTTTGAAAAGAAGGGGCATGCTTATTCTTCCAGGGGAGAATCCATTGTCTTCCAGTGTTGGTAAGAAAAGAAATTAGGAGCAAAACTGAGAACTCTATCCCACCACAAAGGATCAGGGAAGTGAAGGAGACAGCAGGATGTAGTAGAAACAGCAATATACAGGGTTTCCCCCAAATCTTAGTGACTATTTAAGCATTAAAAACTTAAAATATTTCAAATCTCATCTCTGCTACTTAGAACCTATATGACCTTGGACAAGTCACTTCATCTTTCAAAGCATCATTCTCTTCATATGTAAAATAAATAGAGCTCATATTTTATAACACTTTAATGTATGCAAAATAATTTATAGACTTCATTGCATTTGATCTTCACAATAACCCTGTGAGATAAGTGTTGTTATCTCAGTTTTATAGATTGGGCAACTGAGGCTTGGAGGGAATAAGTGACTTGACAAGAGTCATTCATCTAGTAAGAGTAGAAGTGTCATCGCATCCCAAGTTCCCCTAATTCCAAGTCCAGTCCTATGACCACTATGCTATGATCCTCCCTAAGTTCCATTCCAACTTATTTCTATATTTCAATTCACATGCTAAATTCATGTGTAGACTTTTTGAGTCCCTCTAGCTATGAGTGCCTCCTCCACCAAATTACCTTACTTTATTGGGTAGGTATTGTGTATAAGTATGTGTATGTCTACATATTGACCCTACCTATGGAAATAAAGGGTCCAGAATTTTTTTTTTGTATCCCTAGCATCTAGCATATGCATGACTCATAGTAGGCACTTAATAAATCAATGCTTCTTAATTGGAAGATTGGTTGATCAGAATGTAAACTATCTCACCTGGCTTAGAGCTGGATATTTTGATGGAAAATAACATGAACAATGGTGGCAAAAGCTAAGGTATGAAAGGCTGGGTATGAAAAAAAGATGCCATTTTAAAGGGACCAGAAAGCATCACACTGAAGCACTCTCTCTACAGTATTATTGGGCACTTAACCCCTCTTGCCATTGGGCCATCACTCCTTCGTTCATCCCCACAGTTCAGCACTTGCTGTTTCTAGCTACCAATTCTGGTTCACCATGTCATACTCCCAGGTCCTCTTTGCAGGGGAATTTCCCCACCATGGGCCTTCCTTGATCCTTAACCAGGAAGGTTAACTATGAACTCTCTCTTAGACTCAACTGATGTCAAGTTCTATTCCCTGAATAATCTACTATTTGAAAGACCTGGAAATTAAAACCATAGCATATTTGATTTGAGAAAGACTTCACAGAATCAGGATCATAGTTGGAGGGGGCCTCAGAGGTCATTTTACAAATGGGGAAACTGAGGACTAGGGAAATTCCATGTAACATAATGGGAACAACACTGGATTTGGGATCAAATGAAATCAAAGAGCAGTTTCTTGGTTATTATAACCTTGTTAACAAGTACATAACTATATTTTATTTTTTAACTTTGTTTAGGGGAGATCAGAAACCTAAATGGATTATGGGAAAATTTTTTCATGAATCAGGATAGAGCTAGTATGAATTCAAATCTCAGCTCAGTTACTTATTAGCGATGGGATTCTATACAAGTCACTTTAGGTCTCTGACTCTATGTGTCCTAAGCGGTAAAACAAAGGAGTTGGACTAGAAGATCTCTAAGGTCACATTGAAAACTCTAAATTTATGATCCCATTATTTCATTAAATATCCTGTTCAGAGGATAAAGAATTAATTAAAAGACATAGGACTAAAATCCACATTTCCTAGGGTTATCATTCTTTGTACTCTACTGAAACCCACAAAATAGGCATTACTGAATAGCATTTGTCCATATTTGATATAGCAAATAAATTATATTGAAGTATTTCCCATTAAGGATTTTTTCCCTTACTTGATTTTGACAAATTTCCGACACGGCACAGTATTTCGCACACAGGACTCAGTTAACGGGTCTATGTCTTCCACAATGACAAATGGAGCTTCTTCCAGAGTGACGATGCTCAGATGGTTGTCATCCGGCTCACAGTCGGCAAACGATTTGTACCTCGGCCACACGGAATGTGTCAGGCTCAGGGTCTGATTCTCCCATTTCCCCACCTGTATCACAAAGACCAAGATACACACACCCTCATTCACTGTTGGTTTCTATAAAAGCTAGTTCTCCATCACTAGGGACAGGGATGAATAATACCCTGGGAAAAAATAACTTTTAAAAATTCCATTACATTTTTAATAATAACTGAAATTTTATAGCAAATTTAAGTTGGCAAATCATTTTAGTATCTAATTTGATCTTCACAATGCCCTTGGCATAGGCAATGTAAGTTTTATTACCCCCATAGATGTGAGGAAACTGAATTTCGATGATGTTAAAAGACTTAGCCAGAGTCACATGTTACTGTCAGAAGTAAGATTTGAACACAGGATAGTGCAGAAGAAAGAACATAAGACTTGAAATCACAGTTTCTGAGTTTAAATCCTGGCTCTGCTTTCTTCCTCCTACTTGTGTGATCTTGGATAATTCACTTGAGTTCTTGGTTTTATTTCCTCATATATAAAATAGAGAGATCAGACTAGATGAGTTCCAAGATTCCTCTCAATTCTAGTTCCAAGATCCTGTGATCTGATTGTCAGAGGTAAGACTTGGTCTCAGGTCTTCCTGAATCCAAGTCCAGAATGCTAGCCACTACCATGAGAAGAAATTAATAGAGAAAGAAGGAGTAAAAGCAAAGGAGAGAAGGCAAAGAAGAGAACCAGAAAGGAGAAAGAGAACAAAAAGAGAGAAAAATAAAGAGATGAAGTCAATAACAGCAGAGACAAGACCACAGGTGAGGGTAGGATGGGCAAGAAAGCAAGACCTGTCAATCTAACCCAGGATATGGTTTTAGTTAAATTGCAAATTACAGGAAACATTTGTTAAATTCTTAACACTATAGTGACTCTCACAGTTTAATGCTCTTTGAGTTCTGTCAAAATAAAATCAATTGTATTCCATCTGAATGATGGCCTCCAATCCCAGCAAAGTAAAATATGAAGCTTTATGTTTTGAACCTTAATTTTATTTGACAGGTTATTGGCATCGCTCACTTAAAAAGCAAACTATCTCCCTCAGCACTGCACTCTCTCTTTCCTACTCCAGCTCCCACACACAATTACTTGACATTCAAGGTCAAGGTTTTATTTGCAACACCAACCTGAAAGAAAATGCCAAAGCTGAAAAAGCAAGGGACCAAATGTAGCCTTGTTTGCACTGACATAACCTTCCTATCTCTCCCTGGGTAACCTCATCATCCCAGGAATCAGCTCTTGACCCTGGGCATTCTGAATATGTAAAGCATGGATTTGGAGGGAGCGAACTGTCTCCATCTGAGATGATATCTCTGCCAGTCAATAATTATTTATCAGTATAACAAACTAAGGAACTATTTTCAGAAGTTGAGTTTCTCCTTTTGTAGAGGGCAAGTTCTTGGAGCTTTTTTTAAACCTTGGTCATCATAGGTTTGCAAAAAGACAAGTGCCCATAACATACATTGGGAAAGACTAGCAGCCAGAATGACCTGGGTTAAAAAGTTTATTTGGTTCAAATTTTTATTCAAACATATATGTCAATACAACTGTCTCCAATCAACTCTAACTCCCTGTCCCCCTCCACACACACACACACACACACACACACACACACACACACACACACCCTTTCACTAGCAGACTGTCAAGCCAATATTATGCAAAAGGAATCAAAGATATATATGCACACCATGGCATATATGCACACCATGGCAGTTAGATGACTCAGTGGATAGAGTGTTGGACTTACTGGTGGACTTGGAAAACCAACTTCAAATATGGCCTTAGGCCTCAGTCTAGTACTAGCTATGTGATCCCGGGCAAGTTACTTAATCTCTTCCTGCCTCAGTTTCTCTATCTATAAAATAAGGATAATAATAGTACCTGCCTCACAAGGTTGTTGGGAAGATAAAATGAGATCATATTTGTGAAGTGATTTGCAAACTCTAAAAGCTATATACTTGTATCATCATCATCATCATCATCATCATCATAATCATTACAAGGAAATTCATTCACGCAGCAGAATCAAGCACAAAGAGGTCTGCACTAAAAATGAGGAGAACTGAAATACAAGCCTGGTTGTATCTTGGTTTGACATATGAACATAACAAGCCACATCATTACTCTTTCCATTTCCCCAACCACTCTATGAGTACATTGAGCTACTTTTTTTCAGTATTTGTTATTTCTTGATTCCTTCACAACTTGATCCCATCTTATTTTTCTAATTTGTATTTCCCACTCTTTCCCTTCATGTTCCTTATGCACAAATTGAATGTGTTCATCCAAAAACTGCTCTTACCATTACTAATGGTAATTAGTAATTAGGTCTCTTCTATGAAAGCCTCTTAAAGCAGGTATAAGAGATGAGGACATTGTACTAAAACTCACCTTTCCCCAATCATTTCCTGTATTCTTCCATTCCCATATCTTTGCTCAGGTATTTGTCCCTACCACCACCCCCAGCTCTGATTGTCCTATTTTTACCAAAAAGCATCGTGAATAAAGATTTAGCAACAGAAGGGGCCTTAAAGACCAAATACTTAAATCCCGTCAACGTACAGGTGAGAAGGTTGAGGCCCAGAGAAGGCAGTACTTCTCCAAGGTCTTTACTCAGAATATCACCTTCTCCATGAAACCATCCCTGACTCTCCTTCAGTGGAAAGTGAACCCCATTTCCTCTAAACTCTCAACATGCTGTACTGTTCCTAATGCACTTTTACACATTGTTTTGGCAGTTACTCATGTATATGGCTTGTCTACCACTACTAGAATGTCAGCTCTATGATTCAGGGTCCAGGTCTTCTTCCTGGTATCCCCCATGGTATCTAAAACACATTGGACACTCACATTTTTATGTTTCATGTATGTTTTTCTGTTTTTATATAATAGTCATTTTCCAAAATGCTACCTCCCTACCATCAAATTTAACCCTCTCTTAAAGCAAAGAAAAACAGTGCATCAACACCATAGCAACCAAATCTAACAGCACAGGCAACATATAGCACCCATAGTCCCCTTCTCTCTACTAAGAGGAGGGAAATATGTTTCATTAACTTTTCTCTAGAACCAACATTGGCAATTACAATAAATCTGATTTTGGCTACCGTTCAGTTTTCATTTACATTATTATTTTTGTTGTTTAGTTGTTTTCAGTCATGTCCAGCTCTTTATGACCACATTTGGGGTTTTCTTCACAAAGATGCTAGAGTGGTTTGTCATTTCCTTCTCCAGCTCATTTTACAGTTGAAGAAACTGAGACAAACAGGGTGACATGACTTGCCCAGGATCACACAGCTAGTAAGTGTTTGAGGCCAAATTTGAACCCAGATCCTCCTAACTCTTGGTCTAGCACTCTATCCACTGCGCCACCTAGCTGTCCATTCATTATTTAGTCACTGTGTATTCTGTTCTCTGGGTTCTGCTTACTTAACTCTGCATCAGCCCCTGCAAGATTTCCCAAGTTTCTCAGAATTCCTCTTATTTGTCATTTCTTCCAGTATCATAATATTCCATCATATTCATAAATTACAATATGTTCAATCATCCCTTGATCTATAGGGACCCTTTTGCTTCCAGGTTTTGTTGTTGTTGTTGTTTTATTTTAATAAATATGGGATTTTTCTTTCAGTCTCTTAAATTCTTAAGGAACATGCCTAATACTAGGACTCCACAGTCGAAGTTATACACAGTTTACCAAATTTTTCTCCCATAATTCAAAATTGTTTTCCTGAATGTTTGAGCCAATTTGTAATTCTACCAAAAATTTATTAGTGTGCCTCTCTTCTCTCAGCTTCTCCAACAATCAACAGATGTTTACTAGATTAATAAACCATAACTGTTTACTTAAAATGTACACTTACAAGTTGTCTTCTCTCTTTCAATATGCTAGAGTGTTCCAGCATAAATTATTGCTTTCAAGCAAACCTATAGGATATTCAGGGAAGAAAGAAAGAAAGAAAGAAAGAAAGAAAGAAAGAAAGAAAGAAAGAAAGAAAGAAAGAAAGAAAGAAAGAAAGAAAGAAAGAAAGAAAGAAAGAAAGAAAGAAAGAAAGAAAGAAAGAAAGAAAGAAAGAGGAAGGAAGGAAGAAAGAAAGAAAGAGGAAGGAAGGAAGGAAGGAAGGAAGGAAGGAAGGAAGGAAGGAAGAAGGAAGGAAGGAGGAAGGAGGGAAGGAAGGAGGAAGGAGGGAAGGAAGGAAGGAAGGAAGGAAGGAAGGAGGAAGGAAGGAAGGAAGAAGGAGGGAAGGAGGAAGGAAGGAAGGAAGGAAGGAAGGAAGGAAGGAAGGAAGGAAGGAAGGAAAAAGGGAAGGAAGGAGGGAAGGAAGGAGGGAAGAAAGAAAAAAGGAAGAGAGGGAGCAAGGGGGGAAAGGGGTAGGAAAAAAGGAAAGAAGACCTAAGGTCCTCCCAGGAAGTGGCTTGGTGAAGGGGGAATTCAGTACAATCACTGATCTGCCTCACCCTAAAGAATATGTTGAAAATACATTGGACCCTTCAGAAGAAAATCACTTTTGAAAAGAAATAACCTGATTCCTCTTCCTTTCATTCCTTCAAACAACCCACCTGAATACAATTTTGACCAAAAAAAAAATATAAAAATAGTCAATCAAATGGCATGGATAAAGTACCTAGGATGTGCCAGATACTCTATTACCTTCCAGGGATACAAAGATAAAAAAGAAACAGTCCCTTCTCTCAAGGAACTTACAAGCAATCTGAAAAGGTAACCAGTACGTATATAAGTTTATGCAAAATAAATACAAAATAATTTCCAGGTGAGGCATTAGAATAAGATGTCTCATAGGGAATAATAATAATAATAATAATAATGTTAGTCAATGATAGCTAATGATATTAACATATAGCACTCTATGACTTGCAAAATTATGTGTGCACATATATACATACATATATAATATATATATATATATATATAAAATTCATAACATATGTATTTTCTTCTTTGATGAGACAATGCAACTTTCCTCATGTATCTACCTTTGCTGATGTTGAATGTCAGGGCATAGCAGGCTCCAGAACTACAGTTTTGGTTTTGATATGGCTTCCTCATTAAGAGTTCAGATCCCAAAGACATACATATCCACTAACTCAGTGTGCTTTTCAAGAGAATGTTGCAAGCCTGAAGTAAGTGAACTATCAGTCACAATACTGACAAATATTTCAGCTTTCAGAGAAGAAGGAGAAGTGGCAGGCAGAGTTGAGATTACTTTATAGCATTTCTGGTTACATTCTAAGACTGGCAAAGGGATGCGTGCACAGATGGGTCCCAGGGCCACCTCTGAACTTGAAGAAAAAGGAGTATATCCAAATAGTCCCTGAGTTTGAACCAAGGCAGTGAACTCACGTGTAAAGAAAACAATAGCTATAAATAGAGATACCTGGCACTAAGGATGTAATATCACAATTTTATGCTCACTTCTAGACACCAAACATATGGCATGGGTAGTACAATTGTGAAGAAACTTCAGTGAAAATTAGCGAAAGGATATACTAGTCTCTGAGTAAGGTGATAGGAAGAGTCCACAGCAATTTCAACCTGAATATTAAGGAAAATAGGATAAAGCAGCTTCTTTGCCGCATTGAAGGAAGATTATAGCTTGGGAATTTACTGGACCTCACATTATCCAATGGCACTAGAAGTCTAATATTGCTTTTGTGCCATTGCTTACTCTTTCTGTTCCCTCCATTCCCCACATTAAGTAACTTGTATATGTCTCTGTCATTTAGTCTATCTCTGTGTGTCTCTGTTTCTCTGTCTGTTTCTCTGTCTCTGTCTCTGTCTCTTTCTCTCTCTCCTCCTCCTCCCCTCCCCTATTCTTCCTTCTCCTTTAGAGTAAGAGCAAGTCTTCTTAATGTATTTTGGGTCATGGACCCATTTAGTAGTCTGGAGCAACCTATAGACCTTTTCTCAGAATAATTAATTTAAAATTAAAATAAATTTTAAAATACTAAATTTCAGTTAGAGGTTAGTGAAAATAAAGATGCATTTTCCTCATCCAAATTCACAGAACTCCTGAAATCTAACTATGGACCTTTTGAAAGCCAATGGATACTGGTTTAAGAACTCCTGACCAAGAGACTCTATCCTTATTATCTATCCTCTCCTCTAGCCCTCAGCTCCATTATCAATTCGAGTAGCAATTTGAATATTTGCAGTTAACAGTAAGTTAAAGTCCACATGCAGCAACTAGACTCAGTTACCTCATACAAAGAAGTAAGACACTTGATGAAGATGAAGAAGACAGCTTCCACTGCCAATAGAACTAATAAGGTTACCAGTCTCTAGAATACTCATAAAAGCAGGAGTGCAGGATTTGGGGATGAAATTCCTTAAATTGCCCTTAGACTTTAATTTTAGAGCTGAATGTGTTGACAAGAAGAAGAGCTAGATAAGTCAGTGAGTCTCCTTTGTGGCAGATCAGAGGAGCTCTTCAGAGTCTAGTTATCTAAGTGACTTTTCCTATGTGTCTGGGAGGAGAAAGTGAGGCTAGTGACTTTGCACAGCCCTCCCTCATTCAAATCAAAGTCAGTTGCAAGCCATGTCATCATGTCCCCAATGTCATAGTCCTCTTTGAGAATGAAGGACAAAACACAATCTATAAGTGGTCTGAGCTGCCCAGGACCTAAATGGCTAATTCTAGTTGGGTAACTCTTCTCTCCTCTTCTGACTTCTCCTCTTCCCTTATTTGAGGCTGTTTTGCCCAAAGGAAGGTAAATTTTAATGGCAGAAACCTACCTAGTTAACTTGGAGTTTACTAGCTAGATTTATTTCTTAAAGACCAAGTCTTAAAGTCAATTCATTCAGGATCTCATTGAATGGACAACAAGAGGTCCCTAACCTGCCCATGCACCACTTAATGGTTATATTTTGGGCCCTTCTGGCTCAAAGTGAATGTAAATACTATCTGTTTCTCTTTTGGCCAGCAACCCTGAGGGTCTTCCCCTCCAACTTTTTTTTTTTTTATTAAAGGGTCCATCCTTTGACTCACTTCTTAAAGAGGCCTATTCACTGAATGGGCATTGCCTCACTCAAAATGAGAACTTGAAAAGACCTTCCACGGCACCCCGGGTCATCTCCAGTCATCCTGATCCTTCTCAATATCTGGCCACTGGATCTGGATGGCACTGGAGGAGAAAGTAAGGCTGGTGACTTTGCACAGCCTTCCCTCACTCAAAGCAAATTCAATTGCAAGTCATGTCATCATCTCCCTGATGTCATGGTCCTCTTCAAGAATGAAGGACAAACCACATACAACCTATGTGTCTATCCTTGGGTTCTTCTATATTGTGCGCTCCTGGGGAAAATCTCATGAATTTCACTACTTTGAAAGTTGCTTGGGGTTTAAGCAAAGAATACACCAAAGGAGAAAGAAATATTTGATAATAAATATTTCTGATAAAAGTTTATATCCAAGATACACATGGAATTGACATGTATACAAAGACTCAAATAAGACTCAAAAAAGCACTCTACATTAGACAAGTGGTCAAGGGATAGGAATAATTTTCAAGAGAAGAAATGAAAACTGTCAAAAACCACAGGAATAAGTACATCTCAAATACTTAATAATAATACACATAAAACATTAATTTAAGCAACTGTGATTTCCTTCACACCCAACAAATTGGCAAAGATGATAAAATACATAGTCAACATTGTCAAGAAAGACAAGCACACTAATGAAATTTTTGAGGCTACGTTAAATGATGTGACCATTCCAGAGAAACATAAGGAATTATGTGAAAAAAGTCAATGAACTTTTTGTTCCCTTTTTCCTAGCAATCCCACTATTTGGCCTATTGCTGAAGGAAGTTAAAGACAGGAAGATCCTTCTATCAATCAATCAATGAGCATTTATTAAGAACCTACAATGTTCCAGGCACTTTGCTTGATACTGAGGATATGAGAACAACAACAACACCAACAAAAATGATATATTCCCTACTTGGAAGGAGCTTACTTTCTAATAGGGAAGAAAAGTACAAGCATAAGTAAATATGCCAAATATATATCACTTTATATAGCCAAAAATTCTCAGCAGCACTTTTTGTGGTAGTAAAAACCTATATACATGGCAGATGCCCAAAATCACATAATGGCTTAACACATGTGTTTATATGATATTTTAATGTAATATATATAGATGTGTGTGTGTGTGTATACACACGCATATGTGTGTATGCACAAACGTATATACATTGGAACCAGTTTTGTGGGCCACGAGTTATATTTCATCCCCTTCCCCCAGTCAAGCTGCTTCCATTCTTTGCTCTTCATTGCTTCATATAAGCCTTTCCTTGCTTCTCAGAACTCTTCATTTTCACTATTCTTTCCAGGAAAGATTTCATTTTATTCATATACCATACTTTTTGAGACATTCACCAATTATTGTAAATGTATTTTATTTCCAGAATTTTCCTATTAAGAAATGTAATAATAATGTTAATATCTAATATGTATAAAACCCTCACAGTTTTCAAAGCATTTATATATATACGTATATATATACGTATATATATACATATATATGTATACATACATATGTATACATATACATATATATATACATATATATATATAATCTCATTTGATCCTTACAAAAGCCCTTTTAGGGCATCTCAGATTTATAAATGAAGAACCAGAGAGATTAAATGATTTCTCCTTGGTCATATAGCAAGGATTGGAGCAGGATTTGAACTCAGGTCTATCTAATTTCAAGTTTAGCACTCTATGTACCATGCCATGTATTTTTATACATAAAGGGATCATACTGTCACTGACCTCCTTGGGATATAAAACCAATACTGGGATCATAGTTTAATAATGCTTCTCACATAATTTCAAATTATTTTTCAGAATGATTGAATGAATTCACAGCTCTACCAACAGAACATTAGTGTGCCTGTCCTCCCATAATGACTCTAAGGAGATAATCTACAACATGCTTTTCCTAAAATGACTACTTCCATTTTTTATCACTTACGATGATTTGAAGGATGTGAGGTGATATTTCATTTATTTTAATTTACATTTCTCTCATTAATTTTTGGCGTATTTTTTCATATAATTATTAATAGATTGAATTTCTTTTAAAAACATTCACATTCTTTAATGGCTATTATGGAATAATTTTTAGTGGTGATTTATGTCAGTTTCATATAGATGTTGCAATGTTAGACTATCAGAATTATATGATGTAAATTTTTTCTCCACTCATAACTTTTTGTTTTGTTTTGTTTTAGGCAATTGGGGTTAAGTGACTTGCCCAGAGTTACACAGCTAGTAAGTGTCAAGTGTTTGGTCTGAGGCCAGATTTGAACTCAGGTCCTCCTGACTTCAGGGCAGGCACTCTATCCACTGCGCCACCTAGCTGCCCCCTCCACTCATAACTTTTTTAAAAAATTCCAGCTGCTGTCAAAATAGGTATATGATTTAGGTCAAAATGAGTGTATGCTTTAGACTTAAAGGGTGATACAATAAGTAAATTTGGAGAGCAAGGAGTAGTGTATCTGACACATCTAAAGAGAAGGGAAGAATTTATGACCAAACAAGAGATAAAGAACACTATAAAATGCAAAATGGATAATTTTGATTACATTAAATTTAAAAGTGTTTGCACAAACAAAACCAATGCAACCAAAATGAGAAGGAAAGCAGAAAGCTGGAAAACAATTTTTACAGCCTGTGTTTCTGATAAAGGCCTCATTTATTAAACATATAGTGAGATGAGTCAGATTCATAAGAATACAATTCATTCCCCAATTGATAAATGGTCAAAGGATATGAATAGGCAGTTTTCAGATGAAGAAATTAAAGCCATCTATAGTCATATGAAAAAATGCTCTAAATCATTATTGATTAGAGAAATGCAAATCAAAACAACTCTGAGGTACCACCTCACACCTATTGGATTGACAGAAAAGGAAACTGATATGTGTTGGAGAAGATGTGGGAAGACTGGAACACTAATGCATTTTTGGTGGAGTTGTGAACTGATTCAATCATTTTGGATAGCAATTTGGAACCATGCCCAAAGGGCTATAAAATTGTGCATACCTTTTGACCCTGTAATAACACTATTAGTTATGTATCCCAAAGAGATCATAAAAAGGGAAAAGGAGCCATGTGTACAAGAATATATATAGCAAGTGTTTTTGTGGTGGACAAGAATTGGAAATTGAGGGGATTGCCATCAATTGGGGACTGGCTGAACAAGTTGTAGTATGTGGATATAATGGAATATCATTGTTCCACAAGAAATGGTGAGCAGGTGGATTTCAGAAAAACCTGGAAAAACTTGCATGAACTGATACTGAACAGAATGAGTAGAATCAGGAGATTGTTGTACACAGTAACAACAATATTGTGTGATTACTGACTTGGTTAGACTTGGCCCTTCTCAGTGGTGCAATGATCTAAGACAATTCCAAAAGACTCTTGATTGAAAATACTATCCACATCCAAAGAAAGAACTATGGAGTCTGAAAGCAGATCAAATATTATTTGATTCTGGACATGGCCTTAGAGAAGTCCTTTAATTTCCCAGAGCCTCAGATTCTTCAACTGTGAAAAAGGGAGTAGATGGTTTTTGAGAGCCTTCCAATTCTAGGTTTATGATTTTATGATCCACCATTTGATCTAAATTCTTTCTTCTCTTGTTTGTCTTTTTTTTCACTCTTAAAGGATTTTAATATATTAATTTCTTCCTTTAATTATTTCACAGATCTAAACATCCAAATGTTCCTATTTTATTTCATTATCATTTTCAGAAGTCATGTTTCAATTACTGTGCTATTAGTAGAAAATACAATGGAGACATGTCTTCAACAGCTGCTCCTTCACTTGTCTCATTAGAAGCCACACAGGTTCTGAAGACCCAGGAAAGAAAGTTCTCACCAAAGCTATTGCCACTGGAAGTTCACAGTAGAAGTTAATATAGCTTTATTAATCAAAAGTATACTAATTACTACATATTTTTGCATCGACCTTTCCTTCTAACCTCTAGTCAAATCGTATCCCTTGTTATATTGTGACTTATTATCTGCCCTAATACTTGTTTCTCCAGCATTTAACACAGCTTTTTTCACATAATAAATGTTTAATTATTATTTTGTCATTCAGTCATTTTCACTCTCTTCTCTTTTGTTTTGTTTTTGCATTGCATTCTATTGGGTCCTCAGTTGGGTTGTTTATTCATTCTTTGGTCACTTAAGCTTAAATAGTATTCTTGGTTGGGGTACTTTGGGGAGATTTCTTTCCTTTTCTATAATTGTTTTAAGTCATTTTTTTCAGGTTATTTGGCACATTGCTTACTATTTTGATGTGATGAAGAGGAGTTTGGTTTAGATATGACCTCTTATACTCAACCATCTTGCTTGAAGTTTTCCCAACTTAGATGTTAAAAATACATTCTCTAGATGGAAGTAAGGGCCCTTAATGGAGACTAATCCAAAACAAGTTACCTGTCCTGGAACAACAAAAGCTTAGAATAAGCTTCAGCTATTTATGAGTGTTAAGAACAACAAAAAGGATTTGGGGATTTTAAAAATCTGTATTAGAAAAAGGAAGAGAATCAAAACAGGAATATGAGTGGGGCTGCTCAGAAGAGATAGCAAGAAAATGATCAATAATGAAGTCAAGGCAGAAATACTCAGCTCTTATGCTGATATTCTTTTTTTCTACCAAAGAGAATGAACTTTAGACTAAAAGGAGCAGAATAAAAAATAATTAATAGCAAGTTGGGTCAAAAGCTATGTGACAAGATAAGTAAATACATAATTGCCCTTAATGGATCCATGTAACGAGTCTCAGAACTACATGACAGGGTACTAAAGGAGCCAATACACTTAGACAGTGATTTCTGAAAGAGCATAAAGAATGAAGGAGTTGCCAAAGGACAGAAAAAAGGTAAATTGAGCCACAATCAGCCAGCGATTTTGATTTTTATTACTTGGAAAATTCCAGAATATATTATTTTAAAACATAGTATATACACATCTATCAATGGAAGTGGGGATCACTGAGAGCAAGCACAGCTTCATCAAGAACAGGGACTGACATACAAACTTAATTTCCTTTTATGACAGTTATTAAATTTTTAGGTAAAGGGAATTCAGAATGGTTTTCCAAAACAGTCATGCATCTGAAAAAATCATTCGTGATATCCTTGTGGATAAGACAGAAATGCAAGCTTACTAAAATCAATTAGGTAGATTCAAAACTGATTGATAGAAAGAATCCAAAAAGTAATCACTAATGACTTGATATCAAATTGGAGGAAGGTATTGTTGGTAGAATGCCTGAGAGATCTGTTCTTTACCCCATTCTGTATATATATATATATATATATATATGTATGTATGTATGTATGTGTACATTTATATGTATGTATATATGTGCATGTATGTATGTATGTGTACATTTATATTCATGTATATATGTGCATGTATATGTATATATGTGTATGTATGTATGTATGTATGTATGTGTATATATATATAATCACCAAGATGAAGGCATAATAGCTCATGTGATTATCACATTTACAGATGATACTAAGTTGGGAATGAAAGCTATTTGAATGCACGTCAGCTTGAGGATCTCAAAAGATCTTGACAGAATAGAATCTTATATACATATATATGTATATATGTTAGTATATATGTAGATATCTGCACATGCATATATACATAGACTATGGACACATATGTGTATATTATATATAATACACATATGATATCTATATCTACTATATATTGTATACACACACGTGCATACATGTACATACATGTATATTACATGTGTGCACATACATGTGAACACACATATGCACATACACATACACATACATATACACAGCTAGGTGGTACAGTGGATAGAGTGCTGGACTTGGAGTCACAAAGACCGATCTTCTTGAGCTCAAATCTAGCCTCAGACACTTACTAGTTGTGTGACCCTGGGCAACTCACTTAACCCTGTTTGTCTCAGTTTCCTTATCTGTAAAATGAACTGGAGAAAGAAATGGCAAACCATTCCAGTGTCTTTGCCAAGAAAACCCCAAATGGGGTCATGAAGGGTTGGACACGATGGAAAATGACTGAACAACGTACACATACATATTAACATATGCATATATGAGACAAATGATTATATATATATATATATATATATAATAAAGTTAAATATAAAGTCTTATACTTGTTTTTGAAAAGTCAGCTTTAAAAGTATAAGACTGGGGAATTATGGCTAGACAACACTTGATCTGAAAAATACCTAGGGGATTCTACAAGCTGAGAGTCCAAAGTATCGACAATATAAGAGCCCACTCAAAAAGATTAATGTGGTTTTAGTTTGCATTGAGAAAGATATAGAGTTCTGGTACATCAGACCACATATATCCTGGTATCATATTTTAAGAAAGTCATTGATAAACTGGAGAGGAGGGAAACCAGAATAATGAAGGAACTGGGAATGTTTAGACTGGAGAGGAGAAGACAGGGTGGACAAAATGGCTCTCTTCAAGTATTTGAATGATTAACACAGAGGAGAGGAATTAGATTTTATTTTTTGCCCCAGGAGGCAAAACCAGCTATGTGTAAGATATAGAAAGATTTAAGCTAAATACAAGGAAGGAAAAAAAAAGCTTTCTAACATTTAGGACAAGGATTTTATACCTATAAATTCATTAATGTAGGAAATACCTGGATGAGGAAATCTTTATTAATGTAGATTGGAATCTAAACTCTTATAGAGATACCTAGAACATTATGAGGTTAAGTGACTTACCCTGGGTCACATAGCAAGTATGTGTAAGAGTCAGGATTTGAACACAAGTCTTACTGAGGCTAGTTTTCTAACCACTATGCAAGCTGCCTCTCTCTTAGCAACTGAACTATCCAAAATTGGAATGGACTGCCTTGGAAGGAATTGGGTTTCCTCTCACTAGAAATCTTCAAAGACTGGATGATGACTGATAAGGTATTTTTTAGTGAAGATTATTTTTAAGCATGGAATGGATTCAATAGTTCCCCTGATGTCTCTCCAAAATTTTAATTCTGTGATACTAGAAACCTTCTTCCAGGAAAATATTGATTTCTTAATCAATGTTATTAGGGTCCAGTTTTCTCACCAGTTAGGAACCCATCTAATTGCAATCATACCATCCACATTTCTCCACCTTAACTCATACTTTGGTAGTATTTTAAGATCTGTAAAGTACTTTGTTTGCACCATCTCATGATCTATACAGTAAGCTCTGCAGTAACTACTATGACTATTGATATTTACAGTTTGCTGATGAGAAGAGTGAGGCTCAGAAGAATTTAAATGACTTTCTTGGGGTCATGCAGCTAGTAAATTGAACTCTGGCTTTTTGGTCCAACATTCTATCCATTATGTTATTACACCTATTCTACATGGATATCATGATATGCTTCATCAAATGTAGTCCTGATATCCAGATATGCTACCTTTTTTTTGCATTATGGACCCACTTTTATAGTCTGGTGAAGTCTACAGAACCCTACACATGAAGTTGTAAGGAAGACTATATTAAAATACAGTTATCAAAACATTTAGAAAGAAAAAAAAATAAACTTACAGATGCCCTGAAACTCATATGTGGACCACCTGGGATCTCAAGTCAAGAACCCTTCCTTTATTTCTTCCTCTGTATCCAACCAAGTCAAAAAGGAATGTATTGATGGTTCTCACTGAGGAAATATCTCTTAATATTTAGCTAACATTTTTTCCATCATCTTCCCATGATCAACCCAAGTTTCTGTGTTTGTATTAATATGACAACTGTCTCTGTTCCCAATCCCAATGTTTCTCACAAACCTGTTAATGTCTCTCCATGTGATTGTCTTCCAGACAGGTCAGATGTAGCTTTTCCTAAAACCATGCCTCAATTATCCCTTTTGACCACCCTCATCTATTTGTAACAAGGACCAGAATCTGAGTAGCACTGTCTTTAGAGCCAGGCCAAAAGGTACTCCCATGTGCTAATGAAACACACCCACCCGCTTTAAAAAAAAAAAAAGTGTGGTCCATATGCAGAGAGGAGCAGACTAATATGGAAGCAGACATATGTAGTTTAGAAGGTTGTACATGCATAAGTGAGAGAAAAGCTGGATTCAGGGATTTAAAATCATTGAAGTTAAAAAAAAATTAAAAAGATTCATTCATTGAAAAACCAGGCAGCTACAAACAAATTAATCTTTTAAATGTTTTTGATTGATTCAAACACACAGTGATTTAAAAGACAATTAAATTAATTTCAATGTCATTTTCATTTTTAAAAGCAAAAACAGAGTGTTTAACTGTTTTTGAACGGTTCTAAATAAACTTTGTCAAAAAATTATCTATTAGATCATTTTCTTGAGCCCTGAATTAAGTTTTTGTCCACCCTAAGCCAGAAAATGTCTACAGATTTATAAAAAAAAGAGTACTAGCCCCTACAGCACTGCTGTGAGTGGGATCCAATAAGGACAGTGTCTGGACAAGGCACAAGGTGCTAGGTCATCCCTCCCCTTACACAGGGATGTAAGGATGGCATGCAAGGCCCGCTGCATAGGGAGGTTGAGATGAATTGCCAAGAATTATGCCTACAAGGCAACCAGTTGAAAAGCGCTGGAGGTGGTGTTAAAGATGGAAGCTTAATCAACACCAGACATCCTCAATAAGGTCTGAGTACATTCACAAGTGTGTCACAGACTGAAAAAAAAATTGGCAAACATAGTTTAAAAGATGCTTGCATACTTCATCCCTGGGGAAGAAAAGTTTGTTGTCAAAATGAAGGACACGTATTTCATCCCATTTGTGATAATTAAGAAATGCTTAGAACAGATGCTGGCCTTCTGACTGAAGAGTACGCATCAAATTCTGCTTAGAATTCAGAGTTACAGGATAAAAGCTGCATGTTTATTTAGCTCCCCTCCTTGTGGATCTGTCTATCAGGACTGAGATGCTTTTAAGTGGAAAGGAAATTTGTTACACCAACATGGGAGGTGAGGTCCATGTTATCTGTGCTGTAGCTGGACTAGCCACAATTGTTTTCTTGAGTTATTGATTTGATAACTGGGGGGAGGCCGAAGTAGAGCAAAATTCTTTTGAAAGATATTTCATGTATGAAGAAAATATTTCATGCAGAAAATAAGCACTAGTTTCCTCTAAAATGAAAGAAAGTATAACTAACTCTTAAGGCCAAGACAAAGAAAATTATTGAACCCTATCCCAACCCCCCAAAATGGCAGACCGAAATATGTCTCTCTGCCTGTCCTCCAAAAACACATGATAATAACCACAGGAGAATCTTAAATTATTAGTGATCAGATTTAGGATAAAATGTATTCTCTATTTAAGAGATTTTAATCTGGAGTCCATAATATATTTTAATATGTTGATAACTATTTTAATATTATCAATTTCCTTTCTACTCCATTTTATACATTTAAAACCATTATTCTAAAGAGGGATCCTTAGGCTTCACCAAACTGTCAAAGGGGTCCCTGAAATTTAACATTTCTTAAGGAACCCTTAATCTATTATTATCACTTTCACATAAATAAAATACAATATCTAGATGGTACTAGGTTTTCACAGAAGTAACTATTCCTTTGGGTTGCTGCTAGGAGTCTAAACCATCTAAGAATTTGATTTATCAGGAATTGCCACAAATGAATTATTGGGATTTTTTGTAGATTGATATTAATCTTTGTTTCCAAAGAATTCTACAAAATAGTCAAAGATTCTCTACCCACCACCTGAGTCAAAAAAGAAGGTACAACTAGTTTTTACTGGGGAAACTTCTCTCCACATAGGAAAGAAGAATTTTAGGTGACTGTAGTTGACTAGACTTTTCTAATTCCCAAAGAATTCCCATTAACACTGAAATTTGTATTTCTCTTGAGTTCCCCTGGATACGATTTTCACAGAATTGGCTTGCAGGTCACTGCAAACACTGAAGTATGTAAGAAAGTTACCTTCTCTGGCTTAGGTCACTCAGGAACTAACAACTCTATTGGCAAAGTGAAAAAGAGTATTGAGACCATTATCCAGATAATTTGAATGACTTTTTAAAAACTCTTCCATTTGAATGATTATGTATCCTAAGGCCCAAGATACTGGGCTTTGGTTAAAATAGATCCAGCAGTTGATCGGGCAGTATTTGCAGATAGTAACCTGGCTTAAATTAAAAATGATACAGGGGAACGATAGAAATCTTTCATCACAGGCATCTTATGTAACAAACAACAACTGCCAGTAAAGCTAAATGAGCCTAATTAGCTATTAGAGCCTTAATTAAATTCCTCTCAGCTGAAATTCCAGAATTGCTTAATTGTTACACAGCTCACATTTGAGCTGTTGATTTTTCTCCCCTATTATAACCCCTTAAAGAGAATCAGATCTCCTTTTGGCTAACAATGCTAACAGAGGTGGCACCCACCATTGATGCAATAGTGTTTGTCTTAAATTATTGCCACTTTTACTTCAGTTCAATTCCTGAGACCCAGTTAATGTGAACATATCTTGGCCAACCCTGCCAGACCTTTCTCCTCTTCCCTCAACTCTGAAAGAGAGAATGGAAGGTAATTCTCAGCAGTTTTTCAGACAGCTTTTCCTAAATGAAGCTTTTCCTAAAACCATGCCTTTTTCCTTTCAACCTCAGGATGGCATTTCTTAAGATTCTTCACTGGATATGGTGTAACATTACTGCATATTTAGAAAGAGACTTGGATGAGTTTCTATTAGGTCTTGAAGATAGTTTAAATGATTTTGTTGATGTTTTTGAAGGGAGGTCATTTAAATAACTGACTATTTAATGGAAAAATTAGTGCACATTTTAAAGTATTTTCTTGGTCCTTAAATAGAGATATAAAAATAACAAATGTGGTATTTTTACCCTAGAGTTATCTTACATAATATATTCTTCCCTTCAGTTTACAAACCATTATCTAGTATAAGAATGTGATTGCTGATTCCTAAAAAAAATTCACTATCTAGAAAGCAACAAGCAAAATAAAATTCTTGGAACCAAGAATTAATCATCTTACACATAAGAAAAGACTTTTAATCAGTGAAATAAAATGTCAGTAATGTCTTGTCCAAAAAAAAAGATTTTCCTAGATTAGAATATGATGGAAATTCTAGTTCTTTTAGCTTGCCTTCAATTATTTATTTATTCTTACCTAGTATATAAACCTCATAAAAGTTGGGTAAATACTCAGAATTTTTTCATTTAGAGTTCTGTGTGTCTATGAAATAATATTAGACACTTGAAAAAATCCATAAATCCTTAGATTGCTCTTAATCACTAATTAATTTCCTGAAACAAGCTCTTGGGAGCACTTACATGCTTAAATTATTTATCTGTTCATTACATTGAAATGTAAAGATTTCCACTAGATTTATTAAGGAAAAGTCTGGAGAAAGTTAAGATAAACATTAACAGCCTCCTATATTGTGAAAACACTGTGGAGAGATTAGTTGTGCCTATGTTACATAGCAAGGTCGAAGGAGTACGCTGGAAGATCTGGGGATAAAGGAGATGTTAGAAGATTCTTTAAGGTTCCTTTCTGGCCTAACCTTCAGTTATTTGGTCATCTGACCATGAATTTTTCATGCCTTCCTAGGGAAAAGTCCCTGTGCCCTTAGAACCCCCCCCCAAAAAAAAAGTTCCTTGTTAGCTTCATGTCAGGTTCTCACTCATTCCAAGTGGTTATCTGGGTTTTAGGCTATCTGTTGGGTAGTTTAATAAGAAGGGGGAAAACAACACCAGCTGTTTAAATACAGACCATATTAACAATATGACCCTTCCACAATATCAAGTAGGGGAAATTTAATTAAGCTCTTATAACTGATTACACTTCTTTACTTTTGTTGGTAATTACCATTTCTTATATAAAATACCTTTGAAGAAAGTTTTTTTTTTCCATCTTGTTCTTAAATCATCTTATATCCAGGATTCTAACTAAAAGGGGATCCTATAATTACTGAATTTCAGAGATGAAAGGCACCTCGTTGTCCAATTTATGCCAGAAAAAAAAATATATAATCTGCTATAAAGTATTCCCAACAAGCAGTCATGCAGTCTGCCCCAAGACCTCTAATGAGGAGGAATCCACAAGCTTCCAAGGCAGCTCTTCCTAATTTTGGAGAGCTCTAGTGGTTTGGAAATTTTTCCTTCAATCAAGTCTAAATTTCCACTGTTGCATCTGTCATTAACCAGTGTAGTTTTCCCTGGATCCATGAACTGAATGCATACTCCCTAACCTATTAAAGTACTTGAATGGGGACAGAAGTCATCCCATTACAGTGGTCCAGGATCTTGGGGGAAACATAGAGAAAAACACTGTATCTACTGAAACTGGAAGGTTAAAAACATACCACCATAAGCCTATAATGATAAATTAGAATTTGACCTGATCACTGTCTTCTATAACAACTATCATATTAAAAAAAAAACACAATGGTAATTTAGAAACATCATAGAGGCTTTCATCTGTTCTGTTAATGGGTAAATTGTAAAGATAAGAGCAAACTTCAGCCCACAAAACGAATGAAATAGCATTTCCAATCTTGTACAATAAATAGTCCTTTCTGGGGATTTTGTGCCTGAATGATGTTCAACAGTTTTTGCTTCCTCTGCATATTTGCCAAGACAAGTTTGGTATCTGCCCAAGAGAGGTATATTCTGATGCTAATCTGATAGCTAAAACTGTGGTTCATTTCCTGGAGATTATCAATTAATACTTAACAGGCTACCAGGCATGATAAGGCTGAGCTATCATAAATATAGACTGTAGCCCCTTCTGCTCAGTCACTGGTAACTTTTTGATGAATGCTTTGAAGATAGTGAATTCTTGGTGGTGCTGGAATTGGGTGAGTCTGTTACAGTTTATAAAAGGAGATAAGCTCCAGTTAATTAAATTGCAGGCCCAGTGTACTGCTTTCACTGCATCTGACCTGCTGGAAGATGTAGCTAGCCAGTCATTGATGGATTTCCTCACTTAGCATTATGTAAAAGGCCAATTCCATTTGGATCTTGGCCCGAAACATTTGAAGTGAACCTCATGAAGAGTGTCTGTTGAGTTTTTTTAGAAAAAGGTTATTAGACCTAGGAGTATTGATTAGTTGAAAGCTTTTTCAAATTTCTTGGGCCCATGAAAAGTTATTGTGTTATAAAAGTTAAAATGTTTGGGACTTGGTATCAGGCCTCTGACGGGCATTTATTCTTACTATATCTAGGGCAGAGCAATAAATTTAAATCATCAGATCATCAGGGTGGAAGTTTTCTACTTTCTGTAAATTATCTTAGGGTAAGGCAAGGGTTGGAGGCTGGAGGCCTTTTTCTGATTAGGAAGGGCCAAATGAAAGCCCAGGTCTGTGTGATATCCATCATTCCTCAGATAGAACCTCACCCTTGCTTTAATGTGATGAACACTGGCCACAATTCCAATTCTTCGAGATAAGATGGTCTTCTGACTATTGCTTTTCTTCCCTAAGCTTTGGCTAAAACTGTTTTCTTTTTTTTTATGCTCGAGGCTTTATTGCCTTGTCTGAGCCCTAGACAATTCCAGAGAGAGGAGACTTTGAAATGCTTAAACCAACACATGATCTAATGGCAAGGAGGGATTAAATAAGCTTAACTACAACTTTGCTTGCCTTCAAACTGTAATTATTGGGGTCAGACAGGACAAGAATGGGCCAGGCAGGAAGGGAAGAAAAGGAACATGGGACACATTGTAGAAGACTGTCTGAGCCACAAGACTGGCTGTCTTTAGCTGCTACCCCCCAAAAAAAATCAAAGAAAAAGACATTGTCTTGGGCTATTTCCTTAAATGAAGAGAATCCTCATTATTTAAAGCACTATGTTTCTCTTTCCTAGTTTTTCTAAATATAATCTTAAGGATTCCCTCACAGCTTTAGACTTTGGCTCCAGAACTTAATCCATGTTTCATTCCCTAGTCTTCTGCTTTGTCCCTATATCTTCATGTTTTTTCCTCAGCATTTGCAGCTCTCATGTGCGCTTATCACAAAATAACAAATTATCGGAGTTGGAAAATGCCTCAGAGGCCATTTCTTCCCTGAACAAGAATGCCCTCTTCAAAGTACCTAGCTAGTGGATATACAGCTCTTGCTTGAAGACCTCCAGTGAGCATAAACCTGCTATGTCCTGAAACAACCCATTTTGCTTCTGGGTAGCTCTAATTGTTACATATTTCCTTCTTTTAGTCTAAATCTTGTTTGTTACACTCTTTCTTTGTGCTACCTTCTGGGGCCAAGTAGACCATAACTCTTTCTTATTCCATAAGACAGTACTTCAAATACTTGAGTGATAATTAACAAGCCCCTACTAAGCCTTCTCCAATACAGACTAAATACCATCAGTTCTTTCAACCTATCATCAAATGGCAAGAATTCAAGGCCTTTTACCACCCTGGCTGCCCTCCAATTATATCATACAATATTTTATATTAAAGTGATCTACATTTATGTCTTAACTATCCCCCATTGGATTGTGACCTTCCTAAAAAAAAGTGGTTTTACACTTTCATAATAACTACAACAGTGCCATGCACACATTAGGCATTTGATATTTCAACATTAGATTAATTTAAATATAGAAACTCATGAATGTCTGGCTTTGTTAGTGGATGCACATTTGTTCTTTGAGAGAAGGCATTGTGCTTGGACCAGATGCTTGATTTCAAATATTAATTCTCTACTGATCTCCAGGATCCAAAAAAATCCTCTCCTTACCCTAGTAGGGGCCAGTTGGACAAAGACACTAGTGAAGGGAGATGGCTAGCATGATCCCAGCTTGTTGGGATAGTGGATAACATATTGGACTTGGAATCAGAAAGACAGGAGTTCAATTGCTGTCCCAGACACATATGAGCAATATTACCTGGGCAAGTCACTTAACTTCCTTCATCTTTGGTTCTCTCATCTATAGAACTGGAATAATAATAGTAGCTACTTCACAGGTTTGTTGTGAGGCTCAAATTATATAATATATGTAAAGTGATTTGCAAATTTTAAAATGTTATAAAATAAGCAATTATTATTTTAATTTCACTTAACTCATTTAACATCACATGCATTTTTTTTGTTTTTTGTTTTTTGCCAAGCAGCTTAAAGCCCCATGGAGCCATTACAGATAAAACCCAATTGCCGCATCTCAAAATCTGAAGGGTTGGTAAACAAAGGCACATAGGTACAAGCCATTTTTCTGAGGCATGAAGCAATAAGTTCAGTTTTTGCTTTCCCTTGCACTATCAAAAATTCTAGATTAACTCTTGGGATCATGAATAGGTTATTAAGGAAATTATTATTGCTATGCAGTAATAGATGCCAAGTGGTTAAAATGAGGAAATACTAGGCTACAGGGAGATTCTAGAACAATATAGCAGTAACTGAAAAGCAATGCAATAGAATGAAAGGTTTAAATCTCACCTCTGCTCCTACTCTCCACAAATTACTTATCTTTTCCAGTCTCAGTTTATTAATCTGCATATTAAGCAGACTGGACAAAATAATCATTAAACCTCATTTGACTCTAGAGTCTGTTATTCACAGAGCAGGACATATGATTCAAAAGCTCATGCTCTCAGCTATCTCTTCTAACCACTAAGCAAAATTAACTTATGGGTGTCAATAACTTAAGGCCAGATATTGCTAATACCAGAATGTTGGTTGGTCATTGAGGACATTGTTTATAACTGAACTCATAATCCTGAAATAGTTTTCTCAGTACCCAAGGATACAGGCCCTCCCCTCTTCCATGAGGACTAAACAAGCCCTCAGGTCATCAAACAACAAGTAATTATTGGTGGAGCCAAGATGGCAGAGTATAGGCAGCAACCCAGCTGAACTCTATCAATATTTCCCTCAAAAAAACCTTTAAAATAATGCCTCAAATCAAATTTTGGAGCGGTGATGCCAACAAAATGTCAGAGTGAGACATTTTTCCAGCCTAAGACAACTTGGGAGGTTGGCAGGAAAGGTCTGTGACTCTGAGGTAGGAGTTGGCTCAGAGCATGGCAGCAGCACCAGTTGTGGAGCTTGGAGATAGCTACAGCAGTGGCAGCTGCAGCTTTGGGAATTCTTAGTCTAGAGACATTAAGGGGATTGACCAACTGGTCAGAAACAGATTAAAGGCTCATAATTCCAGGGTGGAGAGGAATAGTTGTGGTCAGTCATAAGGGAGTAGGGGTCCTGCTTGCAGTTCCAAGGCAAAGAATAGTGTTAGCACTCATGGTGACATGGGAACAGGGGATCTGGTCACAGTTCTGGGACCAAGAGAAGTGCTAGCTCTTAGAGCTTCAGGGGATTAAGGGTCCTTTCTGGGTAAAGAACAGAGCACAGACCAGAAGAGCAGTGACCATACCTCTCCCCAGAACATTCCACCTTGGAAGCACTAAAACGTGAAGACTCCTAGAATAAGCTCAGAAAGCAGCAACATGAAAAAGTCTGAAGCTTGGGACAGTGTGTCCCTGACCCCAGGTGAGCAGAGCCCAATTTTAACATAAAGTTCTAAGTAGCAACAAAAAAAGAACTTAACCATAAAAAGCTACTATGGTGGCATGGAAGACCAAGACAAACTCAGAAGATAACAATAGGAAAACAACTACACGTACATCCTCAAAGGAAAAAATGCTAATCAGACATAGTCCAATAAGAATTCCTAAAAAGATTTTAAAGAAAGAGATAAGAGTGATAGAGGGAAAATTAGGGAAAGCAATGAGAGTGATGAAAGAAAATTATGAAAAGAGAATCAACAGCACTATAAAAGAGGCACAAAAAAATAAATGAAGAATTGGCCAAATGAAAAATAGTTACTCTCACTAAAGAAAATAATTCCTTAAAAATCAGGATTAGGAGGTGATTAGAAGGGGAAGGAGATAAGAGATATGGGTAGGGTAGAGGGAGTGAAAAAAAGAAAGAGTGGATTAAGGGATATGAGAACAGGCATAATAAAAATAGAGAGAGAAGGATAAACAGAAAAAATTAATGGAGGGAAATACACAGTAATCATAACTGTGAATGTAAATAGGATAAAGATGAGCTTACCCAATAAAACATAAGCAAATAGCCCAATGGATTAGAAACTAGAATCTGACAATACATTGTTTAAAAGAGACACACTAGAAACAGAAATGTGTATACAGAGTTAAAATAAAGGAATGGAGCAGCATCCGTTATACTTCAGATGAAATAAAAAAGGCAAGGGTAGCAATCATGATCTCAGACAAAGCAAAAATAGAACTAATTAAAAAGATAATCAGGGAAGCCATATTTTGCTAAAAAAATACCATAGAAAACAAAGTAATATTTAAAAAATTGTAGCAAGTTTCTCTGATAAAGGCTTCATTTTTTTTCAAATATATAGGGAATTGAGTTAAATTTATAAAATTAAGAGCCATTCCTTAATTGATAAATGGTCAATGAATAGGCAGTTTTCAGAAGAAGAAATCAAAGCTATCTATAGTCATATGAAAAAATGCTCTAAGTCACTATTGATTAAAGAAATGTAAATTAAAATAGCTCTGAGGTATGAGCTCACATCTATCAGAAACAACAAATACTAGAGGGAATAAAGAAAAATTGGTACACTAATAAACTGTTGGTGGAGTTGTGAACTTGCCCAACCATTCTGGAGTTCAATTCAGAACTATGTCCAAAGGGTTATAACATTGTACATACCCTTTGCAACAGAAATACAACTACTAGGTCTATTCCCAAAGAGATCAAAGAAAAAGGAAAAAGACCTATATGTACAAAAATATTTCTAGCAGCTCTTTTTGTACTGGCAGAGAACTGGACATCGAGGAGATACTCACCTATTGGGGAATGTGGGGAATGGCTGAATAAGTTGTGGCATATGATTGTTTTCTATTGTTGTGTACAACTGAGTACTATCGTTCTATAAGAAATGGCAAGGGGAGTGTTTTCAGGAAAAAAAAAAGAACATGACAAGACCTATATGAACTGATGCAAAGAGGTTAGAAGAACTGGGAGATCCTTGTGTACAATAACAGCAATGCTATAGTGAAGGTCAACATCAAAGACTTACCTACTCTGATCAACACAATGAACTATCTAAGAAAATTTCAGAGGACTTATGATGAAAAAATGCTATCCACCTCCAGAAAGAGCATTGATGAACTCTAAGTGAAGTAGAATTTTCTTGCTTTCCTCATTTTTGTGTGTGGTATGGCTCATATGGAAATGTTTTGCATGATTTCACATTTATAATTTATATCATTTTGCTTGCCTTCTCAGGGAGGGGAAATTAGGAAGCGAGAGAATACGGAACTTAATTTTTTAAAAAAGAATGTCTAATATTAATTTTTAAAAAAACAAGTATTTATTGCCTGCCTAGAATATTAAATTACTGAACAAATTGACTTTAGTAACAATAACAACGAGCAACGATTATTTATACAATGCCTATTACGTGCCAGGCACTGTGCTAAGCAATTTGCAAATATCTCATTTGATCATCACAATCCTGGAAAGCAGGTACTTTTATTATCCCCATTTTATCAATGAGAAAACTGAAGCAAATAAAAGTTAAGTAATTTGCCCAGGGTCACACAGCTATTCAGCGTCTGAGGCTGGATTTGAAATCAAGTCTTCCAGACTCCAGGCCTGGTGTTCTGTCCACTGCGCCACCTAGCTGTAGTCCTGTAGAAGGCAGGGTAACATGCCTATGACACCAACAGAGGTAAACAGGACACTGGTCTCATCAATATACTACTGCCTTGCTTCTGAAAATCCTAATAAATCCTATGAAATTTGTTTGCCTTTATGCTCTGAGGAAAGATAGATATGCTTTTTTTTTTTGCTCCCCGCTTGCTATTTTAGATTAAACTGATATTGCCTATTAATATAAGCTGTGCACTGAAGAAGAGAATCTGCCAAAAGCAGCCCAATGCTATTTTAGCTCTGTCAACAAATCCAAAGAGCTGGCAATTACTTTTAATTCCATTTGCTGGTTTGAAGTTTCTGCATGATTAATGCAGGCCATTAATTTTCAGACTATAGCTAAAAATTTTGTCTTCTCCAAACCTTGCATCAAACTGTGGCCCCATGGTGAGTACTCATGAGTATTCAAATGGCCCATGAGCTTGGGAAGGAACTGAATGGTTGAAACTCTGCAAGTATGAGGAAAATGCCTGGATCATCCAAGCTGGGTTTCATCATCCAAACTGAGGTCCCTTGCAGAAGACCAATGCCTTGACTAATTCTCGCTGATGTGAGCCCCAAAATAAAGTAAATGGATATTTATCCCTAAACTTACAGACACTCACCTTTCCCAGGTGATAAAGGCATTCATCAGGAGATTTTCAGCCTCATACTCAAGTTGTCGTTGTTGTTCAGTTGTTTCAGTTGCGTTCAACTCTTCATGACCCCATTTGGGGTTTTCTTAGCAAAGATACTGGTGTGCTTTGCTATTTCCTTCCCCAGCTCATTTTATAGCTGAGGAAACTGAGGCAAACAGGATTAAGCAACTTGCCCAGGGTCACACAGTTAGTCTGAGGCCAGGTTTGAACTCAGAAAGATGAATCTTCCTGACTCCAAGCCCAGTACTCTATCCACTGCACCACCCAGCTGCCCATTCATATTCAAAATAACTAATCTTCTGGGAAACCTTCAAATAAAAATCTATGAAAAATTACAAACTGTCAGGATTGGCCCAGTCTACTCACTCTTTTTCTGATTGTAGACTGGCCCACTTGGACCTTAACCTCCAGGTTGCTCCTGCCTTTATTAAAGGAAAAATTTTAAATAAGTCAGCCTGAATACTGGGATTTGGAGTCAGGAGACCTAGAATCAAATCCTATCTCTACAACTTTAACAAGGACCTTCTCCTCTCTGGGGTCCCAAAATAAAGCAAATAAAAGATGAAAAATTACAAACTGTGCCTATTTCTTCATCTGAAAAATTAAGAGATTGGATTAGATCGTCTAGATTTAAATCTATGCTCATAAGAATGGCTTAGCTATTTTGGGCCCTCGATACCTATCTTAAGAGGGCTAAAAGAAGTCAGGAAGCTATTCTGTTTCATGTGTTCACTTCTACTCCCCTTCTTGACATGTCAGTCCCTCCCGTATTATTTTGCAATGCCGTCAGCTATAGGTTTTAGACTTTGATTTGACTAACTCTGTATCTCCCATTTCTGATACTACCTAAAAGATGAAACTAAGTTTTCCTCTTCTCGTTCCAATTCATTAAACTTGTGTCTTATATTTCTGTTCCTGTGTCCTGGGACTATTTCTTGGCTTGCCCTTGTCTGGGATACGATCCTGGTTCCTCCACTTGTCATTTCCCTGACTCGCCCTCTGATACCAGTATCTCAATATCCATCCCATGTCTTCCCTCTGGTCTACTCACACATTTTGAGTGTTGAGACAAATCACACAACAACCTGTAACCTGTTCACCCAAACCAATATTCTAGCACCATCACTGTCAGTTGGAAGAAGGAGGATTCACCTACCTAGGACTGCTGACTTTAGGTGCAAAGAGAATTTTTAGGTTAAAGAGGAAGTCTTACAAGACTTCCCTTAGCCTTCCCAATGAGGAATTCCTCTTAGCTCAATGATTGTTCTCCCAATTTCCATCTTTTTAAACACATGCATTTCCACCAGTTTCCATTCAAGCTGATTAAAATTGGGAACACTTGGCCCCTGTTCATTTCTTCTCTTATCCAGGGACATTCTATCATCTTCATTTGGACAATTAGAATTCAAATGAAAAGTAAACAGACTCTGAGAATGGAGTAGATAACCATTGTGAGGAGTTTTAAAATGTGTTATCAAAAGACAGAGGCAATGTACAGCAAAAATATGGTAGGGCAATAAAGAATGAATAAGCAGGAGGGGGAGAGGGAGGCAGGGAGAAAAATCTCTGGCTTCAGATTAGCAGCCAAACGCTCACTTTATACTGCACAGAAAAACAAGAGACTGATTACGTGGCAGATTTGCATGCAATTCCTAAGATGCTCAGGACTCAACTGGAGCAGAGAGCATGTGATTCCTAAGAGTCTGTTTAAGCCTCTCTCACCTCTGCCTATACTACTGCATGACCCTCCTCAGCTCCTCATTCCAAGATCTCTCCTCTCTAATCCATTCTCTACAAAGCTGTGAAAATATCCTTCTTCAAGTACAAATCTGATCATGTTATTACTCAACTAAAGAATACTCAGTAGCTCCCTACTGTCTCTAGATCAATCCTCAGTTTAGCCCTTAAAATAGTCACAATTTGTCTCCAGTCTCCAGATTTATTTCATACTACTGCCTCTCCATACACTTTCTTATCTAGCCAAACTGGACCACCGGCTGTTCTCTGAATGTATCATTTCCTTCCCTGCCTCCATACCTTTCTTAAGGCTGTCCCACATACCTGGAATGCATTTCCTTCTTTGTTGATGTCTCTCAGAGTATTTCATTTCTTTCAAGGCTCGACTTAGGGCCTACCACCCCTAGTAAAACTTTTCCTGATCCTCCTCACCGTCAGTTTTCCTTCTTCCTCAAATTATACCCTATTATGTTGTATTTTGTTCAGTTGTTTCATTTGTGTCTGACTCTCCATGATCCCTTTGGGGGTTTCTTGGCAAAGATACTAGAGTAGTTTGCCATGTCCCTCTCCAGCTCATTTGACAAGTGAGGAAACTGAGGCAAACAGGGTTAAGTGGCTTGCCCAGGGTCACACAACTAGTAAGTGTCTGAGGCCATATATGAACTCGGGAAGATGAATCTTCCTGATACTAGCCCCGGCACTCTATCCACTGCATCACCTACTGCCCCCATTATGTTGGGTAGTTCTTTTACAAAGATTTTCCTTTTGTCTTTGTAACTCCAGGACCTAGCCCAATAATCAATTTTACTTGAACTGAACTGAATTCAGAGTACAAACATGAAGATCCCATCCTTCAGTCCACAACAGAGTGGCAGAGACTCTAATAAGAAAAACCAATAACACTAAACTTAAATTATAAGAGAAGGAAACTTAAAGATCGTTTAAACCAACCCCTTCATCTTCTACAGAAAGAAAAAAGAAACTAAGGCCCAGAGAAGTTAATGACTTGACCAAGGTTACATGCATAGGTGTGGCTTATCCATGATTCAAATTCAGATGCTCTCACTGCAAATCCAGTGTCCCTTCTCTGTAGTGATTTCAGGACATTATTTCCAGGGACAAAGCAGCTAAGTCTCAAGTTTTCAGAATCTTAGAAAACATTCATTAAAAACCTATCCAGTCTTCTGTAACTCTGAGATCAATTAACCACCACTGATTAAGCACCTACTGTGTGCCAGTCACTGTGCTAGGTGATGCAAAAAAATGTTATGAGCACTCATTTCATTGGCTTTCCTTGCATCTCTTTTTGGTTGTGGAATGAGGATTGTGAGGGGACGATTCATGCTCTCAAGGACTTCATGCTAAACTGAAATGGAGATAAATAAACTGAAATCACAGACGGCAGTTTCCTAACTCACTACTTGTTGCAGAGAGCAGATTGTCAAGGTGTGGTCCCAGGCTGCTCATTCTCTTTCCTTTTGCACAGATGACATTCCAAGCTGCATCATTAGGATGCAAATGGGAAAATAATCATACCTGATGCTGACAACTTTGCAAGAGGAAATGATTGTAAGCTGGCAGACCAAGATGATAAAGAGAAGCAGGAGTAATAAAGGAGCAGAATAGCCACCTGGAACAGCAGTGCAGGCATCCTCCACCAAAAAACAACTATATCCTTTGCAGATTTATGAAACATTTAAACATTGGCCTCAGGAAGTTCAGACGGGGTCACAAACAAGCAGCCCAAGTTTGTTATCACTGTGTTCAATTTCATCTACACTTTTAAAAATGTATGTCAACAGTTCACAATTTCATATACAGTCCTTTTTTTTTTTGCAATAGGGGTTAAGTGACTTGCCCAGGGTCACACAGCTAGTAAGTGTCAAGTGTTTGGTCTGAGGCCAGATTTGAACTCAGGTCCTCCTGACTTCAGGGCTGGTGCTCTATTCACTACACCACCTAGCTGCTCCTACAGTCTTCTTTCTATTCCTACTATGTTGAAATGTTCATAACAATTATAAATAGCATTTATATGACACCTTAAAGTTTGCAAAGCATTTTAGAAATATTATTTCATTGGATCCTCAAAACAAACCTGGGATGTAGGTGCTATTGTTATCCCCATTTTCCAGTTGAGGAAACTGAGGCAAACAAGGATTAAGTGTTTTACTCAAGGTCATGTGGCTAGTAAATGCCTGAGGCAGCATTCTAACTGGTCTTCCTGAGTCCAAGTCAGCACTCTATGCACTGTACTGCCTAGCTCTTATGTTTATTGATGCTCAAGTTTGTGACAAAAAAAATCGATAACGGTGGTGGTGGTGATGATGATGATAGAACTCGACTAGTCAATGTCTTTGACTTAAAGAGGTAAACTTCATCACGGTGCAAGGAGTGACAGACTTTCTGTCAAGAGAGATATGGGTTCGACTCACGACTCCCACTGTAGCAGTGCAACCATGAACAAATCTGCAAATATTTCTAGGCTCTTATTTCCTCATCCGTAAAATGAGGAAAACCTTACCTACCGCATCAAAGAGTTATCAGAAGGATCAAATGAGGTCTATAAAGCATTACATAAATGTTAGGTATTATTATTTTTGATCAAATACCCACTGTGTTAAAAAGCACTTTCCTAGGTACCATGGGAGGATAGAAAATGAAAAAAAAAATTCTACAGTCCAGTTGGCAAACTATTATATAAAGGTACAGAAAAGATATAGGACAGCGTATTAAGCACACTAAAATAGGGCAAGTAAGTTTCATGCAAAAGGAATATCTAAGTGAAAAATAGAACTAAAAAATATCAATGTGGGGTAGGTTTAATCAAGCAAAGCTCGGAAAATGTGAATTTTCAGCTAGATTTTGGAGAAGTGAGGGATATGGAGGATGAAAATTAGTCAGGGTGCTCAGAGGGGATAGTGAGATGCAGTACATGAATTTAAAGAATGCTCCAAATCTAAAAGTTAGTGGAAGACTTCATATTTAATCTGAAGTAACAAAGACAGGAGACTTCCAGTAGAACTTGTCGGATGTTACATATTTTTTATTCAGTGTCTGTTTTCTGCAAGGTAACAAAGGCAGTGAATAAAACCCTTGGTCTCATTCCTGCTGCTGTCAAGAAAATAACTCAGAATGAAGTCGAGAGTGTCTACTGAACTCAAGTTAGGGCCTTCTCTTGCCATTTGGGAAGAGAAAGGGCCAACTAAAAGCCAGAATAGTATTTAAAATGATGATTCTAAGAATTGCAATCAAGTCACATTAACTATACCCTGGAAATTATTCTACAACCTTGGTTAAATATGAGGATATTTTGTTTTATAACAATATTCAATGATCTCATTCAACTCTCAATTCCATTTAACTCCAATATTTATTAAGCAGTTACTTACTATGTGTAAGGGACTGGGCTTGACACTGGACACACAAAAATCAAAATGAAATAGTCTCTGACCTCAATGAGTTTTCATGGGGAGAGGGGATACAACATGAAGACAAAGAAGCAAATATGAGGTCATTTAAGGAAGCACACTAATGACTGGGAAGTGAGGGCAGTCAAGGAAGGTTTCATGGAGGAAGTAACATCTTAGATCTCAATAATACTTTGATGAAAAGAGATATGAATTTGACGTGAGGAGGGTATGAATCCCAGGAATGGGGATAACCTGTGCAGCTCTGCAAATGTGAGGTCATAAAATTCTAACTAGCAATTCAGCTTGGTTGGATGTAACAGTGAATGGGAGTTCCATAAAATAAAACTAAGGAGAGAGGATAGAGTTGGATTATAAAGGGCAACAAATGGGAGCTTGGGGAGTTGATATCTAATTTGAGAGATATCAGGAAGCTAAAGGCTGCTTTTGAACAGTATAGAGATATGGTCAAACTTATGCTTCTGAAAGATTATTTTGGAAAGCTCTGTGGATGATGGATTTGGATAAGACTGGAGAAGGGGGGACTAGAGGAAGGAACACCCCCAGTTAAAAGTCTATTGAAATAGGCCAGATAAGAAATGATGAGCTAAGCAGCATGGGAGTAGTGTGATGGTGATGGACATAAAGGTGCTGTGGAGGCGAAACCAACAAAAATTGGCAAGATTTGAGCTTGGTACAGGAGCTCTAAGAAGTGTAAGAGTGAGTGATTACTCTAAGGTTATAAATGTTGGTAACTAAAAGGACTGTGATACCCTCAATAGAAATAGAGAGGTTTGGAAGATGGAGAATTTGGTGGGAGGTGAGTAAAGAGGTCTGTCTTAGACACAGTGAGTTTGAAATATTGAAGAGATATCCAGATAGGGATGTCTAGCAGGAAGATGGCCAAGGAGGACTGGAATTTAGGAGAGAACTTAGTGTTAGGTACATAGATCCAATAGTCACTTGCCTAGAGATGATAAATGAACCTATGACTGTGGAGAAGATTACCATGGAATATAATGTAGAGAGAGAAGAAAAGAACCAGGTAAGTGCATAAGATGATTATCTTGAAAAGAAGACTAAGATGACACAGTTATAGAAGTAGGAGAACTAGAAGAGAACAGTCATGGGAACTGAAAAAGAGAAAATGGTGGTTAATATTATCAAACACTATAGCAAGGCCAAGGAAGATGAGGCATGAGAAATAAGATTTAGTAAAAAAAAAAAAAAGACAAACACTATGATGTACTATGTAGAGGGATAGTATGATGGTAAAAATGAACTTAATATTTTGGTTCACATAACTATTTCATGAAGAAATGGAGTCATCAAAAGCACTGTACATTTCCCAAAGACAATCCTGTCTGTTCTTTTTCATGTATGTAGTCCCACCTCATTGCTCTTTAATAGTGTCATGGTACATAGACTGATGGTCAAGTTGCATGAGTTATCTATCTAAATGCCTATTTGGATAATAGGCATTACTCATCCACTTGGATTTTCCTGTGTGGATAGTTTCACTACAATCCATAATTATAGATCTTATTTGGGAAGCTCTGCAATATTCTGAGGCTTAAAGTACCATGACAGTACAATGTCATCTGCAAACAGGAACATTTGCGGACCTCATAATCTACAGTACTATACTCTCAACTTATTTACAGTTCAGTGTTGTCCAAAAAGCAATGAAAAAGGTCATGGTGGATTCATGGTCCAGTTCAAATCAAATCTGGCCTCAGATATTTCCTACTTATGTAACCCTGGGAGAGTCACTTAAATTCTGTTGGCCAGTTTCCTCAACTGTAAAATGGAAAAAAACAGAACATCTTCCAGGGCTGTTGTGAGGATCAAATGGAACAATAATTGAAAAGCACTTAATGCAGTGTCTGGCACATCATCATTGCTATGTAAATGTTAAATATTGATATAGATCAATATAGATGTAGATATTCTTCAACACATTACAAATAAAGAGAAGCAACATAAAGGATATCACCAGTGAAATGTATGACTAGAAAAAGAATGTGGGCTGTCACATAGTCAAGGGTGAGGGATACCTATTGAACTGCCAACATGCTTCATTGGTATCTATACAATGTCAAGAGCACTAAAGAAAGGACCCCAGCACATCGAGTGAATCAATCAATAAACATTCATTAAGCACCTACTGTGGTAACTGGATAGATCCTCAGTCTTGTAATTATGGCATAACACTGGCTAGAAGAATGGGTGGGCTGAAGATTATCCACTACAGGAGCCAGGACCAACATTGATGAAATAACAGCTATATCAATGGATCAAGGATAACTACTTCAAGCAGAGGTGGGTTTTTTGTTTGTTTGTTTTTACTTGAATTACACTCCATTCAGACTTCCCTCTTGAATTTGCATGCAATCACAGAATATTCAAGGTAAAAGACACCTTCAAGACCATCTAGGCCAGGGGTTCTTAAATGTTTTTGTGTCACAGACTCCTTTGACAACATGGTGAAACATATGAACCTCAGGGGGAAATTTTTTTTAAACAACTGAAGGAAATAATAAATTTCAATGAGAAGTTGTTAGAAAAAAATACATTTTCCCATCCAAATTCATGGATCCCTAGAAATTCATCCATGGGCCTCTTGAGGATCTGTGGACTTCAGGTTAAGAAATCTTGATCTAGGCCTTCATTTTACCATTGAGAAAATCAAGGCTCCAGGAAATGATGCCAATTTCCCCAGGTCACATAACAGAGCATGGCAGCATCAGGACTCAGGGATCTTACTTTCCTGTGCAGTGCTCTGTTCACATTACCATGCTGCCCTCCAGATCTGATATGAGAAAGTATTTATGTGTGATCCTGGCAAACTCACAAAAAAGAAAAGCACTCCATTTTAAGACTGGTACTGAAGGGCGAGGCTAACACCTGCCTGGTAGGCTAAATATGTTGCGTCCTTCTGTTGTCTATGGCTGCAGTGTTTTAACAGAAATAAGATTCAAAACAATATTATGTTATATTATGTTATAACTCTACCATATCTTCCATGGCCCCTGCCCTGGAATGCATCATTATTTAAATCCTATGGGAAAATGTGTATCCATGGCAATGAGATTCTGATTAATTGTAGTGACCTATCTCCCTGCTGGAGAACTAAAAATTATAATAGAAATAATACTTCCTTCTTATCAGTAGAATGATGGGGAACCACATGTGTGGGATGTGGTATACCCTTTTAAGTTCTGTTACTATGTCAGTTGGATGATGTTTCTTTGTTACAAAAGATGATTCTATAAGCTATAGCATAAGAAACAAGAAGGTATCAATAAAACTTTAAAAAAATAAAAAGCTATGAGGGGAGGGGGAGAATGTCACCTTTCTTAGGAATGCTGTGTCTTTCAGAGAAATACCAAATATTCTTCTTTTCTGTATACCAATAATACTTCCATTTATGCTGGTTCTGAGTATAAAGTCCTATGTCACTTGTATACCAGTGCGCTCTGGTCCTCAATTACCACTAAGGCCAGAGAGCCATTTGGAAATTAGAATGAGATTAGATGCAGCTATTCAGGAGTTTCTGGAAATGCTTCTGGCTTCTGACTGAGAGCTTTTTGAATAATTTAGTCTTCTGAGATCATTTGAATAATCCATTCACTAATTTCCATAATTGATGGTGATGGTGAACCACCAAGGGCATATCTTTTGTCTTACAGTTCTTACATCTGTCAGCTTAATCACTACTAGGCTCTCTCTTAAATAGCTTACAGGCTAAATTGGCTTGGGGAGTTGAGTGGTGACAGTCATTCTGCTGTTTTGATATTTGTGGCTTATAAAATTCAGCATCCTTTAACCTAGCATAACTATGTAGCCTATATGTGATAATTGCCCTGGTAAAATGTTCTATACCTGTTGGCAGGTTGACTTTGGGCAATATGTTATCTTGCTGGTATAGTCTGTCCCAACACTGATGTTCATTTTTAAGGTAGATGTCTATATGTTGTGGTTTGTAAGTCCAGAAAAAGAAGTAGTGTAAAATGAGAGATCAATGAGATACATCAAAGACATGTCCTTGCGATCTCATTTATACATGTGAACTTGCTAGGTGCCAATTATATCTTTTCATTGCAACCCAAATGATTAAATTGTGAGAGAATTTAAAATAGTAAATTCTCATGACTCTGGTTAAGTTCAGATGGTTCTTTTTAATACAAATAACATGTAAGTTTCCACTCCTATGACTCACATCATTTGATGAAGTTAATGACCATTATAAACCGAGGCAAATTAGATTTCACACTACTTTGGGGGAGGCTGGTGAGTTTGTTGTATATGCTTTACAAAGAGAGCTTTGCCTGAAATCTGAGCTCAGGCAAAATAAAATTTTTAAAAAGTTCTGTGTTTCGCCATCTCAAAAATCTGTCTTAAAATGCTTGATCATGTGTTAATCATAGATTTGCAGAGTTAAATCTCAAATTATGCATGGTTGAGGGGAAGTGCATTAGCATGAAGAATTGAAATCAACAAAAATCTTCAAAGCAACATCAGAAGTTGTAGTTTTTAGCCTTCTCTTTCATCAAAGTCTTCAAGAGTGGACTTAATGTCATCTCTATCATAGTGCACTTTGCCATAGTAAATGCTTGTTGAACAGGAGACAATATTGCGAAGTGTATAGGGCATTAGTTCTGGAGTCAAGACCTGCATTCGAATCTTGCCCTGATGCTTAGCAGCTGTATTACCCTGAGAAAATCTTTTAAAACCTTTGAGACTCAGTTTCCTTATCTATAAATAGAGGGTAATAATCCCTACATGTCCAACAGGTGGTGTGGTTTAGTGGATAGAAACCTTATCTCTAAGCCAGTGAGACCTGGGTTCACATGTTGCCTCTGACACACTGGCAATTCAATTTTGTGTAAGCCACTTAAATTCTCAGCACTTTAGGCAACTCGCAAATATTATGTGTTGCACCAATGGTAACAATCTACACTGATCAAGGGACTTTCCCCATCTAGGAGTAACCAATACCAATGAAATATTGGGTCTAGTGTACCTATCCCTATTTGTATCTAACAAGGTAGTCATTAGGCTCAGATGAGATAATATGTCATAATGAACTTTGAAAACCTTAAAGTCCTATGCAAATATCAGTTGTTACTGAATTAAACAAATCTATCAAAGATGCATGCAAGAAACAAAGTGGACTGATTTGAGTATCTTCCCATTCCCATCTTTCATCCCCTCTCTTTCCACTTCCTTCTTTTCTAATAAAGCTGCTGATAAGCAGACTGTCCTAAAGATAGGAAGTAATAGGGGAAAAGGAGAAGCAGGGGACCTGAATGTCTAATACTTTGGACACTGGATTCCAAATACTAGAAATTTTATTTGTGTCTTCAGCTCTTAGCAGAGCATTGTGCATATAGCACTTAACTGCTTTTGCATTTATCCATCCATCCATTCATTCGTTTATTGAAAAATTTGTCATAGGATCATAGATTTTTAACTTATAGATTTATAACTTAAAAGAACCTCAGCATTCTTCTAGTCCAGTACCTAGCATATTGTCTGGCATATAATAGGTATTTAATAATTGTTGATCGGCTGACAAACAATAGGAATAGTTTCTTCATTTAATAGGATCTGTCTAATATAATCATGTACTTATTACTCCCTCCAAATAAACTACCTTTCAAGCTCCATTCATTACAGAAAAGTCCTAACTGAGAGAGAGAGAGAGAGAGAGAGAGAGAGAGAGAGAGAGAGAGAGAGAGAGAAAGAGAGAGAGAGAGAGAGAGAGAGCTCTTAGAGGTATATAGTTATTTGCAGCCTTTCTCTCCCACTAGACTGTGAGTTCCTTGAGGGCAGAAATCATGTTTTGAACCTTTCTTTGTATCCCCAGTCCCAGGGCTAAAGAACACTACCTGTTCCATAGTAAGTGCTTAATAAATTCTTGTTGATTATGTACCAAAATGGCAGCAGATTTACACTTACTCATTTAATGACTACAACCCACCAGTTATAATTCCAAGTCTCTTTTAACTCCAAATCCAGTGTCCCTTGCATGGCACCATGAGAATTAGAAGAGCTAAGTAAAAGTACTCTTGACTCTTTCACCTCCTAAAGTGGTTTTCATTCAAGATGAGAAAGATACAAAGTGCACTATTCGATGTCCTCTAGCATCTAACCAGCACATCTCTTCAAAAGCCTCATGTGGCCGTTTTGAGTATTAATATCTTCTATCTCTACATCAGGGCTGCCATGAAGATCACCTATATCACAGGAAACCTATATCAATGCTTTGTTTCTGTGCCACACCACATAAATGTAAACCATTTCCATGATTATCATAGACTTCCAGCAGTCATAGGACTTAAAATGGCTAGAGACTTCAAAAGCCATTGTTCAATCAATCTACCAAATAACACATATTAATTGAACACCTACTGTGTCCCAGGCTATGCCAAATGCTGGAGAAACAAGTACAAAAAAATGAAACAATCCTTACAGTGAGATTACATTCTAATGAGACAGACAGCAAGTATATATGTGGTATATAAGAAATTCATACAATATAAAAGCAAAGTTAATAAATACGAATATATATATAAAGTAATTAAATACAAAATAATTTGGAAGGGAGGGCACTGGGAGCTGGTGAGGGGTAGAAGAATCAGGAAAGGATTCATGCAGAAGAAGTTCCTGAGCTGCATCCTAAAGAAAGAAGGAGCTTCTGTGGGGTGGGGATGTGGAGTGAGTGAATACTAGGCATGAGAGACTGCCAGTGTAATAGCATGGAGATGGGAGAGAGAATATTATTTATGAAAAAGAGTGAAGGCCTATTTAGCTAGATCACAGAGTGTAGGAGGAAGCATGACGTCCAAATGAGGCTGGAAAGATAGGTTGGGTAGGGCTTTCAAGACTAAACAGAGGAGTTCATATTTCATCTTAGAGGCAATAGGAAGTTGGTTGAGAAGTAGAGTCACATAGTTAGGTCTACGCTTACTAACAATTGCCAGCATTTACATAGTGTTTTAAGGCTTGCAAAAAGACCTTATAAATATTATTTCATTTTATCCTCATAAGTACCATTGGAGGTAGATGCCATTAGTAAGTATATTATGTAGCTATGATGCTATGACATAATAATATAACATTAATTATTTGTAAAATATATTACATGTTTATATTGTTATAGGTGCTTCAGGAAAACTACATTGGTGGAACTTTATAGGAGGCGCTGGAACAAGTAGAGATTTGGGGCAGGGAGGCCAATAACGAGGCTTTTTCAATAATCTAGTTCAACAATTTTCTTCTACAGGGGAAACTGAGGCTAAGCTAGCATAACTAATTCACAGTCTGAATCATAAGCTATAAAGTTGTTAGAGAGCATTAAATCCAACTCTTTGATTTTACAGATGAAGAAACTGAGGCCCAGAAAAATTAAGTGACTTGTCCTTTGTTCCAAAAGCAAAGATTTAAAAAGCCATTTTCTTTAACTACAAACCACTGCACCACATCCATCCTCCTCATATTATTATTGTTCTTGGAACGTAACAAATCAGAATACGGAACTTGGACATCTGAGGCTGAGTGTTGTCTTAGAAAATTATATATATATATATGTTGTGTGTGTGTGTGTGTGTGTGTGTGTGTGTGTGTGTGTGTGTGTGTGTGTGTGTTATTGCCTTCATTAGAAGGTACGAAAGAGGGATTATTTCATATTTTGTAACACAGTGCCAGGCAGAAAGCAACTACTTAATAGATACTTGAAGCCCAGTTCTGACATTTACTAGCCATATGAATTTGGGCAAGTCACTTAAAAACCTCTCTGGGCCTCAGTTTCCTTATCTGAAAAATGATCATGTGGACTAGATACATTTTAAAATCCTTTGTATCTCTAAATCTATGACCCTATTAACTTATGATCCATATTCCTAATCAGCTCTTGGGCCTCTGCAGAGGTCCGCAGAGGCATGCATCAGATTAGGATTCTACATCCCCATTGCAGTTGAATGACCAAAAAAATATATATATAATAATAAACATAATAATATATAATATAATAAATATAATGATATATAATAAAATAATAATATAAAAAACAGATGATTGCCACAAATGCCCTGATTGCAAGAGAACTCCTGTTCTGCACAGAACGTTTCATTTTGCAGGAGAACAGCTTGGTTTGTGGTGCTGGCATTCCCATGCCAAGCCTGTACAAAGACCCAGCAGGAAGCCATGGTCTCTCTGTGGGCCTGTCATGTTTTCTGAGACGCTCTCATTACATGTTGCAAAGCCCCAAGCCCTCAGGCAGATTCAGCATCACTGGCAAGGCCACTGTGCGAACTCTAAAATGAAAAGAAATCCCCTGTGTGGCTGAATCACTGTGATTTCTCTTTGGCATTTATTCTCTGACCCACTGTACCATAGTGAAGGGTTAGAGGGGGAGAGGTGTGGTAAAGGAGGATTCAAAATAACATGACTGCCATTTATCTGCTTCACTGCCTCTCTTTCCCTCTGAGACAAAAGTGCAACAGAGGCATTTCAGAAGGGCCAAGTCTCTCATGCACCAGCAGAATAGACCCACGTCATTTACCATTCCAACCTCAACTCAGAAGCCATTCCCCAGTCATTTTTTAAGGAAATTGTTTCATTTCAAGAGAAATTTGAATAATGACATAAAAAGTATTAAGAACCATTTTCTACACTTGGAAACAATACAAGAGGCAGGCTTTCCTTTAGTAACATTTTCATAGTACTCTGCAAACTATACCCCCCTCCAACATTCTAACTAATTCCAAACATAACCACACATATTCACATGTTCAAACTGGACCCAATCGGGGCCTGATTAAATCCAACCTACAGAAAAGCTTTTGCTACTGGCTCTCAGAATATTATGCTTCCTGCAGAAAAGCAAGAAAACATGAAATCAATAGAATTCTAGATTAAAAGCTGGACAGGGCCAAAAATATTGCTAATCCCCTCCATTGTTAGTGCTTTCCTTTCAACTGCCTGAAATTACTTTGTATGGATTTTGCCTTTATTTTATGTATACTAACTTGTGTTATGTTTTACTTCCTCTATAATCCTTCCTTTTCTTGTCTTTCCCATCCCCCCAAGAACAGTCTGTGAGGGCAGTGACTGTTTTGTTTTTTCTGTCTTTGTATTCCAGGGCCTAAGACAATGTTAAGTACATAGTAGGTGTTTAATACAGGCTTGTTGAATTTAATTCAATAACCACATTTTACAGATGAGGGAAGTTGAAGCTCAGGAAAATTAGGTGATATGCCCAAGGCTATACAGGTAGTATGTATCAGAACCAAGTGAATTCAAGACCCCAGAATCCAAAACCAATATTCCATCCACTATATAATGCTGCCTCTTCCTCATATTTCCTTCCAAGAAGAAATCCTTGGTTTAATTCTTACACATTCTTGTACCCCTATTCATGGCATCTGAAGAACAATGAAAAGTGAATTGAGGCCAGTTCCCAAAGTTATTCTCAAAGCAGTCACACAACTAGGGTTTCAGGACCAGGGAAGTCAGAAGCTGGATCAGTCAGAATTATTCCTTTGAAGAGGTTCAGGAAGTAGAAATAGTGAAAGGGCTCAGCCAAAAACAAATCTCTAAATGTGTTTTAAGAGAGAGAATTATTGATCAAATGGATTAAACATTCCATACTAAACAGCCACCTTATTTATCTTTTATAAATAATAATCCTCACTGACATTTATTTCATGTTTAATACTCTACAAAATACTTTATATACATGAATATCCTAAAAGTCAGAAAGGTTAAGTTATTAAACACAATCATGAAGTGTAAAGAAATGTAACTAGAACCTAAGTCTCCCTGAATTTCAAATTCATCATTATATCTACTACTCAAGCTGTTGGGTATAAACTAGGTGTGAGGTGGTATAAAACTGCATGGTAAATCAGGTACAAAATGATATGTGCTTTCCTTTTTTTAATCCACTGGGGTATTGATTGGGAAGGTACTCGATATCAACCTAGAAACCCTAAAGAGATAGGTATATAACATAAGCAGAAAGAAGAATTGGAATCTTTGAGTTAGGAGAAGAGCAGTAATGTCCTAAAACTACCAAGTGTATCAAATCAAGATCTGATGAGGACATTTTGGCAAAGCTCAATCTACCTCACTGTGGAAAAGGTCACACGCCAAGCCCTCACAAACCTTTTGTCAACCCAGCATTGAAGGGTGATTAGCAGTGGGCATATCCGAAGGTACAAGTCAAAACTTTGGGCAAATGACTCAACCCACTTGAGCCTGTTTCTTCACTTCCTAAGTAAAAGACTAGATGAACTATTCTAGCTTTGTCCATTCTAGCTTTGACATTTTATGACTCCATACTTATAGCAGCTTAAGCAAAAAAAAAAAAAATTAGACAAGTAGGCACCTGAGCTCTTCATGGTCTGTCTTTTTGTTCCTGCCAAGGAGTTGTTGAGACAGACAGAGAGACATTGAGAAAGAGAGATGCTTACCTTTTCCCACTCTCGGTCCTTGTTCAGCACAATCACCACTAACCTGGGGTGCACTTGGTACCCTGCTTCTGTGAAAGACAAGTCTTTGCCTTCCCATGTCACATTGATCATGAATCTAGAGGAAGAAAAAGAAAAAATGTTCAGGGGGAGATTAGTGAATGGATAACAAATGAGATAATTCAATCATTGAAACAACACTGATGAACCATAAACTAGAAATGTCATTGCTCCCATGAAAAACCACAAACTGCAGAGCTGAATCCAAGCAGCTAGATGGGCAAGGACTCAATATTTTTTTTAATGATCCAAAAAGTTGTTTTCCTTTAGGATGGCCTAGAACCATTTCTCATTGCCTACTTAGTTCCTTAGGGCTCCATTTGAGATGAGAGATAAGCCTGTCCATTTGGGGTTTTTTGCCTCAGCAGACACATATCTTTCATGATGTTTGGTCCATCTACTCATGTTTCTGATTGCTTAGAAATGAGGGAGGTAGGATTTTAACTTGGTGTCAATAAACTTATTTTTGAAAAAAAATATTTTGATAACTATTTCACTTTAATTGTTTTTCTTCGTAACACTATATATTCTGTTTTATGGATTTAGAAATATTCTGAGAAGTCCATAAGCTTCATCAGGCTCCCCAAATAGTCAATAATAACAATGATGATGATGATGATGATGATGATGATGATGATAACAACAGCTAGCATGTATATACCACATTAATTTTTGCAAAGTGCTTTATATATGTTATTTTATTTGACCTTCAAATAACTCTGGGAAGTAGGTACAATTATTATCCCCATTTTACAGATGAGGAAAATGAGGCACAGAGAGGTTAAATAACTTGCCCAGGATCACAAAGCTAGTAAGTGTCTGAGGCAGGATTAAAACTCAGCTCTTTCTGACTCCAAGCCCAGCACTCTGGGCACTGAGCCACTTAGTTTCCTTGGGTCCATGACACGCGAAAAAAAAAAGAAAGAAAGAAAGAAAGAAAGAAAGAAAGAAAAAATTCAGAACTCTTTTGTTGTTGTTTAGTTGTGTCTGACTCTTCATGACCCCATTTGGGGTTTTCTTGGCAAAGATATTACCATTAATGACACATTGCCATTTCCTTCTCTAGCTCATTTTACAGATATGGAAACTGAGGCAAACAGGGTTAAGTGACTTGTCCAGGGTCACACAGCTAATAAGTTTCTGAGGCTGGATTTGAACTCAGAAAAATGGATCTTTCTGACTCTAGGCACAACAATCTACCCACCACACCCTCTAGTTTCCCTAAGAAGCCCATACTCAGAGTAAAACAGTAATCTATTCACAACTTCCCACAGCCAGCTTCTCTGCTTCACTTCTCATCCTTGCTTCACTGACCTCATAGAATTAAGATGGAAAGAAGCAGTACAAAGGATGAGTGCCAAAGTCCACACCCACTCACTTCTAGAACAAACAGGATGGCCATGGAAATGTTTCTAGAAGACTCTGCACTGAACACAGAGGAGGGACTCAATAAATACTTACTGGCTGATAGATTGATCTTCTTGTCTAAAGAATGGCCCAGAACGATAAGCTAGCTTTTGGCTACAAAGTTATCATTTTGCTGTCCATTTGTCTGCCACCAATAGCAACGTGTAAAGGCAGCAAGCAATCGATATCATGCTCAGTGGGTTGGGGATTTTTTGTTCATTTTCCAATAAATTACTCTCAAACAGAGCACAAATCTTTCCTTGACAAACACCATTATTTCAGGTTTGAAAAGAACTGAGCAATTTTAGTCTATAGGTTAAAAAATCTATTCATTATTTAGACTACTAGAAATTTGTTTTTTTTTTCTTTTCTTTTTCTCTATTGTTGCTTTCTGGTGGAAGCTTAATGAGCTAAAAGGACCTTGGGTAAATCTAAGGTTAACTCCACTCCATATATCTTCCACATACCAACTACCCACTCAAACCTAATAGTTTTCAAAATAATCAGTTGTTGGACTAAATTCAATTACTCATCCCTCCAGAAAAAGAAAAAGAAAAAGAACTGGTTCATATAGATAAAATGTTTTTATACAGGATGCTTAGTAAATCCACATCTCTTTCACGGCCATCCACGACTGAAAAACCATCCTCTATTGCCTCCATTGCTCAAATCTCACCTCTGGTACTCACTACCTGTGTGACTTTCAACAACATACTTAACCTCTCTTGGCCTCAGTCACCTCATCTGTAAAATGAGGGGATTGGACTTGATGGTTACTGAGGTGTCTTCCAGCTCTATGTTCTAAATGTAGTTCTGGAAAGAGTAAGGATATATTCAGATTTCAGCTCTGAATTATTGAAGTTAAAAAAAAATTCTAACCAGGTTTATTTAATCAACACTTTGGAGGAAGAAACATTCAAATGAGGCTAGCCTAATGACAGACAGTTTGAAGAAAAATGGAAAAACTTTACTATTGTAGATGTGCATAATTTTTATGTCAAGTCAACATAAATCAGAAATCATAAAGTGTTCATGCTTCCAAGGCAGAGACCTAAAAGATCTCTTAACTACCTTGATGTTTGGAAACATTCAAAATTGACTGATTTTTTTAAGCTTTTATAGAGATGTGTGATATCAGGTAAACATAATCTCAATGTTTACATTCAATGAACTGGTTATCTGCTCAGTCATTTTACCTAAGCAACTATCTTATGTTTCTACCATGTATGGTTTCTTCTGTCTCACCAGATGAATTAATCTAAATTTCCCCTTTCTAATTCCCCCATCTCTTATTTTGCTGTTCATTCCTTTCCTTCAGTTTGGTATAGGAATCAGAATAAATTAGTGACTTGATTATTTAGAGACAATCTTCTCCATTCAAACTACCTGGAAATAACAAACGGATTGCTTGTTTAACATTTTTCTGTGTTCCTTAAACATTTTTCAAAGGTCTGAGTCAATGACATCATCTATTTTCCCCAATATTCAGAGTCTCATAAACATTATCAGGATTTTCTTTGGGGGGGGGACAGAAGGGGGGGAGGGAATAGACTATAATTTCATTATCGAGTCAGCAGGAAACAAATACCTAAAACCTTTAATTTCTCCATCCAGTCTCTGGGGAAAAAAAATTCCCATTTCCTGGGTTGTTTTTTTCTCATGAAAATTTACAAAATCCTTTAAGTAGGGAATTACTATTATTTACCAGCCACCTCACCATGTACATGTTAATGCCTGCTGAGCATTTGTATACAACTATATAATCTAATTGCTGTTTTGCTTACCTAGAAAAATTGATTATAAACCTTTAGTGCACAGATGTTGTACAACAAACAATCCTGACTACTTTTAAGCTCCAAATCACATCTCTAATATTTGTGTTAGCACCAATAAATGTATTAACACAGCAAAGTTGAGTATAACAAAGATATTGTTTAAATCTGTAACAGTGCACATTTCTGCTTTTTTATGTCACTTGAGTTCTTTCTATATTTTTGGAGGGAAGGGGGGATGTAGGAACAATTGGGAGTAACTTCAAGGGAAATTGAATATGGTAAATCTGGAGTAGAAAACAATGTATCCTGAGGTGTCTACAAATTCAGAAAACAAGATAAAATCCATCAATGACCATACATGTTGACTCAGGGAGGAAAAGACTTAGAGAGAACATAATAGCTATTTTTAAACATTTGAAGAGCTGAAATATGGATGAGGAATGAGATGTATTCGGTGTAGGTACCTAGAGCAGAACTAGGACCAGTAGACATCGGAATCAGAGAACCTCAGTTCAAATCCTGCTTCTGTCATTTATCATTATTAACTTGGACAAGTCACATAATTTCTCTAGGTCTCAGTTTCCTTTCCTATAAAGTGGGGGAATAGGAATAGGTCTCTCTCAGCTCTAAATTGATGATTTTAGAAGGGATCTGGGTTTCAACTCAATAAAAGGAACAACTTTCTAACAACTGATGTTTTGAAATGGAATGGGCTGTCTTGTGAGATGAGTTCCCCATCACTTAAGGTCTTCAAATAGAGATTTGATGTTTCAGGTGAGATATTATATTAGATGATCTTTCTAATCCCTTCCAAATCAAAGATACTCTTTTTGTTTCTTTTCTGGTCTGGACCTATAATTTCATCAGTCTGAGACATTCCCTTTATTAATACATATCAGTAACTGATGTATGACTTAAGAATCTTACTCAGTTGTCTCAGGAGTAATAGCTAATATGTGTTGAAGGCAGGTCTAGGAATAGAGTCTTTTTTAATTAATTTATTTTGATTTATCAACAATCACTTACATATGCTTTTTAATTTAAGATTTTTCTTCCCCTTCCTCCCCACCACCCTCCCCAAGATGGTGCACAATCTGATATAGGGTATAAATTTACATTCCTATTAAACATATTTTCACATTAGTGAAATTGTAAGTAAAAATTAAAACCAATAAGAGGAACCATCAGAAAGAGGAAACAAAACTCAACAGAAGAGAAAAAAAGATAGCAATTCAACTTTCGCAGTTATGATTACTATCTGGGTCTTTTTCTCCATCCTCTTTTTGCCCCTGTTATGCTTTTCTTCCTCCTTTCTCCTTTCCCCCTCTCATCTAGTGTTTTTTTGCTTTTGACCACTGCCTCCTTCAGTCTCTCTCCTCCTTCATATTATCCCTTTACCTTTTCTTCCCCTTTGCCCTTACTGCTTCTTCCCTCCCTTCTATCCCCCCTCCCTTTTCTTTCCCCTTTTCCCTCCTACTGCCTATAGGGCAAGTTAGATTTCTATACCTAACTGATTATGTTATTCCCTTCTTGAGCCACATCTGATGAGAGTAAGGTTCAAGCAATGCTCACCCCCCTCCCTTCTTTCCTCTGCCATAATAGGATTTTCTATCTTTTCCTGTAATGTAATTTACCCTTGTCTGCCTCCTCCTTTCTCAGTACATTTTCTAAGATCAGACTAATCCACTTACTTGGATCCATTTAACCCACTTGATTAGATTTTTTTTTATCATTACATCAAAGTCAACTAATATCCACCCCCTTTATGTATACTCCTTTAACATTATGTAATAACAATACAGTTCTCAAGAGTTACACGTTTCATCTTCCCTTGTAGAGATGGAAACAGTACACCCTTATTAACAACATTTTGTATCTTTCTGTCCCATTTACCTTTTTATATACTTCTTGAATCTTGTACTTGAAGATCAAATTTTTTTTTGAGCTCTGGTCTTTTTATAAGGAAGGTTTGGAAGTCCCCTATTTCAATGAATATCTATCTCCTCCCTTGCTCATTTTTGCAGGGTAGTTGATCCTTGGCTGCAATCCAAGCTCCTTTGCCTTACAGAATATCATGTTCCACATCCTGCAGTCTTTTAATGTAGAAGCTGCAAGGTCCTGTGTAATCCTGACTGTGGTTCCATGATATTTAAATTGTTTCTTTCTGGCTGCTTGCAGCACCTTCTCTTTCATCTAGTAATTTTGGAATTTCGCTATTATACTGCTTGGCATTGTCAATTTGTGATATCTTTCAGGTGGTTAGCAGTGTATGCTTTCTATGCTTATTTTACCTTCTGGTTCTAGGACTTCAGGGCAGTTTTCCTTTATGGTTTCCTGAAAGATACTGTTCAGGCTTTTTTTTTCATCATGATTTTCAGGTACTCCATCGATTTTTAAATTGTCTCTCCTGGATCGATTTTCCAGGTTGGTTGTTTTACTGATGAGGTATTTTATGTTTTCATCTATTTTTTTCATTTTTTTGTTTCTGGTTGAATGATTCTTGCTCTCTCATGGAGTCATTAGTTTCCATTTGTCCAATTCTAGTTTTTAACAGATTGTTTTCTTCTGTTAGTTTTTGTACTTCCTTCTTCAATTGGCCAATTGTATTTTTAAGGGATTTGTTTTCTTCAGTGTACTTTTTTTCCAGTTTGCCAATTGTGTTTTTTAGGGACTTGTTTTCTTCGTACTTTTTTTTCCAATTGGCCAATATTTTTAAGGACTCTTCTGCCTCTCCCATTAGACTTTTAAAATCCTTCTTGAGCTCTTCTAAGAAGGCTTTTTGGTCTTCAGACCAGTTCATATTCCCTTTTGATGTTGCAGATGTGGGTTTGTTGACAACGTTGTCCTCTTCAGAATTTCTGTCTTGATCTTCACTCTTCTTATAATATGAATCTATGGTACATTTCTTTTTACTCATGGTGTTTCTTTATTCCCTGGCCTTTAAAGAGATTGAGCTCTCTTGCTGGGGAACAGAGGGCACTGACCCAAGCTTCTTGTATTGGGAGCCTAGGTCTTGGTCACTGGCTTTGTGTTCTGGGGCCTCTTATATTGGCAATTGGAGGCTGTAGGGTTTTGGCAGCTTACCTCATGTTGGGCTAGAGTCAGCAAGGCTGGAACTTTCAGGCAATTCTAGGTTGCCTGCTTTTCCTTTCCTTTCGTTTTCTTCAGCTCCTATTAGATGGGTGGTGCAGGGTGTTTATCTGCCTAGGGCCCCTTGCAATGCTGCCTCCCTCCTTTTTGCTAATGCACTGGGAGATTCCTTTGTGGTAGAGTGCTGAGTCACCTGGTGCTTTTCTGAGCTGATTTCCACCAGTTCCCCTGCCTTCACTGATGCACTTGGAGGTCCAGGTTTTGGTGTTTCCCTGCTCTACCACCTGGGCTTCAGGATCTCCTCCTGGTTGACAGTTGGAGGCTGTAGAGTTCTGACAGCTTACATGGTGTTGGGTTGGAATCAGCAAGGCTGGAACTTTAGGAAGACTCTAGGTTGCTTTCTTCAGCTCCTTTCTGATGAATGCTGCAGGGCACTTATCAGTAGTGCTGCTTCCCTTATTTTTGCTGAGGCACTGGGAGACCCATTTGGTGGGCTGCTGCATTGCTGTTCCCCATCTTTCTTCTAGTTCAGCTGTTCCAGGTTTTTTTTTCTGGGGAGATTTTTTTCTGGGTTTTCAGAGGTTGATAGGGGAGGGTGACAGTGACTATCATTTTACTCTGCCATTTTGGCTCCCAGAATGGGAATACAGTCCTTCAGGGCAGCTAAGTGTCACAGTGGATACAGCACTGGTTTTGGAATGAGGTTCAAATCTGGTGTCAGATACTTACTAGCTGTGCAACCCTGGACAAGTCCTTTAACCTCTCTCTGCTTCAGTTTCCTCATTTGTAAATGGGAAAAATAATGACATCTCTCTTCTAGGGTTGTTGTGAAAATCAAATAAGATAATAATAGCAAAATACTTCGCTAACCTTAAAGTATTATAGAAATTATTATTATTATTATTATTATTATTATTATTTCATACACACACATATATATAGGGAAAATTTTCCGCCTTTTAAAGGTGAGCTAAAATAGCTAGTTCTGGAAATGCTGTTGTGAGCGGGGGATGTTAAAAAGTGAGAAATAGAGCTCTGAATTTAGAGTTTGTGACTTAAATTTGAATCCTAGCTCTTCCTCCTGGGTCAGTGTAGTAGAGTAGAAAGGAACACTGAGTTTGGAGTCACAGGACCTTGGTTCAAATCCTACCTCTGACACTTACTATCTGTGTGGACTTGGGCAAATCACTTTACTTCTGAGGTGCGATTTTCTTCTTTCTTTAAAGAGATGGGTAGGGTAGACTTAATAACTTCTACAGATTGCTTTGGATCTGCAATTCTCTAAGAGCTGAGACAGTCACAACAAAAAAAAAATCCAAATTTTCTCAATCCTTTTACCTTTTTTTATTGCCACTTAAATGTCAAATCATCATTTCTGCCCTCTTCTCTTTCCTCCCCTTTCCCTCCCCCCATTGCGGTCTTTTTTTTTTCCATGTGCCATTTCCCTATTTCCCTATTTCCAACTGCTGCTTGGCATTTTGGTGCCCACTGTTACTTTTGTAATTTCACAGAATCATTTTCCAGATTTCTCTTTTCCCTTTTTTTGCAAACACTGTGCATGGCTCCTCAGAGTATTTGAACAATATAATTCAAAGGTCTTGTTTCTCCAGATTCTCATTCTTTCTTTCCTTAGAGATAGTCCTTGTAGTAAGTTTCCATTACCTTCAGAAATCTGATAACACAAAGTGTTCTCTAGCTATATTTATTATTTTCTACCTCCCGATGGCCTTGCATTCTTTACTATTCCATGCGTACATTTATCCTTTTCTAGATTTCAAGTTCATTTTCCCTTGCATTACCATTTCCCTACGTACAACTTTCTGAATCACTCATGTCCCTCAATAATTCCTCCTTCCATTGGATGTTACAGTTGTCAATTATCACTCAATTTACATGCTTTTGAAAAGCCTATTTTTTTCTTAGATCACAGGTATCCATTTTTTTTTACAAATTCTCATTTTTTCCCAATAATGTTAATGCCTTAACCCTTTTGTACGTATTGCTCAGGTTTCTTGACCTTCTATTAACCATGCCTTTACGTGATTGACTCTTTTTCCTTTGTTACACTATACATGATAAATTTTTAAAGTCCATTTTTTTTTCAGTTTCCTGGGGTTTTTTTTTACATGCTCTCTCCCATCTCTTATGTTTTTCCCAACAAGGCTTTGAATTAATAAAAACAATAGTAATAGCTAGCCCATCTACAATGCTTCAAAGTTTTCAAAGCCTTTTACATATGTTTTCTCTTTTGATCCTCCCAACAACCTTGTGAGTTAGGTGCTATTATTATCTCATTTTACAGTTAAAGAAATTGAGGCTGAGGTGGGTTAAATCACTTGCTCAAGGTCACAGAGTGTGAGGCAGGACTGAAATTCAAGTCTTCCCATCTCGAAGTCCAGCAATGTATCTATGATGTCAGCTAGCTGCCTGAATAATCACATTATATGTGGGCCTTGGTACTTGACTTTTTTCTAATCACTTGTGGCTTCTTGAACAAAAATAGCTAAAGTACAATGGCTTAAATGTTGAGGCAGAAACAACTCCTCTGTGTAATTCTGCATAATAGGGCTCAGCTTCTCAGACAGGTTCAGAGTAATCAGGATTCAGAAGACTGAGGTATTAAATGAACTCTTGAAAACAATTACAAAGACAATTTGTAATAAAGCTTTTTTTTTAATGGGGAGGGGGATTAGATTTTGAGCTAGAAGGGAGCTTAGAGAACACCTAGTCCTACACCACCTTTTCTAAATGAGCAAACCAAGGCCTAGATAAATGGTCTGACTTGCCTAAGATCACACAAATGTTAAAGCAGGATTTTATCCCAGACAGGTCCTCTGTCCCTAAATTCAGCATTCCTTCCTCTGTACCATACTGTGCAAATCAGTTTCTGGACAATAAAAACTTCACTGCCCATGAAGTTTTTTTTTAATTGAAAGTTGCAAACCATGAAGAAGGCAAAAAAGACGGGGGGTTTTTGACTTTTTAAAAAAGGATATTTACTTTTTATGCTTCCAAATATATTCATTAAAATGATCTCTTTTCTCTCTGAGAGAGCAAGAAGTCCAGTCCCCTGAAGGACCAGAGATTCAGCTACGTGACTCAGAGCACTTGATCATTTCAAACCAGGCAGGATTAAAACCATTCCATCTGAAATAGACATCTCTCCCAAGAAAATGAAGCAAATACCCCTACAGCTTCTCCATTTGGATACCTTCAATGAAATAGGACCCAGCCTGTCTTCTGGTGAACCTCTCTTCACATACCTCAAAATATTTTCGACCTTCAGAAAAGATGTATAAAGATTTTCTAGGTAATTGTAGTAATTACTACTTTCGTTTTCCAGTAAGTTAGACAACAAGCATTTTGAAGCACTTACTATATGCTAGACACTATAAGATCACCTTAATAAATTGACCCCAAGCTTATTTCCCATGAGATTCCCAGTATAAACTCTCTAAACCACATGGACTTAATAAGTGTTTACTCTGTGGTGGTCAGTATGCCAGGCATTTTGCAAATGTTATCTCAGTTGATTGTCACAACCTTGGGAAGTAGGTACGTTTATGATTGCCATTTTATAGTTGAGGAAACTGAGGTAAACAGAAGTTAACTGATTTGCCCAGTGTCACACAGATTATAAGGGTCTGAGACCAGACTGAACTCAGGTTGTCCTGACTTCAGGCCCTGTGTCTTATAATACGTAAAACATTGACCTGAAAGTTAAGAGATCTGGGTTCTAGACCTGACTTTACCAATTTACTGTTTGACTTTGGGCAAGTCATGGATCTTTCTCTGGGGATGAATTTCATCATAGGGTTCCCAGATTTAGCACTGAATGAAACCACAGAAGCAGAGCAGTCATCTTTTTGAAGATGAAGAAATTGAAGCCCAGGGTTTTTTCAATTAACTTGCCCAAGGTCATACAGCAAGTAAGCATAAAGGGGAGGATTTGAACCCAGATCCTTTGACTTCAGGAATACTGTTCTTTCTACTACACGACACTTCCTGCCTTCTTCAACAGATTAGAAGACTGATAAGATCACTCCCTGCTCTAACATTCTATGATTGAACTACGGAGTGCTATGCTAACTACTGGGGCCAAAAAAGCAAGATAATCCCCACCTATGAGGGTGTATAAGTAAGTAAAAGTTCATTTCTTAGTAATTAAATTAATTTGAGAAGAGAACATTAATGACTGGGAAAGAGGTGGTTAGAAAAGGCTTAAGACAGCACTTGAACTGAGTCCTGAAAGAAGATAATGATTCCAATAAGAGGTAGTGAAGACAGAGAGCATTCCAAATACGGTAGACAGTTCTGCTTAACTTGCTGGACAGTTCCCCAGACCATCTCTTCTTCTTCCCACCCCCTCAATGGCTCTGAAGCCTCTGCAGCCTGAATAGGAGTCCAACAGGAACCCAGGCCATCATGGGGTCCTGCCCACCCCACCTTCTGGGGAGTTGAATTCACTTAATGTGAAATATACATAAAGCAAGAACTGTCGGAAGGCACTGAAGTGAGTGATGGAATGTCAAGTTATTTCAAGGAACAGTTAGTGTTCCAGTTTTGCTGGAACATAGACTACATGAAAGCAGTGATATAAAATAAGCCAGTAAACATTGTCTGGAGCCAGATTGTAGAGGGCCTCCAAAACCAGGCTGAAGGACTTGTATTTTATATTAGAAGCCACAGGGGGAAAGGAGCTAAGGGAATGACATTATCAGCTTTGTCCCACGGAAAGATTAATTGAACTGTGTGTTATATGGGTTGTCAAAAGGAGTCAGTTACTAAACATTTACCAAGCACCTTCTATGGTGCCGGGTCCTGTGCTAAGCACTGAGAGTGAGTGTATGGTTTTACCTGTGAACAAAAAGACTCCCCAGTTAAATGGTGTGCTTCTCAGGAGCAAAGATTATGTATTCATTCATTTGTACATTTCTCAAACGTACTTAACTATTTGCATGTTGCTTCATGTGAGAGTATATTAGTTCCTTGAAGGCAGGGATTGTTTTATTTGTCTTTGTAGCCTTTTAGTATAATGACTGGTTAGTACATAGAAGGCACATATAAAATGCCTGTTGGTGAATTCATTTGTTCATTTCTTTACAATCTGTAGATTATTCTGCATAGGACTGACCACGTAGTGCTTAATTGTCATTAATTTAACTTGATAAAGAATTGCATTGGCTTGACCTTCATGTATGAAGTACGGACCAGGCAAATAGATTAGGTTTCAAAGGCAAAAATGAAAATACTCTCTGCCATCATGGAGCTTACATTCTACTTAAGCAAGATGCTCAAATTTATTTTGTTGTTAGTGTTGTTTTTTAATCCCTTTACTGCAGGTAAATGCCTAGATTAGACTTTCTTCTCTTCAGGAGGAAGAGCCTTCCCAAGTCTCACCTTCTCCTCTACCCAGAGAATATGTGTTTTTTGTTGTTGTTTTTGTTTTTTGTGAGGCAATTGGGGTTAAGTAATTTGCCCAGGGTCACACAGCTAGTAAGTGTCAAGCGTCTGAGGTTCGATTTGAACTCAGGTCCTCCTGACTCCAAGACCAGAGCTTTATCCACTGTACTACCTAGCTGCCCAGAGAATATGTTTGTCATGTGGTTGAGAGCTCAAGGAAAGCTTTCAGCAGTAAGAAAATCTGGTGTGCTAGGTGAAGCTTCCAAAGCATCAGAACAGAGTTAAATATGTCCTGACCTAAATTGTAGCCTAAGTGTTGCCCAGCTCCAGTAATGGAATTTGACAGTCTTGTGTAAATTCAGCAATCAAACTGGTTCACACACTGTCATGGATTTCTAGTGTAGAAATGTGTCCTCTGGAGGATTCATTCTTCAAAGATTAGTCATCTCCCTGAGATGTACTCCTTTACCCATGATTTTAAGGTCACTCTCTTGAGAGGGAGGATAGGATACGTAGGTGTAATTTTACCACCTAAAGAATAAATATAGGGAACTATAAGAGCAGAGGGTTCTGAAGTTGTGGTCCATGAATAGGTTTCAGAGAATACCAATTTGGATGAGAAAAAAAAATAAATTTTTGTTTTCACTGTGATTAATTTCTTTTGTAATCCTTTGTATTTTATTTAATGCATTTTAAGAGATTATTCTAAGAAGTGGTACAAAGATCTTACCAAAATGCCAAGAGGGTCCATAATACACATAAAAGGTTGAGAACTCCTCTACTAAACCAAGGAAGTCAGTTTTTCAATACAAGTGACAAAGGAGAATATGTTTTATTTTTCAAAAGGCCTATCTTACCTGCCATCTCTCCATTTTAAAATAATTTTAAAGGGGAAAAGATACAAACAAAACAAAATGATCACAAAGAAAGGAGACAGGGAAAGAATGAGAACATATAAAATAAGACACATTTTGGGGAAACAGCCAATGTAGGAGGTGTTGTTATTTTTTTTAACTGACTATATTTGTTACAAAGCTTTTGTTTTGTTTTGTTTGGAGAGGGGGTGGTAGAAGCAAGAGTAAATAAATACTTTCTAATTAAAAAAAGAAATTAATTTTTAAGAGAATAAAAGATGGAGAGAAAGATCAAGAAGCATGAAAGAAAGCGACCCTGTTTCCATGTTAAAGTAATAAAACAAAATGGAGTTTGAAGAGACAGAGAAATTGGCTGTTGTTAAGGAGTAAGAGGCTCTCATGTCATAAGATGAGAATTTGTGGCAGAATGGAATGAAACTGGAGCCAGTAGTGTGGGGAGCAGGAAGAGGAATAGAGAGAGAAGGCACCATGCTGCTGATTGGAGTTAGTCCCTGGAGGAATTTGCAAAGTAGGTCAATCAAGCCAGGCCCTGGGATGAATGGGCAGGGCAGCTATGAATGAGTAGAGGGATCTTATGAGAGAGTCTGACTGTCCAGGAGCAGGGAAGCGGCTCCTACTGAAGGTAGGAGACATGCAACAAATGGACAAGAACAATGGAAATCACAAAGAAGAGAGGTGACCTGAATATTCAATTCAAAGAGTGTTTACTAAGCACCTACTAAGTGCTTAGTATTGTTTAGGGTACCAAAGTGCCATGGGATCTTTCCATCTGTCTCTATGTGTTCTTTACCCCTACTAGAATGTACACTTGTTGAAGACAGGAACTGTCATCCTTTTCCAGTTTTATCACCAGCATTTACAATAAGTGTTTGCTCATAGAGAGTCCTGAATAATTTCTTTTAAATCATGAATTAAAGTATAACTAAGGCAAAGGAGTCAAAATAGGAAATGAAGTGGGGGATCAAAGGATCACAACATATTCCTCATTTCACAGAGGAAGAAACAAGCCCAGAGAATTCAAGTCACTTAACCAAGGGCATGCAGATGGGTGATAGAATCAGAATTTTAACTTGGGTCCTCCAAGTTCAAGTTCAAAAGAAGTTAAGCACTTAAAAAATAAATACAACAGTTTAAACTGCTTTAAAGAAATGTTCTCTTTCTTCAAGAGTGTAGAAGCAAATGAAGGGCCTATGGAAGAAAAGATTTCATGGGAAAGGTCTTATTCATGAAATAAAGAAATCAGATGCATTTGAGTGAGGAAAAGTACATTTTTTTCTCACATATTAAAAAAAAGATTAAAAGAGATCCAAGTACATCTGCTAAATGAAATAAATGTTCTAGTGTTTGGGGAAAACTGCAGTAATTCACCAAGGCCAGCTGTGTACATAAGCAAACTACCTACAAAGTGGGACTTAGGAGTGCTGGGAATATCTTTGCTCACAAAGATTTCTCTCCAACTAACCAACACCTAAAAGTCCCATGATCAGAGCCTGACCTTTAGGATAAGGCCTTGTTTTATGTTAAAATGCCAGTGGAGGCAAGGAGAAAAGTGAACTATTAAGCTATAATCACACTGAGAAAAGAGAACTGGGAAAAGAGCAAAGAGAAAGCAATTTTTATATATATATATATATATATATATATATATATATATATATATGTGTGTGTGTGTGTGTGTGTGTGTATATATATATATACACATACATATATATATATACATATATATATATATATGTTTGTATGTGTATGTATGTATTTATGTATGTATATATTTTTCCTGAGGGCTGGAACCGCAAAGTCAAACTACCCTAAAACCCCATGCATGACCACCAGATCTTTAGGATTTCTGAGACTGTCCATTGGTCATTCCACTAAACTCTTTTATATGAATTATCTATTCCAAATGAAGTATGCTCTTCTTGAAAGCAGGGACAGGCTAGGTTTTTTTTCTATTTGTATCCCTGATACTTGATACATAATAGGTACTTAATAAAGGCTTCTTTATTCATTCAATCTGTTCATTGATTTGTTCATATATCCATTTCTACCCTACCCTTGTAAAGCTCTGTTGAGTCTCCGGCTAGATCCTCACCTGTGGTACTAGGTTGGAACAAATCTAGCCTCAAAACACATAGGGGTAGAATAGATGACTATTAATCACTTTGTGTTTCCAGTCATCCCTCTCAGAATGGAGTGGGTAGACAATTGGAGGCAATCCATCAGCATTAATAGAATTACATGTCAAGGATGTTGAAGGTAAAATAATTAAAGAGAGTTTAGAGTAAAAAGTTCATAGCCAACAGGTGGGAGGCATGTCAATAGACATCAGCATTTATTAAGCCCTTACTATGTGCTAGGTACCAATGTCATAAAGAAGGGCAAAAACGGTGGCTCCCCTCAGGGATCTCTAACCCTAATAGAGGAGATGACATACAAATAACTAGACACTACAAAATGAATACAACATAGACAGAAGGTAATCTCAGAGAGGAAGGTACTGGGAGTTAGATTGGAGTAGAACATGGGGTTTGAGTTTAGTCATGAAGGAAACCAGGGGAACTAAGACATATGGTGGAAATTTTTTATAAATTAGTATAAGATTCTCTTTTAGGGGAATTGGTTTATAAAATACCTAAAGAATAAGTCATTTCTATCTCCACATGTCCCATATCAGGCCCCTTCCCTCCCTCCACATGGAGAACTCTCTACTTTAGGATCTCATCACCTCTCACCAGGGCTAATGCAAGGGCTTTCTAATTGAACTCTACACCCATTGTAAATTTCTCCTCATTCTAATATAGCCTCCAAATGCCTGTTCAATAAACTCTATTGGTTCCCCATTACCTTTAGGCCAACTCCTCTGTCTAGCATTTAAAGCTCTTTACAACCTGGACCCTTCCTATCTCTACAATCTGCCTTCTTCCTTGAGATTTCCTTTCACAACCTCTGAATATATCTTAGATGTACCTAATTATTTATATATTATTTACCCCATGAAGATGTAAGCTCTTTCAGGGCAGAGACTGTTTTTGTCTTTTTTTGTATTGTCAACACTTTGTAGAATACTTGGAAGGAAGTGCTTTAATAGATTCCTGTTAACTGACATTGTTCCCCCACTCCATGTACTCTATAGTCCAGCTATACTGGCCATCTCCTATCTCCTTGCCTTTGTGATGGCTATCCCACACTCTTGGAAAGTTCTTCTTGCTCACCTCCACCTCTTAGAATCCTGGGTATTCTTCAAGGCTCAGGTCAAGTTGCAGCTTCAACAGGAGAGCTTTCCCAGCCTCCCTAGCTGCTAGTGCCTTCCCCTCTAAGGTTATCATATCTATGTTAAATATATCTTGTCAATAAATGTCTATGCTCATCTGTGCCATTGCCCCCATTAGAATGTAGGCTCCTTGAGGGCATGGACTATTTTTTGTTTTTGTCTTTGTATCATCAGGACTTAGCACACTGCCTGGCACATAGTAAGGACTTAATTAATGTACAGAGCTTCCAAGCATTATGTGCTGTTTTATTTTGGAAGGAAGAAACAATCCATTTTTCCTAGTCTTTTAAGTTTATCGATACAAGAACCATTAAATGTAATCCTGGGCCAATTAATCTAGTTAATTCATGCTAATGAAACATAAATAAAGGTGCTTCAGGGCATAGGAATGGTATACATGGTGGGCTTGAAAGATGCTATATTCTCTATGTTTCACTTACAATTCATTCATCAAAATATTCTTTGTCAAGAGTCATTTATTGTCTAAGTTACCTCTATGTTGCTTGGACCTTTGACCAAGAGATCGTGTTTTATTCACCTACAGCTAAACATAGCGCGAGCACTTCTTTGAGTTTGAAATTTTAAACAAATTTATTTTCTGGTTTGGGTGACTAGATGAAGCCAAATCTTTTACCCACAGGTGTTCTTTTTATTCCTTATTTTAAATCATACTTGATATGATCACTGTGGAATATTTTATGCTAAATATTGAGTGCAGTTGTGTGTATATGTTCTCTCCACTAAGCAGGTGATGCTTCTTTGTGGTATGGAGATAACCCTGGGTGCTTCTTTCTAATTTTTTAACTCTTTTTAAAGTTTAATGGTATTTTATTTCTCCCCTGTTTCCTCTTAAGAAAATTTTTAGGATTCATTTTTACAAGATTTTGAGTTCCAAATTTTTCTCCCTCCCTCTTCTCCCTTCTGCTGAAAATGGTAAGCAATTTGATATAGGTTATACATGTGCTATCATATAAAATATATTTCCATATTAGTCACAGTTATGAAAGAAGAAACAGATCAAAAGAAAAAACACACAAAAAAAGAATTAAGTGAAAAATACATGCTTTGATCTGCATTCAGAGTCCATCAGTTCTTTATTTAGATATGGGTAGTATTTTCCTTCATGAGTTCTTTGTACTTGTCATGGATCATTGTGTTACTGAGAAGAGCTGAGTCATTCATAGTTGATCATGACACAATGTTGCTGATACTGCGCACAATATTTTCCTGGTTCTGCTCATTTCACTTTACATCAGTTCATACAAGTCTTTCTAGATTTTTCTGAAATCTGCCTGTTCATTGTTTCTTATAGCACAATAGTGTTCCATTACATTCATATATCACACCTTGTTCAGCCATTCCTCAACTGATGGGCATCTGCTCACATTCCAATATTTTGTCACCATGAAAACAGCTGCTATAAATATTTTCACACATGTAGTTCCTTTTTTCCTTTTTTTATGATCTCCTTGGGATGCAGACCTAGTAGTAGTATTGCTAGATCAAAGAGCAGAATCTGGGTTCTTGAAAGTCATGTTAGCAGAGTACAAGCTCTAGCAGCCCTCATTAAGCTAGAAGGACTTTGAATACTGGATTGTTGATGGAATTTATTTCTAAGATTGAGGGACAAGCCTAGCTAAGTCATGAGAGCCTCATCACCAGTTTGACCACATGGTAATGAAGCTGTCAGCCAGGACAACTCCTGAAGACTGTCTATTAAAGTGGAGAGGGTATGTGAGTTTCATCCCTGGAGGAAATGGCCACATGCAGATAACATCGTTACAGTCACTCAGTTGATGGGGAACTGCAGAGTATATAAGATTTTGCTGTGTTTCTTTTTAAGCATTTGCATTTAGCATGGTGCATATAATAAGTACTATGATGCACACAGTAAGTACTTAATAAACTCTTAACTTGATTTAACCATTAAAAAAGTATTTGACATCCTATGGAAGTCAAATGTAGAAATAAAGGCCTACTATATATCTAAGTAACCATAGAAGCACTCTTCATAATAGCAAAGAAATGGCAACAATGGTAATCACTCAGATAGATACAAATGGATGCAATATTAGGCAATATGAAATTGCCAAAGTGAGGAATTCAGAAAAACACAGGAAGATTTGTAAGCAATGATGGAGAGTGAAATAAATTTGTGACAGGCAGCATATGGTATAGTGGACATAACACTGGGTCCAGAGACAGAGGTGGTGGTGGTTGTTGTTTAGTCACTTTTAAGACATGTCTGTCTCCCCATTACTCCATTTTGGAGTTTTCTTGGTAGAGATACTAGAGTGGTGTGTCATTTCCTTTCATTTTACAGATGAGGAAAGTAAGGCAAATAGGGTTAAGTGACTTGCCCAGGGTCACACAACTAGTAAGGGTCTGAGACCAGATATGAACTAAGGAAGGTGAGTCTTCCTGATTCCAAGCCCATCACTCTATCCATTTCACTCCCTAGCTGCCCTAGAGACAGAGGACCTGGATTCAAATTTCATCTCTGATGTTTACCATCTCTGTCATTTAACACCCTAGGCCTCAGTGTTCCTCATCTTTAAAATGATGGGCTTGAATTAGGTGGGTTCTGAGATCCATTCCAGCTCTGGATCTACGATCCTTTGATCCTAAGCAGAATCAATGGAATATATACAACTATTCCATCAAGGTAAATTAAAAGAGTACTAAAAGGAAATCAAACTGTGAAGGTACAGGAGAACAAATAATGGAGCATCCCTCACAGCAGAGAGGTGGAAGCCTACTCATATCAAATATTAAGTATATAATTAGTTGCACTCCATCAGATGTTTTTGCTAAATTGTTTTTCTTTGTGACGAGAAAGGGTTCAAGAAAAGGGATGTGTGAAAAGACTATGATTGTAAAGACATAAAGTATCAATAAACCATATTGTTTTAAAGCATTTGATTCAGTAAAGCAAAAAATGCATCTTTAAAAATTCTCCAAGATTCTTTGACAAATACAATAGAGATAACTGGTTAACAATGCTTTGATTTTATTATATCAAGTGAGGTATAAATCAGGGAGTCCTAAGCTTACTGCAGATGCCTACTACTAATAAGCAAAATACCCAGTACAAAAGTCCAAGGGAAAAGTGGCTCCCCATACGTGGCAGGTCTCCTAGGTGTTTCTATTTAAGGATAATATTGCGCCAGTTGCATCAAGCCCAAAACAGCAAGCCCATAATTGAATAGGAAAAAGAGAGCAGGATGGAATGTATTCGGGAAATTGAGCAATGCTTTCAACAACCCCAGGCTTGTCCACAAAACAAGAACCTTTCTTTGTAACATCTCAGTATTCTCTTGATGATAATATATAGGTGCAAATCATAAATTACCACAATCTCCAAAATTGCAGGTCACCCGAAGATACTTGAGAGGCATATGATGAGGCACCAATAGGCTGCGGTATTCTTGCATTTGATGGACTGTGTACAAGAAGTGAAATAAAAGTTATCACTCTATGGGTCAGCTATGCCATAAGAGTGAGAGATAAAAGAAATCGATTCTAGGTGCTGCATTCATGCCCAAAGAAGGTTTTTTTTTTAATTGCAGGAAGTTTTCTCAAAATGCTAAGTGGGTACCCTGTGAAGGATTTATGGGAAGACACTAATAAAATTTGCATAGGACAAGAAGGTATAGATGGGTTATCAATGAGATCACTGAAGAGAAATTCACATTTGTGAGTTTACAGAGCTACTGAAATATAAATAAAATACATTTTCAGTAAGCATGGGCAGAAAAGAAGGGCCTGCTATGTTGTAAAAGTTAGGGATAACACTTGTTATACCGGTCCTCATGAGATATTAATAGACTTAGGGTCTCCTCCATGTCAGAGAGGTTTTTTATAGGACACTTATGGAAAGGACTTGGACAAGGCTTAAACAGGCTGAGAAATCCCAGTGCTTTTGTCCTCCATTGAACCCATTCCTCTAACGACAAGAAGCAGATTTCAGAAGAGAAGTACCACCTCAATCTCCTATGGGAGAATATGAAGATTTTATCTGTTACTTAATCTTGTTAGAAATCTTCTCATGTCCCAAGTCTTAGACCAAGAACTTTAACCCATTGTGCAATGCAGGATGCCAGCTATGGGATATTTATTGTCTTACCACTATTGGTGAATCTAAGAAAGGTAAGAGACCAGCATTCAGTTGTAGTGGTATTGTCTATACCAGTGGTATCAAACTTTAATAAAAAGAGATCCCTGCTGCCCGTATATTGACTTTTAAAAACCATAAGTTCATATTATCTTTGTTGTATTTGTAGCTTTATTTTGTTCAACATTTCCCAGTTAGATTTTAATCTGGTTCTGGTGGCTATTTGAGACTTTTGCTGATCTCATGCAGAGTTTGACACCTCTGGCCTACACAACGAAAGTGAAGGCTTACCTCTTTGGAAGAGTTATATAGGAGGGGAGACACCTAAGAGGTTGGTGAGAGGAAACTTTCAGACATGGACTATTTAATCAAAGAGATACTGCTATCTTTTTTTTTTCATTTTTGGAAAGGTTCCTTGAGAGGAGGGCACTTCTCATATTTATCCCTATATCACTAGGACTTTGAGCAAAGGTTTGTTTGTCAGCCTAGACCTGTGATTTTGCTGGTATGAGGAACAACTCTCAACATGGAAATCTCTTCCACCAATATCAATGGGTGACTATAGCATAATTTCAATAAGTTCCCTGGATTAGAGAGGCATAAAGTGCCTTGTCCATGTTTAGTATGTATATAGTTAGTATAGTCAAGTGACTTGTCCATACCAGTTAATATGGGTCAAAGGCACAACCTAAACCCAGGTCCTCCTGACTCTGAGGCCAACCTCTTTCCACTGTGACATGCTGCCTCCAACAGCGAGTGTAAGAAGATTTGTCAATGCTGTTTATTGTATTGAATTGAACTTTACTCTAACTGGCCACCTCCTTTTTTTGCAGGTGGGTTCAATTAGTTACCCCCAAAAAAACTGAAGTTATCATTAGAAAAATGGAATTTCTTATTATTTCTAACCTTGGCAGAAAAACTGTTGAAGTGAATACAATCTCATAGGACTGCTTGTTTCCAAAACTTTCCCTGCCAAACTTCGCAGATGAATCAACAAAGAACTACAGACTGTAACAATGTAGTCAGGGCATCATTTGGCAAGTTGATAGCCTGGCATGAATAAGGCTTGTGCTTCAGGCTAAGCCAAAGGGCTGCAAGAAGCTATAGAGTCACTATTCCAACTGCTACATGGATGTCAGGTCTGCACCTGCTTTTAGCAACATAACCAGATTCTGGATGGAGGCATAGCTTAAAATCTCTCTGCTAGACCCTGTGCCAAAGAGCAGGAATGGATTTCCAACACCAGGGTTCTAGAGCCAGAGCAAATCTGCTCAGCCAGTAAAATCAAACTCATCTGAGAGGACATAGTTCCCCAGGAGGGAACATGCCTGAAGGTTTATAGACAGAAAGCCAACTGGAGTTGGCCATAACCAAAGATGGATTCGATACCAAATCCTCATTCTGAAAAAAACGGGAGCTAAGAGGCAAAGCAGCAAACAGCAATACCCTCCACATGCCGGGAAGCACATATGCTATCATTTATTTACATTCCATCGAATATGCAAAATTCTTAATAAGTTGGGCAGAAAGGACTGCAGTGGGAAACAAAGTTAAATGAAAAGGGAAATAGGAATAACCAGCACACACAATGAAGCCAAGAGGTCAGTATCCCAAAATGTAAAATAAGGGAGTTGAACCAGGTAATATCTCAGATCCATTCCAACTCAAACACTCTATGAAGCTAGAAGTCTAAAGCTAGCTACAAACAACAATTTGCTGCAACTATCTATATAGACGGAGTGAAAAAGAGTGTTGCACAATCACCTATATGATTTTGATGAGAGGAGACAACTCATCTGGCTCATTCAATCAAACAAACAAAAACCTCTTTTGTTCCACCAGTTATGGCTTGGGAATTTATATAATTGCCAGAAGCAGGGTTGTGCTTCAATGTGAGCATTCACACCCTGGGAAATTGGCCAATGGCTAGAAATGAGGGCTTGATTTATTATTTTGTTGATTGTCTAGAGCTGAGAAAGTGATGGAGAAAATGTTAATAATGCAAATTCAACTTAAAAGTGTGTCATGTCTTTGTTGCTGTTGTTGTTGTTGGCTGGTTGTAAAACATTTAGCAACACAACTCTCCCGAGGACATAAATCCTTACTTTACTTTGGTTAGATAGACCCGGCATGCCAAACTCAAATACAAACAAGGACCTCTAATGTCTACAGAAGGATCCAAGAAGGCTGCCTATTGACTTAGTTTTAAAACATAATGGAGGGGCAGCTAAATGGTGCTGTAGGTAGAACACCAGAAAAAGCCAAGTTTAAATCCAGCCTCAAACACTTACTAGCTGTTTGACCCTGGGCAAGTCACAACCCCAGTCGTTTCCAAAAATAAAAAAAATAAAAAGGATAGATATAATGGTAGCTGCTTTGTTGTATTTTTATTTATTTTGTTAAATATTTTCCAATTACATTTTAATCAAGTTCAAGCCCCATCAGAGTGTTTCAGGAAGCCCACAGACTCAAGTGTTTAGCAACTTCTAGTGTAGACAACACCACTACAACTGATAAGTGGTTAGTAATGTTTCTTTAGCTTTACCAACAGTGGCAAGACAATATCCATCACCAGAATAATACACTGCACAACGAATTCAGGTTCTTGGCCTAATACCTAGGATACAGCAGGTGCTACAAAAAAGATAAAACAAAAAGCAAACAGCATCTTCATTCTGTCCCTGAGGAGGCTGAGTTGGTGCTTCCCTTGTTCACTCTGTGCCTCTCATCTTTAGAGGTACTGAGGTTCAGTGAAAGAAGTACTGAGACTCCTCATTCTGTGTAAGTCTTATCTAAGTCCTTTCCATGAACCCTCCATAAAGAATCTCCCCAGGATGAAGATCTTCCTCTAGGCCTCTTACTATTTCATGAATACCAGTGCAAGACACTCAAGCAGATCATTATCTCTGATTTTGTGATAAGACAGGATCCACCGCTCATCTGCCAATACACATCCTTGAAAATGCATTTTATAAACAAAATCTACATAAATCGTGATCGTGATTTTACTGACATTTTTCAGACGTACCAATTAGCATCCAGTGACTCATAAATATGGTTACATGCATTATGATTTTACATACAAAGCTGAATTTGGGAATTATTTTCTTTTCTATTCCTTTCTTTTGTTGTGCTGTTATAGGTAATATGTAAGGCTATTTATTATTACTCTTCTGTGCTTTTGATGAATATTCATTATTTTGTCAAAGGGGAAAAAAGGACAAAAGATTGCTGAACTGACTTGGAGTCAAAGGGAAGACCAGCATTTGAATCCTCCATTTCCCTCGATTTTCTCATCTGTAAAGTGGGAGGGTTAATTTCAATGATCTGCATGATTCCTTCCAGAACCAAATCTGTGATTATATTATTTTCTGACCAATAGGGGAAATTACTGGTAGCAATAAGGCACTGTGGCTAAATCTGACTTTTGCATAAAATAAATGTGTACAGTATTTAGAGCTGGGAGAGACCTCATTGTTGAAATGGGGCAAAGTGATTTGCTCATCCTCAAACAGTTATGAGATGGCAGGGTTGAGACATGAACCCACATCTTCTGACTCCAAGTTCACTGATCTTCTCTACGATACCACACTTGCTTTCCAGAGAACGAAAGCAGAGAAAATGGCTTTCACCACTCAGGAGATAACTGGTTTCTTTCTCAAGGATAAAGGGTTCAGTGTTGTGACTTTCAGTGACATTTTGGTTTACACATTCCTCTTATTTTGTAGCTCTTTCTAAGTAGGTTCTCATTTTCTTCCTTTTTTTTCCACTGTCATGATAGAGGCAGGGCCCCTTGGGGCTCCCAAGGCCAAAATCTGAGTTTCAGATCAAGTGTCTTCAAGAGTCACTTCATTGAAATTACAAGCGAAATCTGCCTTCAGCTATGCTGCTATGAATCAATAGAGACATCTAGTGTACAGAAGAGGAAATGTCAGGTGATGCTACCTTTCATCGCTACAGGCTATCTGAGGTAGATGAAGTCAACTCACAAAGCTGCAAGAGACTGCTACACACACACACACACACACACACACACACACACACACACTCTATCACCACCCATCACATATTGCATTCTTCTGCTCTGTGAATTTTCTTGGATAGATATATGATTATCCAGATCCTACTAGAGAGAAACTTTATCTTTAACCATGAAATAGTTGGGGAGGGAGTTGTATTAAATAGAGGAGCCCCTGATTAAAATGATGAGCCTTTTGCAATATAGAAAGGACACTGAAAAGGAAGAGTCATTGCTACCATCCTTCAAAAACTCTGCACTTCGTTCCAGTTTTCATATTACTTGATTAATTCCTGCAGAAAAGCAACCTTTAGCAAGGTACAGATATAAACACATATTTGTACATACATACAGAAAATATAATGTATTACATAAAGTTATTAAAACTTAAAATTGCAATAAGGCTTTTTTTGATAACTGACTGTATGTTTATAAACATATGCATGTGCATAGTCTGTTTATATAAATATATATGCACACATATAATTGTTCTTTCTTGATTAAATTAATACCAGTTCTAAGTGTTTACCTCTGACCTTATTCTTACTTCCTTTCTACTCTTTGCCCAAATCTTGCTACCGTCTCCACATTTCATTCTACTTCTTCATTAATTAGATTTCCCCCTCCAAAATGTGCTTTTAACCTAAAAAAAAAAAAGTCTTAGAGAGCTAGGAAAAAATGCAATGATTAAAAATACTTCAGGGGGCAGCTAGGTGGTGCAGTGAATAGAGCACCAGCCCTGGATTCAGGTCCTGAATTCAGAACCTAAGTTCAAATCTGGCCTCAGACACATAACACTTACTAGCTGTGTGACCCTGAGCAAGTCACTTAACCCCATTGCCTAGCCCAAAAAGAAAAAAATACTTCAGACGGTACTACTATATAGGTGTCTCTCTTCGGCAACATTTCTTTCAATTCCCCAGTACCCTAACCACTCTGAAAATATTATGACCAACGCAAAGACAATATTCCTTAAGCACAGGTAGAGTAGACAGAAGCATAATCCACCTACAGAATGAAATAGAAAGAGTACTAGACTGGAAGGAAGCCTAGGGTTCAGGTCACAGATTCATAGGATCTAGATTGTGGCCCCTTTGGAACACAAGGATCACAGATTCTGAAAGGCAAGACTTGGAGTAGGAATACAGAGTTCAAATCCTGCCTTAGACACTTACTAGCTGGAGAACGTGGGCCAATCATTTAAGCTCTCTGTGCCTCTGTTTCATCATCTATAAAACGGATATAAAAAGAACTCCTATCTTCTAGGGTTGCTGTAAGGATTTACCATCTTTAAAGAACTATAGAAGTGCTAGGTGTTATTACTAGATCTAAAACTTGAAGGGACCTCAGAGGCTATTTAGCCCAACTGCCTCTTTTTTCCAGATGAAGACACTGAGGCCCAGAAAAGTTATGTAACATGTCTAAGCCTATATAGACTGTAAGCAAAGGAAACAGTACTTGAATTGGCCCCAGAATCAATGCTATTTCCATTGAGCCACATGTCCAAGTGGCCAGCAATCTTTTGCTTAAATACTTCAAATTATTGGAAACTCACTCCCCAGAAAGGTGGCCAAACATCCCTGTGAAGAGCTCTGATTGTTAGGAATGTTTTATTCTTTACCACAAATCTAAATGCCCTCCATTATTATTTCTCGTTTTCTTCTCTGGTACTGAGCAGGACCAATCTGATCTTTCTCCATGTAAAAGCTCTTCAAATACTGGAAGACAACTACAATATCAATTTAATTCAAAACATATTTATTAAATATATTCTATACACAAAGTCTCCACTCCCCACACCCACCCAACTCAAAGTCTTCTGTTCTCCAGGCTAACTTCCCTAAATCCTGGCCCTATCATTTACGGACTCCATGACAAAAACTCTTTCAGCCTCAATTTCCTTATCTGTAAAATGGGGATAAAAATATCTTCCCTGCCTGTCTCATATTATTTGTACCATTTTACATGCAGATAGAGTCTGGACTATGATTTCATTGGCCTAGGAAACTCCCTGATTGGGAAACTACTGTAATTTATATACTCTTACAGAGTAGCCTAGAGCACTGAGAGGTTAAATAAGTTGCCCAGGGTCCCACAACCAATACATATCACAGGTAGAACTTGAACCCAGGTCTTCTGGGCCCTAGGACCAGTTCTTTTTTGATGACACCACACTGTCTTTCATTCACATACACACAATGTTTTATAATTTACAAAGTCCTTTCCTGTTTATCACCTCACTTGTCCCTCAATAAAATGACGAGAGGAGAGGGACTGGAAAAGGGTGAAGAGAGGATAGAAAAAGCTTAGAGAAGGAGGAACACCAGAGAGGTCAAGTCCAGGAAGAAACAGGCTAGGCCAGTTTGGACAAACAGAAGGTAGCATGAAGTCACCAGAAGAAAGTAGAGATAGAGAGGGGGAAGAGAATGAGTAGGGACAGCATACTGGCTTCAAAGCCAAACTGCCTATGTCACAATTTACCCAGATCTGGCCTTGTGCCCAGACCTATTTCATTTAAGAAAAACACTTTTTGGAAAAGAGGAGATTTATTCAATTTGAAAGTGACACATGGGTTCAGGGCATATGGGTTTCTTCCCCCATACCAAACAAAGGATATTTGCCAATGGTTCAGTTTCCTCTGATATATATGAATCAAATGACTTAACTATCAAGAAAGACAGTACATTATAGTCTGGCATTTACCCAATACGAGATGTAAATCTTGGCTTTCCTCTTACTCTCTTTCCTTTTATTTCTTCATCTTGGCCATGGTGAAAATTAATGTGTTTCACTTCACTTTTTTAACTCTTTCTATAATGTTAATATCTATGGGTCTACCTCAGAAACACATATAGCAGAGGAGACATGTTACAGATGTTGTTGTTGTTGTTGTGTTCATCCTTTGTTCTCCAAGAGGGCCAATGACATCACAAGGGTGATATCTTGACTTATGCATGAATTGGATCTAAGTGAGGCAGAGTTGTATGAAGTCATCAGCTTCATTATCTCCTCCAGAGCCATTCAAGTCCAATGGCAAGATAAAAGTCAAGATGAGTGGATGACCTTGGCCTTCCTAAATTAAGGTCTTTCTCAAGCCTCAGTTTGTCTATTCAATAACTAAGGGCTAGGTAGGAATTGAGACAAAAGATGGAGTAATTTACCATCACAAAATATCAATCTGGGAGAGAAAGATCCTCAAAGTTTCTGGCCAGAACAGAAAATAATTGCTATTTACACTCATTCTAAAGCATCAAAATCTAAACAATGAGCTAAAGTAAGTTACTAAGTCTGTGTTCTTATCTTTTACTATTCCTGTGGGACTCCTACCAAAGTTGTCCTACTTATCACTTTAATGACCATTCTCCTTTGATTTTAGGTGGCTTAATGCTGGCAATGCCAGTAATAAAGCTCAAATAATAATGGCTAATGGAGGGAGGAAACAGACTGAATATCCCCTCCACACAAGTGGAAGCAAGTGGCAGTCTGGTGGCCCCCTGACTCCTAGTGGTTTACAGTAATGGTGCCAGAATTAGTGAACACATCAAACCAGCTTTAGACCCACTGCACCTCAAAATACCCAAACTCAAAGGATCCACCAGCCTTATCCTCTCTAATAATAATAACTATTCTTAGAGATATTGTCTACAGGCATGTATCCATCTAGTGGACTCAATTTCATTCTTAAGATATTCTAATCCCTAATGGTCTAACTATCCCTATAGAATTTGGGTGCATGGTATCCAACCATCCTTTTTCTGAAGACTTTGAAATCCTCTCTCCCAAAATCCAGGGTACATAATTCCTGGCTTTCCTTTTTATCTGTGATAAGCTCTGAGAGGTCATGGCCACTTCCCCCCCAAAAAAGTTCCCAAAATTCCCATTTCAACAACTGGTTCTTCCCTTTTAGAGAGAACCTTATATAGAACAGAATTTACCTTTGTTGTTTTCTCTACTTTTTGAAGGATGAAATTATCATTAGGCAAGTCAAGAAGTTACCAACTGTTACTTATGGCAGAAAGAGCTTCATTGGATTTCTGAATAAGGTCCCCCATCATTCCTGTGCCATGCCTCTGTTCCAGTCTTGCAATCTGTTTCCTTAACTCATTTTTTTCTCTTTTTTCTTTCTGTCCAGGTGGTCTGTATTCTTATGCAATGACATAAATATTTCTGTTTCTCCTTCTATGCTTCCTCATTATGTTTCTTCCCTCTAGTTCCTGTATTTTCTCATATAACTTCACTAATTAAACAGAAGGCATTTCCTGTGAGTTCCCTTTTGTTCCTTACTATATATCTCAAAACCCCTTAATCTCATCCCCCATTCTCTCTTCCTTTAGTCCAGTGTCTGGTAAAGAAATGAAATTCCCCATCACTAAGGCTAAGCCTTTTACTTGTTCTCTTGACCCCACCAACTTCTGAATCATCCAGCTGATTGACATTGCAATCATCCCTCCTTCTCCATAATCCAAAATCTTTCCCTACCTATTAGTATATTTCCTGATGTCCATGACCATGCTCAGGTCTCCTCTACCCTTAAAAATCCCTGCTTGGCCCAGACAGTTGGTTCAATTTATCATTCTAAATCTCTCTTCCTTTTCACAGTCAAGCTCCTTGAAAAAGTTCTCTATTCTCTTTGCCTCTATCTCCTGGACCCTCTTCCCACTTCTCAACTCCTTGCAATATAGCTTTCAAACTTAATCATTGAATTGAAATGGTCCTGTTCAAAATTATCAGTGATCTTTTAATTATCAAGTTTAATGGTCTTTTTTCAATCCTCAACCTTCTTGACTACTCTGAAGCATTTGGCACTATTGATCACCCTCTCCTCTTAGATACTCTCCCCTCTGGGTTTTCATAACATTGCTCTCTCCTAGTTTGCCTCCTACCTATCTGATCACTATTTTTCAGTCTCCCTGCATTTACCCTAAGGTTCTGTTCTGGACACTCTTCTCTCTCTAACCTCTCTCTTAGTGAGCTCACCCCTTCCACTCCAAATGTTCATAAGGACTATTTGTGCCTGACCTGTGGTAGAGCCTTCCGAGTTCATATTGGTCTGATCAGCCACCAATGGACACACTTTACCTTGACCCCAACATAGTGATGTTATTTTGGTCTTCTTCAAGCATAAAGTACAACAACCATTAACCACCACCACTACCATCCATTCCCATAGGTTTACTAGTCATCTCTATACTCACATCGAGAGAGAGAGAGAGAGAGAGAGAGAGAGATGGATAGATAAATATAGATACACATATACATATTATATATGTTTATATAATATATATTTAGGCACATACTCTCTATATATGCATATACATACATACATAGATACATATATGTATATACATATACCTATATACATACATATACATATATATACATATACGTGTATATATATATGTGTGTGTGTATATATATATAAATATATATAAGTATATATATATATACATATATATGTATATATATATACATATATATGTATGTATGTGTGTATATATATATATATGTATATATATATATATATATATACATATATATATATATATATATATATATATATATATATATACGCATAGGTTATCGCCTTTGCCTAGAGTGCATTCTCTCTCCACCTCCACTTCTTACAATCATTAGGTTACTTCAAAAAGAGAGAGCTTCAAAGCTTAGATTAAATACCTCCTTCTACTCGAGGTCTTTCCTGATTTTCTGCTAGCTTCAAGTGCCTGCTTGATTGCCTCATATTTATTTTGTATGTATTTAAGTGTTCTATATGTTTTCTTCTTCCATAAAATGCAAAATGCTTGAGGGTACAGACTACTTCATTCTGTTCCTTACATTCCTAGTGCTTAGCATATTATTTTGCACATAGTGAATGCTTGACTATTAATTACTTGTTGATTGATTGATTAATTAATATATGTTGCTACTTCACTCCTTTTGCCTATCCTGTTTCTATTCAATAAGTTACTTCTGACCATAGCCATATTCCAGTCATGGGTCTCATCCCACCAAGTTCTAGTGATATCTCTGAGGTTAAAGTTGTCTAGGTCATCTTGCTAAATTAACTTAATTTCATAGCTCATTGAGGTCATAGGTTTTACCACTGGATCTATTCTTAGATTTTGTATTTTGTAAACTTTTATGTACCTCAGATATACATACATACATCATAGCTACTCTTTATTGTCTCATTTAGCAGGTATGTGATGTGAAACATAATAAAAGTAACTATGATATAAGCCACTTTCTCCCTTTCCCATTGTCTTCGGTGGTTTTCCTCCCCCATCCTTTCATTTATGTACTGGGACTACTGTCAAATCCCATATTTTGCTTAAGTAAATCTCTCACCCCCAAATCTTGATACCTAAATAATGTCACACTGCTTTGCCCATGACACTCAACTCAATCTTCTATAAATTACTCCCTATTTCTATTTAGTAAAGGATAACTGCTGAGAAACCAGTTCATTCATTATTCTGTCTATAGAGGTAAGATGAGATCACGTAGATAAGTCTCCTGTTTTAAAGATCTTTTGGGATGAGTTCTTGAAACCTTGCCTGCCACCTATTCCAGCGTTCAACAACTTGGGAGTCACCACGTTCTTCTTGCATCTAATTTACATTCTTTCATTTATTTAATTTCATTTAACAAATATGTATAAATACCTACTGCAATAAAGATACTCTAGGAGATACAAGAAGGATAAAACATGGTCCCTGCGCTAAATGAGTCTACAGGAAGATATGGCATGAATAACAATAACCAAATAACCATAAATACAGTGAACTATCAGAGTGAAATGAGGATACCAAGTTAGTTCAGGGGAAGTTAGAAGTATCAAGATAGGTCATGGATCATTTCCTGTTGGGATAATCAGGGAAGACTTCATGGAAATGACATTTGAGCTGGGTCTTGAATTCTATGCAGGAACTTGGACAGGTTGGGGAGGGTGGTGAGGGCATTTTAGGTTGAAGGAGTAGTGTAAATTAAAAACACAAAAGTGAGAAATCCTGAGGGTGGTGTGTGTGTGTGTGGGTGTGTGTGTGTGTGTGTGTGTGTGTGTGTGTTTTAACTCTACAAATCAAAACCTTTCCATTGCCGCCTGATGAAAGAGAATAAAGTTAACAATATTGATAAACACTAGGCTGATTAGACTTGTGGAGAAGCTGGGACATGGTGCAGGTTGTTTCCTACCCTGATCCAAATGCTACCAGAAAATAATCATGCTATAAAAATCTTCTGTTGACTTTTAGTTAAAATGCTTTCTCCGTCTCGTTGTCTCTGTCTTTGTCTGTCTTTCTGTCTCCCTCTCTCTTCCCTCTCTCTGTCTGTCTGCCTCTGTCTGTCTGTCTGTCTGTCTGTCTCTCTCTCTCTCTCTCTCTCTCTCTCTCTCTCTCTCTCATCAATAGATGTTTCTCATAGTTGGGTTGAAGTCACAGAATTTCCCCCATTTCCTTGTCCACCTATACAAATCTTACTTATTTTTCAAAGCTTCAGTAAAGCCTTGCTTCTCCCATGAAGTCTTCCTACACTGTTCCAACCCACAGTATTCTCTGATTTGATATGCTCTAAGCCAGGACTAAAAAATACCACTGAAAATAAATATCCTCTAGAAGCAGAGGGGCTAACCAGAACTAAAGGAGTTAATAATGATACTTTCATAGTCCTTTATTTATTCCATCTGAAAGAATTGGGGCTACTTCCCTGTCATACTTGATCAGCTCCCAGTCTTACATTTGGTTATGCCACAGCTATCTTTAAGATCTCTTAATTAAACTGTAAACTCGCTGACAGTAGATATTCTACTTCCTGTTTCCTTTATATTCCCTACTGTACCGAATACAGTGTTGTGGATCCATTTAGTCCCTAAGAAATGACAGATTTAATGAATAAAGAATCTCAAAATCCTAAATTCAATTTTGCACTAAAAATTTAGCCTAAGAAACATCCCCATCCATTACTTAATACTGAGTTCTTGTGTTATAATAATAATAGCCCATATGTCTGATACTTAAAATCTTTTACAGTCTGACTCTAACCTCACTCCCCAAGCTAATTATAGATTCCACTCTGCCTTGAGATGCACATCACACACGCCCTTTACATTTCAGCCAAACAGGTATACTTGGTGTTCCGTAAACTTAACTTTCTACCTCTCACCTTTATGTCTTTGTCTAGGCTGTCCTCCATTCCTGGGAGGCTCTCTCTCCTCACCTCTACCTCTGAGGACCCCTAACTCCCGCCAAGGCTCACCTCAGTTGCCGTCTTCTATAAGAGGTATTTCCTAATTGATTAGTCAGTCCATAATACCATGTTCCTATTATGTGACAAGCAATGTGGTAAGGATACAAAGATTCAAATGAAAAAAGTAATTGCTCTCAGAAAGCTTACATTCTATAAGAGACTTACATAAATAACGCATACAAACCAAACACAAAATATATTTTTGGAAGAACAGCAGTACAAGGTAGGGATATCAGGAAAGGCTTCCCTTAGAAGGTGTAATTTGACCAGAATTTTGTAGGAAACAAGGGATCATTAGAGGAGTTCTCTGACTTCCCTAGTTATTAAAGCTGTTCCTAAAATGGGTAGATAGATGGATGGATGGATGGATGGATAGATAGATAGATAAACAGACAGACAGACAGATAGATAGATAGATAGATAGATACAGACAGACAGATACATACATACATGCATATAGAGATTTTGTACCTGTTTTGTATTTATTCATCTTTTTTATACATTGGTCCTACTCCTTTCCTCATGCAGAGAGTCCCCAACTCCTCAGAGCAGAAGCTAGACTTTTTGTTTGTTTGGTTTTTAGTTTATATGCTTGGTGCCTGGCACACAGTAGGTGCTTAATACATGCTTGCTGGTTTAATTTAACTTAATTTAATTATTTGAGAAATACAAAGAATGCTTTGTCCTGGCTTCGGCATTCAAGAGAAAAACCCACTGTATCATGCGGTAAACTGAACAGTATTTGTTTACTTCCTTTGTTTCGACAGAACTTAACCAAACGAATCCAATCCTTAACAAACTGGTGGTTTGTGATAGGGCAGCAGCATGTGGACCATCATTGGATCCTTTGGGTCATGCATCAGATTTCAGTGCTAGTAGAAAATGTAGTCTGACTCTAGCTCACATGTCAAATTCAGTTTGCACAGCCAGGGTATGCATACCAGTATAGCATCTTCAGAATACATGCCAGACTCACAGGCACTTAGAGATTTTTCTGGTCCAGAATTATGATTTTTCCAGAAGTACAGACAGTCAATGGGGGCAGCTAGGTGGTGCAGTGGATAGAGCACCAGTCCTGGAAGCAGGAAGATTCATCTTCCTGAGTTCAAATCTGGTCTCCAATACTTATTAGCTATGTGACTCTAAGTCACTTAATTCTATTTGCCTCCATTTTCTCATCTGTAAAGTGAGCTAGAGAAGGGATTGGCCAACCACTCCAGTGTCTTTGTTAAGAAAACCCCCAATAGGGTGACAAAGAGTTGGACACAATTGAACAACAATAAAAACAGAGAGTCAATATCCAGACACTGGATATAGGAAAAGGAGGGGGAAATGAGCATGAGGAAAAGATAGGTTACAGAAGGCAGTTCTGATCATCTAGAGTTCTAACATAAAAAAGAAAGTTCTTCCTTCAACTCTCAGATGAAGAGATAATCACTTGAGGGCATCTGCATTATATATTAGAGACCATGCCAGACATCAAAACTTCAAGGGAAGCAGCCAAAGGGCATCTTGGAAATGAATGAGTGCTTGGGCACCTGACCTCCCTGAAAAGTAATTATGCTGTATACACTGCAACTGCCTTCTAGTTCAAATGGTTCCTTTGTCTTACTATTGATGTTCAAGTTTGTTTTGGTTTGATTTTTTGACATGAACAGTGATGTTTCCCAGAGTAGGGTTGAAATTGGGGAATTTCTTCCAATTCCTTGTCCAATTATGCATACTCTACACATTCTTCAAGGCTTGGTTCAAGCCCTGCATCTTCAATGATGTCTTCTCATACCATTTATTCTAGCCTATAATGATCACTGTCTTTAAATTCATGTACTTACTACCTATACCACTCATTTAGAATTTTATCGAGTGAAAACACTTGCATTGTTATCTTATGTTCAAACCTAATTATTATATCATCATTTAATTTTTCATGTGTGTATGGCTTATCTACCTAACTCAACTAGATTGTAAGTTCCTAGAGGGCAGAGATCATGTTTTACATTTCTTTTTATCTCCCAGAATAGCTAGGATATTGCCTTGAATGTAAGTTTAACATTACTTCATTGTTGATTCTAGTTGTCATTAGGAAATAACTACTAATCTGTGATAGTGGAGGATTGAGTGGCTATGGTCCATGGGGCCACAAAGAGTCAGACATGACTAAATACTTGAAGAACAACAACCCTATTCTGTGAAAACTTTTAAATATTTCCTCTATCTAATTTCATTGGGCAGCTAGTGTCACGGTGGGTAGAGCATTAAGTCTAGAGTCAGAAAGACTCATCTTCATGAGTTCAAATCTGGCCTCAGATACTTACTATGTAAGTCAATTAACCCTGCTTGCCTCAGTTCCTCTTCTGTGAAATGAGCTGAAGAAGCAAACGTCAAGCTATACCAGTATTGCCAAGAAAACCCCAAATGGGATCACCAACAGTCAGACCTGGCTAAAAAACAACAAATACCTAATGTTAGAAAAATGGACTTCTTTCTCATTGGTGTCTTTAAAAAAAATGTGGATTTTGATGCCATAGGATCATAGATATAGAACTGAAAGAACATCAGAACAGTGATGTTTCCTGAAGTTGGGTTGAAATTGGGGGATTTCTTCTAATTCCTTGTCCAATTATACATACTGTACATATTCTTCAAGGCCATTTGGTACAATCCTCTCAATTGAGAGAAGACACTGGAACCCAGGGTGTTTATGGAACTTGCTCAAGGTTATATGGATAGTAAGGGTCAGAGGCAGGATATGATATGACCCCAGGGCTTTTTGCATTACACTATGCCCTAAATAGCCAAACAACTCCAAATGAATTCTTCATTGAGCGTTTATTGTAAACATACAGTGTTTAAAGCATATAACAATAAAACAAAGCATGGTCTTTGTCCTCAAGGGGCTTATATTCCACTGGAGTGACTTTCCACTCCCCCAGGAAGGGGGGAAACATCATCAATTCATTCTGTCTTTACATGAGAACAGCGCACACAGTAATTTATTGATACAAGCTAACTATCCCTTGAGAATAAAGTATCAAAAGTAAAGCTTTCATGTGTTCATTCCCAGGAGAAAACAGATCAGAATTATTCACAGATATACACCATTTCAAGAAATTAGACTCCTCAGTTTCTATCTCATCACACTTGGGTACTAACTATGTTTAGCACATGACCCCAAAATACTCTAATTGGCCTTTCACCCAGAGTTCATTTCCAGTCACCTTTCAGCCTTTCAAGTTTCTTAGTATTGGGATGCTGTAATTTGTTGAAGCATTCATTCAATAATCGGGAGTGATTGACTTGCATTGCTAGGATGGCATATGGTCTTTTTGATCAACAGCCAAAAGAGGGAGGGCGCTATTCCAGAAGAGCAGAAATAAATGGAACCAATCATGAAGTGAAGTCTTTGTCTTTGCTTCAGAGCTGGACCCACAGTGACAGTGACTAGCCTCTCACAGGTCTGTGGCACCAAAGGAATGCTGAGAAAGGTATTTATTCAGAGATGTGTTACAGCCCATACTCCCTCCCTCCCCACCACCACACACATCTTCAGGCTGTCCTCAAAGCACATGTGCCCAAAGGGTTTCCGAACAGGCTGATTGCCAGGTGGTTTTGTGGCTCAGTTTTGCTCTTCACTCACAAAGCTGGGGATCAGATTGTATCATGTCCTAATGTGAGATACAGCACTAGCTCCTCCAGTGTCCTAGATGCCTGACATCCTCTTGGGGTCCTAATGCCATTAACAGTCATGTTTGTCAAGCAAACTGAGATTCTACAGATAAATATTTGCAAAGAGTTATCACATTTACCCAAGGGAATTTTTACTGGTTCCAGCAAGCTCAGAGAACTGAACCAAACAAGCTTTTTTTTTTTTAACTGACATCCTTCAAATAAAAAATCAACAGTGATAAGAGTTATAAAATAAGAACAAGCCAACCAAATTTAATCCTGCCTTCTAAAAGGCAAGTAAACCAGTTACTTTTTTCCTGTGACCTTGCGTTGAAAACAGAGCTTGAAACAATTTCAGGATGGAATGGACACGACTTTTAAAATGCCTTTTATCTGATCATTTTCTCCATATAATTCTTTTTCATGCCTTGAGAAGATGCTAGCTTAGACCTAGGGTCTTAAAATGGTTTGTTTAGAGGTCATCTAGTCCAACAACCTCCTTTTACAGATGAAAAGTTGAGGCCCAGAGAAATTACATGACTTGCTCAAGGTTACATAGGTAGTTAGTAATAGCACTGTGATTCAAACCTTAGCACTTTGATTATAAATCTTGCTTTATTTCCCCTACACAAAATTGCTACCTAAAGAAAGAAACTTGAATTACATCAAGAAGTTACTTAAGAACTGATGTTAAGAGAAGTAAGCAGAATCAGGAAAGCTCTGTGTGTGTGTGTGTGTGTGTGTGTGTGTCTACAATACTGCAGATAGAAAGAACAAAAACAAACAAAAAACAAAAACAAACTGAATGCCTGAAGAAGACATAAGAAAATGCACCTTCCAGTATTTTTTTCCCCACAGGTAAGGGACTATGAATGTACAACACTGTGTTTGATGTTAGACTTAGTTAATTTGTTGATTATTTATGCTCAACTGCTTTCTTCCTTCCCCCTTGCTTTTTTATTCTTTGTTATGGGGTTGACTCCATAAGTAATGGACGAAGGATGGAAATATATGGAAATCAAGGTGATGTAAACACATAAAATGCCAACATTTTTAAGACAGAAAAAATTCTTCTTATACCCACAAAAGGACAACTAACTTTCCTCCAATGGGAGACTCACACTTTCCCAAAAGTAGGGAAGACATTTAAGAGGGGATATTTCTATTCCTGTCTTCCTCATCTTGTATCTAGCTCTCTATTCAATGAGGATATATTGAGCGCCTTCTTTGAGCCTAACAAAAATTCTTCTAGTTATTTTTTTAAATTCTCTGTGATTGAAATTTAGAGAAACTCTCTAGAGAATCATTTACCCATGAAGAGAATGTTGGTCTGGGAAGAGTCCTATAATTATTCTTTTATAACTATCACTATCTAACAACTTCAGCCTTGGCAAAACAAGCAATACTTAAATCCAAACCTAGAGAAAAAAAAACTACTCACCAAGAATGAATAACAAGTAATAATAACTACCCAAATTTATGCAGTATGACCTGCAGAAATAAATTAAGCTCTAAATATTTAAAACTGCACCAAGACTTTTGGGATACACTGTATAATGCTTTGAAGTTTACATTGGCCTTTCTTCACAATAACCCTTTAGTGCAAGTATATAATTCTGGTTTTATAAATAAGGAAACAGATAGTATCAAATCTTCCTCCTGTTATAAAACTTCAGGTCAAAAGTAAGCTTATAAAATAGTGTGGAATTGATGAACTAAATATTCCAGGCAACTACGATCAAAGAAGTAATAACCTTATCTGTCAATTCAACAACTGGAACAAGATCTGATCTCAGAGTCAGGAAGATCTGTGCCTATGACACATGCTGTCTGTGTGACCCTGAGATAGTCCTTTAATCTGCCAAGCCCCAAAGTCAGAGAACAGGACCTGACCTGCATTGGGTAAAAGGAATTTGGTTTTTTGTTTTGTTTTGTTTTTGTAGGCAATTGGGGTTAAGTGAGTTGCACAGGGTCACACAGCTAGTAAATGTCAAGTGTTAGGTCTGAGGCTGGTTTGAACTCAGGTCCTCCTGACTTCAGGGCTGGTTGCTGTATCCACTGCACCACCTAGCTGCCCCAGTAAAAGGAATTTGTACATTAGCAGTTCCCTTTAACCAAACAAATCACAGAAACAGATAGAAAAAAAAATGTGTGCATATGTGCATATATGTGTGTGTGTACTGATGCTGTGGAGAGTGCTGTACTTGGAGCCAGGATAAACTGGGTTGAAATTTCATCTCTGATAATTACTATCTGTGTGACCATAGGAAAGCAATGTCACTTCTTCATACCCTTATGCCATTCTCTAGGAAGGAAGGAAGGAAGGAAGGAAGGAAGGAAGGAAGGAAGGAAGGAAGGAAGGAAGGAAGGAAGGAAGAAAGAAAGGGAGGGAGGAGGGAGGGAGGAAGGGAGGAAGAAGGAAGGAAGGAAGGAAGGAAGGAAGGAAGGAAGGAAGGAAGGAAGGAAGGGGGAGGGAGGGAGGGAGGAAGGAAGGAAGGAAAGAAGGGAAGGAGGGAGGGAGGGAGGGAGGGAGGAAGGAAGGAAGGAAGGAAAGAAGGAAGGAAGGGAGGAGGAAGGAAGGAAGGAGGAAGAGGGAGGGAGGAGGGAGGGAGGAAGGAAGGGAGGGAGGAAGGAAGAAGGAGGGAGGAAGGAAGGAAGGGAGGAGGGAGGAAGGGAGGGAGGGAGGAAAGGAAGAAGGGAGGGAGGGAGGGAGGAAGGGAGGGAGGAAGGAAGGAGGAGGAGGAAGAGGGGAAGAGGGAGGGAGGGAGGAAAGGAAGAAGGGAGGGAGGGAGGGAGGCAGGGAGGGAGGAAGGAAGGAAGGAAGGAAGGGAGGGAGGGAGGGAGGCAGGGAGGGAGGAAGGAAGGGAGGGAGGAAGGAAGGAAGGAAGGAAGGAAGGAAGGGAGGAGAGGAAAGGAAGAAGGGAGAGGAGGGAGGAAGGGAGGGAGGAAGGAAGGGAGGGAGGAAGGAAGGGAGGAGGAAGGGAGGAGGGAGGAGGAGGAGGAAAGGAAGAAGGGAGGAGGAGGGAGGCAGGGAGGAGGAAGGAAGGAAGGAAGGAAGGGAGGGAGGGAGGGAGCAGGAGGGAGGAAGGAAGGGAGGAGGAAGGAAGGAAGGGAGGAGGAGGAAGGAAGGAAGGAAGGAAGGAAGGAAGGAAGGAAGGAAGGAAGGAAGGAAGGAAGGAAGGAAGGGAGGAGGAGGAAGGGAGGGAGGAAGGGAGGGAGGAAGGAAGGAAGGGAGGGAGGGAGGGAGGGAGGGAGGAAGGAAGGAAGGGAGGGAGGGAGGGAGGGAGGGAGGAAGGAATTAGCATTTATATAGCTACTATATGCCAGAAATTATGCTAAGAGATTTACAAATATCTCACTTGAGTTTCATAATAACTCTGAGAGATAGGTGCTATTATTACCCTTTTTTTATAGTTGAGGAAACTGAGGCAAACAGAGATTAAGTAATTCACCCAAGATCACACAGCTAGTAGATGTCTAAGTAGTGTTCCTGAAGTACAAGTATATTGTCTTGGTTTTGAACTCAGAACTTTCTAATTCAAAGTCCAGAACTCTAACTAGTTTTCTGCCTAGCTGCCCCTATTGATGGTGTTGTGTTTGTAGGGGAAGTTCAATATTAACAAAATCACAGATCCTTCAAATAGTGTCATCAATGTCACCATCATCACCATTATCTAATGATGCTTATATAAACATTCTTTAATGATGATGGTGGTGGTGGGGATGAATAAACAACTTAGAATAGAATGTCCATGATGTACATTGTAAATCTATATGCACAAAAGTGAAGAATATAAGGAAAAACCTTCTTAGGCTTTTTCATAAAATATGGATATGCCCCATATTTCATTAACACTTCCTCTACCCCACCTCCATTACCCCATAATCAAAGCCCTCTACACAGGGCTAAGCTGGCAGAGGAGGTTCTGTTTCTAGGCATTCTATTATCACTAATTCTTCAAATCAGGGAGAAGATGAGAAAGAGAGAGAAAGACAGAGACAGAGACAGAAAGAGACACAGAGAGAGAGAGAGAGAGAGAGAGAGAGAGAATGATGAACTTTCATGACTGATATGTATGTAGTGTTTTTTCTGTGTGTGGGTCAACATAATGGCAAACATCAGCTATCTTGAACCACATTATATAGAAATATTGGAAAGTACCATACATGGACAATGATTTTAGTTGTAGTTCTGAGTCTGTGCAATTTTCCTCTTTGCTTGTATCTGTACCAAGGGCCTGTCAACTCATGAATGGACACGTTTTCTGGACAAGGTGAACAGGCTCCATCAGAGTGCAGTACTGTTATGGCAGGTAAGAGCTTCCATTCACATTAATGGAAGCTACCCATGGATATGCTCTGTGCTTTGGCGGGAGAACAGATGTTAAATAACTGCAGTAGAAAGGAGTGTGTTGCATAATATGGCTGAGCTATTTTTGAACTTCAAAAATTGCTGACTGCTTTTTTCAAAGTGCTTTCTGTAAAACCCAGAATATTCAACATAAAGAACTTCTTCCCCTTCCCAATCTCCTCATCATCTGCATTTCTCCCCCTCCCCCCTTTGCTATTGTGAAAACTCCAGGAATATGAACCAGACCATGGTGACTTCATCTCTAGGTCTTTCCAGGGAGAATTTTAGCTTCCATTTTCATCTCTGAGCAGGACAAGACACTGTATCCAAATTCCATGAGAATACAAGAAATTATATTGCCCCCCAAAGTCCAGGTAACCCACCAATGGACATCTTGTGAAAAGGCATGGCTTCCCCTCTTACCCCAATGTCACCTCCAGAGACCAGAATCATTTCCCTAAAACATGACAGCTTCCTTTCATAGTCTATCCCAGAATTACTTTGCTATTAGGTATGAGAAGTAGCATGGCATAGTAGGCAGAGAACTAGTCTGGGAGTCAGGTTGCCCTGGGTTCAAATCCTATCTCAAATGCTTATTAGCTATGAGGCCCTGGATAAGTCATTTAAACCCTCAAAAACTCCATTTCCACATCTGTAAAATATAGATACTAAGAATGCTCACCTCATATGGTTTCTATGAGGAACAAATAAAATGTTCTATGAACTTGGAAAGGCTTAAAGTGATCATATATATGAGCAAAAATTAGCATTCTATCAGTGAGTCCCAAAATTTACTCCTTGAGATGAAGTTAAAGTTTCTTTTTTTATTTTTTTAAATGTGCCTCTTTCAGACTTTGAGGCATACCCTCTACTCCTAACATACTAGAATCCAGCTAGATTAAGTCTCTGTTCACTCTTTCTGTGTTTCCTTCGTACGCTTATCAACTTTGATCATAATGTCTCTGATTCTCCAGACTAAGGAGTGCTAATTATCTTGGGCTATCACCAAATTGCAGCATTCTTCAGTCCTGACCCCAACTCCATCCCCTTGGCCTTTTAACATCTTTCCCTGGAACTTATTCAACTTGAAGTCAAGAGGGAGGAAGCATGGGTTCCATCCTTTGTTGGACAGAGCAAAGAACCATCTTCATGCCCAGATACAATGTACCACCTGCAACTGAGCAGCCCAAGAGAGAGGGTCACCTGGCTACCAACCAACTGCATTTCCTGGGTGGGTACCAGTTATCTCCAGACTGAGTGATATTTCAATAAATGCCAACTTAGTAGACTCGGTACTGGTGCAGAGAGATGATTTACAACATTTGATATATTGCTTCTGTGGGACTGAAATGCCACTTATAAAATTACTGCATTCAAAAGCAGAACCTCTGGAAATAATATAGCCAGATTTCATACCAGCAGGTATTTTTCAGACAAGGAGCCAAGGGGTGGTAATTGTGAAGAAATCTGAATAGTGAGCCATTCATCACTCACTGCTTCCTTTCCCCCCATAAAAATTATATTTCCATTGCTTGCAAATTGACTAATGTTTCTATCAAAATTGCAAATTCCCAAATATTCCAGCTGTAAGGCAAGTCACATTATCAGGAGAGAGAACTCATTAGTCCAGCTTCTCTTTGGGTCTGGCTAGATGTAGAAACAGTGCTTCCACATGGGTATCTGTGTCAGGCCTTAATTCATCTGAGCATACTTCCTGAGAATTTGGAAATGATTCAGAATATAGAAAATGACATTTGGAAACAAGATCTTTAAGGAGGTCACCATGAAAAGAAAGGGAAAAAAATGGCAGTGAAAATTTTAAAATGTATGACTTCATTTTCAGCCTGTGATTTCAAGCATGAAGGAGTATAATTCCCCCTGCCAACTCTGATATTAAATAAGTCCATTAGTGGGGCAGCTAGGTGGTGCAGTGGAAAGAGCACTGGCCTTGGATACAGGAGGACCTGAGTTCAAATCCGGCCTCAGACATGTAACACTTACTAGCTGTGTGACCCTGGGCAAGTCACTTAGCCCCATTTCCTAGTCCCCCCAAAAATAAGTCCATTAGGTAATATCACTGAAGGGTAACAGGTTTAAAACTCAATGAAAGTTTGAGGATGAGCTTATGATAACATCTGCAGTCTCCAAATGACAATGACTATTGCGCTCCCTTGAACACAATGTCTCTGGATAAAAGGAACAAGGGGAATCTCAGAGTTTTCTCCATTAAGGGTGATCAGTTTTAGCATCTCTAAACATTGCTCATTGACTGAGGTTCGTGGGATCATTGGATAATAAAGAGGTGGAAAAGACCATAGAGGCCATCAACTCTAACTCCCTCATTTTAGAGATGAGCAATTGAGACACAAGATGGGTAAGGGGGTCATATAACAAACATCTGAGGCAATATTTTATCCCTGGTGATCCTGACCCCAACTCCAGTCCAACCACAAATATTGGTTTAAATCTTTGAACAGATATAGCCATATGAAAGGGGATGACTGGGGTAAATCCTAACCAGGTACTGTTAAATATTTTGAATCAGATCTGTGTGTCATAACAAAAAAAGAAGTGACTCTAAACCATGTCAGAGGACCTGGGTTCAAATCTCACCACTAGCAATGATCTGTGTGACCTTAGGCAAATTTCTTAACTTTTGTAGGCCTCAGTTTCATCATCTGTAAAATGAGGGGGTTGGAATAGATGGCCCCTAAGGTTCCTATCTGGGTTCAAGCTGAAGTTCCACTACTTATTAGTTGGGTTATCTTAGGTAAGCCATTTAACCCCTTTGCCTCAGTTTCCTTATTTGTAATATGGATCTAACAATCTTGGCACTAGATCACAGGTACAGGATAAGGCAATGTGATATAGTCAGTTAAGCATAACACCTGAAATCAGGAGGATCTGGGTTAAGACTCTACCTCTGAAACTTGCTATGTGACTATGGGCTAGTCACTTACCTTCTCCGAGATTATTTCCACATCTATAAAATGGGAATAATAACAGCAGTAGCATTTTTGTACTGTGAGGCTCAGATGATAGAATTGTGTAAAATATTTTGTAATCTTTACAGTGGTTCACAAATGTCAATGATTATCAAATGAGATAATTTATATAAAATGTACTGTCCTTGTAGAGGGCTACATAAATATGAGTCATTACCATTAATGGTATGGTCAGAAGCAACCTGACTACCCTCCAATTAAAGATCTGTGTTCCAATCCTGCCTTTGACATATACTAGTAGCATAACCCTGGGCAAGTCACTTGAACATGTTTCTAAGAGTAAACGCTAGAGATATTTTACCACTCTGCAATGATTAAGGTAATTTGCTCTGTAGAAATTCCTGAAGTAGATTAAAAATTGCATCTAAATCACTTCTCTCCCTACCTACCCTCTCCCACCTCCCCCAAAAAAGGGTATGCCAAAAAGCATTCTACTGCTTAGAATTAACCTAAGGAGGGAAAAACTCATATTCTAAACCAAACCCCATCAATCCATATGTGGAAATAAAAAGACACCCTCTTACTTGTGTAGGGTATGCAGTGGGAGCTCAGGTTTCTCTATCTGTCCATAGCAGCTGGTCTTGGCTTCAGGAATGAATGAATACTTTTCCAACATGGATGAGGCAGCAGTGGTGATAATCCCTAGCCCATCTCTTACTCTCTCCTCCAAACTGTAGTCCCAGTCATCATAGGAGACTGAAATGAGGCCTGAAGGAAACTCTTTGGGGATGAGCTCTGTATTGCCAGAAACCAGATTTGGAACAATCCAGAAGAAATCATAGCCCGTCAGGCCCAGGGAGCGGGCCTCACTCAGAATCAGAACGGCTTCATCCTTAGAGCAGTAAAGCAGGATGACAGAGGAATGGATTTTCTTTAGCTGGATTTGTGTCTTGGCATCCCCAAAGGAAGTATCCAGGGTTATCACATTCTGCATGTCCCAGCCAACAAAGCTGTTGTCTACCGTGGTCTTGATGAAGCTTATGAAGTCCCGGTAGCCAGGAAAAGTGGTAGTCACCACAGAGAAGACATGCCAGTCGTAATCCTGCATGATCTTCATCATAATAGTGGCTTGCTGCTGGATGGAAGCTCCAAACTGGAAGAAGGTAGACATCGGATCCTATAATAGGGGGACAAAACACCAAAATATAACTTATGGAGAAATAGAAGCCTTGTGAAATAAAGAAACAAACAACTGGAAATGAAGTGGCTGCCCATTAATTGGGAAATGACTGAGCCAATTGTGGCATTCGAATGTAATAATTTGTGTTTTGTTCTACCAGAAGTTGAAAATATGAAAAATTCAGAGAAATACTGAAAGATTTATACATACTTGGACTTGGAGTCATGAGAACTTTGTTTCACATCTCACCTGAGTCATTTTTAGTTGTGTGATCTTGGCAAGTCACCTAACTGTTCTTTGCCTCAGTTTCCTATGAACTGAAGCAGTCTGAAGAAAGTAGAATGGGGCGGGGAAACCAAGATAATAATAATAACAATAATAGCTAACTTTTCAATAGCACTTTAATGTTAGCCAACTGCTTTACATATATTTTATGTATGTATGTGTGTGTGTATATATGTATGTATATATATGTGTGTGTATACATACATACATACATACATATATATATATATATATATATATATATATATATATATATATATATATATATACACACACATACATACATATACTTACAACAACTCTCTGAAGCAGGTGCTATTATTCCCTTTCTACAGATGAAGCAACAAGCTGAGAAAAGTTTAAGTAAGCTAATGAGGGTTATACAGCTATTATCTGAGGCAGGATTTGAACTCAATTCTTCCTGACTCCAAGTCTAGTGTTCTATCCACTGTGCTACAGGACTGCCACCAAATACATTGCAATGAGCAAACTTGATTTTGGAAATTTGATTGTGAAAAATGAAGAGTGTGCTATCTCTGGAGTCAGAACCTGAGTTCAAACCCTACTTTAGATATTTACTAACTCTGTGACATTAGACAAGTCACTTGAACTCCCTTGGCTGCCATATTGTCATCTGTAAAGTGAAGTGTTGGGACTGGTGGCCTCTGAAGTCCCTTCAGCAGCTAGGTGGCTTAATGGATAGAGTGTTGGGCCTGGAGTTAGAAAGATTCATCTTCCTGGGTTCAAATCTAGCCTCAGACACTTACTAGCTGATCCTGGGCAAGTCACTTAACTCTGCCTTAGTTTCCTCATCTATAAAATGGAGCTGGAGAAGGAATATCTTTGCCAAGAAAACTCCAAATAGGGTCACAGAGTCAGATGCAACTGAACAACAACAAATTCCCTTCCATCTCTTGATCCCCATGTTTCTATGTTCCAACGACCTCTCAGAAGAAAGACTGGATACCAGTGTGGACTGTGATATATACTGTCAGACATGCTGTTGCATCTGTAGGTTTTGATGAACTGTGTATTTGGGGGTTTTTTTGGGGGGGGTTGGTTTTTTGCTTTGGGGTTTTTTGTTTTGTTTTGTTTTGTTTTGTTTTGTTTTTGTAATGAGAAAAATTCAATGATGGGATGGCCTAAAGCAGAAGTTCTTAATCTGAGACTGGAACCCTGTTTTGTTTTTTAGTGTTTTGATAAATATATTTCATCATAAATGGTTTTTTTTAATAATCTCATACCTTAAATTTTTTATGTTTTTTTTTAGGTAATTGGGGTTAAGTGACTTGTCCAGGGTGACACAGCTAGTAAGTGTCAAATATTTGGTCTGAGACCAGATTTGAACGCAGGTCCTCCTGACTCCAAGGCTGGTGCTCTATCCACTGTGTCACCTAGCTGCCCCAATATTTCATGCTCTTAAAAACATAATTCTGAGAAGGGGTCTATAGGTTTTACCAGACTGCCAAAGCGATCTGTGATACACTGAAAAAAAATAGTTTAGAACCACTGGTTTAAAAGGAAATAATTGGCACAAAATAAACAAGCAAAAGTAAATGATTATACAATCACATGGTGATATGGGAGCCAGCCAGAGGTGGGGCTGGCAATAGATCACCAGATGGCTTCTTAAGATCCTTTCCCAGCTTATAAGTTCTATGAAGAATTTTATTTAAACGTCTAAAGTTTCTTGAAGTCAAGGAATAGTGTTCTATTGCTTTTATATCTCCTTCAAAATGACTGGCCAGTGTTTATCCACATTGCTTACCCATTATCATGATGTTCAGTCAGATGCCAGCTGAACAGAAGGCCTGGCTTGAGGTTGAGCAAAATGTCATATGGAAAAGGTTGGGTTTTCCTTTTCTGAGAGCTGTGGACTTTGTTGGATGTCCATAAGGCCATGCTTTCCTCTCCATCCTACACTTACCATGCCTAGTTTACACAACTGTGAGGATCTAAATTAGGAGCACTACACGCAAAGTTCCTGCATGTGTTGGGTCCCATTTAGTTATTATTTTATTTTTTATTTTTATTTTTTAGTTATTATTATACATTTTGTGGGTCTCCTCGATGCCATGTTCATTAAGTGCAGTGGATTTATCTGAATGAGCAACAAGCCACATCTACATGATGTATTACTACTGTCTTCCTTATTTATTGCCTGGATCTGTGGTTTTATTAATGTAGGGCAGTGGAGTCAAACTCAAATAGAAATAGGGGCCACTAACCCATACATAGGGATACCTGTGGGCCACGTATTCTTATAAAACTGAACGTGCTCTTTTTTGATCTATCAACACATTAAAATCAAATGGGAATTACATTTTAATCCTGTTTAGACACGCTTGGGAGTGCTTACGAGTTGCAAATGACCCCCACGTATTTGACACCTCTGGTTAGGCTCAAAATTTCTCAATATAAACATTAGCCTAAACAAATCTCCAATGAAGGGCTAGAAAATCCCTGTGACTATAAAGTGACATTATTAGACAGAGTCATGAATGGTTGGGCCCATCCAATCTTCCTTCTCTCCACCCCACCTCAAGAAAGGCAATTAAAGAAATCCCAGGAACTTACTAGTATTATTTACAAAAGCAACTTAAAACTTGTATTATTGACAAGAGGAAGAGAGAGGGGCTGCCTCCTAGGAAGAAGTCATTGAATTAAGAGGATTGGATGTATTGATCACTAGGGTCTCTACCAGCTCTAAAATACTGTGACACAATAGAGCTTGTACCAGGCAAAGGAAGGAACTCCGTACAGTGGCTAGTTAAGTATATACAGAAGGCTCTTTTTCTATGTCCCCAAAATTTGCTAACAGAAAACTCCACAAGAAAAAACCAAATTCTGGAAGGAAAACCCCAAAATGATCCTTATGGCATTGGCTCAAATAGACTGAATTTAAGATGCAGCAAGCTCATGGAGCTAATACACATGAACACACACAAATGAATTTGAGCATCTGCTTTCATCTATGAATACATCCCCAAAGGAGATTCCAGCTCCTGCAAACTCAGCCTTGACTCATTAATTTCCAATCAATAATCAATCAACAAGCATTTATTAAGCATCTCCTATGTGTCAAGTACTGAAAATTGTCAAAGGGGAGCTTTGTTCCCAGGTGTCTCTGACTCTAAAATCATCTCTGTATCTTCTACACCAGTGGTTGCAAATTCAAATAGAAACAGAGGCACCACATGCTAACTTAGTTTTTAAATGCAATGTTATCTCTATTTCACTGTATTTTGTTCATTTTGTGAAATATTTCCCAACTGTACTTTAATGTGGCTTGGGAGTATTGTCCATGTGGCGTGTTGGATACTGTCCCATAATGCACTGCCCCTTTCAGTGAAATCTTTAACTTTCAAGTTACAGATCAGGGGTAGATCCACATTCATAGAGTGTTTCCTTGCTGGAAGTTCTGGATACCAATGAAATCAAAAGGTTGTTCCAAATTTTTAAAAAATATACCAGATTCTGTGCTAAATACTGCAGATATAAAGACAAAAAAAGAAATAGCCCTTACCCTGAAGTAGCTTACATTCTATTGACATGTATAAATAAATACAAGGCATCTAGACAATAAGCATGAGGTTATTTCAGGAAGGGAAGCACTAGGAGGTGGGGACGTGGTACAGGAAAAGACAAACCAAGGAGGTGGTACTCTGAATCTAATGCACATTCAAAGAGCGACCACAAAACTGACATTTCTCAAAGCAATGATGGGTGGATCCAGATGGCATAGGGCCATCTGTGGAGGGGCTTTTTATCTTTGCTCTCTCCTTAACCCAATTTCTCTCCAAGGTGGAGAGCCTTCTCCCTTTTTCCTTTTTTTTTTCTCACATCTCTAAGGTTCTTCCTGGATTTCCAGTTAGGACCCCCTTCTCCTCCTCCCATTTAGTTCAAGTCCCTCCCACAGGTGATAGCAATCTCCTTTGTTAGACAAAAGAAGTAGTGTACATTCTTCCATTCTACAGCTTCCTCTTCTTCCCTACTTTTCATCTCTCATCAGTCATATAGATGCCTTCTGCCACTCTCATTCTTCACCCATTTCATATGAAGAGGTGGCCTTTCAACTTGTATGAGTGATCCCATTGCATCTCATCTTCTCCAGAAAATTGTCCTATCATCTCTCTAGATTCACTAATTTTCAGTTTTCCCCTGTCTACTGGCTGCTTCCCCACTGCCTAAAAATGTGCCTGTGTTTCACCTATCTTTGCAAAAGCTCATTTGATCCATTCATCCTCACTAACTACTGCCCTATATCTCTCCTCCCTTTTGTGGCTAAACTTCTTGAGGCCATCTACAACAGATGGCTCTACTCTTTCCTCTCAGTCTCTTAACTCTCTAGTCTAACTTCTGATCTTATCACTCCACTGAAACTGTTGTCTCCAAAATTACTTAAATCTCTTAATTGCCACATCCAATGGTCTTTTCTCAGTCTTTATCCTTAGTCCCCAGGATAATCTCTTCTTTCTATGTTTTCATGGCACTGCTCTCATACCTATACGTCTCCTACTACCTGCCTCTCCTCCTACCTCTCTGACCACTCCTCTTTTATCCTTTGCTGGATCTGCATCATGTCACACTCACTAGTCATGCATGTCACCCAAAGATCTGTCCTTCACCCTCTTCTCTTCTCCCTCAATACTTCTTCATTTGGTGATCTCATCAGCTCACATGGTTTCAATGGTCATCTCTGTGCAGATCCACTTGTCCAGCCCTAGCTTATCTGCTGACTTTTAATCTCCCATCTCCACCTGCTAATTAGATATCTCAAATTAGATGTCTAGAGATATCTTCATCTCAACATACCTAAAATTGAACTCATTTCCTCCCCAAGCCCTTCCTCACACCTGCAGGTTCATCTCCCTGCCTCCTGTCTCTCCCCACTCCAATCCATCCTCCACTTAGCAATCAAACTGATGTTCCTAAAGTACAGGTCTGACTATGTCACATAATGTCCTGTGCCCATTCAATTAACTCTAGTGGCTTCCTATCCCCTCCAGGATCAAATACAAAATGGCTTAATTGGCTTTTAAAGTCCTTCATAACCTGGCCCTTTCCTACTTTTCCAGTCTTTTTGCAATTTATTCTTCTCCATATACTCTGTGACCCAGTGAGACTGGGTTTCTTGCTGTTCAAACATGACTCAGCATTTTTACCGGCTCTTCCCCCATGCCTGAAGCTCTCTCCCACTTGATGTCCACTTCTTAGCTTCCTTCAGTTGCTTCAAAACTCAACTGAACTCCCACCTTCTGCAAGAGGCCTTTCCCAATACTATGTAATCCTGGTACCTTCTCACTGAGACAGTCCTTCAATCCAATTTATTACACACACACACACACACACACACTCTCACACACACACACACACACACACACACACTCTCACACACACACACACATATATCTGTGTGTATATATATATATATATATATATATATATATATATATATATGTATGTATGTATGTATATATACATATCAATACAGAGTTGTTTTCATGTTGTCTCCTCTATTAGACTGTGAATTCCTTGACAGCAGGGACTATTTTTTATTTTTTTGACTTTCTTTGCATTCCTACCACTTAGCATGTTACCAGGCATATAGTATAGAAGGCACTTAATAAATGCTAGTTGATTTAAATCTGGATATGCCAATCACAACAGGCCAATGGACAGAGTATGAGTCAGGAGACCCAAAACAGCAGTTTCTAACAGCAGTTGAAAAAGACTAAGGCAAATAAATAGATAGATAGATAGATAGATAGATAGATAGATAGATAGATAAATGAATAGATAAATAGATAAATAAAAGAACAAAAAAAAAAGAAAAACACTAAGGCTACTCTATTCTGGGAGACCAAGTTGGGCAGGAACCTTCTTCTATAGTGGTTTAACGGTTTGGCTATTTATGTACTTTCTATTGGAGGTGAAATTTTTGTTAGTTAGTTTCTTTGTTTAATTATGGTTTAAAAATAGTTGGCCCTAAGCAAAACTTTGACATCTATTCTTGGCACTTCCTAACTCCTCTCCTTTTTTTTTTCCTTTCTTTCTGATAGGCTTCTTCTCCCAAGGTGTTTTCTGAATCCCAGTCCTGTCCTAGGGAAACATTGCCAAGTTTTATCTCATACTTAAGCTGATTAAAGGGCTATGGATAGATAGATAGATAGATAGATAGATAGATAGATAGATAGATAGATAGATAGATCTAAGTATATCTATCTAGATCAGATATGGTTCTATCTATCTAGATAGATAAATATATGCCTATATAAAGCAATAAATATTGATATAGAGATATAGATAGATATATCTAGATAGAGATATAGAGATAGATCTATCTAGATAGCTATATACATATAATATCTAGATTAAATAGATCTATATCTCTAGAGATATCTATGTATAGATACAGATATAGATAGATCTATCTATATAGATAAATAGATACAGATATAGATATAGATAGACAGATAGTTAACTCTTCACTCTTCCTCACCTTGCCCCTCACATTCAGTCAGTCACCAAGTACATAACATCTGCTGCATCAATCTCCCCTCCACTTACGTGGCCACCAGAGTAGTTCAATCTGCCATCACCCCTTGCCTGAACAACTGCACTATGTGCCCAGTGGGTCTGCCTGCCTTGTTTTCTCCCCTTTCTGGTTCATCTTCCATATGGCTGCCAGAGTTAAAAATTTTTCCCCAAAGCAGAGGTCTATGTTACTTTCTTGTTCAAAAAGCTCCAGTAGCTTCCTGTTGCTCCAGAATAAAACACAGACACATGATAGAAATACAGAAAATGTCTTTTTGACATTCAAAGCTCTTCACAACCTGATTCCAGCCTATCCTTTGATGCTGATTATGCATTATTCTCCCTCATACACTCTAGACTCGGGCTTCTAGCTTGGCCTAGCTGCTGTTCTCCATACACAACATTCCATCCATTCAGATCTAGTCTTCCATTTCCTCAATATGCTCTCTCTCTCTCTCTCTCTCTCTCTCTCTCTCTCTCTCTCTCTCTCTCTTTTTTAGGCAATTGGGGTTAAGTGACTTGCCAGGGTCACACAGTTAGTAAGTGTCAAGTGTTTGGTCTGAGGCTGGATTTGAACTCAGGTCCTCCTGACTTCATGGCCGGTGTTCTATCCACTGTACCACCTAGCTGCCCCAACTCACTCTCTTCTTCCCTTTACCTATTAAGATCCCTAATTCCCTTCAAAGTTCAACTGTAGGGCCAGTTTATATATTTGTATGTATGCATGCATGTACATATGCATATATGTGTGTGTATGTATGGCATGTATTTACTTCTCAGTTATTTCCCCTAATAAAATGCAAGACCATTGATGGAAGAGATTTTTTTTCGTGTCTTTGTATTTCAGTATCTAGCACAGTTCTGGGCACATAGCAGGCCTTTCAAAATCCGAGGTTGTTAACCATTTTGTGTGTCTTGGACCCCTTTACTAATCTGCAAAAAAGCTATAGAACCCTTCTCAAAATAAACTTTTAAAGTGCATAAATAAAATACATAAAATTAGAAAGGAAATCAATTTCATCAAAATATTGTCAACAAAAAATAAAAATAAAAAATAAGTTCAGAACCCAAGTTAAGGACCCCTATAATAAATGTTTATTCATCAATTAATTATAGCTTTTTTCAGGTACTTTGACACTTTAAAAAGAGATTTTGGAAGAGAACACTGTTCAATATACAAAGTTCTTAAGCAATAATAGTGAAATCACCATCTATTAGCATATATAATAATCTGTGCTGCTTGGAGCTCCTTCACATTACATTACATGTGCATGAATTATTTAGTATTAGCCTAGACAGAGCAGTATCTATACCATGTTTCCACATATACACTAAGAGGTACCATTTTATTACATTTTTCTCCCCAGACTCAGAAAACTCAATTTGCTTATCTGCTCCTTCAGAAAGACTTCCAAAAATCCTAGGCATTTGTATGCACAGTCCTCACAGACAGCACACATGTCCACTGGAAAATTAAGGAGGATTCTGCCCTGTTTCTGTAACAGATTTTTTTCAAACCCCTGACAATAATTCACTATGTCCCCAAGCCAATACATTCACTCCATTGCTGCTGACTTATCTGTACAGTATGCAAAACTAACTGATTTTCCTTAATATGATAAATTTCTCAGCTGGGAGAGAAATTGTCCCTAACTTCCTCAGCCTCCTTGCAATCACAGTGTACTACTTTCTATTTACTTTGATATCTCAAACAGAAACTTCAAAGGAATGTTTGGTCCTAAAAGCATCCAAGGGATTTGCATCCATTGGAGGACCAGGAGAGGGCTGCTATTCATGAAGCATAAATGCAGAGCGTTGGCACGTTAGAACACTCGCTGTTAGATCTTTTCAGTATTTTGATGCGTTGATGTGAGATGGCTGAGGATTAGTTTCACTCCAAGGATTCGTCTTCCAATATATAGAGTTACTCAGTCATTCCAGCCACAGAGCCTTCCTTCTATTGTATGCCATGATTACGAGGTCCATCTCTCCTGCACTTATCTCCTCCTGAAATCATTCATCCTGCACTTTCCCTATAATGCAGGCTGACCATTAGGCCAGCTGTGGGACCAGGCTTACTCAGTGACGTGTGCAATTCTCTTGTCTGCAGTAGGAGATTGAACAGATTTCAGACTCCCACTTCATTCTGGGGCAAAGCACTTCCCTCCCTGTCCTTCCTGCCTTACTGAAGAGAGAACAAGCTGTTTTAAATAAGACGCCAGAGGACTGCCTCAGAAACAGCAGGACGTGGGATCCTAGGGTCTCAATATGGGCTTTGGAGACCAGAAAAGGACAAAAAAGCCCTGGTGAGGAATGATTCCTACATCTCAGTTCTAATTCTCCCTCCTACCTTATTTTTACCTGTTGAAAAAAAAATGTTTTTACCTTTTTCTACCTCTAGTTCCCCTTTTTAAAAGAGAATTCATCACATTCTATCTTATATTATAGTTACCTGTTTACATGACCTATCTCCCACAATCAGACCATAACATCATAGGATCTTAAAGGAGAATTAGAAGCCATCAAATCAAAACCTCTCATTTTACAGATGAGGAAACTGAAGCTCAGAGAGGTCGAGAGATTTACCTATGGTCACACAGTTAGTAAATTTCTGAATAGGATTCAAACTTGGATCTTCCAGACTCCAAGTCTGAGGCTGTATCTACCATGTCACCCAGGTCCTCTACTACTTGCCTCTCAATGAGATAATGTAGGTAAAACCCTTTCAAAATGTGAAAGTAACCCAGAAATGCCAGCTCTAATCACCTAGATGGTCCTGGGACCTCACAGATTTGGGTATTCTCTCCTACAATGTAGAGAGCAGCCCTTCCACCCCTGCTTATCCTGTGGAACTGTCTTCCTTATCAGCTGTCATCTTCATCACCATGATGATGACAATGATTATCACAGCATCATTGATCTTGATGTAGAAGGGACCTCAGATGAGTCTAATTATTTAGTAATAGTAGTATTAGTGGTATTAAGCTCCTTTTAAGCAGAACTATGTCTTATTCTTCTTTTATGCCCTTCAGCACATAGAACAGTGCATTGCATGCAGCAGATGCTCGATAAACGTCTGGTGATGATGTTGAATTGATTAGCTACAATTGGCACCGATGCAGCATAAAAAGCCTATGGAAAGAGAGCTAGACTTTGAGTCCAGAACACTTAGCTTTGAATCCTGCCTCTGACACTGGTGCTAACAAATGCCTGTTGTTATTGAAGTGCATGATGTTGTATGAGTTACTTACGCTCACTGAGCCCTGGTTTTCTCATCTGTAAAATTACAGTTAAACTATGTGGCCCCAAAGGTCCCTTCCAACATTTATGAGCCTGTGAACAACTCTAGTGATGAAAAGGAAGATGGGGCTAATTAGCCATTCCCAATGATCATAAAACATAAACTTCTTGAAACAAGGTGAAATAGGACTTAACACAGTGCCTTGTTTAAAGTGTAGCTGCTTAAGTTGTCTGCTATTTTGAACGAAGTGGGCACACTTCATCAGCTTTATCTCCTGCTTGATGGTTGAGAATGAATAATGTAGTTAAAAAGGAAATAAGACATAGCTGCCTTGCCAACAAGGGCATAAGACCCAAAGGCAGCTTGCTTTCTGCTGCCATTTCAACCCACTACATATGAACTTTATCACACTGCTGAAGAAATCAAAATCATCTCATGGAATGTCCCTTTAGAGGATGGAAATCTCCTAAGTCAGCTGAGTCCCTAAGGTGTGACACATTTCAGTGGTAGCCAGGGGAGGTTGTAGGGGCCCATTCTCAATTAGGTATCTGTATTAAGGAAAGGGGAGGAGGAGGAGGAGGAGGAGGAGGAGTAATATTTGACAGCTAATATTTATAGAGTGCTTTAAAGTTTGCAAAGCACTCTACAGATATTATCACATATGATCCTCACAGCAACCCTGTGAAATAAATGCTATTACTGTTTCATTTTTACAGTTGAGGAAACTGAGCCTGAAAGGTTCAGTGACTTGCCCAGGGTCACACAGTTAGCAAAAGTCCGAGACAGATTTCAGACTCAGGTATTTCTAACTCCAAGTCCAAGACTCTAGCCACTATACCACCAGGAAAAGAGTAAAATAAACTAGAAGCATAATCCTCCTCAATATTCTATGACTAGGATATTAGGCTGTATTGGAAAGAACACTTGATTGAAAACCAGAGGAATTGGGTCCTAGCTTTGCTATTTACTACATGTATAGTCTGGGGCAAAGCACTTGATCATTTTTGGTCACTTGGACTCTGTTTTATTATCTATAAAATAAAAGGAATAGATTCTAAGATCCTTTTGATTTTTAGGAATAAGAAAGATCTGACCTTTGCAGAGTGCACTCTTGCTTTATTTCTTCCTTTGAGCCTTACAAGCCTATAAAATGAGTACAGCAGATGTCATTACATACTCTCCTCCAATTCACAGATGAGAAAACTGAGGCTTAGATAGGTTACAGGACTTTCCCCCAAATGAGAGAACACAATATCACATAATATTTTACCATAAAGAATGAACAAGAAAAAAAAATGTTCATACTGAAACAAAAGTGCAAAGGGAAATCAAATCAACCTGTTTTATTACCTTGTTAAGTTATGTGTGTACAGTTACATATATATACTTATGTAAATCCATGCATACTTATATACTTCTTTTTTAAAACAATTTCATAGAAGTTCCTAGTTTCTTATACAAGCCTCTTGTTCTTCTTGGAATATTAAAATGTTTACATTTAATGATGATTGTTTGGTTCACAATAAAATAAATATTTAGATTGTAAAAAGACAAAAAGAAAAACCTCTTGGAACATAATGGAACTATGTGAGTCTTACAATCCTAGGTCCATTTCTTAAGTTTTCCCTCCTGTCTCTCCCTGATCAATGGAAAAGAATATCCAGGGAAACAGAAAACCAGGCCTGCTCTAGGAAATAGAATGTTAGAGCCAAAGAAGATTTAATTTCTTCTACTACTACTGCAGCTGTAGCCACTGCTTATCAGTATTTGTGTTATGTTGCCTTTCTCTGCTTTCATGCTCTCCTGCCCCCAATCATCAGGGTGTAGCATGTGTGTGTGTCTGTGTGTGTGTGTGTTTGTAGTATAGGTATATGTCTATGTATGTATGTATTTGTCTGTATGTGTATATACATACACACATATATACATATATGTGTTCATATATACACATATGTATGTATATTTAAATTATAATTGCCACTACTGATGGGAAGGAGGAAGACATCAAACCCTGATTAATCCCCGAGTTTGGATCAATAGCATTCATAGATGTAAATAAACTAAGCCTTTTCCATGTGAACTCTTCAAGAATTCAAAATAGAATGAAGAAGGTGCCTGTCAATTTTTAATTATGGTTGCCTGCATTCTCCTGATGTAGAAAAGTCCCCAGCAAATGGGAGACCTGTCTAACTGGATCCCAGATAAAATAAAAAATCAGACACTTGGTATGATAGCTGGCATCCTCATACCTACCTACTTTCAACAAGAAACAAGTCACTTCCTGCCATTCTGCCTTAATACTAACTATTCATGTAAACATGGGTAAGTCACAACCTCTTTGAGACTCTAATCACTCTTTGAAATAGTAGATGGGCTTTGAGGGGGCTGAGCCAAGATGGTGGAGAGAAGTAAGCATTTTTACTAAGCTCTCCCAATACACCCCTCTAAATAACTTTAAAAAGCATGAAACCAAATTCTAAAGGAGAAAATGAACAAAAAGTCATAGTATGTCATTTGAGGTCTTCAGACAATGGAGTGGGGGCTGCCTGAGGGTACAGCTCAGCAGAAGTGTCACAGCTATGGGTCTTGGGTCTTGGCAGCAGCAGCAACTATGGAACCTGGAACAACCAGCATATGGAGACAGTAAAGTGACTGAACATCTGATCAGAAAGAAATTCCAAGGCACCTCTGTGCTAGCACTGGGTGCAAGATCAGTGTCATTTGACAGCTTCCTTACCAATTACTAAGTCCAAGTCACAGGTCCATGGCAAAATGGAATGGCTGTAGTCACAAGGGAGTTTGGACCCTACCTGGGTAAGGACCAGGGTGCAGACAAAGAGTACAGTAACCAGAACTCTCCCTGGATCATGCTACCTTGGAAGCACCAAAAACTTATAAGCCTCCAGACTTAGCTGTAAAAGCAGAAGGACATAAAAGTCAGAAGATCAATTCAGAGATCTCTCCATCCCTAGAGATGAATAGAGACCAACTCTAACATAAAGTCTAAAGTAAAAAAAAAAAAGGCTGGAAAAATGAACAAACAATGAAAAAAAAAATCTGATCATAAAAAGCTACTATGGTGAAATGAAAGCTCAAGACACAAACTCAGAAGACCATAATTTGAAAACATCTACAAGCAAAGCCTCAAATAAAAAATGTATAATGAACACAAGTCCAACAAGAATTCCTAGAAGAACTAAGAAAAAAATATTTTAAAAATTAAAAATTAAAAATCAAATAAAAGCAGTGGAGGAAAAATTGAGAAAGGAAATGAGAATAATGCAAGAAAAATATGAATAGAGAATTATCAGCTCGGTAAAAGAGGCAACAAAGCACTGAAGAAAATAATTCCTTAAAAATAAGAACTGACCCAATGGTAAAAAGGTACAACATCAAACTGAAGAATATAACTTTTTAAAAATTAGAACTGGACAAATGGTAAATGAAGTACACAATCTCACTGAAGAAAATAACTCCTTAAAAATAATAATTGGTCAAGTGAAAGCTAATGACTCCATAAGACATCAAGAAGAAGTAAAATGAAGTCAAAAGACTGGAAAATAGAAGAAAATTGTGAAATATCTCATCAGAAAAAACAACTGACCTGGAAAATAGATTGAGGAGAGATCATTTATGAATTATTGAACTTCTGAAAGCCATGATAAAAAAGAGCCTAAACATTACATTTCAAAAAAATTATACAGAAAAACTGCCTAGATATCTTAGAAATAGAGGACAAAGTAAAAATTGAAAGAATCCACACTTCATCTCCTGAAAGAGATCCCGAAATGAAAACTCCCAGAAATATTATAGCCACATTCCAGAGCTCTCAGCCAGAAAGAAAGAATTCAAATACCATGGAGTCACAGTTAGGATTACACAAGATTTAGTAGTTACCAGTATAAGGGAGCAGAGAGCTTAGAAGATGATATTCCTAAAATCAAAGGAGCTAGGATAACAACCAACAATAACTTACCCAGCAAAACTAAGTATAATCCTGAAGGGAAAATGGGTATTTAAAGAAATGGAAGACTTTCTAGCAAGCTTGATGAAAAGAATAGTGCCAGATAGGACATTTTACATTCAATCATAAGACTCAAGAGAAGTATAAAAAGGTAAAAACAAGTGAGAAATCATAAGGACCTAATAAGGTTAAATTGTTTACATATCTATATGAGAAGATGATACATATAAAGCCTATGAATTTATCAACACTAGGGCAGTTAGAAGGTGCCTACTTAGAAGGCATGGGTATTATCTATTATCTTTGGATGATCTCAAAAGAAAAAAGGAAGGGTGAGAAAAAGGGAGCCACTAGAAGAAAGGTAAATGGGGAAGAAGAATGGGGGAAATTATCTCATATAAAAAAGGCACAAAAGGAAAAGTTTTTGCAATGGAGAAGAAAATGGGATGGGAAGTGGACAGTGCTTGAATGTCAATCTCATCTAAACTGGTTCCAAAAGGCAAGAATATACATACATGCATAAATATATATATATATATATATATATATATATATATATATACATACAAATATGCAGACATAATACATACATACATACACAAACACATATATACAAAGACACTCAGTTGGATATAGCTTCATCTTACCTAAAAAGAAAGTAGTAAAGAGAGGTTCTAAGCAAAAGAGGAGGGGGTGGTAAGAGAAAAGATAGATTAAAAGAAGCAGTGGTCAGAAGCAAAATAGGCTTTTGAGGATGGGACAGGGTTTCAAAAAAAAAGAAGATAATAATAAGATGAAGAGAAATACACAGCTAGCATTTATAACTGTAAAGGGGATGAACTCACCCATAAAATGGAAGCAGATAGCAGGATAGATTAGAAACCAGAACCTAAGAATATGTTGTTTACAAAAGAAACACTTGAAACAGAAAGACACAAAGAGTTAAAATAAGGGGCTGGAGCAGAATCTGTTATACTTCAGCTGAAGTTAAAAAAGAAGGCAGGAGCAGCAATCATGATCTTAAAGCAAAAGCAGAAATAAATTTAATTAAAAATACAATCAGAGAAACTATTTTGCTTAAAAAAGTAACATAGGAAATGAATTAATATGAATAAAGAGCATATATGCACCAAATGCTGTAATATCCAAATTTTCAAAGGAGAAGTTAAATATGTTTCAGGAGGAAATAGTAAAATTATACTAGCTGAGGACCTCAACTTATCCCTCTCAGACCTAAATAAATCTAAACATAAGATAAACAAGAAAGAAATTAAAGAGATTAATAGAATTTTAGAAAAATAGATAGAATAGTCCCCTGAAGAATATTGAATGGGGATAGGAATATAGCTTTTTCTCAGCTGTCTACATCATCTTTACAAAAATGGGCCATGTAGTAGTACATAAAACCTCACAAATAAATATAAGAAAAGCAGAAATGTTAATTAAATAAAAATTAATTTCAATAAAGATCATAGAAGCATAGATTAAAAATTAATTGGAAACTAAATGATCTAATCCTAAAGATTAGATTGGGCCAAAGAATAAAACATAGAAACAATTAATTTCATTAAAGATAATGACAACAAAGAGATAATATATCAAAATTTATGAGATGCAGCCAAAGCAGTACTTAAGGGAAAATTTATATCTCTAAATGTTTACATCAATAAAAGAAAGTAAAACAGATCAATCAATTGGGTAGGCAACTAAAAAAAAAACTAGAAAAAGAACAAATTTAAAACCCACACTTAAACATCAAAATAGAAATCTAAAAAATCACAAGGGAAATTGATAAAAATGAAGATAAAAATTGAACTAGTAAATAAAACTAGGAGCTGTTTTAATAAAAAATTTTAAAAGATAAATATTTGTCCAAAAAATAAGAAAACCAAACTACCAGTATGAAAAATAAAAAGGATGAATACACAACCAAAGAAGATTAAATTAAACCAATTATTAGGAGCTATTTTGTCCAACTATGTGTCAATAAAATGGATAATCTAAATAAAATGGATGAATTTTTACAAAACTATAAATCATCCAGGTCAACAAAAGAAGAAATAGAATAGTTAAATAACCTTATCTTAGAAAAAAATAAATAAACCATAAATAAACTCCCCCCCCAAGAAAAACCCTCAGGACCAGATGGTCTTACAAGCAAATTCTACTAAACATTTAAAGAACAATTAATTCTAATATTATATAAACTGTTTGAAAAAATAGATAGCTAAAGGAGTCCTATCAAATTTCTTCTATAATACAAATAAGGTTTTGATATACAAAAACAGCTAGTTGGTGGAGTGGATCGAGCCTGGAGTAACCAGTCTGAAGTAAGAAAGTAAGAAAGGGAGTAAGGCAGACCTGAGTTCAAATACAGCTTCAGGCACTAACAAGCTGTGTGACCCTAGGTATATCACTTAACCCTGTTTGCCTCAGTTTCCTCATCTGTAAAATGAGCTGAAGAAGGAAATGGTGAAACACTCCAGTATTTTTGCCAAGAAAATCTCAAAAGAGGTCATGAAGAGTCCTGCACAACTGAAAACAACTGAACAGCAACAGCATCTAAACCAGGGAGATCAAAAACAGAGAAAGAAAACTGTAGACCAATTTCCCTAATTAATATAGAGATGCAAAAATTTTAAATAAAATGCTACCAAGGAGAATACAGCAATATATCATGTACAAAAGATTGTGACCAAGTCACTGTGACCATACTGGATTTACACTAGGAATGTAAGCCTGATTTGATATTTAAAAGCTATAATCACAATTGACCATATCAATAACAAAATAATAAAAATTTATGTCATATCAATACATGCAAAAAAAAAGCTTTTGACAAAATGCGATACCCATTCCTGTTTTCTTTTTTAAAAAGACACTTTAAAGCTTATGAATACGTGGAGCTTTTCTTAAAATGCTATGTAATATCTATCTAAAGCAAGCATTATCTGTGATGGAGATAAAATAGAAGCCTTTCCAAAAAGTTCAGGGGTGAAGCAAGGATGTCCATTTTCACCATTATTTTACAATACTGTGCTAGAAATGCTAGATATAGCAATAAGACAAGAAAAAGAAAATTAAAGAATAATATAAGCAACAAGAAAACAAAATTCACTTTTGCAGGTGATACAATGATTTATTTATATACACAACCCTAGAGAACTGACTAAAAAGCTAGTTGAAACAATTAACAATTTCAGCAAAGTTGCAATGTATAAAATAAACCCACATGAATCATCATCATTTCTATATATTACCAATAAAGTCCAGCAGGAAGATATAAAAAGAGAAATTCCACTTAAAATAATTGCAGACAAATAATTAGAAGTCTACTTGTCAAGATATACATACAGGAACTATATGAACATAATTACAAAACACTTCGCACAAAAAAAGATAGATCTAAGCTAATTGGAGAAATATTAATTCCTCATGAGTAGCTAATCTAATACAATAAAGACCATACTACCTAAATTAATTTACTCATTCAGTGCCCTACCAATGAAACTACCAAAGAACTATTTTATAAAAATAGAAAAAAATACTAACAAAGTTCATCTGGAAGAATAAAAGGTCAAGAATATCAAGAGAATCTATTTTTTAATATAATGGAAGGGAACCTAATTATACTAGATCTCAGACCATATTAAAAAGTGCTAATCATCAAAACAATTTTGGTATGGATTAAATGGTTGATCAATGGAAGAGATTAGTTACATAATATATATAAGCAAGTGAGCACTGTACCCTACTGTTTGATAAAGCCAAAGATTCTAGCTATTGCAGCAAGAACTCACTAGTTGAGAAAAATTTGGAATGCTGAAAAGAGATATGGCAGAAACTGGGCATATACCAAGATAAATGCAAAAACAGCACATGATTTAGAGATAAAGGGTAATTTCATAAGCATATTAGGGGAATAAGAAAGAAATTACCCATCAGATCTTTGGATAGAGGAAAGTTCATGACCAAACAAGTGACGAAATAGATAATTTTGATTATGTAAAAATTAAAAGTTTTTGCACAATCAAAACTGATAGAGCCAAAATTAGAATAAAAGCAGGAAACTTGGAGTGGGGGAGATTTGCAGCAAGTATCTTTATAAAAGTCTCATTTCTCAAATATCTAGAGAACTGAGCCAAATTTATAAAAATGGAAGCCATTCCCCAGTTGGTAATGGTCAAAGGAACTGTTCCTATGAACAGGAAATTTTCAGAGAAAGAAATCAAAGCTATCAATAGTTACATAAAAATACTCTAAGTTACCAATAATTAGAGAAATGTAAATTAAAACATCTCTAAGATTCCACCTCATATCCAACATATTTGCTAAAATGACAGAAAAGGAAAATGACAAATTATGGAGATGAGGTAGAAAAATAAGTACACTAATGCACTGTTGGTGGAGCTGTGAACTAAGTGCTTCTTAAACTGTGGGTCCCAACCCCATATGAGTCACAAAAAATTTGACCATGGTAAAAGGTTTCTGAACATACAACAACTAAAAATTAATTCTAAATCAAATGCTGTAATGAATGTGACCTGGCAGTGCTTGCCAGTATTGCATCATGCAACTTCACTGCAGCCTTGGTTCTGAACACAAAGCATGCACACTTTGCACTGCACACGCCCTCAGGCTCTGTAACGCCAATGAACACGGCAGAACCACAAAAAGGGGTTGGGAGTGGAAAGAGTTTCAGAAGTCCTGAACTAGTCCAATCATTCTGGAAAATAATTTGGAACTATGTCCAAAGGACTATAAAATTGTGCATACCCTTTGATCCAGAAATACTGCTACCAAGGAGATCAAAGGAAAAGGAAAAGGCATCTGTGCAAAAATGTTTATAGCAGCTCTTTTTATGGCGGCAAAAAACCAAGAAAGTGAGCAGATGCCCATCAATTGGGGAATGGCTGGATGATTTATGGTATATTCATGTGATGAAATACTATTGTATTGTAAGAAATTATGAAAGGTCTTATTTCAGAAAAACCTGGGAAGACTTATGTGAACTAATGCAAAGTGAATTGAGAAGAACAATTTAATTGTAACCACAATATTTTAAAGACATGCAAGTCTGATTAGCATAATGATGCACCACAACACCAAAGGACTCATGAGGTAAAATGTTCTCCACCTCTAACTAGAGAACTGATGGATTCAGAGTACAGATTGAAGCACATTCTTTTTTTTTTCCTTTATTTTCTCTGCTTTGGAAAATAGCTAATGTGGAAATATGTTTTGCATGACTTTATACGTATAATGAGTATTGTATCTCTTGCCTTTTCAATGGGTAGAGAAGGAAAGGAGAGAATTTGGAACTGAAAAGAAAAAGAAAATTTAAAAATATTGATGGGTTTTCAGTATGCATTGGGTGAAAAAAGGGAATTCAAAAACCAAAGAAATCAACATAGGGAATCCCCACACCTCTGAAATTCACTGATACTTAAAGTACTAATTTACCTCATTTGAGACTCACAACAATCTATAAGGCAGGTAGCTCATGTATTAATAATATTATTGTTGATAATATTATTGTAGCATTTATATTTTGATACTTTGAGGTTTGCAATATTATTTCATTTGATTTTATTGTTAGAAAGCCTTACAATACCATGAAAAAAAAAAGAGGTAGATTTGGAGTTAATTTAAAAAAAAATAATGACTACTCTGTGCCAGATACAAAGATAAAAAATAGCAATAGTACCTGCCCCCAGGGTGCTTTCATTCTGGCAAATGTACATGCACGTATATGTTATATCTAAATATACAGAATAAATACAATAGAAATGCAAAATAGTTAGGAAAAGGGAGCAATATAGCCAGGGAGATCCAGAAAGGCTTCATGCAGAAGGAGTAACTTGAGTTGAATCTTTAAGGAACTGAGGGATTCAATGAAAAGGAGGTGAGAATAGAGGACACTCCAAGATGTGGGACAGCTGATGCAAAAGCACAAGATAGGAGGAGACTGACCACTTCAGAGAAGCAGAATGAAGGCCAGTGCTTCACCATAAAATGAGTGCAGGGGAGTAATGAAACCCAGAGGACACAGATTCAAATCCAGACTATGCCACTTGAAAATTCTTAGGCATGCTGCTTAATCTGTCTGGGGCCTCCATTTCTTCAGCTACAAAATGAGTGGGGTCACCTCTGCCCCTTGGCTTTCTTCTAGATTAGGTTCAAATCTTACTTTCTGCAAGAGACCTCTCCTGGGTTTCTCTCCTCCCCAACTCTCATCCAAACCCACAACCCTCTGAAATTAACTCCATTTAACTGTATATATCTCTTCTGTATATAGTTGTTCCCATGTTTTCTCCTCTGTTAGAATGTGAACTCCCTGGGGGTAGAGACTGCTTTTATTTTTTCCTTTCTTTGTATCCCAAACATTCAGCACAGTGCCTGAAACATTTGGTTTACCATTCAGTGTCCAACTCTTTGTGACCCTATTTGAGGTTTTCTTGGCAAAAATACTGGAGTAGTTTGCCGTTTTCTTTTTCAGATAAAGAAACTGAGGCCTACAGGATTAAATGACTTGGCCCCAGGGTCACAAAGCTAGTAAGCGTCCGAGGCCAGATTTGAACTTGGGTCTTCCTAACTCCAAGCCCATTGCTCTACTGTTCCACTGAGTTGCCTAGCACATAGTAGGCACTTAATAAATGCTTGTTGACTGACTGGATGAGCCAGAACCCCTTACAGCACTTAAACACTGGTTCTCTGACAAGACAGAAAGGCAGAATGCTAATCTGCCAGCTAATAAAACTTAACTGTTTTGCTTTTGTCTCTGCATTTCCAGTGTCTGGAACAGTCCCTGACAGGTAGCAGGGTCTTAATAAATTCTTGATTGATTGATGTGGACTTAGGAAGAAGAAGAGAGTTAGGGTAGAGTTTAAAATGTACTAGATGAGCACTTAACTTCTCCCTCAGCACTGACCTCCAACTGAGGTATTAGGATCACCCCATTCCCTCTATGTGCATGGCATTTTGAAGAAAAGCCTTCATCTAACTTGGGAGAGAGTTACAAGGTCTGCCCCTTTCCACATAAAGCAGCCACTTAAGAGACAGGGCACTCAACGGGGAGTGGGAATGGGAGGGGAACTGAAGCGCTCTGATGTAGAGACAGCTAGAGAAAATCCGGTCTTAACTTATCGGTGTATGCACTAGGATTACAGACATAATGGAAGGCTAAGACACATGGTGCTAACATAGGTGATGGATATCAGGCAAGATAATTATAAGCTGGAATTATGCAGACTGAGGAGAGAAATGGAGTTACCCACAGCTACTGTATCCACCCACACAGGCTGATACACCTCATCCCGGACAATTCAACCTGAGGTATTTTGTAAGTTGGTTCGTCTTTGTGGCTTATGTCACTTTGAATTGGTGATATTTCCTCGGTTCTTATCAAAGGATCATCTCCCATGGGCAAGTGTGGGTCCGAAACATTCATCGCCCATTTGCACCAGCCGTTCAGAGCTATCCTATGTCTCACAGGCATAAAACACAGCAACATGGGTGGGACTATATCCTACTCATAGAATAAGTGATCTTAAAAGCAGAGGCGTCAAACACATAGGCCCCATGAGCCCCCCACCAACGGAAGCCCAAACCAGATTGAAATGAAAATCAGAAATATTTAACAGAATAAATAAAAATATAATAAAACATAGATAATACTGCATTTAAAAACCAAGTCAATACGTGGCCCACAGGGATCTTTATGTATCAATTAGTGCCCCCCCCATTTCTATTTGAGCTTTTCATTGCTAATCTGAGTCTCTAGTTTGTTTGTGTTTTTGAAACTCACATATTACCTCCTACAGGGAGCTTTTCCTGATTCCCCTAATACTAGGGGAATACTAATCCTAATGCCTTCCCCTGCCAAAAGCATCTTATGTTTATTTGGCATATACTTTTTAAGTTTACTTTATTTTTACATATACTTAATTATGTATACATGTTGTCACTCCTGATGGAATATAATACGCTCATTGAGAGCAGGGATTATTTCATTTTTGTCTTTGTATCCCTAGCTCAGTACATAGTAGGTGCTTAATAAACTTCCTTGATTGACTGAAATGGGTCCTGAGAGGCAGATTATTATGTTTGGAATATTGGCGACATCATGATATACTACAGAATTAGATGTGGAAAGGACTACAGAGCAGAGGTTTTCAGCCTGTGGTTCATGAACTTTAAAAAAAACACTTTGAAAACTATTTCCATATAATTATTTTCCTTTGTAACCCTCCCTGTTTTATTCATTTAAAAGTATTATTTTGAGTAGGAGTCCATAAGTTTAACCCAAATGCCAAAGGGGTCCATGCTGACAAAGACATTAAGAACTCTTGTCTTAAAGTCACAAGATCATAAATTCAGAAGGTAAAAGACCTTAGAAGTCAACTAGAATGTCACCTTCATTTTACTGAGGAGGAAACTGCAGCCCTAAGAGGTTAAATGACTTACCTAAGGTTTTACCCATAGTAGTTACTGAGCCAGGATTTGAGCCTAGCTCCTCTGACTCGAGAGCTTTTTCCACTGTACCACGCTTCTTCTTAACCCTAGCCTTCTCTTTCAAGCTGAGGAAGCTAAGGCTCTGACAGATTCTCTGGTTCTTTCTGGCTTTGAAGGTCTACACTTTTATATTATGTGTTCCTTTGGAATCTTTTCCAGTGTTCTACACAACTCTAGAAATTTATATTTATACAGCACTTCACAGTTACAAAGAATCTTATTTAGACTATTTCATTTGATCATCAAGACCGCTCTGCAAGACAGTAGGGCAAGTGTTATCTCCATTTTACTAATGAGGTTGACAGAGGCAATCTAGGGAAAATCAAGGTCTAATCTAGGAAATCTGGGGAAGTGGTACGATACAGACCCAGTATTCTAGTGCCACATCCAATGTTCTTTCCACTGTACCATTTTGCCTGTGATGAGCACGGGTTTGGTATTCGATAAGCTCTTAAGGAATTAAAAACAATAGGCACAGCGTTAAATGGGTAGACCGGGGCTGGTTCTAGAAATCACAACAATGCTTTACTGGTCAACACACAGATCATGTCTTCAACTAGTGATCTGCTTTACCCATTTGATCCAGCCAGCCATAGATAGTCACCCTAATACAATGGGAAATGGCCTGGATTTGGAGTTGTTGGAGTTAGAGCACCTGCATTCAAATGCAGCCTCTGACACATGAGGGACCTAGGCCAGGTCAATCTCTGTACCTTTGTCTCTACACATGTAAAATAGAGAAAGGTTAGACCAGGTGACCTCTAAGATGAAAGTCTATGACTATCTCTCAATCTATCATCTATCTTTATTATTTATCTATTTATAAATCCCTATCATCTCTAGCTATCATCTATCTCTATCATCTAGCTATCTCTAGCTATCTACCTGTCTCATCTATCTCTATCATCTATTTCTGTCAAGCTATCTATATCATCTATCTCCATTTATTTATCATTTATTCATTGATCTCTATCATCTATCTCTATATTTATCTTTCATCGATGTATTTCTATCTATCTAAAACTTATTGGTAGTATTTAGTTCTTCTGTTTTTTGCAAAATGAAGTTCTTGGCCTGCAACATTTGACAGACAACAAACTAAATAGTTACCAGATTTTGATAAGACAGTGGGGGGAAAAAGAATTGTAATCATTGGACTAAACCTGTGATTTCATCTGGTGTAGTAAATACTGAACGACAAAACTCCCTCTCTCAGTGAAGACAAGTCCCTACTCTGCACCTTATAGGCTTAGATGTTTGCCTAAGGGTGCTGAGACAAGAGATGACCTGGTTCACATAGCCAGCAAGTGGCAGGGGAGGGATGAACCCAGGTTTTTCTGTCTCTTGGGTTGTCTATATTCACTACCCTACTTCTCAATGCAGTCACAGCCTTTTTTAAAAGAAGATAGTATCCAACAATATTCTAGTCCCAGAGTGACTCCTTTGCCCTGAGCAGACCCTCTGAGCAAAGTGATTGGTATAGATTTTGAAAGGCTGCAATTTAAAATAATCTAATCTGATTCTTCTTTTAGCTTTCCTTTTGTAATTCTATTCCCTAGTAAGGGTTATGTTCTAAACCAACAAAACATACCTGGTAGTCATATGATTTAGTCTAAATGGACCTTGAACTGCACATTGTCTCTTCCTGGATGAAACCATCTATCTTCCTGCATGTTGAGAATTTGGTCTCAGTTTATCATTCAGAGCCTGGGTCTAAGTAGCAACAATACTATGAAGCAGTACACACCAAATATGGAGCAAATGCTTGATGAATGGATAAATAAATTGACAAATGAATAAGAAAATGAATGCATAGGTTTTCCTGGTTCCTGCTGCAACTAGGTCAAAATGAGTCCACATTCCCTAACATGAGTCACAAAATACTGGATATCCTCAGCACCCAACCCCCACTGGACCAAGGTTGTTTCCTTGTAATTATCAAAACTGTCCCATAATGCTTCTCCATACTCTCCCATTACCACCCACACTCTAATTTGCATCAAAGCAACTTGGGAAAAGCTCAGTCTAGATCAGGACAGGTACTCTGTCAAGCTGCAGGTGTGCAGGCAAACTTGGACTCTAAACAGGGCCATTGCTGATTCTAGATTGTCCACAGCATGGTCTAATACTTCTCTTGCCATCAGCCCAGTTTCCACAGAGGCCAAAAGAAAAAATTTCCTTGACCCAAGAGTACAGGGTCAAGCCCCTGGTGAACTAACAAACTGGATTTCAAAGGAACATTTATATTGGGCTGTATATAGCTGTAACTAGTTGTAACTGAGCTGGCTTCTCTCCTTTTATGAATAACTATTTAATATTTTGTGAGTCTTTTTTTTTTCAGAGAAGCAATGTGGAATAATGATTACAGCACTGGACTTGGTTCAAATACTCGTTATTTGGCCCCTAGACAAGTTCATTCTGTATCTTAGTTTCCCTAATTGTAAAATGGGGATAAGAAAACCTATCAGACCTAGCTCCCAGAGTTACTGTAAGGCTCAAATGAAATAATGTATGGAAGACACTTTATAAAATTTAAAGTATTACAAGTCTATTATTATTCAAATAAGCAGTAACCTCTTGGATTTTATCCCTTCTTCTGCCAAAAAATACACAGAAATGAAAAACTTTCCTAATTCATCTTCTAAAATTTAGTTCAGAAGAAATCAACATATAGATTTGTAAGGTGTTTGGTTTTTTTTCCCCCTTTTTCTCCTGTTTCATTTCCTTACTACTACCATGCCTTTATCACATGGCTGTCTCTTCAATCCATATTCTTACTTCCAACTTCAGTCTTTAATTCATTTTAACAAATGTTTATTGAGAGTATTATGTGCAAAGCTCCAAATTAAACTCTAGGGAAGGTACAAATATAAATGAGATACAGTCCTTGTCCTCAGGGCACACAGTACAGAAAAAGAGAAAAAAAAATATGTTAATACATGGGTAAAATATAGTACAGGGTATGAAAGTGTGCAAAGTGAATGACCAGAAAGTGTTTTGAGATTTCAAGTATGGAGAGATCATTTATAACTTAGGGATGACAGGAAGAAAATGGAAAGGATTCATGGAAGCCTTTAAGCTGAGCATCGAGAGATGAGTAGGATTTCAGGTAGAGATGACATTCCAAGTATAGAGAATAGCACAAACCAAGGTACAATGATGGGAAAGCAAATGTTTTCAACAGTGAGAAGCAGTAGATGGAGAGGTGGGGATAGTACCATAAAGGTGCTTCTCCAAGAAATAGCCATTTATAATTTTTGGCACTCCCTGAGGTAATTAACAATTACCACTTTAAGGAAGGACTTTAGCAACAATAAGAGGTTGGTGCAATCCAAGCTAGCTGACATTCTTCTGCATCATGATGTCAGAGTAGTCACAGTGCAATGCCTCTCACCCACAGAAGACACCTAGGGGTTGTCCTTCATTGTTTGTACTTCATTGAGTCAAGCCAATAGTGTATCTGTAACCATGTCTTCCTAGGGTCTTCCTAGGGAGGTGAACTATGGGAATCTGAAGAAGCAGACACTACTATGGGACAGTCAAAGGTGAGGTGAATGTCAATAGACTCGGGTACTATGGCTATTTGTCTGATGCTTCAAGAGAGTGTAAGTCTCTTGGAGCCAAAGATTATTTCATTTTTGTTTGTCTCTCTATTCCCAAGGTGTGGCACATAATAAATGTGCTTAATAAATGTTTGCTGACTGATTAGAGCTGCCTCCCTCTTTTGCTTAAGACTATTTCCCTTATTTCATGATAGAAAATTCTACTATATAAGAGATAAATAACTGTGGAGTCTGAATGCAGATTGAAGCATACTATTTTCACATTTTTTGGTTTTTATTTTTTCTCACATTTTTTCCCTTTTATTCAGTTTCTTCTATCATAACATGACTAATGTGGAAATATGTTTAACATGAGTGTGAGTGTATAACCTATTGTCATCTTGGGGAGATAGGAGGGGAAGGAGGGAGAAAAATTTGGAACTCAAAATTTTATAAAATATGAATGTTGAAAACTATCTTTACATGTAATTTGCCAAACAAAAAAAGAGTATTTCCTTTAGAGGTTTTAGTCTCTGACAATGAGGGAGACAGGTAGGCATCCTCTTTGCTCCCCACTTTGACTTCCAGACCCTCTCTCTTCTGTCATTGCTCAACTGTACCTCCTCCTTTGATACTCTTTCCATCAAGATATATTGCCTTACCCAGATCCATGTTTGAGGGAGGGAGCAGTTATTTACCATTTTCCCAGACATTCTCCTCTCTTCTTCAATCATTTCAGAACCTGGCTCATAGTCTTCCTCTCCAACCCAGGCTTTGTCCTTACATTTAGTTGACTTCAATATAGACATTATCTGAAACACCCTACCCTCTAAATTCAACAACATGCAAAATTGCCATGCCCCCGTCTTCACTCTAATTCAACCAAACATATTATCTCACTATAGCACTCTCTGATACTTCTATTTTCAAGCCCCTCCACATTATACTCTCATTCCTCTCTTTCAGAAGAGGACCTCACTTGATATTTTTTCTTTAGACAGTAAAAGCCATTTGCCATTATCCTTCATTTCAAAATCCCTCGAGGTCATCCCCCTTCTCTCCTCCTTTGCTCCAGTCACAGATGAGGAGCTAGACTTTCTCACAAAGTTCAGCTCCTTTACCTTTATCCCTAATCCTGTTCTATCCCATCTTATCTACAAGCTGGTCCCTACAACATTCCCTTCCTATCTCATCTTCAATCTCTTCTTCTCAAGTCTACCTAATCTTAAAGAATAAAATAAAATAACATAAAACCATCATTTGAAGCTACATTTACTTTAAGTTTTTGTCATATACATGTATGTACATATATATGTATATATGTATATGCATGTACATACATATGCATATATATACATGAATATATATATGTATATATATATATATATATATATATATATATACACACACACATATATATGTACATATATATCCTATTTATTAGCAACAACTTAGGAAAAACATCATGGCCTCCACTTCCTCTCTTCCTATCTCTTGCTTATTTCATCTCTGACCTCTGACAACACTTAATGGAAACCAGGTCTTTTCAAGATTAATATTGATCTCTTATTTGAAAAATTTGATGGTGTTTTCACAGTCTTCATGCTTTTCTGCCTCCCTATACCATTTGACACTGCTCTCCAAGCTCCCCTTCCTACACACTCTCTTTTTCTTTAGTTATCAAGACACTGATCTCTCCTAGTGTTCCTACCTCTCTGGCTGCTCCTTCTCAGTCTGCTTTCCTAAATTAACCCTCATAACCTCTAACCATAAGTGTCTCTCAAGGTTCTGTGTTCTTCTTCCTTCATACCCTCTCAATGGTCTCAACAGATCCCAACGATTTGAACAATCTCTATGTAGTTGATTCCAAAACTCTGTATTTCCAGCTGTAGTCTTAAACTCCAGTCCTTTAGCACCAACTGCCCATTTCCAAACAAATATCTTCATAGGAATCTCAAACTCAGTATTCCAAAACAGAGCTCAGTATTCATGCCCCATTCCCCAGTTTTCTTCCTAAATTCCCTGTCATCCTAAACTCTGGCCTGTACCTCAATCTCCAAGTCTAGTCAGTTTTCAGATCTTGTTGACCTTTCCTGCGCAATTCTTCTGACATCTGTTCCCTTCTTTCCATTCACATCATCCCCCGTTCTTATCTTTATCACCTCTTTCTTTGACCGTTACAATAGCCCACTAATCAGTTTCCTTGTCTTCAGTGTCTCTCCTTTCCAATCCAACCTTCATACGGCTACCATAGTAATATGCCTTAAAGCTTAGGTCTGACCATGTCACTCCCTTGCTCAAAAAGCTCCAGTAACTTCACGTGGATTCTAGGATCAGACATAAATTGCTCTGCCTGTCATTTAAACCTTTTTCACAACCTGGCTTCAGCTCACCTTTCCAGGTGTAGACATTACTCTCTATCATCCACACTAAATTCCAACCAAACTGGCCTGCTGGCTATTCATTCTACCCAACAGTCCATCTCTTGTCTCAGCATCATTGCCCAGGCTGTCCTGTTCCCCTCCTTTCTCACCTTTATCTCTTAGGATACCTTACTTCCTTCAAATCCTAGCCCAAGTGTCATTTTTATAAAAGTTTTTTCCTGACCCCTTAGTTCCCAGGACCTTCACATTCCATCTCCAGAAATCAGTTAGTATGCGTATCTGTTGCTGCCTCCAAAATTACCCATTAAGTCTTTGAGTGGAGAGATGTTTTATTCTGTCTTGGCATCCCTAGGGTCTGATGAAATGCCTCACACATATTAAGCACTTGATAAATGCTTGTTGAATGAATAAATGAAAGAAGAGTATGATTTGGCTGGATGAGTAAATATTAGAACATAAACCTAGACAAGGAGATAAGAGACAAGATTATGTATATACATATACACACACATATATACACACACCTATATACACACACATACACATACATACATACAAACATACATACATATGCATTTTATATATACACATGCAGTGCATTGTATAAGTGTGTATATGCATACCTATACACACATGTACACATACATTGCATATACACATGAATATGCATATGCATGTACATATAAGCATGCACACACACATACACATGCACATACACATATGCACACACATACACATACACATACACATACACATACACATACACATACACATACACATACACATACACATACACATACACATACACATATACATACACATACACATACATATACGTATACATGGTGCTGAATGCCACGCTAGGCTAAGGAACATAGACTTTATTCAGGAGGCAGTGAAGAATATCTAGGCAGTAATGAGCACAATCATCTGCCTCCCTTCTTAGGGCATCAGACCACAGGGAAACCTAGCCTAGGTCATGATTGGTGAAGGTAACAAAGTGGATCTTCTCCCTTTCAGTGCTGTAGGCAGTATGAAGGACTAGACAGAGTGCTAAATCCAGCTTAACTTAGGACACCTAAGTTCAAATCCTGGTTCTGACACATATTAGCTCTAGTGTGACACTGCTGCTTAAGCTCTCTAAACCTTAGTTTGTTCATGTATGAAATGGGAATAATAATATTTGCCACTATCTACCTTGCAGGGCTTTATAAAATTTAAAGTCCTACAGATGTATTAATGATTCTTTTATCCCTCCCATAGGAGGTTTGTGACATGCAGCTGAGGTAGTGATATCCATGTCTCCATAGCTTTCAGCAGCTGCACAGTCAGTGAAGAGAAAATAACCCTTCCTCGGCATTAATTCTCCTGTCCTACCGGGAATAGCCCTTAACTGAAGGGGAGAATCAAAAAGATTAGTTAACAGTGGGGTAACAACAATAATAACAACATTAACTAGCATTTATATAGCACTTTAAAGTTTTCAAAGCATTTTACAAATATCTATCCTCACAAAAAACATGGAACTAGGAACTGCCTAGTACTATTATTATCCTCATTTTATAGGTAAAGAAACTGAGGCAGACAGAGGCTAAATGACTTACCTAGGATTACACATCTCGTAGGAATCTGAGGCTAGATTTGAACCCAGGTTTTCCTCACTCCAAGTCCAGTACTCTACCCACTGCGCTGTCTAACTGCTTCAAGGTAGGAAGTGACATGGGCAAATTAAGTCCCTTATATATTTAAAAATAAATAAAACTGATGCATCCACCCAAAAGGCAGCCGAACAACTTTCTGTGAAAGACAGTATAGCATAATAAATAGAGCGTCACTGATTTCAGGGTTTGAAGTCGGGGAAGCTCTGGGTTCAAATCCTGCTTCTGAGGCTTATTAGCTCTAGGACTATAAGCAAGTTACTTAGCTGATGTGAGACTCAGTTCCCTCATCTACAAAATGGGGATAATAATATCTATAATGCTTGCCTCCTAGCATTGCTCTGAGGTTCAAATGAGATAACGTATATAAAGTGCTTTGCAACCAGTAAAATACTACATAAATGTTAGTTATTATTGTCCCTGCACTTAGTGAAAGTCACACTTCATTGTTAGAAGCCGTGATGGAATTTTTATCACCTTCCTTACCTGTCTCATTCTGCAGGGTTAAGCATCAGCATTGGTTTTGCCAACAGCCTTTGCTAAGATGAGCCTCTGAGCTGGGGTAACCCCATCTTATTTTATTACCCACTTAAACTTGATTTATTTTTAGAAGGGAAACATCTAAAGAATCCAGTGACATCTAGTACTCAGTCATTACCCATCCCCCAGTAGGACCTTATTCCTGCCTCTCTGTCTCTTTCTCTCTCTCTTAGAAGTAGGAGCCCTTGCACCAGAAAGAAACAAGGCCTGAGTGAATGTTGAAGGTTTTGGAAACCTAAATCTGTCCAGTTCTACAAGTATGTAATCCTTTGCTGGCTAATCACTTTCCTACCAAAAATATCAGACTACACAATGTCCTATAATTTATGGGCAGCATTTTCTTTTTCTTCCCCTGATCCATGTGCCTACCTAATGCATCATGTGAACTTGAGATTCATTAATCTCCAGTCCCCCTGGAGACTAAAAGACTGAATGTAGAATAATATTGTTTTGTTTATCCTGAAAACGTTAAGCTATGGACATAAATGCTGTGTGTGTGTGTGTGTGTGTGTGTGTGTGTGTGTGTGTGTGTGTGTGTGTGCGAGAGAGAGAGAGAGAGAGAGAGAGAGAGAGAGAGAGAGAGAGAGAGAGTGTACACATATACACACTGGGCAGACATAGATAGCATTTACTGTATTTTCATAAATAAGAGCTGTCCAATACAATTTTTCCCACTTAAGATATTCAGAACTCATCATGGCCAGCATTTGCTATCAGTTTTAAAATGAGGACAGAAATAAATTAGAGACATAAGCAAGGGGTGGGTGGTGACAGCAGGGAAACAACCCTAAACTGGAAAATAGCTGTTTGGAGTATTTTTTGAGAAGAGACTGAAAAGGTAGAATTGAATGTCAGCCTCTGAAAAGGGCTTCAAATGATTATATTTTGAATGAGAAAAACAAATCAATAAAAGGCTTATTTATGTCTTTGCTATCTCCCTCCAGTGCCTATCACCACTGGGCCTCTAAGTCATTACTATATACCACAGGACTCTTGTTTGGTTAGGTTGAGGGAGAATCCATCTATGAGAAGCCTGCATCTACTTCTGTGTGGAGTGTTGTTCAGCCATTCAGTCATGTCTGACCCTTCGTGACTGCTTGAGTCATAGCATGCCAGGCTCTTCAATCCCACACTATCTCTTAAAGTCTGTCCAAGTTCATGTTTGTTGTTTCCATGACACTATCTATCCATCTCTTCCTCTGGCCTCCCCTTTTCCTTTTATCTTCAATCTTTCCCAACCATCAGGGTCCTTTCCAATGAGTCCTGCCTTCTCACTGTGTCAAGTGATCATGAGTAAATATATAACCTCTCTGGGATCTTCAAAACAGAAACTGGTAAGAGGAAAAATCCAGAACCAATCCATGATCAGTACCTATTTCCTTGCCATGCATAGAATCCTAAATTTGGAGCTGGGAGGGGCCATAAAGGCCATTGAATCCACTCTCTTAATTTCCCAAGGAAACTAAGTGACTTACCCAAATGACATGTTGATGTTATTCAACATCTCTGGGCCTCAGTTTTCTTACCTGTAAAATGAGAGGTCTGGGCCAGAATGTTTCTAAAGTTTCTACTAGGGCTAGATCTATAAACCTTGCATGGGTTATCCTGGAAACCTAGATTATTTCCCTTCTTGTTCTGATTCTTGGAATCCCTAGCTTCTCTTAAGGCTCTAATCAAGCACCACCTCTTCTTATAAGAGGCTTTTCCGGTCCCCCTAAGTTTTCAGTACCTTCATCCCCTCAAATTTCTTTGAATGTATTTTGTATTGACTTATGTGTACATGTCATCTCCCCCATAAGAATAAAGGAATAAGTTTTATCATTTTTTATTCCCAAGCACCTGGAACACTGTCTGGCACATAATAGGTGCCTAATAAATGCTTATTGATTGATTGATTTCAGGCACTCTTCTAGTCACTAAAAATAAAACCATCATGGCTCTCAGACATAGGAAGCACTTAATAAGTACCTTTCAAATTGAATGACAGAACTGATACTGGAATCCATTATCTCATGGCTTCTGATCTCATACTCTTTTTACCCAACTATGAAAAGAAGTGTTGGGTGTTGAGCTTCTAAATTAGTGAAGCAGTTCACAGAGGTAGAGTTAGAAGTGAACTTCAGAGCCATTGAGTGGACTCTTTTACAGATAGGGAAACCAAGGCAAAGAAAGCTAAAGCAACTTTCCCAGGGTCTTACAACTAGTAAGTATCCGAGGTAGGATTTAAATCTAGGTCTTCCTGGACCTAAGACAACTGCTGCATCCATTGCACCATCCAGTTGGCCTTGAATGCTTTTATTAAACTTTGCCAGTTACCTTATAAGTCCACACTCCTATAGTTGGCACTTCTATAGAGACAAGAATATAGAAAATGGCCTAGAAAATACAGAATGGCCTAAGTGAGGATGAATTGAGATTCCCCCCCCCAAAAAAAAGTATGCTTAAATATGCATATTAAAGAGGCAGAGCAGATGGAGTAGATGCAGGAACTCATCTAAACTCTCCTAAATCCCCCTCCAAACAACTTTAAAATACAACCTCAAATCAAATTTTGGAACAGCACAGCCAACAAAAGTTCAGGATGAAACAATTTTCCAGCCCAAGACAACTTAGGAGGCCAGCAGGAAAGGTGTGTCACACTACAGTGGTAGTCAGCTTTGGAGCAAAGCACCCTGGTAAGCCAGCAGCAGTTCTTGGAAGAGGCTGCAACAGCAGAGGAAGCAACAGCTTCAGGAGCTCTCAGCCTATAGATGGCAATGGGATGAGACAACTGATGAGAAAGAGATTACAGGGGATGCTTTGCTGGCATTGGGTTCGGGACCCTTTTGCATTGCCCAGACACCATGCTGGGTCACTGTTCAAGGGTAAAGAGGAGCTGCCACAGGGAAGTAGGGGTCTTGGACATAGTTACAGGTCAGAGAAGAGTGCTTGGGGTTACTCACAAGGGAGCAAAACTCCTTGTCTCAGTCCCAAGGCAGAAAGGAACACTAACACTTGAAGCTTCAGGAGATCAGGAGCCAAAATCACAGACGCAATGCTAAAAGAAGTGATATTATTGTGGCCACGGGGGAGAAGGGTTCTGCTCACAGCTCCAGTGGAGAAGAGTGTTGTTTGTTGTTCATAAGGGAGTAGTGACCCTGGTTTCAGTTTCAAGGCAGAAAGGAGCTCTAGAGAGCAGTGGACCTGGTCACAGTTATATGGCCGAGAGGAGTCCTAGTAACTACAGAACAAGGTACCTTCCTGGGTAAAGACCAAAGCACAGACCAGTAGAACAGTGACTACACATCTTTTTAGATTAATAACACCTTGGAAGCACCAAAAACGTATAGACCCTCAGAATTACCTCTGGAAACAGCAGCATGAAAAATCTGACACTTGGGACAGTAACCCCTTCACCCCAAGGGCAGAGCCCAATTTTAACATGAAGTCAAAAGTCAAGAAATAGGCTTGAAAAAAATTACCAAACAATAACAAAAGAACCCCATGATAAAAAGTTATTGCAGTGATAGGGAAGATCAAGACACAAACTCAGAAGAAAACAACAATGTCATGGAAGATACAAGCAGAGCCAGAAAGGAAAATATGATTTGAACAAAAGTCCAACAAGAATTACTGGAAAAACTCAAAAAAGGATTTTAAACATCAAATAAGGGAGGTAGAGGAAAGATTGGGAAAAGAAATGAGAGTGATACAAAAAAAAATATGAAATGAGAGTTAACAGCTTGGTAAAAGAGGCATAAAAATATTGAAGAAAATAACACCTTAAAAACAAAATTGATCAAATGGTAAAAGGTGTACAAAAATCTACTGAAGAGAATTTCTTAAAAAGCTAAATTGGGTAAATGGTAAAAGAGATGCAAAAATTCACTGAAGACAATAATTCCTTAAAAATTAGAATTGGTAAAGTGGAAGCTAATGATTCCATGAGACTTCAAGAAACAATAAGACTAAGTCAAAAGAATGAAAAAAATAGAAGAAAAAACAAAATTTCTCATTGGAAAACAACTAACTTGGAAAATAGATGCAAGAGAGGTAATTTTAGAATTACTGGAATACCTGAAAGCCATGATCAAAAAAGACCCTAGATAGCATATCTCAAGAAATTACCAAGAAAATCTGTCCTGGTATCCTAGAACCAGAGGATAAAATATAAAATTAAAGAATCCACCAACCACCAATCACTGAAAGAGATCCCCAGATGAAAATACCCAAGAATATTATAGCCAAATTCCAGAGCTCCTAGGTCAGAGAGAAAATATTATAAACAATCAGAAAGAAACAATAAAGATATAGTGAATTAACAGAGGGGATCACATAAAATTTTGTATCTTCTACATTAAAGTATCAGAGGTCTTGGAATATGATAATCACTCAACAAAACAGTATAATCTTTCAAGAGGAAAATATGATACTTAATGAAATAGAGAAGTTTCAAGCATTCCTGGTGAAAATACCAAAGCTGAACAAATTAGATTTTCAAATAGAAGACTTAAGAGAAGCATAAAAAGGTACACATGAAAGAGAAATTATAACAGATTCAATAAGATTAAACTGTTTACATTCATATATGGGAAGATAACACTTTTAACTCCTAAGAACTTTATAACCATTAGGGCAGTTAGAAGGAGTATACACAGACAGAGGACATGGGTGTGAGTTGGTTATGATTGGATGATTTTTAAAAAAAATTAAAGTGTTAGGAAGAGGGATGCATTTGGAGAAAGGGGAAAGGAAGAACAGAGAAAATTACCTCACATAAAAGACAAGCTAAAGAAAGAGATTTTACAGAGGGAAAGAAAATGGGGTTGTGGTGGGCAATGCTTGAACTTTGCTCTCATAAGAATTGGCTCAAAGAGGGAATAACATATACACTCAGTTGGGTATAGAACTCTAGCTTACTCAACAGAGAAGTAGGAGGGGAAGGATATGAAAAACTAAGGGGGAAGGGGCAAAGAGGGAAGGAAGGAGGAGTAATAAAAGGGAGAGTGGATTAAGGAACACAGTGGTCAGAAACAAAACAAACTTTTAAGGAGGGACAGGATAAAAAGAGAAAGAGAAAAGGATAAACAGGAAAAAATAGGATGGAGGGAAATACACAGTTAGGAATCATAACTATGAATGTGAATGGGATGAACTCACCCATAAAATAGAAGTAGATAGCAGAGTGGATTTAAAAATAGAATCCAAAAATATGTTGTTTACAAAAAAACATACTTGAAACAGAAAGACATACATGGAGCTAAGATAAAGAGTTGAAGCATAAACTATTATATTTCAGCTACTATGATAGACCTTTGAAGAAAATTTAATGGGGACAGAAAAGAGTGTATCTTTTTCTCAGCTATACATGAAATTCACAGAAATTGACTATGTATTAGGGCCAAAAACCTCACAACCAAATGCAAAAAACAAATATTAAATGCATCATTTTCAAATCATAATACAATAGAAATTATATTCAATACAGGGCCACGAAAACCTGGATTAAAATTAATTGGAACCTAAATAATCTAATCCAAAAGAATAAGTGGATCAAAGAACAAATAATAGAAGTGAATAATAATTTCATTAAAGATAATGACAAGACAAAAATTTACACAGTAAATGACCGTAGTAATCTAGTGTTTGATAAACCCAAAGATTGAAACTTTGGGACAAAAACTCACTATTTGAAAAAAATTGCTGGGAAAACTGAAAACAGTTTGGCAGAAACTAGGTATAGACTAACATCTCATGCTGTATTTCAAGATAAGGTCAAAATGGGTACATAATTTAGACATAAAGTGCAACATCATAAGCAAATTAGGGGAGCATGGAAAATTTTACCAGTCACAATATATGAATAAGAGAAGAATTTATGACCAAACAAGAGACAGAGAGCATTATGAGATATAAAATGGATAATTTTCATTAAACTAAAAATGTTTTGCACAAATAAAATCAATGCAGCCAAGATTAGAATGAAAGCAGAAAATTAGGGAATAAATTTTACAGCAAGTTTCTCTGATAATGGGCCTCATTTTTCAAATATATGAAGAACTGAGTCAAATTTATAAAAAAAAAATGAGTTATTTACCAATTGATCTACCAGAAGGCATGAACAGGAAGTTTTCAGAAGAAGAAATCAAAGCTATCTATAGTCATATGAAAAAATGCTCTAAATCACTATTGATTAAAGAAATGCAAATTAAAGCAGCTCTAAGGTACAAGCTGATATTTATCAGATTGACTAACATGACAGAAAAAGAACATGACAAATGTTGGAAGGATGTGGAAAAAATGGGAGACTAATGCATTGTTGATGGAGTTGTGAACTCATCCAACCATCCTGGAGAATGATTTGTAACTATGCTGAAAGGACTATAAAACTGTGCATATTCTTTGATTCAGCAACACCACTGCTAGATCTATATCCCAAGGAGATCATAAAAAACAGAAAGGGACCTAAACATACAAAAATATTTATAGCAACTCTTTTTGCGGTGGCAAAGAATTAGAAATTGAGGGGATACACATCAATTGGTAATGGCTGAACAGTTTGTTATATATGATTGTGATTGAATACTATTGTGCTATAAGAAATAACAAGCAAAATGCTTTCAGAAAAAAAAAAAACCTGAGGAGACTTATATGAACTGATGCAAAATGAAGTGAGCAGAACCAGGAGAATATTGTACACACTAACAGCAATATTGTACAATGATCAACTGTAAATGACTTAGCTATTCTCAGCAATACACTAATCCAAGACAATTCCAAAGGATTTATGATGAAAAATGCTATCCAACCCAATAGAAAGAACTGATGGAGTATTAATGCAGATCAAAGCATACTTTTTAAAAGCATTTTTTTTTGGTCTGTGTTTTGTTTCATAACATAGCTAACATGGAAATATGTTTTGCAGGACTTCAGATGTATAATGTATATCAAATTGCTTACCCTCTCAAGGAAGGTGAAAAGGGAAAGAGGGAGGAAGGTCACTTGGAACTCAAAATTTTTAAAAATGAATGTTAAAAAATTATACATGTAATCGAGAAAAACTAAAATAAGAGAAAATTATCTTTTAAAATAACAAAATAAAATGGAATATATCTTAAATATTGGAAGAAAAGAATTTCTAGTTCTCAACCTTCAATTTATTTCCTATTTCATAGAGAAAACAGAGAATATAATTGCATCCTACTCTTTGAACAACAGAAGGAATGAAAAGGTTAAGTATTCTGTGCACATGGTAGCCAGATTGAGATAGACAGACACCCATACAATCTTTTTTTTGGAGCCTAGAAGGGCCTCTTTTTTCCAATTCATACACATGGATTTTATCATCTTCCCACTGAATCTCCCCTTGAGTGAGAAGAAGAAGAAGAAGAAGAAGAAGAAGAAGAAGAAGAAGAGAAGAAGAAGAAGAAGAAGAAGAAGAAGAAGAAGAAGGAGGAGGAGGAGGAGGAGGAGGAGGAGGAGGAGGAGGAGAGAGGAGGAGGAGGAGAGGAGGAGGAAAGGAAGGAGGAGGAGGAAGGAAGGAAGAAGGAAAAAAGAAAGAAAGAAAGAAGAAAGAAAAGAAAGAAAGAAAAGAAAAAAGAAAGAAAGAAAGAAAGAAAGAAAGAAAGAAAGAAAGAAAAAAGAAAGAAAGAAAAAGAAAGAAAGAAGAAAAAAGAAAGAAAGAAAAGGAAGGAAGGAAGGAAGGAAGGAAGGAAGGAAGGAAGGAAGGAAGGAAGGAAGGAAAAAAGAGAGAGAGAGAAAGAAAGAGAGAGAGAAAGAGAGAGAGAAAGAAAGAGAGAAAGAAAGAAAGAAAGAAAGAAAGAAAGAAAGAAAGAAAGAAAGAAAGAAAGAAAGAAAGAAAGAAAGAAAGAAAGAAAGAAAAACTTTTCTTTGGATAGGATGTAAAGAATCAAGGCTATTGCCAGCCTGAAATACAGGCTAATACTTACAACTCACTTTTTTGGGAGCTCCCAGACACCCATAGACACAAATTCATTAATAACCCTGCAAAGACTTTATCTTTTTTTAAGCCTTAAATCAGATGGAAATCAGGGTAACCCAGAGAAAAGAAGTGCATCTGGACTAATTCTCTTATTGCTTGGTATGCAAAATTTCAGGGATATTAATTGTGTCATAATTGAAGGAGCAGAATCACTGCAGGTAAAAAGAAATACTTATGCTGAGATTTTAATGAGCTTGCTGCTTCCACATTAACATATCTGACTAATACTCAAATCCTCATTCCCCACTCAGATAAAATGCCTCAGTGAAGAAAGCCAGACTATAGGATTGGGCCCTTAATTCCACCAGTAGATCCTTCTCTCTCTACTGCTAGGTCAGATTGACTTTTCTTATCAACTAATGATAAGTTTGCAAAAAGTGGAGGCAGATTTACTCAGTAGTTATGCAAATAGGAACAATGATTTTCTAGTTTCTTTTACCGTGAATAATGATGTATTTACTATGTTGCATGCTCGTCATGGTGGCATGGACTATCTCCCAGCACCAAATGCAGCACCCTGTGGGCACTCAATAAAACACTCGTTCAGTGACTGGCCAGCATCTGGGCCACTGGAGCTCTCTGTCCTTTCCCACGCACACATAGATTTTTTTTTACAGGATTTTCAAAGTGAAAGAATACTAGACGGACCCAATGCTCTCAGAGTGGATCTAGGAAATAATGCAATGGCATCTCACATTTATGGAATATTTTATAGCTATGAAATATTTCATATACATTTATCTTCTTTGCTCCATATCAACTTTGTGAAGTAGGTATTGCCCAAGTTATCCTCATTACAGAAGTTGAGGCTTAGATTGGATGAGTAGTGGGTTCAATATTATATGACAAAAGTTGTAGATCCAGTATTTCTGACCCTAAACCTAGCCTGTCTTTCTGTTCAACACATTCCCTCTCACCAGGACTGTCATTCAATTCATTCACAGAATCATAGGTTTAAAGCCAAAAGGGATTTCAGAGGCCATCTGTTCCAATTCCTGCAATCTATACATCAGACCACTATGAGCCAGCAATGTTAAATGATTTGCCCAGTCACTCAGGTAGTGGCAGAGGCAGGGTTCAAACTCAGATCTTCAGAGGCTAAATCTAATGCTCTTTCCTTGGCATCACACTGCCTTTATTCTGTCAAATCCATTAAACCAAAGTTGGTTTGGATATTATTTGGAGGTAGAGAAGGAGATTTGATCCTATCTAAAAATAATCTGGATAATTGAACTGACTGAATGTTTTATCACTGTGATAGCACCAACTGTACTAAGTTTGGAGAATGGAGAGGAAGGAATATTAGTGTGAGGGATGCTTATCAAAATGCTAAAGATATTTTAATATTCTTTGTAAGTTACTCTATCACTAAAAGTGGTTAAGAAATGAAGTGGCAATATCCATGTGTTTGTTTAACACAGAATTACATCATTGTGGATGAAGAGCAAAATGAGACACATCTCTCAGTTACCTCTGCCTAAAGAAAGCCTGCTTGATGAGTCTAAGCTACTCCAAATAGTAGGCTGCCCAAAGTACAGACGTGATGCCTCAGAAGATTTCATTCATTTTTAGATTCATTAAGCAGGTTCTCTTCAAACAGAAATAACCAGGAAATATTCTTTTTTCTTTGTGCACAATTACATAATTCTTAATTAAAAAAATAAACATATATCCTCATTTCTTCTTATTAAAGGACATAAATGTCCCAGTTAGAGCAAGGATTAAAAAGACAAGTACCTAAAGACCAGGATATTCTTTTAAACAGTTAGACTGTGGGAATGCTGTAGCAGGAAGAAAATTGGATTTGGAATCAGAGGGCCTGGCTTTGAATCCTTGCTCTGCTACTCACCAGATGTGTTATTTTGAACAAATTGTTTAATCTTTTTAGGCTTCCATTTGCTTATCTGTAATATGAGGAGAATGAAACATAAACAAACAGAACCCTAAAAGGAAGTTGAACTCTAAGTAATTTTAAGAACCAATTTAGGTCCAGAGAACAGATAATGAAGCATACCTTCCTTTCTCTCAGGAGGGTTGTGGAGGACTATGGATACAGAATGTCATATACATTGTCAGATGTGGGTCCTCTCTCAATCGGTTTTGCTTAACCATTTTTCTTTATTATAGGGGAGGATTCAAGTTCAGGGGTAGGTGAAGACGTTGCAGATGTCTGAGAGTATATCTAGAAATTACTGTTAGAAACACAAAGAAGTAATACAGTTAGATATAGAATAGAGGTAGTATACCATAGATTTTATAGAGAACTCTCCTTGCAGTGAATGGAGATTTGGTCTTGGGACCAGGAAGGCTTAGGTTCACCTACCACCACTAGCATACTTGCTTTGTAACCCTGGGCAAGTTATTCAACCTCTTGGTGCTGTAGACAACTCTCTAAGATGATAAGTTGTAGAGAAAGTGCAACTGGCTTTGGTAAAGGGAGCTTCCTCATCTGGGGAGCTCCCTATACCAACATAATTATATATTCAGTCCCTAGATGCATAAATGGATGGATAAATGGATTGGATAGTTGAACAGACAGATGAAAGATATGTGTGTGTGTGTATGTGTGTGTGTACAGAGACAGAGAGAGATAGAGACAGACAGAGATAGCTAGATAGATGAATAGATAGATGAAGGATATAAACAGATAGATAGATAGATAGATAGATAGATAGATAGATAGATAGACAGACAGACAAATGGATGGATGGATGGATGGATGGATGGATGGATGGATAGAGACAGATAGCTGGATAGAAATAGATTGATGGATAGATTATAGATGGGTGGAGAAATAAAGAGTGAAAACCTTATATATACAAAACTGAGGGGAGTAGGCTACGTGATATCTCATCCCTTTTATAGCTAAATCTACTGCCCTATGGACTTTATATGCTTCCATTATCTAAATCTGCTTTCATTTAACCAGGAAGACTATTTTTTTCACATTTAGTTGCTGCCCCAGGATTTTCTGTGGCTTTTGTCTTGTCTGTGGTGTGGTATTCAGTAGAAAGGTGATAGTTATTAAGTTTAACACAACCCTGTTCCTCTGTGAGTACTAACCAGTACTAATCTCTCACAGATTAAGCCCATGTGCCTGGCTGCTCTCTGCTCTGTGGTTCTGAATTATTGTTCTCACACTAGAGACAAATGATTTCCTAACTCATTCAGTCTCTAACTTGCTGCTCCTCTCTCTAATAATTAGTTCCTCTATTCCACAGCATGGCTTATTAAAACACAGCATGGCTTTTTTTCTTCAATATTTTATTTTAATAAATAAAACCCAATATGTTAATTAAAGGGCTGGACTAGATGGCCTGTAAGGTCCATTCCAGTTCTAACTCTGTCATCCGATGATCCTTCACAGACAATAACATTGAAAGGACATATTTTTTTCCTAAATCCCACAAATACCTAGTTGTTACTTTTTGTCCATCCATTTCAGCAAAGTGACACCCATCATGTTGTCATCCATTCAAGACTTAAAGTAGCTTAAACAAAACAGTTCTTCCTTCAATAGGCAACACATAAGAGCTCAGGACTTCAGGCTGAAGGTTGCTTGAGTTCAAGTCCTCCTTGATTCTGGTGCCTTAAATCTGCTTCTTTAGTTCCTGACCACCTACCTAGGCTTTGGACTATTTGCTGTCTCTTCCCTCCAATATTTGTGACCTCCATTTTCTTGTATGTCTTATCCAGATTTTTATCCACTTTCTCTCCTTCACTGGGAATGCAATCTGATTACTGGATTCGGAGCCACAACCTTAATTGGATGCACAATCTCTGAACTTGCTTCCACACTATGCCGATCACTTGATTCTAGATACTCAACTCTCCCTTTATCACCAGCTTCTGGACAATGCCCCAGGTTTAGGTAGCTATAATACTTATCCTCTTTACAAAACTTCCAGCTTTACCACAGTTTTTGCAAACTTGACTCTGCACTGGGCTTTGGTCCACCAGGGCCTCCTATAGTCCAGTGGTAAATCCAATTATCTCTTTGTTTTTTAATTTTATTTTTTTCTGAACTCAAGAAATAAAACAAACATTTCAATAACATAGTAGAAGAGGGGGAAAAGATGGTTGGTTGTATATGAAAGTACAAATCTATTGTGTATAACTTGCTATTCCTTTTAAATACATAATAACGTAATCATGTAATTTTTCTTTTTTCTCCCCTTTTTTCTTCTTCCCCCACCCTAGAGATGGCTACTATTAGACATATGTGTGTGTGTGTGTGTGTGTGTGTGTGTGTGTGTGTAAAATCATCCTATATATACTTCTATTTATTCATTCTTTCTCTGGATGCAGATAGCTTCTTCCTTCATATGTCCTTTGTAGTCAATCTGGGTATTTATAATAGTCAAAATAACTTATTCATTCAAATTCATTCTTAAAACAATATTGTTGTTCCTGTATACAATATTCTCTTGGTTCTGCTCATTCTGCTCTTCACTATTTCATGTATGTCTATCCATGTTTTTCTAGGATCACTGAGTTCATCATTTCTTACAGCACAGTAGTTAGTATTCCACCACAATCATACATGACAACTTGTTCAACCATTCCACAATTGACAGGCATCCCTGGAATTTCCAGTTCTTTGTCACCAAAAAGAGATCACTATAAATATTTTAGAACATATAGGTTCTTTTCCTTTTTCCCTAATCATCTTGGAAAACAGACCTAGTAGTGGTATTGCTGAGTCAAAGGACATAGGCAGTTTAATAACTCTTTGGACATAATTCCATATTGCTCTCCAAAATATCAGTTCACAGTTCCACCAACAGTAAATTAGTGGCCCAGTTTTTTCACTTCCCCTCCAACATTTGTTGCTTTCCCCTTCAATCATTTTTGCCAATCTGATAAATGTAAAATGATATATCAAAGTTGTTTTAATGTGTATGTCTCTCATCAGTAATGATTTAGAGCATGTTTTTCCTGTGACTATAAATTGTTGTGATTTCTTCATTGGAAAATTTCCTATTTATATCCTTTGACCATTTATCAATTGGGGAATGACTGGTATTCTTATAGATTTGACAGGTTTTTGATATACTTTAGATATGAGACCTTTATCTGAGAATCTGTCTATAAATTTTCCCCTAATTTTCTGTTTTCCTTCTGATGCAATTGCCTCTTCTGAAAATACAAGCAGCCGCCATGCTTACAAATAACTTGGGTGCTCCAACAGATACCTAGACCATCAAACTAGGACTGCTCTAGTCCTGCCATTATTTAGATATTATGTGTACTTCCTGGAGGGGCCAGCATTCCAAAAGAAAGGCGATACTTCTGGTGGTCTGCATTGGTGCCAAGAATCCATCTCTTCTAGGGAGCAAAGACAGGCAAACAGGATTTCATTTGGAGGTTGTTTGTTACTCAGATTATTTCTGCAGCAAAACACTAACAGCTGGCTGAGGTCTAAACCCCGTTTAATGGTCCATGTCAACAAAGATGAAATTCAAGCCTTTTATCAGTGGCAAAACAGCATGCAAATGGGTTTGGATCCAGATTCTCAGGCTCCCAGATGCATTTGTGCTAGGATCTCTTCTCAGTGGCTTTCTCCCTATTTGAAACCTCAGTTAATTTAGAATTACACTGTATTTGAAGGGAAATACAAGCCAAGAAGTTATTTTCTTTGTGATCTAAAGAAGTAGGAGATAATATAGCACAAACAAAAGCCCTAAAAGCAGGGTTCATGGAGGGAGAGAAAAAAGGCTGTTGAGCCATGATTTCATGTAAGATCATGCAAGGCTTTATAAATTTCTATTTTAAAAAGTGTCACTTCTAATATTTTTAATTTGCTCATTTAAAAACTGCTATGAAAACAGGCAGCATGAGAAGCAGTGCATCCTGGAGAGAAAAGCCCTGGACTTGAAAGTAGTAGAGACTCAAATTCAGATCCTGCCTCCAGCTAAGTGGTGTAACCATTAACAATTGACTTGATTTCTCAGCCTCTGTTTTATCATCTGTGAAAAAGGGATAATAATACCTGCATGACCCACCCCTCAGGATCAAAAGGATATGTAGGAGATATAGATATGTGTGTATGTAGACACATACAGAGGATCAAAAATATGTGTATATATGTATATGTACATGTATACACACACCACACATATATTTCTAAATATTATATATAATTATATATTATACACATATACTTGCATAATATATATCACACAAACATACAAAAGGTATTTTGTAAGTATTATGTATATAAACACATAGCCCTCAGATATTATATGTATATACATGTATGGCATATGTGTATAATGTGTATGTATATATATATATATATATATATATATATATATATATATAAATACCTTTTGATCCTGAGGTATGTATGTGTGTATATATATGTGTGAGTATGTAGATGTATGTGTGTGTATATAGATGTATGAGACAGCATGGCATAGTGGATAGAGAGCATCCTCTAAACTAGAAAGACCTAGGTTCAAATCCCACCTCTGATATAAACTGACTGAGTAGTACTAAGCAAGTCATAACCTATATGCCTCAGTTTCCTTGATTAAAAAGTGGGTATAATAATCTCATCTACCTCTCTGGATTGTGGGGAATGTCAAATGAAATATTTTTAAAGCATTTGCAAAACTTAATTCACTATATAAATGCTAGATATTATTATTGTTATTCTCTGCCCCTGACACTGTGTAATCTTGAGCATGTGACCATATTGCTCTAGGACTCAGTTTCCTCATCTGCAAAAGGAGGAGACTGGACTAGATGACCTCTAAGGTACCTTCCAGCTTTAATTCTATGTTCCTATACTAACCATTGTTTCCTGTTGAGAACCAAGAAATTATCCTGTAATAGCTTTAAACGAATATGGTTTTCCAAGATAGTCTTGTAGTATTTCCTGCTTCTTTTTGCTGCTCAATAAGGCAAGCTATCTGAAGAAGGCTTGGCTGAAGAATGTTGGCTATCCTCACAAAGATTTAAACAGCACTGAAATTTAGATTTAAAACCATCTATTAAACACTAATGCACAAATTCCAAATTTAAAGCATATTCTTCATTCATACTGAAATTATCTTGATTGCCCAAATATGTTAATAAAATTAAATTCTTTCCAAATAAAGTTAGCTTTTAGTATAAAAGACCATATTTCCAGAATTCCTATTGCAGCATTTCTGAAGACTGCTTCCAATCTGTCTCACATCAATTAACCCTGCACGCCAGCATTATTTAATCTTTCCTAAACATTGATGTCATCGAGTCCCTTCCACAATTAAGAATCATTCATGCCTTTTTGTTGCTTATTAGATCAAATCCTCCTCAGTTTGGTATCCAAGATTTTCCATTAACTACCCATTTAAGTTAATCAGCAAGCATTTATTAAATGACTGCATACCAGGTGCTGTGCTAAGAGTTGAGGGACATAAAAAGTCAAAAATATAAGAAGAGTTTTAGTGTACAGTGGAAAGAGAGTCAAAAGACCCAAGTTCATATACTTCCACTGATGTTTACCACCTGCCTGACCTTGAGCAAATCATTTAACTTCAATGGTCTTCAAGTTCTTCATCGGTAAAATGAGGAAGTTGGCCTATGAGCTTATGACAGAGATAATCTATGAGTATATATAAAAGTCTATGCATTTAAAAGTATATGCAAAATAAATAAATGCAAGATAGTGGAGGGGGGAGTTATGGTCCTAGTCCCTGGGGGAAAAGGATTGAGAAAGGTTTCAAGTAGAAGGTGGTCCTTAAACTGAACTTGGAAAGAAACAGAGGATTCTAAAGGATGGAAGTGAAGAGGGAAGGCAGTCCAGTCATGGAAGAAAGGTGATGTAAGGTCTGGCAACGGGAGATGGAGCATTGGATGCAAGCAGGATCACCAACCTCACCTCTGGCTAATCTCCGGGAAATGATTCCTCCTGTCCCTGACACATGCTATGCTCATCCTTACCTCTGTACCTATTCTTATATATTCTTTTCTTCCCTCCTATTATGATGGACAGTTCTCCATCCCTCCCACCACCACTACTGCCCCCATTTGATTTTCTTCTAGTAGCGGAGAGAGAAGGATTCATTTTATTTTCTGATGACCAGAAACAGGTCCTAAAACTCCCAACAACACACAAAGATGGAAGGAGATGCATAATGAAGCCCTACTCTCACAGAAACACATAAGACTATGGCAATCCTGTCCTGTCCTGGGCCAGATACTATAACCTCTGACCTTAAATAAGATGAAAACAACTAACATTGAATTGGGGAAAAGGGTAAAATACTCTCAATTAATAGACAAAACTGCCTCCCAGCAACCTTAATGGCCCCCAGTACAACTAGCTTATATATATGTGTGTGTGTGTGTATGTGTGTGTATATATATATACACATACAAACACATACATGTATGTGTGTGTGTGTACACACACACACACACACACACACACACACACAGAGCTATTAGCTATATAGTAACATTGAGTATTCTATACTTTCTAAGTGACCAGATATTTCACAGTGGTTCCTCAAAAGACAGTATCTGACCAGTTTAGGCATAAGGTTGACAGAACTGACACCCCTCTTTCTCACTTTTCTATAGTACCTTCTCAATATTCTTTTCAACAGAACATAATAAGCACTAGAATTAGAATCAAAGGACCTAAGTCCAAATACCACCTCAGTTACTTACTACCTGTATGAACTTAGGTTAGTCACTTAAATCTCTGGGCTTTAGTTTGCTCATTGGCAAAAATGAGGGGTTTGGACTAGATAGCATCTAGAGTCCCTTCTATCTCAAAAGTCTATAATTCAATTATTGTGTTCTAAGAAATGACAAACAGAACAATTTCATGAAAACCTGGAAAGACTTACATGAACTGATAAAAAGTGAAGTGAGCAGAACCAAGATAACATTGTACACAGTAACAGCAATATTGTACAATGAACTGTGAATAACTTAGCTATTCTCAGCAATACAACGATTCAAGACAATCTTAAGGGATTTGGGATGAACAATGTTATCCACCTCCAGAGAAAGAACTGATGTTATCTGACTACAGAATGAAGCATACTATTCTTTCTTTCTTTCCTTCATTTCTTGTTTTCTCTTTCTTCCCTTCTTTCTTTCTTTTTTCTTTCCTTCCTTCCTTCCTTCCTTCCTCCCTCCCTTCCTTCCTTCCTTCCTTCTTTCTTTCTTTCTTTCTTTCTTTCTTTCTTTCTTTCTTTCTTTCTTTCTTTCTTTCTTTCTTTCTTTCTTTCTTTCTTTCTTTCTCTTTCTTCATCTTCTTACATAAATTGACTAATACAGAAATATTTTACATGATTGCACATGTATAACCTATAACCTATATCAGATTGCTTCCCATTTCAGGGATGGGAAAGGCCAGGAGAGAGAATTTTAAACTGAAAACTTAAAAAAAGTTTAAATTTGCTCTTATATGTAATTGGGGAGAAAAATAAAATATTATTTACAGAAAAAAATGAAAGCTAAGTTAAAAAATATGATTTAAATGCAATGACCAACCCCAATTTCAGATGATGAAGCATGGTACCCATCTGTTGACAAAGAGGTGATAGAGTCATCATTGATATTTTTTTCGGTGGGAGGAGGTACATGACCAATGAAAAATTTCTTGCCTATGCATATTTGTCACAAGGGTTTTCTTTTTATTTTTGTTTCAGTTGGAGGTGGGGTGAGAGGGAGGAAAAAGAAATGCTTATTAATTGAAAAAATAAGATATTTTTACACATACAAAAAATCAAGGAAGTTATAGAATCCTAGAGCATTTTACTTTTAAAGTGAATTTTCGCCCTTGATTACCTCTTTCCTTTTCCCATACAGTCAGTCCAGCCTGTCACTCCCATTAGGTTGCGCATTCCTGGAGAGCTAGTGAAGTATCAAGCACTTCTTTGTATCTCCTGCTTTGCCTGTAGCAGCACTTGCTAAATGCTTCTTTCCTTGGCCTGACAACTAATGAATATTTTGGATGTACATCTGCAAAGAGTGTTTAGGAAAAATATGAAAACTGCCTCTTTTAAGGCAACATATTCCATCTTGCCTCTATTAGCATACAAGGTCCTCAGAGACAGGGATCGTAACTTCTCATTCTTCTCCAACATTGCTCTCACAAATGCACCAAAAACCAGCCACAAATTGTGCTGAGAACCTTATAATTCATGCAGATGCTGAAAAATAGATACCCAGTCTATGCCCTGGAGTACCATTTTTACAACCATCAGGCTCTTGATACCCATCAATTGCTGATTTAAAAACTTAATGGAGGTAGGGAGGGGAAGGGAAGGGAAGCTTGAAGAGAAAAGGGCAAGTGGGCAGCTCTAGTCTTTAGAGATATGGAGATTATCTGTTCACCTACTCAGATCACTTGTTTAAAAAGAAAAATTAAAAACAACAGCAGCAAAACAGCACCATTTGGTCCCTTAAGTCCTAGACTGTATAAGCAGCTATGTCAGCCCACTATAAATTGTACCTATCTACAACACTGCCCCAAATTGACTTTGACATACTCAGAACTAGACTATCAGGAGACTGTGGAGTAGTTGTAAAGACTTCTTTCTCTCTTAGGCTCCTCACCATTATGATAGAAATTCAGAACTCATTCACCCGACCTGGGCTCTTTTTCCCGAGCTTTTTTATCTCCAAGCTGCCCACCAGGCAGAACTGCTTAATGTGGCATCTCTTCCTCCTATTTCAGATCCAAGTGGACTACGTGACCTCCCATCTATGATGCTAATATATGTGCAGTGTTCACCTGTTGGAAATTGAACTGTGACACTTTGTTTTGGAATCCTTTCAGTTTGTTGGCAGCTTGACATTAGTATTCAAATGTACAGTCTAAGCTCTCTTTTTGTGATATCTGTGAGCTTTTTCACCTATAATGATATTAATCTAGTTTTCCTTTTTTCTCATTTGTTGCACCTGTTTCTCATTGTGTGACACAAGGATCCCTAGGAATTGCCATGCTAGAGTTCTGGGTCATTGGTGAGGGACCTGGTTTTGTTATTGGAAGCCAGTGTGAAATCCCATCTATCCATTAAAGGAACAAGCTTCAAATAACATCTGTCTACCAAGGGTGGGAGACTGGAGTGGTTACTCAGTTTTGTGCCCTTAGAAGGGCACAAACTGGATGTCTTCAGTGGAGAGTTCTTTGGTTTGGGTTCCAGTTGGGGTTTGGTTTGTTTTACTGGAACATCTCATTGGCTCTGGAAGGGAAGTGCTTAGTACCTGAATCACCAAGTGGCATTCTGTGCCCACCTGACTGTGAAGAAAATTGAAATGAATTAACTTCAACAGGAATTTATTAAGTACTAACTGCATACCAAGCACTCTGCTAGGCACTGAAGACACAAAAACAAAAATTAAAGTCTCTGTCCTGGAGAAGTTGATGTTCTACTGTAGCGATACATGTAAAAGAGATTCAAGGTAATTTGGGGAGGGAAACACTAACAACTACAGGAATTAGGAAAGTCTTGCAGGATGAGATGGTTAAATGCTGAACCCTGAAGGGAGTCAGGACTTCCAAGAGACAGGAGTATTTTCATACTTCTGTTGCCCAAAAACTTCCCAGTTGGACCCATCCTTCTTAGCAAGCACCTCCCCCCAAATCCAATCAGTTTTGTCTTATAATTTCTTGTAATTTCTTAATAGTCCTTTAATTTTTACCTCTCCAGTGGGCAAGTCACTTAACTTTGCTGTGCCTCAGTTTCCTCATTTGGAAGATAAGGAAAACAATACTTGCAGTGCCTACCTCACTGGACTATTTTCAGCTCAAATGAGATAAGGATTTTGACTTACTTCATCCCTGTTCCTTGAACATAATGGGTACTTAAAAATGTTTTTAATTGAATTTATTAATTGAATTGAAGAGCAATGAAAGCTACCCATCCAGCAGCAATGAGGAAGTTTAAGTTTTAAAATTTTGATGTTTGAAGTTAAATCTCCAAAACTCCTACCAATTTAAAAAGCTTCTGAAATTAGGGCTGAAATTTCCTACAGTGGGGATTTTCTACTAAAACTGATTGAGTCCCACACAAAGTACCCTGGCAGAACAAGTACTGTATGGTACTCCAACACTTCCGTACCAACTGAGAGAGCAGATTCCCATCCTAATCTTCTTTGCAATATTAACCAGCTGGTAGGTTCTGACTCAGAGGCGGCTGTGGATTCATAGTGGGTGGAGTAAGCCCTGTCAACAACTTGTAAAGACCCCTAGAAACTTTGTGAAGGAAAAAGAAAGTTGACCGGAATTTTTTTGTTGTTGTTCTTGAGTCATTTCAGTCACGTCTGACCCTCCACAACCTCATTTGAGGTTTTCTTGGCAAAGATGCTGGAATGGTTTGTCATTTCCTTCTCCAGCTCATTTTACAGATAAGGAAGTGAGGCAAACAGGGTTAAGTGACTTGCCCAGGATCACACAGCTAGAGGCTGGATTTGAACTGTGGGAGTTTATCTGATAACATTTAAAGTTTGGTATTTGGGAAGCCAACAAACTGAACAAATTTCAGGAGTTAATGTAGCCTGGCCCAAGATTCTATTAATTTCAAATGAATCTTTTTCTTTTCCACTCTCAAAGAGTCAATGGCAATAGCAAATTTGCTACACCTCACTGATTTCCCCCACACTGAAAGATTCTTCACTAAACAGCTGATGACTGATGGGAAGATTAGTGGGCCCAAATCAGAACCAAGGGTGATTGCCTCTGCAGTCATTGAAGACTGGCTGTCAAACTTTATCTGGCACTACCCGATGTCTATTATTGTTAAAAAAGAAATTAACATGTGAACATGCTACAATTTCTTCTGAGTCAGGGAGTTATTCCTGGGTCTTGAGGGCTATCTATTCAAAGACTTTAGTTGACCTCTTCCTGTATCCAATTATACTATACTCCTAGTGGGAAGAAGAAATAAGACTGGCATCCAGAGATTTTTAAGGATATTGGCAGTCCATGAAGAATTTATTAAGTGTCTATGAGCCAGGTCCACAAGCATACACAAGTACCATGACGAGTCAGTGCCAACTTCTATGAGTATAAGAGAAGCTATACTTACACACATATACTGAGCTTCTTTCACCACTCTTTGCACCCCAAAAGGTATTCTGAGAATCTTTTCTTTCCCCACCTTAACAAAATTCAAACTCTTCCCTCTGTGATTTATTCAATCATCAATCACTTATTAAGTACTTACTATGTGCAAAGCACTGGAGTAAGTACTTAAGATACAAAAGAAAACATCCCTGCCCTCAAGAAGATTCCATTTTCTAGGGAGGGTGGGAAACCACACAGAACACATACACATAGCCTTCAAATTTGCTTTCTTTTCTTCTGTTTCACTACTCTGGCATACGATTATTTAAATTAATCAAGGAAGATGGGTCAAAAAGGTTTAGAATTTTTCCTGCATTGGTCTCCCATGCGGGCGATGTACCATACACTGCTGCATTTCCTAGCCACTGATGGCACCAACAAAAGAAATTCACAGTGGAGCTCTTCTCCTCTCTATTACTGACTCTCCAGACTTCAAGAGAACTTTTTCCTCCCCGTTCTCTGTCCCCCCATTAGAATGGAAGCTCTTTGGGGGAAGGAACTAGCTTTCTTTTTACATGTATTTGTATTCCCAGTTCTGAACACAATGCCTGGCACAGAGTAAAGGTTTAATAAAAGCTTGTTTTAAACTTGAGACCAGCAAATTCTTCAGCATGCCCTCATTGTCCCCCCATGTGACAAGGGCTTGAGAGCCATGGTGTCATTTTCTTCTGGAACAGAATTTATAAACAAACAGATTTAAATAAAGTTCTTTCTAGATTGACAAGATTACCTACAGAGAGGTTTGGTTGAAAGGTACCATCCAACTCCAAGTTTCCAATTACTAAGGGAACCTTCATATTCTTCCAACAGGTCCTCCCTCTTTTCTTTGCAATACCTAATGGCATACCTAGAAATGTTACAACTAGGAGCAAAAATGTCAGAAAGGCTAACTTTACTCTAAGTTAAAAATCAAGAGCCCCCTAGCCTTCTGAGAATCAGGGAGCATATAGGCAATGCTTGTCTCTATGGAAAAAGAGGAAGGAGGCCAATGACAAAAGATGTCTTCTTGAAAGGTACTTCCTTGCTGCCAAAATACTCTCCCACTCAACTACTTATTAAAGGTCTTCTAATCCAAATTCCTCATTTTCAGATGTTCTTCCTCGGAGTGGTATGAGTGAGCAATCCTCCATAGGCAGTAATTGAGATACATACTAGCTTCATGCTCCTGGGGAAGTGTGACCTTGGGCTCGTTTTCCTCATCTGTTAGCTCATTGACTTCTAAGGTCCTTTCCAATTTTAAACACACTGTTGAAGACGTATGCTGTTGTTGTGGTATCAGAGTAGCCAACCTAAATAGATCTCAGGGTAGTACATACCAAAATGCAAAGTACGAGCCCTCAGTTTCTGGTACTATAATAAATGTAAGTCAGCACCCTGCCTCTGATTGGCGCAACAATGATGGGTACCCTCTGTGACCACTTAGTTGCAGAGACTTGTAAATTTCCGTCTTTAAGGGATACAATTATCCATTAGATGGCATGCCACTGTTGTGAGGCATGAAGTCTTAAGGCCCAAATCCTATCAGGCAAATGACTTCCACACTAATGGAATACAAGAATAGCTTCTCTTGCTTGCATTCTGTTGATTTGTAGCAAAGCATTTCCTCCCAGCCTTGAAAGAGAGAAGGCTAGAAATCATGTCAGCATCCTTTCCAAACAATAAAGAAGGAATTAAATAGTAGCTTTTTCTAATGAATCATGTTAATTAGAGATTGGTTAGATATATGGCTCTCCTTTGGCTTACTCTATGTGTATAGACTTTAAAACAAAACAAAACAAAACAAAAAACAAAAACATTGACAGAGCTTGGCAGGGACATGGTCAAAATCTTCAGTATTACTGTCTGGAGGAATAGTCACTTACAGCAATCTGCATGCTTGATATATTGAGCACTGGACTTTGAATCAGAAAAAGCTGAGTTCATATCCTACCTTAGACACATCATCGGTGTGACCCTGGGTAAATCATGTAACCTCTCTCAACCTCATTTTCCTCATATGTAAAATAAGGGAGTTAGACTCAATGGCTTCTAATGTCCCTTCTAGCTCTGAGACTATGATTTTATAAGTTACTTTAACCTCAGAACCCAAAAAGTTCTCTAAGACTGTAAGTTACAGACCAATGCTACCCTTGCATCCGCACAGTGAGTCTCCACCCTGGGAGATCCTGGACACCAATGAATGAAATCACAGGTCTAAGGTGGGGTGGGAACAGGGCATCAGGGGTCATTGGGTTAACAATCATTGTAATATAGTTTGAAAGAAGATATGTGAAGATATGTCCATCCCACCGCTTTGCTGAAGTTGGAGGTCTACAAGTGCCATACATTGCACATGTTTTCAGACTTTTTCAATGTATTCATCAATTATGCTATTTTAAAACTTTTTTTCTTCAAAAAGAAATCAATGCAATGTACACAGTTGTTAACTGCCTTCTACAAATTTAGCTACACGTAAGTTGTTGATATAAATAATTTGCATTAGAATTTAATTTAATTTCTTGACATATGCACTCAAGTCCCTGGGAATACTCAAGGACAAACAGTTATACATAATTTTCCTCTTCTGCTACTAAGATCAGTAAGCTTCTTTCAGCATTAAAGGTAACACAACACTGAAATAGGCATCAGGGTAGCAGTTTGAGCTCCAGGTGGAAGGGGCTCTGCTTTTGTGTATATACTATGGACTGATTTGGCTTGGATTCACCTTACAGAAGTGAAGTCTTTAGGAAGGTTTCTCATTACTTTTACCTTGAAGAACAGCATACAGCCAGACATGCTATACACACACACACACACACACACACACACACACACACACACACACACACACATATATACACACACACACACACACACACACACATACATATTCAATCAGTGAGTATTTATTAAGGAACTACCATATACCAGGAATTGTGCTAGACACTGGGGATATATGTAAAAAACAATAATAATAAAACTACTCCTAATCACTAGGAGCTTACCTTCTAATGGAGGAGGCAAGAAGTACTCTCTCTCTCTCTCTCTGTGTCTCTCTCTCTCTCCACACATACGCATACACACAAGTATATCTAGCATATATACTTGTGTATACATATTATGTACAAGTACATAATATATGTATATGTGTTATATATCAAAAGGCACCTTGTATATATTATATTCATACTATATATACGCACTATATATAATATGTGTATATGTAATATATACAATGTGCTTCTCTCCCCCTTCGAAGTTAAGCAAGCTCCTAGTGATTAGGAATTGTTTTATTTTTTGTTATCCCAGGAGTATTGTAAGGATCAAATGAGATAGTGCATAAAGTACTTTTAAACTTAAAAGTACTATATAAATTTAGTTATTATGTTATTATTTATATTTATTCTATATAAATATAAGGGGAGATAGGAAGTACTTGTATATATATATGTATCATGTGTCAAGAAGTGCATTATATATTATATGTATATACTATATATAGTATACACGTATATATAATGCACGTATATGTACACTGTGTGGTTATATAGTATGCATGCATATATAGTATACATATATGTGTGCAAATGCATATATACATACATGAACACACATACATTTGTGTATACTATACATCTACATATACATAGTAATACATGTGTGTCTACACATATATAAATAACAGTATACATAAATAATATGTTTATATAATGTACTTCTTGACATGTAATATAGAATATTAAGTTCTTGTCTCCCCCTATATTTATGTAGCATAAACACAAATAATAACATAATAGCTAACATTTATAAAATACTTTAAGATTTAAAAGTGCTTTAAGCACTTTACATATATTACATCATTTGATCTTCACAGCAATTCTGGGAGATATGTGCTGTTATTATCCTTATTTTACAAATGAGGAAACTGAAGCTGAGTGGTTAGGTTATTTGCCCAGAATCACAGTTAATAAGTGTCTGAGTCATAATTTGAACTCAAGTCTTTCTGACTCCATGCCCAGAGCTCCTCTACACCTAGCAGCCTAAATTAATAAGTACAAATGTATGCCAAGTAGTTAAATACACAGCAGTTTGGGAGCATAGAACTAACTTGGGGGAGGGGGGTGTAATCAGGAAATGCTTCATGCAGAAGATGGTGGGAAAAGAAAGCAAGCCAAACAGTTTAAATGACTCAGAAAATTAAAGCAAGTTCCTCATTACACTGCTAAGGCTACAACCAGAGGAAAGAGCCAAAAAGGGACCATTGTAATGAAATAGCATGGCTCTAGTATTGGCAGGTCTGTGTTTCAGTATTTTTCATGGCAGGTGACTGAGTTTGCCCATTGGTACAGAACAGATAGTAACAGATGGACGGTACAGTAAATTCTGCTCTGTACCCAAAGACAATCCTAAGACATTAAAAAGTTGTGCCTACATCTCATACACCCACAGTGAGGAAATCTTGATTTCAATCCAAGGTGCACATCAATACTTTCATCTGTTTGCTGTAAGAATCTCAGTAAAGTAATGTGCTTAGCTCTGCCTAAGTGCACCTCATTGGTTGTGAAAAAGGCCTATAGAAGAAGTCAAGGTTTGGAAACCTTAGCATATACGTGGATATACCATCATCATCACCATGCCAAGGTCTTATGATGTTGAGCTAAAAGGAGACTTAGATGTTATCTAGTCCAATTCTCTCATTTTATAAATAAGGAAGAAAAGTAGCATATTAAAGTATATTGAGAGCTAGCCTGGGAGTCAATAAAATAGGAGTCTTGCTTCTGAGGCCTACTGGTTGTGTGACTCTGGGTAAGTCATTTAATCTCTGAGTGCCCTAGCCTACTCACTTTTCTAAGACTATAAATTGTAGAGCAGATACCTCTCTCCTTGAATAGAGGTAGTTTGGCAATCAAGAGTCCTCTGTATCTGGAGCAACTAGGTGACCCAGTAGATAGAGGTCCAGCCTTGGAGTCAGGAGGACCTGAGTTCAAATCTGGCCTTAGACATTTGATACTTACTAGACCCTGGGCAAGTCACTTAACCCAAATTGCCTCAGCAAAAAAAAAAAAAAAAAGCACAAGAGTTCTCTGTATCAATGAAATCGCATATCTATTCTTAAGAAAAAGAAAAAAAAGAAAAGAAAGAAAAAGATAGAAAGAAAGAAAGGAAGAAAGAAGGAAGGAAGGAAGGAAGGAAGGAAGGAAGGAAGGAAGGAAGGAAGGAAGGAAGGAAGGAAGGAAGAGAGAGAGAGAGAGAAAGAAAGAAAGAAAGAAAGAAAGAAAGAAAGAAAGAAAGAAAGAAAGAAAGAAAGAAAGAAACTGAGGCAAATTATCAACAGAGTCAGAATTATAATCTGGGTCAGTTGTATCTCAGACCAATAAGCTTTCTTTTCATTGCACCATGATAATTCTCTCAATATTAGACAGTGGGTACTCAACAGATGTTTGGGAGTTACATTAAGCTATAGCAGAATCTATTCAAACTATAGACAAAACCACTAAAAATTGACAACTTTTCACTTAGTATTTTCTTCACCCTACAATTTACTTAGAGGGAAGTATATTGATAATGGCCCTATAATCTCTAGCCTTTGAATTAGCATAAACCTAAAAGAAACAATGTAAAGGAGAAAAATGGAGAATGGAAAACTTGCTGTGTCATTATAACAACCAAGCTTGAAAGGAGATGAGAAGCTACATTTCCCTCTCTTCTTGGAAGAGTGGGTGACTATGGGGGAGGAACATTGCACAAATACTGCCAGACAAAATGGATGGTTTGGTTTTTGCAGAAATTTTTTTTTAATTCTTTGTTATAAAGAATGGGTTACTGGGTAGAGAAGGGTGGGTATATTTGAAACTGGGAGGGTTAAAGAAACAAAATATAGTAATGAAAAGTTAAAAATTAAAAAAGGAAAGAATTATTTAAGTTGTGCAGAGCAGCCATAAGTATGGTTATGAACAAGTAAGAATTAGAAAGAAAAAAAAAACAGAATGCAATTACAACAGGTATGGCAAACTTCTTTAGGCAGTTACTGGTGCTCCACTACAATCCTTGAGGCAATGTTGATACTAATAGAAATTTCAAAGAATAAAGAAAAGTCTCCATGGACAAAAGACCATCAAGACTTGACTATTTACTGACCTGTAACTCTCTACGATAGCCTTTGTACTTTTCTCCATGGCCTTGTACTGACAGCTCCTTATACCCTCCTCACATCAAACCCTTGGAATCACTGGTTTCCTTCAAAATGTATCTCAAATGCCACTTCCTACATAAGACATTACTTAAACCCCTAGTTGCTAGTGATTCCTCACAAGCGTCTTATATTTATTTTGTCTATGCTTGTATGCGTGTATGCTTTGCCTTTCCTGATAGACTGCAAGCTCCTTGAGGGCAGAGACTGTCTTTTTTTTTTTAATTTTGACTTCCCAGCAGTGTCTGGCACAAATAAGGGGCTTAATCAATACTTGCTGGTTCCCTGATTGAGACTGCCACCTAGAAAAGTCAAGAAATTTTCACTGTCTCTTTACATACTATTAGTGTTGATCACACTTTCTTGCTGTCTACATGATTCACTTTCTGATAAGACTGTTCTTATGTTATCCTTCCCTAAAATGATATGCTTTCCCTCTTCCTCCCCTCCCCCTAAATCTAAATCAATAGAAAGGTAGGCCATTCCAAGAGTGACTTCACCCAAAAACAAAAGCATGGCTTCTTAGGAGCTTATGCATTGGAGCAGATCACTTAAAGAAGTCACCCAATCTGTAGAATGAGGTGTTCAGTATACTGTCCAAGGATATTTTATGTGACTTCAGGAGGTCAATTACTGTTCCAACAACTAAGAATGCCTCTATTGGTGATATTATAAAAGCTAGCTATGGGACCAAATGCTTTATAGGTTCATCTCCATATGCTTCCTAACACAGATATTCCAAATTCTCCTTCTGGTTCTTCTCTCCCCTCATAATTGGAGAGGAATGTTTATTAGTCAGCCTCTTCTTAAAAGGAGATTAAATTTGAAGAATGTTGTTATTTTGGCCAAAATCATATGCAACACTAATCATTTGATCTCTGGTAAATGGAAAACTTACAATCATGTATATTTGTCTGGGATGGTGACAGATACTTCAATAGGAGAGGGGAAAAACATCCCTTTCTAACTCTGGAAACTGAAACCAGAAAAAGTACAAGGCCATCCTAGAGAGTTACTGGTCAGTACATAAGTCAAGTCTTGATGCTCTTTTGTCCCTTATTTAGACAACATTCTACCTTTTTTCAAGACTTTCTCCTCATCAAGACTTTGGAAACTATTCCAACTATATTAATCTCTTCCTCCTCTGAATTCTTAAAGGATACATGATCTAAACCTCACATCTGGAACTTAATCCTATGCTATCTTATGTTCACAGAATAACAAATTTTGATTGTTGAAAGGGACCTTTGTAATCACCTAGTCCAACCCATATCTGCAAAATAATCCCACTACAATATATCCAACTGGTGGTCATTCAGTCTTTGTTTGAAGACCTGCCAAGTAGCCGCTGTATATTTGGATGGCTGTAAGCATTGGAACATTTTTTCTTGACATCAATTAAATTCATCAAGCCATTTATTGTTATTATTTTTGACTATTTACTAGCACTATCTACTAGGTCCCAGACATTGTGCTAGGCCTGCAGATACAAATACCAAAATGAAACAATGCCTAAAAGACTTTATGGTCTCCTGGGCCTAAATTGCCTCTGCAAACTTGCTTTTTTTTTTTCCCTTTTCTTACAGCAAAGACAAGTTTACCAGTAAAGAACCTTGAGTCCATGACACAGGAGAATTGGCTGAAGTAACTGAAGATGCTCTAGCCTATAGAATAAGAAGATTCAGAGAGGGACATGATTGGTGACTTTAAGCATTTGAAAGGCTGTCATGTAGAGGAGAGATTAAATAACTTGCTTTGTTTTGCCCCAGACGACAAAAGCAGGAACAATGGATAGGAATTGCAATGAGAAATATTCAGGCTTAATGTCAAGTTAAACTTCCAAGAATTAAAGCTGTCCAAAAATGTAATGTACTGCTTCAGGGGTAGGGGTGGGGTGAGGGGAAGTTTCTCTCCATGGAGATTTTCAAGGAGAAGCTGGACAACCACTTGTCAGGCATGTTGGAGTGAGGATCCTTTTCATTTGGTGGCTGAACTAGACAGCCAGTAATATCTCTTCCATCTCTCTGTGATTTTTGCATCCTCAGCTGCTGGCATATAGTGGGTATTTAATAAATGCTTGTCGAGGAGCAGGTAGTTGGCACAGTGGATAGAGCACTGAGCCTGTAGTCAGGAAGATGAGAGTTGAAATCCAGCCTCAGACACTTACTGGCTGTGTGACTCTATACAAGTCACTTGACCCCAATTGCCTCCCAATAAGTAGATGGATGGATGGATGGATGGATGGATGGATGGATGGATGGATGGATGCTTGTTGATTTGGATTTAATTTGCTAATTCTGATCATTTCTACTGGTTCTGCTCTCTGTGTGATGTTAGCCAAGTCACTTAACCCCTCAAGACTCGTTTCCTTGGGGCAGCTAGGTGGCACAGTGGATAGAGCACCGGCCTTGAAATCAGGAGGACCTGAATTCAAATCCAACCTCAGACCAAACACTTGACACTTACTAGCTGTGTGACCCTGGGCAAGTCACATAACCCCAACTGCCTAAAAAAAAATAAAGCCTCCTTTCCTCATTTATAAAACAAGTATAAACTTGAACACTTCAAGAGATAATGAATGATATAAGGGCCTGGTATGCTATGGTCCATGGGGTCATAAAGAGTCAGACACAACTGAACAACAGCAACAAAGTCCCTTTCATCTCTTAATCATTCTTCAACCTGACCATCCTTAAAATACCTGAAAACCCATCCCTGAGTAGAATATACTGCCTCCTTACCTCTACTTCATCAAGTCCCTCCCTACCTTTAAGACACAGCTCATTGACCCAGCAATAGCACTTCTAGGGCTGTATCCCAAAGAGATCATAAAAATGGGAAAAGGACCCACATGTACAAAAATATTTATAAAAGCTCTTTCTGTGGTGGCAAAGAATTGGAAATTGAGGGGATTCCCATCAATTGGGGAATGACTGAACAAGTTGTAGTTACTATTGTGTGTAAGAAATGATGAGGAGTCAGACTTCAGAAAAAACCTGCAGAGACTTATATGGACTGATGCTGAGTGAAGTGAGCAGAACCAGGAGAACATTATACAAAGTAACAACCACACTGAGCAATGACTAACTTTGATAGACTTAGCCCTTCTCAGCAATGTAAGGATCCAAGACGTCTTCAAAAGTCTCGTGATGGAAAATGCTATCCACATCCAGAGAAAGAACTATGGAGTTTGAACTCAGATCAAAGCATACTATTTGCTCTTTTTTTCCCCCTTCTGTTTTGTTTTGTTTCCTCTTTCTGGTGGCTCCTCCTATTGGTTCTAATTCTTCCTTACAACATGACTAACATGAAAATATGTTTAATAGGAATATATATGTAGAGCCTATATCGGATTGAGAGTCATCTTGGGGAGGAAGCGGGGGAGGGAGGGGGAGAAAAATTTAAAACTCAAAAGCCTATAGAAGTGATTGTTGAAAACTAAAAATAAATTAATAAAAATTTTTTAAAAAGACACAGCTCAAGAGCCATTTTCTGAATGAAGCTTTTCCTAACCCTCCCCCAGCTGCTAATACCCTCCCTCTAAATTACCTTGCATTTCAAAACTTTCAATTTATTTACTATAAATTTATGTTCTCTCTCTCTCTCTCTTTCTCTCTCTCTCTGTATGTGTTAGTGTACTTATTGACTCCCTTTTTAGAATATGCACTTTTAGAAGCAGAAATTATTTTATTCTTTGTACTTGCATCCCCTAAGATACAAGCGCCTGGCACATAGTAAGTCCTCAATAAATGCTTGCTGATTTATTGATTGAATCTTCTCTTTTCCAGGTTGAAGACTGACAGTTCCTTCAATTGATTCTCATATAGCATGAAGAGCTTCTCTCACTTTGTTCCAGATGCTCTCCAGCTCATGACTGTCTTTCTTGAAAAGAGGTGCCCCAAACTGAACACAATACTCTGGATGCATTCTGACCAGGGGAAGAGTTTACGGAGGACTATCATTTCCTCGTTCTGCCAGCTCTTCCTCTCTCGATGCAGCCTATGATCACATTAGCCTTCTTGCCTTCCATATCACACTGTTGGCTCCAACTGAGCTTGCAGTCCACTCACATTGAGCTCCTTAGCAATTAGAATTGACAAAGGGGAAGAGATCTCAGCTTCTAGATCCTGCTGGAATCCTTGTTTCCATGTGCAAATACCATCCAGGAGATCGTGCAGGTTCAGCAGAAAAGAGAGAGCCTAATTCTCAGTCACTTGGCTGCAGTACATCTGTCCTATTTCTTTCCACTGACAAAGTTAAGAAACAGGTCAATATGTTTTCCAGGCCCTGAAGTTGAGGAGAAGGCATTTGTTGCTAAAATAACTTGCCCTGCTTCAGCTTAGCCAGCCAATGGGAGGAAACAGGCCCAGCTTACTCATTTACCGTGGATGATGCTCTGACTGCTGACGGGGCAGGTTATAAATTGTTCTTTTCATACGTTCTATTCACTTTGCATTTTCCAGGGCTAATAAATCAGCCTAGAGAAGTATCAAATTAGCAATCTGAAACACAGTGTGAGGGAAAATGTTGGCACCAAATGAATCTGAAACAGAGAGACAACTTTATGTAGAGCAATTATATTAGTACATAAATGTAGAGTGTGACAAACCTTCCTTGGGCCAAAATGCTGCCTTCCTTTTCAGTTTTGCTTCCCTGGACTATCCTTTCCTCACATGAATAACAGTAATAAAACCTTGTCTTTGTTTTCCTAAGAGCTCTGAGTTTTTTCTTAAGCCTCTTCCAAATATCCCCATAGAAGAGAGGAATTATTCTCCCCCCCCCTTTTTTTTTTGAGGAAACCAAGACTTACCCAAGGTCTGATATGATCCTAGTTCCTGAATCTCTTGAGTTACAGAGAGGCAGCACAGTACTGGAAGGACTCTAAAGAAGGGGCTTAAAGGAAAACCAAGGTTCGGATACTACCTCAGACATTTGCTAGCTATGTGAGCTTGAACAAGTCACTTAAAATCTTTCCATTTCAGTTTTTTTCTCCGCAAAATGAGGAGGGTTGGATTCAATGGCCTCTAAGGCCCATTTCAGCCCCAAATCTGTTATCTAAAATCTAGATCAAGTAAGGCACAAGGTTTCAGGTCACACAGAAAAAGATATGTCTATCTTATCTCCTCCACCTCCTCTGAATTCAGACATATTCATTTAATCCTATTCTGCATCAAAAGATTTCCATTTCTACGTCTGATAAAAAGTAGGTATTCATCCTATCAGATCTGTAAACCAAGTGCTTTAATATTCTTTTAACATTCTTGAGCTAGGGGAGTACTAGAAGAAGATATTTGTCATATGGAATGTTATCTCACATGCGATTATCATCATATGTCGTCTGGTACAAATACAAAGTTTTAATACAAATCCACTCAGAAGAGAGACACTTTCCTCCCTCTCTTCCTTAAAAAAAATCCTTTAATCTTCCAACAATATGTCCTTTTCCCCCAATCTCTGAAGCATGCAGACAAATGCAGACCAGGGACTTTCACCTGTCAGAACTCAGAGCCCATTTCTCCACTGTTGGATAGTTATTTGGCGAGGTTACTCAGGTTACTTATCTCATATTGCTGGTGCTCATGCCATCCCTTTCCTATACAAGGCAATAAAGGAAAATGTCACAATGAGAGAAACCACAAAGCCTTCAGGATCCCCAGGTGGGAAGCAGAATGAGAGAGGAGAGCAGTGACTGGATCCAATCTATTAGGTGGCAGATTCTCACTTAATGGAGTTCTGAATCAACCTGCAGAGAAACAAACTTCTGGGTATTGAAGCTAGGGAAGTCCTTGTTCCCCTGGGTGAACAATAATAAGTCAGTAGGAATGTTGGCCTCAGTTTCAAAATACTATGAAGAGGAAGATTCTTTGATTTTAAAGTTATTGTTATTATTATTATTATTATTATTATTATTATTATTATTATTATTATTATTGCTTAAAGCAAATTAAGACAGATCAAGACAATAGACAAGATGACTGGATAAGTAAAAAATTGAATAGCAGCAGAGCTATTGGAACGTGTCTGTAATCCCTGCTGCTGGGGAAGTTCAGGCTGGTGAATTGCTTGAATTTGGGAGTTCTGAGATGCAATAGGGCTAAAGTTGATTTGGTGTCCACGCTGTATCTGGCATCAATATGGTGAGCCCCTGAAAGCATGAAGGGGTCAGGGCAGGGAGAATTAGGCTGCCTAAGAAGGAACAAACTAGCCTAGGTTGGAAACAAAGCAGGTCAAAGCTCTCATGCTGACCAATAGTGAGATCAAGCCTTTCAGTGTCCCCTGCACTTCCAGTCTGGACAAGATAAGAAGACCTAGAGAGAGAGGGAGAGAGAAAGAGAGAGAGAGAACAAAGAAAGAAAGAAAGAAAGAGAGAAAGAAAGAAAGAAAGAAAGAGAAAGAAAGAAAGAAAGAAAGAAAGAAAGAAAGAAAGAAAGAAAGTGGTATTGCTATTGGACTTGCTGTGTTGAGTTGCAATGGAAAACGCAATTCAAGTGAACAAACACATTTTTACATTTACATTTGCAAACAAAAACAAATGCACCTTTGTAAAGGTGCATGTCCTATATGATCTGCAGACCAGATACTTTAATATTCATGAACATTTTTGAGTCGGAGAGGACAAGATTCATCATATGGGGTATTATGTCATATCCTATTATCATCTATGTCTTCTGATATTAATGCGCAGCATCAAGGTGAGTGCACTCTCAAGAGTGACACTTACCTCCTGTCTTACTATGGGCAAGGAATTGTGCTGGGCACTGGAAATACAAAGATAAATAATGGCACAGACCTTGCTCTTCAGGATCTTGCATTCTAATTAATCAGGCATTTATTGAGCACCTACTGTGTGCCAGGCGCTGTGCTAAGTGCTGGAGATATAAAGAAGTAAAGCAATTCCTGTTCTCAAGGTGTTTATATTCTAATGGAATTAAAATGGAATCTACATGACTATGATATGAACATCCTCCTCCTTGCTGTCTTTTCAACAGCCTTGTCACTGGACCAAAGATCATACCCTGGAGATTTAAACCCTTTCAGCTGTGGAACTTCCACCTCAGAACTTCCTCACTCTTCTGATTAGTGACTGCTTCAACTGGCCCTATTTCAGGCAGGCCCCAGCCATGTTTCAATTCACTCCATACTCCCTCACCATACTCACCAACAGATTTGGTGTGGGGATATACACTTTCCACTCACTCTTCTCTTCAAGATCTGAAAACATTATCAAATCAACTCTACCATTGTTCCTGGAAGGGATAGATGTCATTATACTCCCCTGTGGCCCCATCCCTGTAAATTTTAGGACCAAAGTTTGCCTCCCTGGACATTATTCCTCCCTGCCCCCTACACTAGAATACGAGCCCTTTGATAGCATGAACTATCTTTTCTTTTGTATTTGTATCTCTGGCATTTGGACTGGTTCCTGATATATAGTACGCTCTTAATAAATGACTTTTCATTCACTTATGCAGAAAGGAGGACCATGACAGATTCAGATTGAATGTTATAAGAAATCACTTGTGCCTAGAGAGTGAGGTAAGTAGGTTTCATGTTAGCTGGGCCTAGAAAAGAAAAAAAAAGGGATTTTAACATTTTAATGGATTTGAGGGGCTAGAAATTACTGCCATGAGCCTCTTTTTCCTATTATCATCCAAAAACTCAAAGCTATAGAGATGGAAGGGCCTTCAGAGGCCATCTGGACAATTCTCTGATTTTAGAGATGAGAAATTTGAGGTGAAGTGAGGATAAGTGATTTGCTTGAAGTCATATAGGCAGCAAAGAGTTGGAGGGTATATTTGAAATCACCACCATCACTCTTTCGACAATGTACCTGTACTAGAAGAAGTGGCTTAGAAATCGTTCCCTCCTTTTTAACTCTTGCTGTGGCCACTCTGACATAAGCCCTTCTTACCAGAGGCCTCTTGCTTCTTGATGCAACTCTCTTGCCCCTGAAATCCACCCTTCATGCCACTGCCACAAATATATTTGTTATACCTCAGTCTATTCATGGCCCTCCTCTGTTCAAATATTTTCAGTATTTCTACCCAGCAAAAATTCAAATTGTTTTGCCCTGCATTCATCCCATCGACAATCTGAAACCATCCTACTTGTCCTGCCTTATCTAAGTCTACATTTACATATTATACACATTGACACTGAACTTCTCTCTGTCCCAAACATGCCCTGCCCTCTCCTACCTCCCTGACTTTGCTCTCACTATTTGCAATGCCTACAACATTCCACTTCTACCCTATTGAATTTCTACCTCTCCTTTAAAGTTCAACCCTAAAGCCACCTCTTCTTCCATGAGGCCTTCCTAGATCATCCATCAGTAATAACTTTTCCCCTCAGATTTTGCACAGTATTTTGCCTTATACCTCTCTGATATACATGTATGTAATAATGTACACAGATAATTGGCCAAATGGATAGAGTGTTCCACTTGGAATCAAGAAGACCTAATTTCAAATCCTGCCTCAGTTACTTAGTAGCTGTGTGACAGTGGCAAGCCACTTAAATTTCCCAGCCTCAGTTTCTTCATCTGTAAAATAGGGATAATAGCACAAACCTCAAGGGTTACTATAAAAATCAAATGGGATAACATACATAAAACACTTTGCAAACCAGTAAGTGCTTCATACATGCTAGTTACAGTTTTTTTTCCATTACATTTATCTAAGTGTGTATCTTACCTTGAAGGCATGGACTGTTTCCTCTTTGCCTTCAAATCCTCAGTGCCTAGAAGAGTGCATGACATATAACACATGTTGATTGAGAAACTGAGCTCTTACAAGGGTGGGTACTAAGCTAAACTCACAAAACTTTGTACTATCCCCAGCACCTTACACAATTCACTATAAATAAGAAGCATTTATGTGATGGATGAATGAGTGAATGTTGCTAAATCACCCAGATAACCTGTAACTAGATTTGTGTTCCAATTTTCAGATTTTCTACAGGCACTCAGTGATGATGATGATGATGATGATGATGACAATATGGAAAGAAAGGCAAGAAGCTTTAAAGAGAAATGCAATTTAATTCCACAAGCAATTACTAAATGCTGACTATGCATCAGGCACTGTGCTTAGTTAAAGATATAAAGACAAAAATGAAACAGTCCTTACTCTCAAGAAATTTAGGTCTATTGAGAGTTGATCCAAGGTTTGGAGGATCAGGGCTCTCTTTTTCTGACACTAATGTGCTGAATGGCCTTGAACAAGTTATTTCATCTCTCTTCTTGATTTTCTAATGGATAAAATATGGTGGGGGAAGGGGTTGCCTTGATGATCTCTAAATTTGGCAATTCCATGCTTCCTTAGCTATTCCCAAGACCAGAGAAGCAGCTTCAAAATTCCAAAAGAACGTGTCAAAAATGTAGCTCCACTGAACAAGAGACTAAGATCATGAAGACACTCAAGTCATCACAGTGGAAATATTTCATTCATTTTGTCATGTATTCATTATATTATCTATGGATCACTGGACACATGCAGAAAAGGGTCACAGAGAGGTGTACATTAAAGTCTAACTGGCAGGATTGTGGGCATGGATGTAAACACAAGAGGAAAAAATAGTCCAGGATCATTCCTGATAAAACAGAAATAGATGTCAGGGACAGGAAAAGAGATAGGAGATGGGCTATAGACATGAGATATTCAAACCCAGCGATTTGTCATCCAGGCTGGGAGAGCTTAGAGCAACTGCCAAGAAAGCCCCCAGAATAGGGAGATGCCTACTTCATGCAATCACATCTCCTATTTCCAAACCTTCACCATGTGCCAGAAACGTTGGCTTGCTCAGTACCCTAAATCCTTACTCACCCACCTCCTCTCTTTAAGCAATTCCTTGAATTCCTAATTCTCCAGAAACTTAAGTGTGGGCAGGGAATCCATAATCTCTTGAGCCCTGAGTGCTAACCAGAAGTGACTTCTTGTTACTGGTAGACTTGAGACTAGGAAGGACAAGACCTGAATTCACATTTTGGTCCTCTTTCTTGAACTTAAAAAAAATTGCATAGCTTTTGTTTTTATGTCACTTTCATTTCTTAATATCTCCCTTATACTCCCTTACTCAGAAAGTCACCTCTTGTAGCAACAACAAAAAAAAAAAAGGAAAGAGAAAAAAAAAGAGGGGAGAAGAAGAGGAGCTTGGCAAAACTAACCAATACATCAACCAAATCTAATGGTATATGCAATGTTCCAGATCCACAATCTGTCCCCTCTGCAAAGAAGGGAGGGAAGTATATATTTTTTGTCTTCTTCAGGAACAAGGTTATTCATAATAATGGCACCGTATTGGGTTACGTGGGGGTTTTTTTCTTTCTATTTTCATTGTTATATTGTTTTCCTTATTCTTACTCCTCTCTGAATCAATTCATATAGGTTTTCCCATGCTTCTCTGAATCATTCACACTGTGATTTATATGTGTATGTGTGTGTGTTTTTAAGGGCACAGTAGTATTCCATAATGCTTACGTACTGTGATCTGTTTAACTATTCCTCAGTCCTCAAGCTTTTTCTTCTACTAACTGTGTGACCCTGATAAGCAAGGTCATTTCCCTTCTCTGCGCTTCAATTTTTTCCTCTATAAAATGAAATGATTGGATTGGATGATCTTTAAGGTTACACCTCAACACTCTATGATTACAAGTGGGAAAGAAGAGAAAAGAGAGACAAAGACAGACAGAGCTCAAAGTTAGGGGATAGGAGAGGAGAAAAGAAGAGGAGAAACAAAAGAGGCAGACAGAAAAATGAAAGGAGAAAATCATGAGGCGTTTATGGTTAAGAGCGATAAACTATCACTGAGGATTGTCCAGGGATTAGTATCAAGATTCTTATTCCCGTCTTAATGATTCAGCTAAGGAAAAGTCGATGAGAATAACAGGCCTGGTATAATAACAGGGAACAAAAAATTTTATAAAGCCTTAAGGTTTGCTAAGTACTTTACATATAATATCTCATTTGATAATAACAATAGTTGGTACTTTAAGGCTTGCAAAGTATTGTGCACACATTACCTCGTTTGATCTTCACAACAAACCGATGAGGCACGTGCTATTGTTATCTCCATTTTGGAGATGAGGAAATTTAGTCTGAGAGAGGTTAAGTGACTTGTCATAGGCCATACATAGTATCTGAGGCAAGATTTGAACCTATATCTTCCTGACTCCAAATCTAACATGTATCTACTGTGCCAAACTACCTCTTTGCTTCTCAGTCTAGGCAAATCTGACATAATAGGATTGTCTCTTCCATATTCTCATGCCCATCTTCATGTTCTCTCTTACATAATTGCCCTCAGACTTTGGAGAATCCTAGAATAGAGTTTAAATAAAAACAAACAGACACAAAAAATTTCTGTTCCTTCTCTATTATCATAAACATTAAAAGGGAAAATTAATTGCCTTAGGCTGATGCTCAAAAATCCAACCAGACTTCACCTTCCAAGAGATTAGGCTTTGAGTGAGTTATGCCAGACCTGCCAGTAAGTAATTTTTCCAATTCATTTCCACTGCACCTTCAAAGGAAGTTTTCATGAGGTGGGAAAAGGGGACCACCAACAAGGAAGCATCTTCATGGAACCATGCTTAATCCAGCAAAAACCCTTTCCTGAAGAAGAGGGTGATTTGAAATGAACAAGACAGTTTTCTCATATCTCCACTGAGGGAATGGGATGAGTGACAATAAGATCACAAAACCTCCACCACCTGCCTGAAAAATCAAACATCGGTAACTTGTGATCTCTGGAATCACCATTTCAATTAGTTCTCAAGAGGAAAAAATATATACAAACAAACCAAATAATTTAAAAAGCTGAGAGGAAAGTGTGGCCTCCCTGTCAGGAAATCAATCAGTCACCAAGCATTTATTAAGCACTTACTATGGGCCAGGCACTGTGCTAAGCACTGGGGTATATCCCACAAGGTAAAACCATAGCCCTGCCCTCAAGGAGTTCTCATTCACATGTGGGAGACAACATGCAAACAATCATGTACATGTAAGATACAGAGTAAATGGAAGGTAATCTCAGAGCAGTTCAAGGTCAGGGAAACACCTCCCCTAGAAAGCTGGAGTTCACTATCTCAGCTGTATGACCCTTATCAAAACTGTAAGTTGCAGAGCATGTATTGAACTCCGTGGAGGGGAGAGAGTTACATCACTGAAAATTCCCTACACAGATAGAATTGCAAATGTATACCACAGACTGCTCGACCATAAAAAAAATTGTAAAGCTACTGCTAGTTTTCTATTCTCATTTTTCTAGTGCTGCTGGTAAAGACAAATGTATAAAGTTTCAAAAAATTCTGAATTTGTTCAATGCCCTAAGCTACATTTTTTCCCTTCTTACCAGAACACTGGCAATTCTCTACCACCATCCCACATAAAAAATGTTATTTTAAAAACAACAGAAAATACAATCTATGAAACAACATTTCCACCAATCATTATTAAGTGGAACCCAACCAGAACCAAATGTCCTCTCTACTACTGACCAGGTATGGCCCAATAATCACCAAATGTTAGAATAGCACCATGGAGACTCTCTCATCACAACAGAGAGAGGTCTGTGTTTAAAAGCTGTTAAGTGGAAAATCCTCCCACTTGCCACACATACACTCCAAGAGAAGTAATAGGAATAATAATTAGTTTTACTGCAGTTCCTTCCCTGTATTCTTGGATTTCTTCTATCTCTTGTACTCGATTGTTCTCAGTATATCTCCTGTGGATGCTCATAATCTCAACCTTTGGGTATCTCAGTGTCTGGTTTTTTTTTTGTTGTTGCTGTTTTTTTTTAACTTCATCCCCTAAGCCTTCTCTCTAGATGCAAGCCTACCCAGTCTTTGACAGTATCCCCATATCACATTATGTATAACTTACAAATAACATGTAACACCCTCATTTAAAAGTACTTATCACTAACTTCCTATATAATAACTAGAGGAGTGAAAATGGGCTTGTTTTGGGAGAGCAAGGTGAATATTAAAAATGCATGGACACCTTATCCATCCCATCAAGGTCAAATCCATCAGAAAGAGCCACATCAAGAAAACAACCATCAACCAAAGCCAGAGATTCCAATTTATCAGAACTTCTATTATATGCCTGAATTATTTCTTATCCTGGAACGACAAAAAGCTTTGCATGTTCAATTCATCCAGTCAGGCACCTTAGGTCAGCAGGGACTTTGCTATAAGAATTTTAGGCTACAGTCAAGCAAGGCAATTTCTTCTCTAGAAGTCAGTGAGCAAAGACAATGCTTACTAGTTATGTTCTTGATTTCACAGATACTGAAGGTACAGAATGCCCTGTGGCATCCCAAATATACCCTAAGAAAGTCTTGAGCTCAATGTCAATTCTACCTCCCCATACACAGGTCACCTGCTTGAACCCACAAGCAATAAGAACTCCACTCTTAAAGACTGACTAACTAGCCCCATAGGCCTCAGAGAAGCACCAATGTAGAAACTCAAGTAAACAAGAGGCAGAGAGAGAGAGAATTTATCTGTTATGCCTTAATGATCTTTCCTTGGTCTTGTTGATAAGAAATAGTGGATCATTCATGGACCTCTGACTCTCAGCATGGCTTTTGTGCAGCACCCTTTGAACTAGGGAGTCCAGGGCTGCTGCGAGCCTTTTGGATACCAGTGCCAGGATGCTAGGCAACTGCTTCACTGGGATTGTTCTCATATGACCACAACAAGTGACCTGAAATGACCAGCCTGTCTCAAAAATGTTATGCTATTGTCTCTGTTCTTATCTTTGGATCAAGTATATGAAAGATGTCTGTGACTGAGCAGATAACCAACGTAGACAGCCTATTCACTGATTCAAGGATAAACGTCTTCATGCTTTCTCCTTGCTCAAGAACATAGAAGAGTTCTATCAGACCTACTTACACTTCACTCTCATCTGAACTCTCTCCAGATTCCTCTTCCTCCTCCTTATCTGCCACATTGCCACCCTGGGAAATCTCCTCTCCTGAGGAAGTTTCTGAGGTTCTCCTGTTCTCATAAGTGACTCCCTCTACACTGACCAACATTTTGGGAAGGACACCAGCCATGCTTTACTTGACTCACACTTTGACTCTCTCCAGAATAGCCCCTTCTCCTTCCTCATTGACCCAGAGAGGATATTCTTTTTCTTCCCCTTCTCACTGCCCCTCATTCACTTTCTAGAACTCCATATATATTGTCTTTCTCCTCCTCCTCCTCCTCTTCCTCCTCCTCCTCTTCTTCTTCCTCCTCCTCTTCTTCCTCCTCCTCCTCTCCTCCTCCTCCTCTTCCTCCTCGTCTTCTTCTTCTTCTTCTTCTTCTTCTTCTTCTTCTTCTTCTTCTTCTTCTTCTTCTTCTTCTTCTTCTTCTTCTTCTTCTTCTTCTTCTTGTATTTATATCCCTAGCAGTTAAAACACTACCTGGCATATAGAAACAACTTAAATGCTTTAACTAAATATCTAAAAGAATTCTAAACTCTTCACTCTCTGACTGGAAAGTCCCATGTTGCTTTTCCAACCTACTTTCACATAGCACCCTCACTTCAAATCCTCTGTTCCTGTCAGGCTGATCACTCTGCTATCCCTCCCTACACCATCTGCTCTATTTCCGTCTTTACTCATCTTTAGCCTACTCTTGCCCAATGAACTGAGGGGGCTCCCATGGGTATATGCAGAAGCCTCCCAAACTCCAGCACCTTCACTTCTATCCTAAGACTTAGCTTTCTCCTACTCTGCTTAAATCATCTGGGGCCCTCCACCTGAAAGTTACAAAAGGCAGAGGTACCTTCATATCAATATTCTAATTAGAAATTGGGAATTATTTGTCTACATTTCTATGGATTTGATACTTCTTTATCTTATAGCTAACAAATTAATCCCTACCTCCTATTTCCATAATCTTTATGATGCTAAATTGTGATCTACCTAAGGGAAAACCCCTTTCCCTGTATTCTCAGACCTCCCATCAGCCTGTATTCTGTTTTGCCATCCAAATTCCCTGCTCTTTTATTAACAGACTCTCTTTCACCCTAGATAGAGCCCAAGATGAATAGTCAACAAACTGAATAAATAAAAGGAAAAAAATAAGAAATGCTTGCTATGTCCCATGCAACATGCTTAATGCCAGGGATATGAAAATAAAATGAGAGATGGTCCCTTGCTTCAAGGAACATACATTCCATTAGGAGGGAAACAATATATAACAGGGTAGTGGTAGCCAGGGAAGAGTTTTGGTCTTGGGAGTTATAGACATGGCAAGACTATATATAGGACAGTCAGTTGACATGCTTTTTCAATTATACATACAATTATTTCAATTATACGTACAATTGATCTGATTACTGTGCTCTTATTCTCTACCACTACCATAACTTAGCAACCTTTCATCTTTAAAGTTTACCATATTCTACTGAATAATCATCGCCACCACAAAATCATCTCACTCTGTTTTTTTCAGTCCAAAAATTGGCTTATAACCTTTCATCAGGTAACCTTTGCATGATATAATTCTATTTGTCACACTGTGTAAAAGGTAAACAGAGCATCAATGTATTCAGGAGTGCCATATGGATATGCATTTATCTCATGGGCATTGTGAACTGGGAGCCTAGAATTCTCAGTGCATGTGCTTTGTCAGTATTCGATTTTAGTGTATGTTCGTGAGTATTCCATGCATACTAATCTTGCTTACCAAAGACAGTTTAACAATAAATGATTTTTAAGTAATACTGGCACAAATTTTTAAAAGCTTCACATAATGGTCACATCTCACCCTTTTTAAAAAAAAAATTGGCATAATGTCTGCAACGATTGTTTGGTAAAATACAGTACTCCTTGAACTATATCATCCAGGCTAGATCTGTATTGCCCTCATCTATGAGATACAAGTCATTCCTTCCTCCTTTGCTCAATGACTTCAGTAGCTAGCTCACAGTCTTCCTCTCCCTTTAAACCCGACCTTCATCCTAAAGAACTTTATTATTCACCTCGCTGACTTGAATACATTGGCCTCCAAGTTAATTAACATCTTCAATGCCATGAACTCTCCATTCAACTTGTCTAAGGGTTGGTAATAGTTTAGAATTGTTTTTTAAAACAGTATCATTCCATGAGGTGAAACTCTGAATTCCCCCTCTCTAATCACAACCTCCTATCACACCATCTCTTCCTATGACTCATGCCACCTAACCCTACTCTTCATGGTCACCTCAATTCTCTATCTCCCCCTGTTCTCCTCAGTTCCAAAGCCTTTCTTGACCTTTCTATAAATTCAACAAGGGTCTCTTTTCCCCTTTTGAGTCTCTTCTTCTCTGTCCTTTCACTGTTCGTACTGTGCTAATCTTCAACCCTGGGACACTCTGACCAGACATATTTTCATCTCCCACTAGCAGCTTAAGAGAGGTCACAAGATCACATGGACCGAATCCACTACAAATTCATATTATAGAACCTCAATTGCTCTCCTTGTCACATGACAATTATTTTATGTATTTATGATTGCCTATGTATCTAAAGTCCCACAGGGGTTGTTCCAGACCTTCTTTTCTTCATTCAAACTATTACCTCCAACCTCATTTCATCTCCCTCAGCAGATGATTTCACTTCCTATTTTACAAAGATGATTGAGGCCAACTGTTATGAGCTCTCTTATCTCCTGTCCTCCATATGTCAAACCCTCTACACATCTTCACCCAACTTTTCTTTGCTCCAGTCTCAGTTGATGAGGTGACCTTTCCCATTGCCAAAGCTAACCCATTCATTTGCACCCTTGAATCCATCCCCCTTGTCTCTTCTAGAAGCTTGCCCCATCAATCATTCCTCTCTCCAATACATCTACTGGCTCCTTCACTGATTCCTCCAAAATGCACATATCCTGTATCCTTTAAAAAATAAAAATACCCTATTATTTATTCTGCAGTTCTCTCAAGCTATTGTCCTACTTCTCTTCACTCTGAAATACTAGTACAGATAGTCTATATTTGCTGACTCATTTCCTTATATGTTTCTGAAATCTGACTTTGACCCACACTGTTCTACTAAAATAGCTCTTGAAAAGGTCAATAGTAACTTCTCAATTTCTAAATCCAATATCCTTTTCCCAGTTCTCATATTCTTTAATCTCTCTGCAGTTTTTGACACAATTGATCAATTCTTCTTTTTGGATACTCTCTCATCCTTTGGGTTCCATGACATTGTTCTCTCCCAATTCTTCTACCAGTGTGCATGCTTTGGAGACTCTGTAGTTTGTTCTTTGTCCTGCTCCTGCCTCATCAATGTGCTGCCTCCCAAGTGTCTATACTTGGCCCTCTTTTCTTCTTTCTCTATATCCAGCATTGGTTTCAATAACTACATCTCCATATATGCTTCTCAAATCTATGCACCTGGTCTTTTTTAAAATTTATTTTATTAATTTATTTTAATTTATCAACAATCACTTCCATATGTTTTTGAGTTTAAAATTTTTCTCCCCTTTCCCCCCCACTACCCTCCCCAAGATGGCACACACTCTGATATAGGCTATACATTTACATTCCCATTAAACATATTTTCACATTAGTGAAGTTGTAAGTAAAAATTAAAACCAATAGGAGGAACCATCAGAAAGAGGAAACAAAACTCAACAGAAGAGAAAAAAAAAGATAGCAATTCAACTTTCATAGTTCTTTCTTTGGATGTGGATAGCATTTTCCATCACTAGGCCTCTGGAGATGTCTTAGATACAAGAGTAGATCTTATCCCAGAAGCTGGGGTCTTTGGGTTTACCAAATAATAGATAACAACATATTGTAGGATTATGGTTTTCAATCCATTCCGTTATCTGCTTCCGTTTTATGGAAGAGTTCATCCCATTCACATTCACAGTTATGATTACTATCTGTGTCTTTTTCTACATATTTTTTCCCCCATTTATGCTTTTCTTTCTCCTTTCTCCTTCCCCCCCCACTAGTGTTTTGCTTTTGACCACCGCCTTCTTCAGTCTCTCCTCCCTTCTATTATCCCTTTCCCTTTTCTTCCCCTTTAGTCTTACTGCTGTTTCCCTCCTTTCTATCCCCCCTCCCTTTTCTTTCCCCTTTTCCCTCCTACTGCCTATAGGGCAAGTTAGATTTCTATACCTAACTGATTATGTTATTCCCTCCTTGAGCCAAATCTGATGAGAATAAGGTTCAAACAATGCTCACCCCCCCTCCCTTTTTTCCCTCTACTGTAATAGGATTTTCTGTCTTTTCCTGTAATGTAATTTACCCTTGTCTGCCTCCTCCTTTCTCAGTACATTTTCTAAGATCAGACTAATCCACTTACTTGGATCCATTTAACCCACTTGATTAGATTTTTTTTTATCATTACATCAAAGTCAACTAATATCCACCCCCTTTATGTATACTTTTAACATGGTGTAATAACAATACAGTTCTCAAGAGTTGCAAGTGTCATCTTCCCTTGTAGGGATGTAAGTCTCTTATTAACAACATTTTGTATCTTTTCTTTCTGTCCCATTTACCTTTTTATGTCTTTCTTGAATCTTGTACTTGAAGATCAAATTTTTTTGAGCTCTGGTCTTTTTATCAGGAAGGTTTGGAAGTCCCTATTTCATTGAATATCCATCTCCTCCCTTGAAAAATCATGCTCATTTTGCAGGGTAGTTGATCCTTGGCTGCAATCCAAGCTCCTTTGCCTTACAGGAATATCATGTTCCACGCCCTGGGTCTTTTAATGTAGAAGCTAAGGTCTGTCTAACCCTTACTGTGGTTCCATGATATTTAAATTGTTTCCTTCTGGCTGCTTGCAGCACCTTCTCTTTCATCTGGTAATTTTGGAATTTTGCTATTATATTCCTTGGCGTTGTCAATTTGGGATCTCTCTCAGGTGGTGAGCAGTGTATTCTTTCTATGGTTATTTTACCTTCTGGTTCTAGGACTTCAGGGCAGTTTTCTATTATGATTTCCTGAAAGATACTGTCTAGGCTCTTTTTTCCATCATGATTTTCAGGTACTCCAGTGATTTTTAAATTGTCTCTCCTGGATCAGTTTTTCAGGTCAGTTGTTTTACCGATAAGGTATTTTATGTTTTCATTTATTTTTTCATTTTTTTTTTGTTTCTGTTTGACTGATTCTTGCTCTCTCATACAGTCATTAGTTTCCATTTGTCCAATTCTAGTTTTTAACAGATTGTTTTCTTCTGTTAGTTTTTGTACTTCCTTCTCCACTTGGCCAATTGTATTTTTAAAGGATTTGTTTTCTTCGGTGTACTTTTTTTCCAGTTTGCCAATTGTGTTTTTTAGGGACTTGTTTTCTTCAGTGTACTTTTTTTCCAATTGGCCAACTGTATTTTTTAAAGGCTCTTCCACCTCTGTCATTAGACTTTTAAAATTCTTCTTGAGCTCTTCTAAGAAGGCTTTTTGGGGGGGCACCTAGGTGGCACAGTGGATAGAGCACTGGCCCTGAAGTCAGGAAGACCTGAGTTCAAATCCAGCCTCAGACCAAACACTTAACACTTACTAGCTGCGTGACCCTGGGCAAATCACTTAACCCCAATTGCCTAAAAAGAAAAAAAAGGGGAAAAAAAAGAAGGCTTTTTGGGCTTCAGACCAGTTCATAGTGCCTTTTGATGTTGCAGATGTGGGTTTGTTGACAATGTTGTCCTCTTCAGAATTTCTGTCTTGATCTTCCCTCTTCTCATAATATGAATCTATGGCACGTTTCTTTTTACTCATGGCTTCTTTATTCCCTGGCCTTTAAAGAGATTGAGCTCTCTTGCTGGGGAACAGAGGGCACTGACCCAAACTTCTTGTATTGGGAGCCTAGGTCTTGGTCACTGGCTTTGTGTGCTGGGGCCTCTTATGTTGGCAATTGGAGGCTGTAGGGTTTTGGCAGCTCACCTCGTGTTGGGCTGGAACTTTCAGGCAATTCTAGGTTGCCTGCTTTTCCTTTCCTTTAGCTTTCTTCAGCTCCTTTTAGATGGGTGCTGCAGGGTGTTTATCTGCCTGGGGCCCCTTGCAATGCTGCCTCCTTCCTTTCTGCTAATGCACTGGGAGATTCCTTTGTGGTAGAGTGCTGAGGCACCTTGTGGTTTTTCTGAGCTGGTTTCCACTGGTTTCCCTGCCCTCACTGAGGCACTTGGAGGTCCAGGTTTTGTTGTTTGCCTGCTCTACCACCTGGGCTTCAGGATCTCCTCCTCATTGACAGTTGGGTTGGAATCAGCAAGGCTGGGACTTTAGGAAGACTCTAGGTTGCTTTCTTCAGCTCCTTTCAGATGAATGCTGCAGGGCACTTATCTGCCTGGGGTCCTTTGTAGTGCTGCTTCCCTTATTTTTGCTGAGGCACTGGGAGACCTGTTTGCTGGGCTACTGCACTGCTGTTCCCCATCTTTCTTCTAGTTCAGCTGTTCCAGGGGTTTTTTTTCCTGGGGTGATATTTTCTGGGTTTTCAGAGGTTGATAGGGGAGGGTCAGAGCAACTAACTTTTTACTCCACTATCTTCGCACCTAGTCTTAATTTAGTTCCTGAACACCCATTTAGCCACTTCTGAATCCACTGAATTGTTCTATTAACTAGCTCATATCTCCATATTTTCCACAATAATAACACATTAAACTTTGGCTTAATATATGTGTGAATTTGTGTGTGTGGAGAGAGAGAGAGAAAAAAACATACTGTGTGTAGACCCACATATGCACACAAAGTATATACATATATACTGTATAAAAGTGATATAGGGACACTTTTAAGATCTCTCTTAAGAACTTAGGAATTGATTGCATCACATGGGAGACACTGGCACAGGACTACCCCACAATGGCATGCCCCCATCAGAGAAGGTGCTGTGCCCTATGAGCAAAGCAGAATTGAAGTCTCTCAAAAGAAATATGAGATATGCAAATTTAGAGAATTCACCCCAAATGTTCACATGGACTACATGTGTCTAACCTGTGGTAGAGCATTCTGAGCTCATATTGGTTTGATCAGTTACAGGAGGACACACTGTATGTTGATTCTAACATAGTGATGTCATTCTGGTCCTCTTCCACAATGAAGGACAACAATCAACAAACCAATGTATATATACAGTATATATGTATATACTGCAGGTTGGGGTGCGGGTGTATGGGAAAAAGACAGAGAGAGAGAGAGAGAGAGAGACAGAGAGACAGAGAGAGAGAGAGAGAAAGAGAGAGAGAGCATGCACAACCCCCCAGTCTACGTGTTCAATAATCCTGACTGAAATTGAAATAGGGTTAGTCTGGCATGACTTTTATTGCTGAAACCCTGATGGCTCTTTCTAGACATGTCTTCTGTTTCTAGATATGTACCAAAATCATCACTTTAAAAAATATGTAGAATTCTGTCAGGAATCAAGGTTAAGCTTGTGGGCCTCTAATTTACACATTTCATTCTCTTCACTTAAAAAAAAAGAGGAATTTGCCTTTCTCAAGGATTATGATACCCTTCTGCTCTCCATAATAACAGATGGTACCAACATGGCTCAAGAATTACATCCCCTAGTTCCTTTAGTATCCAAGGAGTTGTTTATCTGGAACAGGTGACTTGAACTCATTAAGGGCAAGTAGACATTCTTACAATCTCCTTAAGTATCTTGGATATCAGCTACTTCTTAGCCATAATTGTTTTATAATTTGTAATCCAGAAATTCAAAGCTGGTTGAATGGCTGGACCCAAAGAATAATTTGATTTCAAATTGGCAGTGTATTTCCAGTGGAGTACCCAAATTACCAATGCTGCTTTTCACCAACGACTTGGATAAAGGCACAGGTGAGATATCTGTCAAATTTGTAGATGACACGAAGCTAAGAAGGCAGAATAATACACTAGATAGTAGAATTAAGATTCCAAAAGATCCTGACAGGTTAGAATATAGGGCTGAATTGTATGAGATGAAATTTATTAGGGATAAATATAAAGTCTTATTCTTGAATTCAAAGCATGAACTTCATAAGAACAAAATGGGGAGCTATGGCTAGTAGGTTATTTATCTGAAAATGATCTGGAGGCCTTAATGGTCTCCTGGCACAAAATGAATCAGCGGTGCGATATCTCAGTCACAAACATAAAGCAGTCTTGGGGTGCATTAGGGGAAGCATAGCTTCAAGGTATAAAGATACTCCACTCTGTCATCATTAGATGACATCTAGAGTACTATATTCATTTCTGGTCATCACATTTGAGGAAGGTCATTGGTAAGTTGGAGAGAGTCATGAGGAGAGCAACCAGAACAATGAAGGGCCTTGAGTTGATATCATATGAGGATCTGTTGAAGGAACTGAAAATGCTCAGAAGAAAAGACTTGGGCAGGGGTGTGATAGGCATCTTCAAATATGTTAAGAGATACTGCATGGAAGAAGCATCAGACTTATTCTGCTTTGCCACAGAGAGCAGATCTAAGAGCAATGTGTAGAAGTTACAAAGAGATAAATTTGACCATGAGATAAGGGAAGGAATATAGCACTTCATATGTTCCAAGCACTGTGCAAATTTATTTTACAAATATTATCTCATTTGATTCTCATGATAACCCTGCAAGGAAGAGAGGAAACTGGGCAAACAGATTTAAGTACCTTTCCCAGGGTCATACAGTCAATAAGTGTCTGAGGCTGGATTTGAACTTGTTTTCCTAATTCCAAACCCAATGTTCTATCCTTTGTTCCACCAGCTATCTGAGGCAAGTCAGGAAAAATTCTTGGGGCTACCCAAAAAGCTAATAAGCTGCCTTGAAAGGTAGTGCATTCCTCCTCTCTGTACATTTTCAATCCTAAGCTAGATGAGTACTCATCAAGTATATTGTTGAGTGCATCGTTTGTCAGGTTACAGGTTAATCGATAAGACCATTTAGGTCCCTTCCAACACTGAAATTATGTGATTCTTAAAGTTTCTACCTGCTAATACTGAGCCAATTCCACTTTCACTCAGTAACTATTTTCAGGGGATGGGAGAGGAAGGAAACATGAGTGTATGGTCCATGTTGGCCTTATTTTAGAACTTATTCAAATGAGAAGGAGGCAAAGGAATAGAGAAAAGATAGTCCTTGACAGTGAAACCTGAAAATACATCAAGAAAGCTTAGGAGAAATCTTGTCTACAAGCTGAGCTAGTTTTTCTGTCTAATCTATATGAGTGAAGTCATCTTCTGGGATTCCCATCCTGCCCAACAGGAATTGTTCAATTAGATGCAAACGGATATCTTTTGACTTGACAGTGCCATTGCTCAGGAAGCCAGCAGAATGGCTTGTCTCTGTTTACTTTTTTAAAGCAACCTTGCTCAGGAAGGGGGAGAGATAAGCAACTTTATGCCTGAATACATTCCTTGAACAAGGGCCCTCATAGTATAATTCACATCCCTGGCCTTGACCCTACCAAAGTGCATTTTATGGTTGGCTAGTTTCCTACAAGGGACAGACATTCTTTTTTTTTTTCTCATTTGGCTCATAACCCTTCCATTGCAGGATTTATTTAGTATTAATGGTATTATAATTTTAGAACTGGAAGGAACCTCAGAAGTCATCTGGTCCAACTCCCTCATTTGATGGATGTGGAAACTGAGGCCCAGATACATTTAATGACTTACCCAAGGTCACACAGTCATAAACAGCAAAGGAAGAATTTCAAAAGAACGTAAATGTAGAGCCAAAAGGTACCTTAGAAGCTACTATGCTCAGGTTTTTAACTTGTAGTATGATTTTGTGATTTTTTTTTAAAAATAGATAACTATTTCAATATAATTGATTTCTTTTGTAATCTTATATGATCACATTTTATTTTGTAAATTTAAAAACATTCTGAGAAGCATTCCATAAGCTACAGTGGGCACCAAAGAGATCTATGATACACACAAAAGGTCTAGAACTCCCTGATCTAGTCCAAACCCACTCCTATTACAGATGAGGAAACTGAGGCCTCGCCTTAACAGGGAAGGTTGTGATGGGAAGTAAGCATCAGAGACAAGATGTGAACTCACATCAACTGATTCCCAAATCCTAGGACTGTGCAAAATTAACATCTCCAAAGACACCAAAGCCAGATTATGGGTACTATCATTACTTATCATCCAAAGTAACTATTGGTACCAATCCCTTTTTCTACATATCTTTCCCTCTTTTCCACAAAAAGAATCATAGAGATGGAAGGGGCATTGTCCACCCCAGAATTACTTCTCAGTGCAACTCAACCAGATTAAAATGTAATTAGAAAATATTAAATAAAAAGAAATAAATACACAATCAAACACATCTAATGTTAATGTATTTTTTTACATCAATATGCAGCCCATAGAGAACCTTATGCACAGTTTAGTGGTCTGTGTTACTACTTGAACTGTAACTACTTCATTTTACAGATGTGAAGATGGAGGTTCAAACTGTTAAGGTGACTTGTCAAAAACTATACAGCTAATTAGTGTCAGAATTTGAGTTAGACTCCAGATTTCTTCACTTTATATGAGATTGTTGCTTTTCTCACTTTTTCTTCTTTCCATTCTCCACCTTTGCTGTTTCTTTTCTTCTACTGTCTTTCTTTTTTCCCTCTTATTCCCTCTAGACCTGCCACTGTCTGCCCTAGATAGGGTTCACTGGTACTCCTGTTAAAGAAGCTGCTGCCCATTGCCATAGACCAAACCTGGGTATTAGAAATGCTGATGACATCTGAATGTAGACTATACTTTGAACCTTTGACTCCTGCAGACTGAAAGCAAATACTCCTCTTTGTAGTTTAAGTCATCTGAAATCTGAAATCCTTCTCAAACAAAATGATCAATCCAAGATCACTAGAGAATGAATAGATTATTTAAATGTCCCACTTGTTACAACTTGAGCCAAGGTATGTTCTGTCTCAACTGGACCCGCTGTTCTTAAAATCAACTGAATTTCCTTTTGGCTTTACCTTAATGAGGCTCAGGAAATTATTCAACTGTCCTTTCATATCAAACTGATGCTTTCAAGTCACATAAAGTAGACAAATGAATAACAATACATGGCAAGAAGGCAGTAAGGTTCCTGATGCTTCATCACTAGCCTCCTGTAAAAGCAAAAGTGACAGAGCTGTGAGTTTCAGAATCTAGGGGAATCTGAATCTGAGTCTAGGGATCCTAGCAAGCCTCCCTAAAGGGATGAAGGGAAAAAATGAATATTTTTCCACTCCAAAACAACTTTTTTCACTTACTTAATCCAAGGTCAACAATTACACAGAATCATAGAATGAACTGAAGCAGTTGAAAAAGGAAATGCCTGGCACCCTCGTTGTCAAATACAACCACAGTTAATGACAGTTGTGGGGTAACAAGACCCTGAAAACTAATTCCTGATAAGGTATATTTAGACACTTTGAACAACACTGGAAGAACTTTTAAAACACCTAGAAATCTAGCACAAGGTCCCATTTAAGGCCTTCAGCCCAGAATCTGTTTCAAGAAGGCCCCTTTGTCCCAAGAACCACTATGAAACAGTGTGGTACACAGCAGAGCGGTCAAACACATTGTCCATCCCAGAATTACTTCTCAGTGCAACTCAACAAGATTAAAATGTAATTAGAAAATATTAACCAAAAAATATATATACAATCAAACACATCTAATGTTAATGTATTTTTTTACATCAATATGCAGCCCATAGAGATCCTTATGCACAGTTTAGTGATCTGTGTTACTACTTGAACTTGACACCATTAGTATAAAGGATAAAGTACTGGGTTTAGAGTCAGATGAACTGGATTCAATTCCCTCCTCTGAGATTCACTACCTTGTGACCTTGGGCAAATCACTTAGCTTTTCTGTGCCTCAGTGTCCTCCTCCATATTATAGGACTGGACTAGATGGCATGTAAGTTTCCTCCCAGCTCTACATTTATGATCCTATGATAAGAAAAACCTTTCATAAAAACAACCCTGTGAAATAGGTAGTGAAAGCAGTACAGATGAGGGAACTGAGAATAAAAGAGATAACATGACTTGCCCAAGTGTCAACTAATAAGTGGCAAAGTCAGGATTCAATACTGGGTTTTCTGATTACAAGTCAAGTGCTTCACCCTACTGGCTCTCATAGATCTAAGAATGTAAGGCCAAAAGAGGATAAGGCATCAGAACAGGCCACTTGATGTTCAATGATGAGACAACATTTTGTCCCCCATTTCTCTCTTTCTGTTTAAAATTAACTTTAACTCAACTTTTAAACCTAACTTTCACTAACTTGAAGAGCACAGATGTCCTTTGGAGGATTTTAAGGAACTCTGAAGAGACAAGGAAACAGTTGTAAAACACAAACTAATCTAACCATCAAACATCTTCTGGTTACTATTATAGTCAATGATGCTGAAGGCCTTAATGTTATTCCCCTAGGAAATTCTATTCAGTCCTATTGGAATGAGGGATGCTCAGTCCATCAGGTAAAATGATCTCAATGTCAGTAACTAATTGTATTGTGAAAATGATGACAAATTAGAGCTAACGCAACAAGGAACTCAGTGTCCAGGGGGGGAAATCTCCCATGCAGAGGGCAAGAAAAAATGTACTCATTATAACATATTTTTTACTTCTGGCAATGAGAAGCATTATGATATAGTAGCAAAAATGTTGAGTTTGGATATAAACTCCCAGGCTTCAAATCCTACCTCTGACATTAACTATATATGTAAATTTGAACAAGTTGCAATTTCTCTGGGCCTAATTTCCTCATCTTTAAAATGAAGGAGCTGGACTAGATGGATGGCAAGGCCCTTTACAGCTCTAAACCTATGATCTGATGACTTCCAACTCTAGGAAAGAGGTAACAACAGTTTGTTAACTATCACTAATACCGTCCTTTAATTAACTTCTCCTTAGAGAAGGCATTGAAGTAGCCACTGTAATGAGATACCTTTCTTCAGATGAGGAAAATGAAAAACAAGGATTTGATGAACCTGACCAAGGGAATCCCAGGATCTTTCTGTAACTATCTTATCTGTATCTTCAGAGATGATCTAGCAAATCTTCTTTCATCTGATCAAGACCACTGTGGAATAATCCAAAAGTCAATCCATATTTTTTTAAAAGATAGCCCCTATTCTTTGGTAACGGTAAATACATACATACATACATACATACATACATACAAACATACATACACACATATGCATATATAGAGGGAGAGAGTAACTAAGAGGGGATGCCCATGAATCAGGGGATCGCTGAACTAATTATAATTCATGGCTATAAGAGAGTACTAGTGTGCCATAAAAAAAGACAAAAAGGATGTATGGATAGATGCAGAGAAATCTAGGAAGATTTGTATGAGCTGATACAAAATGAAGTGAGCATAACCAGAAGAACAATTTATATAATAGCAACATGCTAATTTATGAAATAACTTTGAGAGACATAAAAATTCTGACCAATGTAATGATCATTACAATTCCAAAGAACTAATGATGTATGTTGCCTATCCCCTGATAAAGAAGTGATGGTCTCAATATGAAGAATGAAACATTGTTATCTCATTTTTTGGACATGGCTAATGTGGAATTTTTTTTGTCAATGTTCATTTTTCACATTGGTTTTATTTTTTTTTTCTGTTTCCCCAAAGAGGAGATACTGAAGTTTAGGAGGTGGGAGAGAAAGGAAATAAATGTTTAATTGAAAAAAATAATTTTTTAAAAAATATTTCCCTCTTCAGTCTTCTAGATAAGGGCAGCTAGGTAGCACAGGGGATAGAATGCTAGAATTTGGGTCAAGAAGACCTGAATTCAAATCTTAACTTGGACACTTATTAGCTGTGTGATGCTGGGTAAGTCACTTAACTTCTCTCTGCCTCAGTTTCTATATCTGTAAAATGGGTGTAATAATAACATCTATGTTGCTCTTGTGAGGCTCAAATGAGATGGCATAGCAAAAAGTCTTTTACAAACCATAAAGTGCCATATAAATGCTATTATTATTTATCGTTAATAATTACTCCAGAGAAGGGGTGTCTAAAACCCCATTTGGAAAGTCTTGCCAAGATCTAGCATCCCCTGTGGTCAGGAAATCCTAACTTGAATCCTTTACTCAGCAACATTGAGTCATTGTGATTTGCTCAGAAGAGCTAGAAAATAACTACTCACCAGCCTCTACATAATAAACCACTAGTCTCCTGTTGAGATGATAATGATGTTCATCCAAAAGACACAATTATTACTGAATTCAGGGGCTGATATTCCTTAGATCCAAATAAGGAGGTATCAAGAATAGGGCCAAAAATTACTTTTAAGTCAAAGTTACAAGATATGTCTTAATAATTTTTATGGATGCTGCATTCCTCAATGTTTGTTGAATACCTTATTGTATGTTTATCATTTCTTTATAGATTCTGTCATATAAAACTTTACTTTATAACAAAAAAAATGTTTGAGCAAAAGCAACTGTTATAACAATCAGGCCAGACAGTGTATGAAACATTCCATATCTGTTGTTCCTAAGTTCCATCATCTGTCCTAGGATCATTATGCATCACTCTACTGAAATGTCAGTTGTCATATTATCTCAGTCATTCTGTGTATTGTTTTTTGATTCTGCTTTCTTTACTTTGAATCAGTTAATATCTTCCCATATTTCTCTGAACTTTTAAAGTTCCTGATGTTTATGACACAATAATATTTTATTACATTTATGTTTGCTTAGCCATTTGCTTAACCATACCCTATCTATGACCACTCAATTTTCTATCCCTTTCAGCTGCTAGTTCATTCATTCACCTCAAAGGTTACCTTCTGTCACTGCTGTATTTATTGTGTATATCCATCTATGTCCATTAGAATGTAAGCTCCTTCAAGTCAGGTATGTTTTTTGTTTTTTCTTGGTATCACCACTGTTTATCAGAAGGCCTAGCACATAGTAGGTGTTTAATAAATGCCTTTTGATTGATTGATTTGTTTCCATTTTGGGAGGGAATAAAGTGTGTTTCACAGAAAAGTAAGTTATGTATGCATGGTAATCCAATCTGAAGGGGAGATAAGCTGGTACTTTTGGTAATGAGAGAAAATTACTCCCTCACCTTTTAATATCTCCTAGTTCTGACAGTATGCACCTTGATACCTTTGAGGGGTCCTATCTTTGTTTTGGTGTGTGACTTCTGCATAGTGGCCGTGTTGCAACAAATACGCTATAGTTATTTCAAATGGGAAAGCTACTTTGCTTGTGTCATGCTAAGAATACATCTCCTAATACAAATGCAAAAGTTTAGAAGATAGCAGTTAAGCTGCTATGACCACAGAGAGAATCAAGACAAACTTCAAGACTCAACTGCATGTGATCCCATACCTCATGCTGCTATCCAGAGCTTAGAATTGGGATGAGGAGAGGTTGAGGTGAGATGGCCATGGAATTTTTTTTGAAGCAATGGAAACAGACCAGCCCAACTCCAGGAATATTGGTCACTTTACTGAATGCACACTTGAGGGGAAAAAAATAGATGTGGTGCAGAAAGAAAGGATGGAGATGGATGAAAACAGAGAGAAAGGAATTGAAGCAAGAGGGCTAAGAGGTGGCAAGGGGACCATAACACAAACTTAATAACAAGCTAAAATACAAATAACAACAATAGTCCTCATATCTGTGACTCAGCTCAGTACCCTGAGGGAAGTCAGCAAACAGAACACAGACCAGCCAATAGCTGGTTCCTTATAGCTAATCCAGGTCAGCAAGCTAAAGTAATAACAGAAAAGTTTGCTGCTGCTTTAAAAAGCTAGAAAGGAATGGGCAGCAGAGCACAGCTCTTGATATAACTCTTAAATATACTTGCTTATTCTTCTTGGATGCTTTCAATTCACTGCAATTGGAAAGCCAGTGAAAAGAGTCAAAGCTTCTGAAACACAACTCACCATGGCCCCACTCAAAAGCAGAACTGTTTTCTTAGTGCTATGCTCTGCTGAGCCGAAGCTTTCTGCAAATATGCTCTTCCTCAAACCCCTGCTCCCAAGAAATCCAAATCAACATACCTTTCCCATATAGGATGGAGAAGCAGAGGTCAAGTGGGTCATATTCCCTTGACAATCTCCAGAGGAAAAGAGGATGAAAAGAGGGAGGGTTTAGTCAGATGAGGTCTTAGCACCAATGTCTGAAGCAGAGGACTATGGAAGAATTCCCTAAAAAAGGACAGCCTGGCCTCATTCCAAGATGACCGCTTACCCCAAATCAGACAAAGCTGTTTCCCAGATGACGGTGATAGAAATAGAATTCTATTCACCAACATATTCACTGCAATACTTTTTGTAGCAGCAAAGAATTAGAAACAAAGCATATTTTCATTGAATAAGAAAGAACTAGACAAATTGTGATGTAGTGATTATAATGGAATACCAGTGTGCTGCAAGAATAGATGGACATTAAAAAAATTCACAAAATCATTGGAAGACCTACATGAACTGATACAAAGTAGTAGGCAGAATCAGGAAAACAATGCACACAACAACAGCACTATAGATGGAGAAACAAAACAAAGAAAAACTGAAAGTGAATGCTGTGAAATTATGTTAGCCAAATTTGGCCTGGAAAAAAGAGATAGGAGAATGCACTTATCTCCCTTCTTTTCAGAAATGAGATACTATGAAAAAGGAACACTGCATATTTAATGTTGGACTACTTTAATTAAATGTTTAGTTTTGCTGAAATATATTTATCCTCCTTTGTTTTTATTCTTTGTTATAAGGGAAGGTTCTCTGGGTTGGGTAAGGGGGAAGGATACAGTGAAATACAAAAGAAAAATTTTTTTGAAAGATACCAATAGAATTTTTCATAAATCTTTACCTCAGATTTGTTAACATACCCCTCTTTAATGTGTTAAATGACCAGTACCATGGACAGTTCCAGGGAAGGCAGGGTATGGGGAGGCAATAGGCACTTTCCTGAAAGCTTAGGCTTGAGAAATATGCAGGCTAGGGTGAAGAGTCTCCCCCAATCTTATATCAGCAGAAACAGCAGAAAAAGACCAGATATCCCATCAAGCTATGAGTCTGAATTTAAAGGGGAACAAACACAAAGAAGAATTTTCTCCTAAAGGCTGTCTACCTCAGGGTAATATCCACCAGAAAGGACAACAATAGGAACAGTTAGGTTCAGTGGTTTCCATTTACTCTGCTATTTACTATTAATTTCAGCCCATCAACTACCAAAGATACCAATATTCTGTAAGCACTGTGATATATTACATTGTAACAGTAAAATCACCAGCCTTAAAAGATCCAAGTCCTTGGGGGCAGCTAGGTGACACAATGGATAGAGCACCGGCCCTGGAGTCAGGAGTACCTGAGTTCAAATCCGGGCTCAGACACATAACACTTATGAGCTGTGTGACCCTGGGCAAGTCATTTAACCCCATTGCCTAGCCCCCCCTCCAAAAAAAAAAGATCCAAGTCCTGGTTGTACCACTTATTAGCTGTGTAAGCTGGGGTAAATTATTTAATCTCTGTGCTCAATTTCCCCATATGAAAACGATATAAGAGTACTTATGCTAACTGCCTCTTGGAAATGTTGAGAGACTCAGATGAGGTCATAGAATACTGTCATCTAATCATCACCATCCCCATTTTTTTTTATAGAGAAGGAAACCGAGGCTCAGCAAAGAGAAAGGATTAGTCCAAGTTCACATTTCTAGTAAATGAAAAAGTACTAGGACTCAGGCACACAGGCCTTCTGACCTCAAGTTCTGTGCTTATTCTACCAGGATCATGCTGCCCCTCAGAAAGAGCATGTAGCCATAAAACATTATAAATAAATGTAAGCTATATACTATTATTTCCTTTTTCCATGATTTGACCAATTTCAGTTTTCTTTTCTGACCTCTCTAAGAAAGAAAGTTCCTTCCAGGTAGGGATTTCCACCTCTGAATAACTGTTGGATACCAAGTTAATAACAATTTGGACACCGGTTATGAAAAAATGATAGCTGAGGAGATAGTATCCTCAAATCAAAGACAACAGAGGCCTCAGGAACAACAGGCCATGAAAATTGGACACCCTCCAAGAGAGACTGCTGAATGCACCTATCCAGGAATGAAATATGTTTATATTCACTGGTTCTCCTCCCACACCCCAACATATTTAAATGCAAAGGTTTTCATGTAAACAATATTTGGCTTGCTTCTATTAAGCTTAAGACAAGCTTCCCTGAAATCACCAAGGCACCTAGCCATCAATGCTCCCACCACTGTGATCTAACTCTCTCTGGTACGTGAGCCAATTTGTAGTTACAGGCAGGTATTTGCTTCTTTCCTCTGAAGACTAGTTGCAATGGCTCTAGTCATTAATTGCAGTGTAGGACAAATGCAAAGTCTGGCTTTTTCCTCCTCACTTGCTCCACAATTAATTTTGCAGCTGCTTATGGGTACCTCTGTAGAAGCCACTTAGAATACTGAAGGAGTAAAGACATGGAAGGAAAAGGACACAAAAATAAAAGAACATGTTTCTATTTTGTGGGATAGTCAATCAATCTATAGGCATTGATTAAGCATCTACTATATGGCAGGTACTAGATTAACTACTGGAGATACCCCCCAAAAAAAAAAGGCAAAACCATAGTCCCTGCCTTCAAGGTGCCCCCATTCTAATGGAGGAAAAATGTGCAAGAAATTGTACATGCAAAGTATATACCAAGCAAATGGGAGGTAATGTCAGAGAAAAGTCTTCATAACCTTATCAATTATTCCTATACCATACAGTCTTTGAGGCCCAGACCAAGGCTGATCCTTCATTGCATCCATCATAGAGCTTAGACAAGTGCTTTGCACATTGTAGGTTCTCAATCAAGTCTTGTCGAGTTGGAATGTCGTTTAATCACCTGATGCCTTAGATTAATAATAAACTATTTCACATATAGATGCCTCATCTCCTAGTGATACTGTGCTATTTGATATTAGAAGCCATGTTTTATTACCCACACACATATACACATTATATATGTAGACACATGCACACACATATACCACATATACACACATGTGTGTGTATGTGTATAATTTTACCCAGCCCTGAGCAAAGGACATATAATGCACTCAAATATCTGATAGAATGAACTGGTGTAGGGGGGAGTTCAAATCCCAAATCCCAGCTCTGCCACTTATTCTCTGTATGACTTTGGGTAAGTCAATTAATTTTTCTTTGCCTCAGTTCCCAAGGCTTTAAAATGAAGGACGTTGGACCAGATGGCCTCTAAAATCGATATATCTGTGAAGTGATTGTACAAAGCAAGCAAATTATTGCATTTGGACTTGGCCTGGCCTCTATTCACCGAGTCCAGGGATACATACTGGCCATGTGCCACCACTAAGGCAAAGGATTTAAAGAGAAGACTGGTTTTGAGAATAAGGGCTGGAGGAGGATAGTGGAGCTTGATATCCTTGCTTTCCAGACACTTGGGCAAGACCACCATGCCTAAGCTATTTAGGTCCTGTGAACAGAAATCCTGCCTCACTAGAGGAAGCTAGATAGCACAGTGGATAGCACACTGAGTCTGAGTTCAAACCTATCCTTAGATACTTAATAGTTCTATGATCCTGGGCAAGTCACTTAACCTCTTTCTTCTTCAGTTTCCTCACCTGTAAAACAGAAATAGTAAGAGCACCTACCTCCCAAGGTTGCTGTGAGGATCAAATGAGATATTTGTGAAGTCCTTAGCATAGTTCCTGGCTCACAACAGATGCTGAAAAAAGTCTTATTCTCTTCCCTCTCCCCACCTCAACTACACAAATAGACTTGCCCAGTGTGAAATAGAAAGACACCATTGAAGGACCCCCTAAAAGCTGGGTATCTGCTCAGAGAGCCATCTTGCTTGACATTTTTCTGAACACCTCCATCCTCAACTTCATTTAGTTCATACCTTTATTGCACCCAGGGAGGCACTGCAGTATTGTGTATAGTGAGGCAATCTTAGAACCAGAAAGACCTAAGTTCAAGTCCAGGCTCTAACCCATACTGGTTGTGAGACTCTAGTCATGTCACTTAACTTAGTTCTCTAGGAAACAAGTTGCAGAGAAGGTGCTGATATGAATTTGTAGAAAGGAAATTTCTTCAACAGGAATTTCCCTAGACCAGTAAAATGCCACTTCTAGTCCATATTGCTGTCTTTTGCATATACTTACAAGTGTACCTGTCTCCCTGCTATATGCTCTTTGAGGACAAAGGGTATTTCATTTTGTCTTTGTACACCTAGCCCCTAGCCCATGATAAATAATGCTTTTTGACTGAAAGGCCCTCAAAACACCTCAATAGGTTGGCCATTGATCTACTATAAAAGCTGGGTTACAAAAGAAAGAAACTTAAGCAAATGTCCTTACCAGCTCCCTGCCAAGAACATCTGGGGGAATTGTGGGGCCTACCTAATACTGGGAGTTGATGCCTAGTCCAAGGAAAATGAGTACATTGATGTTAATTTGCTATGATCCATTTTAATATTCTGATTAAAGTTGGGGTTTTTTTTAGGTTCCTTTTAGTGGAAACACTTCAGCATTAAAGGACAAAGGAGAGGTTTTCTTAGCATAGGATGGGAGTAAAATTGAGGGCACAGACTGTGATTTTTTCTTTGTGTCCTCAGTGTTTAGCTCTGTGCCTGGCATATAATAAGCACTTAATAAGTGCTGGTTAATTGGATAATCTACACAAACCTCTAGACCAGGGTCAGAACTGAGGACACTACCCACAAAGAGATCAAGCCAAGGAAGGTCACAGTAGATATCACAGGTATCACCCTCCTTTGACCCTGCAACATAGTCTAGCCATTTTTGTCCCTTGAACCTTTACCCCCCATAATTAGAAAAGTGGGGATCAAAAAGGTCTCAAGTTGCTCTAGCTGATACCTCAAAGCACCTTCTGGTATTGAGTGGTACACATGGCAGGTGGGGTAAATATCTGATTGATAGCATGTATCCTGAACCTTCCTACTAAAAAGGGCCAAGCATTGCAGATCAGCCGGGTGAATGTCTTTCCATTTTTTACATGTTCCAACTCATATTATAAAAAGTTATAATATCTGCTTCCCTATAATTTCCATCCACTGGTTCTAATTCTGCTTTCTGGATATACATCAAATAAATTCAAATCCCTCTTCTATGGAATAATTCCTCAAATATTTGGATATAACAATGTTGTCTCCTCACACTAGATGTCTCCTTTTCTAGAAATCCAGCTCTAGTTCCTTCAATCACTGAGATAGTAGCATGATACAAAGGAAAGAAATAAGTATTTTAAGCACTTACTATGTGCCAGGCACTGTGCCAAGTGCTTTACAAATATTAATTCATTTTCCTAACAGCAATCCTGTGATGTAGGTGCTATTATTATCTCCATTTCACAAGTAAGGAAACTGAGGAAAATAGAGATTGAGTGTATGATGTATGTATTTTGTGTTATATAATATATATACATATATATTTACATTTTGTGTTGCTGTGTGTGTGCATAATTATATGAAATATATGTGTGTGCATACATATATGTGTGTATATATCATTGCACTAGAATCACGGTTCTGTTACTTGGAACGCATGTGACCCTGGACAAGTCACTTACTATGTCTGCACTTCAGTTTCTTCAGCTATAAAATCAGAGGGAGTTTAATATATGATCTCTAAATCCAAGATCTAGGAAATATTCATCACAGACAACTCTTTCAACTCCCTTCACTGTCTTGGTCATCCTTATTGATAAACTAAAGCTTATTCAAGTTTCCCTATAAAATGAAGTGCCCAGAATTGTATTTAATACTCCACTTGTACCCTAACCATTTATAACAAAACTGTTATCTCTCTCATTCTACCCAGTACACAGTTTTTGATGTAACCCAAGACCATATTAGCCATTTTTTTTTGCATCCATACCATAGTCTTGACTCAACCTAAGCTTAAAAATTATTTATAAAAAAACCTTGTCTCTCATTACTTTATGCATTCTTTTCATTTGTTAATTTAGTCAATAAACAATTTCATGCATTTAGAGATAGAGGGAACCTCAGAATTCATCTGGTGCAACCTCATAACTGTATAGATGAGAAAAAAGAGAAAAAAGGTAAAATAACTTGACTCATACACAAAGTGGCAAAGCCATAACTCCAGACCTCACTGACTTTTCCATTGTTTCACACTAAGTTCTTGGGCTTTTAAAGATCTCCAGAATCTAGCTCCTTCCTACCTTTCTAGTCTTCTTATACTTTGCTCCATCATCCTCCTAATCTATGATCCAATCACACTAGCCACCTTTCTATTTTTCAAACAGGACATTCCATCTCTAGAATCCATTCCTTTTCACTGGCTATCTCTCCCATGCCTAAAATGCTCTCCTTCATTGTTTCCCCCTTCTGGCTTCCTTCAAATCTAAGCTTAAATCCTACCTTCTGCAAGGATATTTTCTCACACCTCTCTCCAACTGCTAGTGCCTTCCCCTCTGAGATTACCTTGATATCTGTTAGTGTGCAGTCTCCCCCACTAGATGTGAGCTCCTTGAGAGCAGGGATTGTTTCTGCCTTTCTTTGTATCACTGGTGCTTTGCATAGTTCTTGGAATATGGTAAACATTTGTTGACTGACTGATAAATCTAGACTCCAGAAGAGACACAAAGATAAATAAGATATGGTTTCTATCCTCTAAGAATTTACCATCTAGGAAGAGAAAAATAAGACATGTGCGGATAAGTATAATTCAAATTACAATATAGTGAGATCATATAGTAATATATATCTACATACACACACATTACATATATAATATGGATATATTATATATACATTACACACACACATATATATATATGTATATATATATACACACACACACATATATATATATATTATATATAATATAAACAAAATGTGTATATGGAATATACTATGCTATCCAGAGTCATAGTAGTGTGACAGAGCCATCTGCATTCAAGATCAGATGTGGGTTCAAGTCTTGCCTCTGATACATATTCTGTCTGTGATCCTGTGCAAGTCACTTAACCCAATTCCCTGGTCAAGCAACTCTAATTTGCAAAGCAGATGCCAATCCACATGGATGGGGAAAGTGTCCTGAATAGGAGACCTCCCTATACTATTATTAAACACAAGTCCAGTTCAAAATAAGAAAATATTATTAGACAAGGGAGAAACCAGGAAAAACTTCATGGGGAGGCAGCTTTTGTCAAGTAAGCTGATAAATCACACCTTCCCAATTCTGTACTTGAGTAGCTGATTTATATCTTTTCAACAAAAGCATGGGATTTTACACTTATTCCAATTAGATTTCATCTCATTAGTTTTAGCCTATGTTTTCAGTCTCCCCATATAATTTTAAATTTTGATTTCACTAACATAGAGAATCCTTTCCAAATATGTTAAATTAGCAATTTTTCCCCAAGTCTTGGATGAAAATATTGAAAGGGACAGAGCCAAGGACAAAGCCCTCCAGAATTCCAGAACAGACCTCCCTCCAAGTTGACATTGATCATTCATCAACATGACATTCTTTTAGATTTCTGAACCACAAAGACCAGTGAAGTCAAGGGAAGTCAGTTCAGGTTCAATGGATAAGCCTTCCTTCTGCTCCTTAAAAGCACTCCAAGCTTAGGCAGTGTACAGAAAATCCTCCAGTCCACAGGCTATGTTTATCTGACCTTCTTTCTCCATTGTTTTCTAGACCTCTCTCTCTCTCTCTCTCTCTCTCTCTCTCTCTCTCTCTCTCTCTCTCTCTCTCTCTCTCTCTCTCTCTCTCTGTCTCTCTCTCTCTCCCTCTTAAAACTGGGTAGCCTTATCTCACCCAGCTGGAAGGGCAGTGGCCTCTCATAGGCATAATTCCACTGCTGATCAGCACAAGGGCTCTTATTTTTTCCCTTTCTGACCAAAGCCAGTTTGCCTCTCCTTAGGCAGCCTAGTTAACCCCTGCTACTGAAGACTTACCATATTGGTGAGCTTAATGCTTAGTACACTGCAACTCAGAACTCTCCAGCTCAAGCTATCAATAAGCCTCAGCTTCCCTGAGCAGCAGGGATGGATTATAGGCACATGCCACTGTCTCCAGCTGCTAAGCGCTATACAGCTTTTTCCATGCATGTTTCTACACCCTCCATAGGATAGCGAACACCTGCCATGTGTGTCCAATAAATATCAACTAACATATAGATTTAAAGAACTACAAGAGATCTCCAGCGTCATCTGGTTCAATCTCCTTTTACAAATGAAGAAACTGGATCCAAAAGAAATTGAACAGTTTGCCTAAGATTGGGCAGCAAAAGCTGGAGCTGACTAGATTTCCTAACTTCCAGTCCAATATTCTTCCAATTATGTCACGTTACCTATTGACTTCTTAAAATTAATTTCAATTAATAAGCATTAATTTTCTCTCTTCTCTTTCCCACCTCTTCCAACCCCCACGAAAGAAAAAGAAAGAAAATGTAACAAATATGAATCATCAAGAAAACAAATTCCCATGTTAAACATGTCAAAAAAATATGTCTTATTCTCCATCTTGGGTCCATCACTTTCTGTCAGGAGGTGGATTTTATACTTTATCAGTTCTTTAGAATCATGTCTGGCCATTGTATTGATCAAAGTCAAAAAGAAACTTAATACAATGCCTCAAAAATTACCAAATTGTGCATACCCTTTGATACAGCAATACCTCTACTAGTCCCCTGCCCCAAATAGATAAAATGAAAAGGATTCACACACAGTAATATTTAGAGCAGGTCTTTTTGTGGTGACAAAGGTCTGGAAACTATAGACGTACCCATTATTTGGGGAATTTGAACAAACTGTGGTACATAGCTATAGACTACTATTCTGCTGTAAGAAATAATGAAATGTAAGGTTTCAGAGAAATCTGGGAAGACCTATATGAATGGATGCAGAGCAAGATGAGCACCTATTTACTTTTTGTCATTTTTTTCTCTTCACAAATAAGTCTTATTTTCCTCTGAAGGAACTGACTATACCATATTAGGAAAGGCTATTTCCTATGGTGGAAATAATGTGGAGTCAGAGGACTTGGGTTCAAATGCCAATTCTGCTTCTTTACTGGTGAGACCATGAGAAAGGAATTTTATCCCTCTGGGCCACCAGAGGAATAAATATATAAAAAAATATATAACAATAAATATATAACAAGAGGGTTGCATATATGATTAAGATAAGGATTTAGAAATCAAGCTCTACATTCCACAATCCTATGACTATCACTACTCTGTCACTACCCTGTACTTCTCATTTTCTGGTCATCATTCCCATGGTGTAGCTCACTATATTGCTGACCACGTTTATGACCAGGATGGGAAAGAACACACAATACCAAATTCATGGCCAAGTAAGAACAGGATGAAGCTGCAGACAAGGCAAAGCACTGACCCTTTCTGTAATAAGTCTTCAAATATCATCAGTCATGGGCCTAGCCAGCTTTCAGAAGACTCTGTTTCTATATGAGACAGGCAAAGACATGTTCCAAATAAGACTTTAGATTTGGGAAGTCTGAGATCCTCTACCTGTATCTGCTAGGTTGTAATCTCATTGAATTGGAAGCTGCTAGCAGGTAGGGATGTATCTTATTCATCTTTGCACATAGCAAAAGGCTCAGTAAATGTGTGCCAAATTTAATACCTTACCCAGTCAACCAACTTCCAACACATAATACTGGTCTACAACTGCCACCTAGCCTTTTTACCAATCAGTTTTTACCCATGTTAAAATGACTGGATCTGTTCTTAGCATCTCCTGGCTCCAAAAGCAATATAAGTAAGGACGAGTGAACTACCATCTGCAAAGGGTCTTGAGGTCACTGGCTTAAAGAAGCCCTGAGCACAGAAGATTATAAATCATGTTCTGACATGACCATGAACAGCACTTCCAGGATAAGGTTTCCTAAAGGAGCAACCAGGAATTTGCCTGAAAGGTCTGTGTGGTAATATATGAAGCCATTGACTTTCTAAGTTCAAAGGAGGGAGCAGCAACAGTTCAAATCCTGAATTCCTTCAACAGAACATCTACAATATATACAGAGTTAGCTCTAGGTCCTAGGCACCTAGAGGGACCCTGAGGTATAAGACATGGGTGACCTCAACTGGTTTACAATCTCCCTCAGGCATCAAGCCACACATAAGTGTTTCAGCTCCAATATTTATTAGTTGTGTGGTTATGGACAAGTCAGTTAACCTAAGTCTTAGTTTCTTCCCCTTTAAAATGGAGGAAATAATATTTATGATACCTACCTCACACAGTTATTGTAAGAAAAGTACTTTATAAATTTTGAAATTCTATGTGCGTAATAATTCTATGAGCCAGTTAGTATTAGCCATCATTTAAGTGTCAAATTGAATGATGCAGATAAGAGGTCTAGGAGAATGAAAAAAGGGGAAGTTTACTGTGGCCTGCATTGTGGACTTCTTCAGGAAGTGGCATTTCATTTAGGTCTTTGAGAATGACTATTCATTCTTTAGAATTTAGAGAAGTAGAGAGAGTACTCAAAGCAAGCCAGAGTGTAAACATAGGCTCAGGGGTAGATGGTAATATATCTTGTTTCCCTTTCACAAACATAAAAAAAAAAATTCTTTACATTCATTATCCCCATTTTCTCACCTCCCACTCACTTCACAAACCCTTGCCATTTGGCTTTCAACCTGACCACTCCACTACAATAGCTTTCTCCAAGGTTACCAATAATCTCTCAACTTCTAAATCCAATCCTTATCCTACTTAACTTCTCTGTAGCTTTTGACAGGGTCAACCTCTCCTTTTCCTGGACATTGGGAATATAGTGTGTATGTGTGTGTGTGTGTGTGTGTGTGTGTGTGTGTATACACATACATATATATACATATATACACATATATACACATGTATGTATGTATGTATACATACATACACACATATATATAGACAGCTATAGAGCAGATGAGATTGAGATGAAAGAGAGACAGAGATAAAATGGAGATAGAGATGATAGCAATAAAGATGATAGAGATATCCTCCTCTTTCTACTGAATTCCAGCTTCATATTACCAACCGTTAGTCATGTTTTGTAGGCAACTCAAACTCTTATCTCAAATGAACTCATCCCTACTCCAATCCATTCCTACTCCAAATTTCCCGATTTATGTTGAGTGCGACATTGTCCTTCCAGTCACTCAAGTATACAACCATGGAGTCATCCATGACTCTTCCCTTGTCCACAAGCTCCATATTCAATCAGTTATCAAGTCCTGCACCTACTACTCTTATAGCCTCTATGACATTCGTCCTCTTATTTCCACTTATATACTCTCTATCCTAGCTCAAGTCCTCCTCTCATTTTGCCAGGACTATTTGGATAGCTTCTTGATTACTGCTGTTCACTCCACATATGCAAAGCTACCAAACCCAGTCATGTCTGCTTTCACGATTCTTCAATACTTCTCCTTTTCTCCATTCACACAGCTACCACCAAAGTTCATGTCTTCATCACTTCTCACCTAGACAACTGCAATAACCTCCTAATTGTTCTCCTTACCTCCAATCTTTCCTCTCCCCTATCCATCCTCTACACAGTTTCCAAATTATAATTCTTAAAGCACTAATCTGACCCCTACATACACACACACACATACACACACACACACACACACACACACACACACACACGCATGCATGCACGCACACACAGACACACTCTGAAAAATCTGTTGTGGTGCCCTTTTGCCATGATGGAACAAATACAAGCTCCTCAGTCCAGCCTTTAAAGTCCTCCATAATGAATCAAGTATTTACCAAGCAACTATTATGTGCCAGGTCCCTTGCAAGGTGCCATGAGTACAATGACAAAAGAGAAACAATTCCTGTCCTGTGACTCCCATTTGTCTTCCCAGTATAATTTCATATTATTCTTCTTCATGCAAATTTCATATTTCAAATTTCACATTACCTGCATATTCATATTACCATTTGATCTAGACACCCATATTCAATATTCTATCACCAGCCCTTGCGCCTTTACACAAGTGGTCTCTTACGTCTGGAATTCACAAAATATTTAACTCCATCATATAGATTCCCTGGCTTCCTTCAAAGCACAGCTCAGGTTAACTCTCCGATAAAGGCTCTTTCCAACCCCTTCACCCATTAGTACTTTTTCCTTTTTGAAATTATTTCATGGTACTTTATATATAAATGCATACATATATCTCTCAGTAGAGAGCCCAAGGCTTTGTTTATTTTGCCTTATCCTCATTGCCAACAATGCCTTTTGCAAAGAATAGGCATTTATTAAGTATTTGTCAGATTGGATTACAGAGTATGCTGGGGGAGGGGATGGTGGTCAAGCTAGTGTAGAAAGGGAAAGCTGAGGATATTGAATACTAGAAGGTAAGGCTGGAAAACTAGATATTCTTCCTAGTGGCCTGGCATCAGGAAATTTGCCTCACTTGCTTTGGAAGGTCATCTAACCCTTTCTGTGTCACATGTCCTCTATGTGTTTTTTTTTTCCTGGCACTGTCACTAGGAAATATAAAAAACTGTCTTCTGTTATGACTCACCAGATCTTTGTGTCTTGGAAGCACAGACACATTGAAATCTCTAGTTATCAATGAAGACACACCTTAAGTATACTCTGCCCTGGTCTCTGAATTTGGCTTCTATTAAGGAACAATAGGACACCCTGGTGACCTTGACCTTATTTTGCTATCCAAGTCAGGAATCATCAAAATCCAACAATATTTCCCTTACCTGGGAAACTGAAATAGAACAAGCATAGCTGAGGATATCTCTAGAATAAACAAATCCAAGGAAAATTCAGGTCTCTAAAATTTTAAATAGTTCTTCATTGCTCATTGAAATAAAGTGAAATCGGGGCAGCTACATGTTGCAGTGGATAGAGCTCTGGCCTTGGAGTTAGGAGGACCTGAGTTCAAATCAGGCCTTTGACACTTACTAGCTATGTGACACTGGGCAAGACACTTAGCCCCGATTGCCTCACCAAAAAAAAAAGTGAAATCCCCACAATTTAAGCTCAATCTACCTTCCTAGCCTTATCTCTTGCCACTCCCCTAATAGTGCCCTACATTCCATCCATACTTTGTTTCACCTATTTCTTTACTCACCTTCCCTTCACATGGAATGTCATCTCAACACCCAGCTCAAAATTCTATGTTCTGTATGATTCCTTTGCTGATTTCCTAGTTACAAGGGCTTTCTCCTTCCTATGAATGCCTTTGTTTACAACAAATCACATATAATCTTGTATTGTCTACATGTCGTAGCTCTCCAAATAGACTTGAAGTTCCTCTAGGATAGGGACTATACTTTATGTGTCTCTGAATCACCATTATTTCCTAACACAGTCTCTTTCACACTATGAGTACTCACTAAAGGTTTATTGGATGAAAGATGGAAGAAGCAAAGCAACAAAGCAAGTAAGGCTAACAGGAGGTACTAATCTTAACTAGGAATGCCTCCCTTTTTGATATAAAAGGCAATATTTTATCCATTCTAAATCTGTCACTCTCAGAATGAGAGACACAGAAGCAGGAAACCCAAATAAAACCAGAATTGCTCAGTCTACTGGGATGTGGGGATATAGCATACAGAGAGCTGATTTTATACATGTTAATTTGAGAGGAAGCAGGTTTACTCAATAGGAAGTCAACTTCAGAGTCAGAAAATCTGGGTTCAAGTAATACCTCTAATACATGTTGGCTTTGAGACCCTGGGCAAGTCATTTAATCTCTCAATGGCTGAGTCCATTTTCTAAGACTAGCATCTTTCCCTCCTCCTGACTTTAACAGCTGCAACTCCTGAGTGTCTCCATGGACACCAAGTGCAACACAATACAACCCAGCTCAGGGTGAGTAATAGCCACCAGCTAAGATGCCCAACATCCCCATCTGCCATCAGGAGCAACCTTGAGCATACACAGCAAGGCAGATCACGACTGGGATCAAACTTCCCATGGGGGAAAGAGGCCCAGTGGATGCCTTTGACATTCTAGAAGGGCAATACCAAGAGGCCTAAGGAAGTGGCACCAGAGAGGAGATTCTTCTTTCTCTAGTTCCAAAGAGGGTTCCTGGTTAACAGACAACCCGTTCTATATGCTGCTGGCTAAGCTGCATTGCAGCATTTCACTGATGCTGTTTAAACATCATCGGTGGTGCAATTCCCATCCTATTGCTACCTCCTCTGCAGCACAATCTCAGTCTGGTCAGTATCTGAAACATTTACTAAAGCTCCATGGTTATAACAAAGCTTTACTAATCCAGGCTCATTTTTGTTTAATAAAAAGGAAAAGTGAAAGAAGGAAGGAAGGAAGGAAGAAAGGAAGGAAGGAAGGAAGGAAGGAAGGAAGGAAGGAAGGAAGGAAGAAAGAAAGAAAGAAAGAAAGAAAGAAAGAAAGAAAGAAAGAAAGAAAGAAAGAAAGAAAGAAAGAGTACCTCTTCTTTAAATTGGATTTTAACACGTACTAATTCTTAACCCAGAAGAACTATGAAAGACAGGTAGGTAAATATTACAGTCTCCATTTGAAAGATGAGGACCCCAAAGTCACATAGTTAATCATCATCAGAGCTAAGATTCAAACCTGTATACCCTAGGTTTAAGTCCAGCACCATACCACATCTGATCATGAAGGCAACCACTACCCTAAATTATTAAGAAGCTTGAAATGGGAGTATTTCTAAAGAAATTATATCTACTTTCTCTGCATAAACTACACCCACTATTCTCTAAGCTTCTTTCTCCTTCATTCTCTGCTGGACATGGAAGGGGTGGGGGGAGGAAGAAGCAGCATAGATGACTAGGTCATAAGCAGAAAAGAAAAGGGCCGAGGTGGAGGATTCAGATCCAGGAACGATGAGTGATATGCTGAGCACAGCAAGTAGATTTGCCCAAGTAGGGCAGAAGTTATTTGTTGGGAAGTTGTTGAAATCAGGGTGTCTAGGAAAGGCAGGGCCAGATTCCAGGGGACCTTAAAAGTCAGAGCAGTTTGGGCTGGTTGCTGTAGGCAACAGTAAACTGCTATGGGTTTTTCAGCATGGAGGGCTATGACAAAATCACTATTATAGAAAGGTTATGCTGACAGTGAGTCACGGATTTCACTGTAGTGGAGAAGATGAGCCTAGAAGCCCCAGTAAGAATAGATGGCAGCAACGGAGTGAGCCTCAGTGATAGCCAGTATCCTGGAGGTAGCAGTAGACCAGAAGAGGGCTGGCCAAAGGAGAGTCACTTCAAAGCTTAACTGCTAACAAAGCATTTTCCAAGTATTAGTCCTCTGGGACTGATTTAATGAACAGAAGAAGAAAAAAAAAACATCTCCAATGAGCTGCATTATTTGCACGCAAACAATTGATTGGATCAAGTCCTTAAGAACTGTTTGTTCTTTCAAGTAGATTAAAATCACCACTTGCAATTTAACATAAGCTTTCCCTCAATTAAATATTTTCTCCATAGATGGACCAAAGAGTGGTTTCAGCACAGTCCTCATTGAAATCATGAATCTGAAGTTAAAACGATTTGTTATAGCACCTGGACATATTGAAAACAATCCTAGAGAAATCAAAAGTACTTTGAACTCTGTGGGAAGCAGCGAAACCGCCCATGGGCTATTTGTTCACATCATTAAGTGACACAGCTCAGAGAAAGTCAATGCTGCTGACTCCAGTGATCAATTTTATTTTGACTGCTTTGCTATGTCATGAAAATGAAAATCATGTTAGGCTAGGTTCATGAGCCACGTCTTACAGGTAGCTTTCCAGACAACTATCTCCACAGTCGATGGAGTTGTTTTCTCTCCTTCATCTCCATTTTGTTTTTCATTTTTGGACCACTCCTGTGACTTCATTTGTATAGGGTACTCCTAGTGAGAAAGCTTGACCAGTGGAGAACATCTACCAATACAATTCATTGTTTTAGAAGTTGTCTGGGACACTGACGGATTAAGTGACTTTCCCAGAGTCAAATGGTCAACATCTGTAAGAAGGACTGAACTCAGGCGTTTCTGATTCTGAGACTGGCTGTTTATTCACTCAATCACACTATCTCTCAAATGTATCTGTATACATATTGTGGACCCACACTCCAATAGTCTTTTGGACAAAAAGGGCTTTTTAAAATTTTGCTTCTCTATTCTAATTGCTAGCACAGTTCTTCAGTGAGGGGAAAAAGTGTGCTTTATAATTTGTAGAGCACTTTAGTTTTATACCATTTCATTTGATCTTAACAAAATAGCCCAGTTAGGCTATTGCTACTTTATTGTCCCCATTTTACAGTTTTACAAATGAGGATACTGAGCTGAGACATTAAATGATTTATCCAGGATCACATAGCTAGTGTCTGAGGTGGGATTTCAATTTGAATCTTCCTAACGCCAAGTCTAACACTCTATCCATCACACCAAGCTGCTGCATTGAAATCCTAAAGTCTTGAAGTTTTCCAACTCAAGGCATCAACTACTCAAGTCCCCTATCTAGGAAGAAAATAGTGCTTGAGTCATCCCATTCTCACAAATAAAGGCAGACCCAGGCTTTGGCACTGCACACTGTCTTTATGGCATGACCCAGATTATCCAAGACTGTAGCCCCTCCTGAGTAGAGGGGAGGCTTTTTTTGGGCCTGACTTATTCGCATTTGTGTAGGAAACTGCCTAAAGTAGGCCCACCCTATCCCCCTCCATAGCTCTCAGAGCTCTCAGACCTCTAGGACTGAAGTGCTCATAGACATCACAATTGCATGGCCTACTCACAAGTTTCCATCACTACAGAACTGCTTCTCTGCAGGCCACACAGAACTGAAGGCACAAAGCCCCAGCGGGTCTTATGTCTTTCACCTCCAAAAGCATGCTAAACAGCTTACCAAGCAGCATCAGATTCATTAACAACTCATCAGCTCTAATTGGCTGCGATTCAGCGGGCTGAGGCCTGGGTGGAATTCCATTTAGGTGGGAGGCTGAAGCCCAAACCACCCAACAACCCTGCTCCAGGCCTCAAAAGAAAGGAAATAGGTGAATGAATTAAAAGCAGGGGAAGGGGGAAGTATGGTAATTGGCCCTTTGGAGAGATTACCTTTTGAACTGAGTCAGACTCCTTCCAGGAGACTTCCGTATCTAGGGCATTACTGCTTAGGCACCCACCTTATCCAGCTTGCTGCAAGGGCAGGGGCCCTATAGGTTCTGTGATTAGGACCCAGGACAATTGCAACAGATGAGATGGCCCAGGGTTTAGTTGCTCTGCCCCTTGCCCTTCCAAACTAGAAAAGCATTATTAAGCATTCACCAATAGTCAAGGGGCCTAAACTGAAACTCAGATGAGCTGTCACAGTTGATGGAGTGAGATGTAAGGGGCAAAGACCAAAGACCACAACTCTGGCAATCATTTTTACTATGGGTATGAGACAGTATATTGTAATGATTTTGTATAGAGTACTGGATTTGAGTCAAGAAGGCCTGAATTTTGTGTGACCCTGGACAAGTCATCTAACCTGCTATTATTGTTGTTGTTGTTGTTTGGCAGCTTTTCAGTCTTATCCTACTCTTCATGACCCCATTTGGGGTTTCCTTGGCAAGGACACTGGAATGGTTTGCCATTTCCTTCTCCAGCTCATTTTACAAATGAGGAAACAGGGGCAAGAAGGTTTAAGTGACCTGTCAAAGGTCACATAGCTAATAAATGCCTGAGGCCTGATTTGAACTCAAGAAGATGAGTCTTCCTGACTCTAGGCCTGGCAGTCTATCCACTGTGTCATCTAGCTACCCCCACCTAACCTTTCTGGGCCTCAGTTTCCTCGCTTATAAAATGAAGGGGTTGGGCAATTCCATGACACTTGTAACCCACACAGAATCCCTTGGAGAATATTGGTGTTAAAATGATAGGCTTTTGTTTCAAGAAGAAACTCAGGGGATGATTAAAAAGTATTAGGTATTCCTCTCCAGGCTCTACTCCTAACTCTCTAAACTTTCTCCACCATGCTACAATAGTCTCTTCAACCACTCCACTCTATGGGGTGGTCTCTGACTCATTGGTCATTTCCTCCCAGAACCATTTTAAGGAAAGTGGACAACCATATCTTCATTCCTACCAAAGTTCTACTCTTGACTGCCTGTCTAGACATTCCCTACGATGCTCCCGTGTGGCACCTCCCTCTTCCCCCCCTTTTCAGTTTTACGTATTGTCTTCCCCCCATTCGAATGTAAGGCAAGAACTGTATTTCTTCTTACTTATATTTGTAGTCCCAACACTTGGCATAGCGTCTTGTTTAATAAGTGCTTGTTGACTTAAGCTAGTGTTCGATAAACGTCTGTTGATTTAACAATTTCTCAGTCAGATCAACCTACTTATTGTCCATTAATAGTGACTATCCAAGACACATATATTGATGGATCAATTCTATGGGTTGTCCATCCAACTGCATATCAGAGTCTGAACAATTTTCGACAGCTCTAACTGTTCCAAAGTTTTTCCTGACAACAAAGTCAAATGAGGCCTCTTTGCAACTTCCATGCATTACTACTTTTTCTGCCCTATGTAACCAAACAGAACAAATTTAAACCCTCTTGCCCATTTCTAGACCTGCAAATACTTGAATATAGCTATTATGTCTTCTCTGAGGTATCTTTTCTCCAGGCTAAATAGACCCAGTTACTTCAACAGATCCTTATATATCAGGGACCCAAAGCCGTGTCCACCATATTGGTTGCCCTCCTCTGGATGTTCTCCATCTTATCAATGTCATTCTTAAACTTTGAATTAAACTGAACACAACACTCTATATGAGGTCTGGGTAATACAACAGGCCTATTGTCTCCCTACTGCTGGAAGCTCTTCTTCTCTTACAGTAGCCCAAGTTTAAATCAGCTTTGTGACAGTGACATCACACTGATGATTTTTTTCAACTTGCAGTTCACACACACACACACACACACACACACACACACACACACACGCACACACAATTTTTTAAAGAACAATTGATATTTATCCATGCCTCCTCCATCTTATACTTGTGAGATTATTTTTTTGTATCTCTATTAAATATCATCTTATTAGATACAACCCAATGTTCTATCCTCACAAAGTCTTTTGGATGCTGACTGTCATCTAGTGTGTTACCTCCCCCTTATAGATTTATGTCATCTAAAATTTGATGGAAATATAAACTACAGCATTTACCCTCAATAAGATTTTCCAGGTAGAGTGACAAGGCAACTCATGCTTTCTTAAACCTTCATGAGGAATGTCATCAATGAGTATATAGATTATTTTCATTAAGATTTTATAGAGATAAGAAAGTAGATATAGGGTTGAATAGTTAAAGTTTTTCTTTCCTCTCCTCCCCCACCCCCTGCTTTGTGAGGGGCAATAATTAGGCCTGTGATTTTTTTAAAGTATTTTCCCTTTTACAGAAATCTTAATAATCAATCTGCCAATACTTTAAAAACTCTTTCTTCCCTATCATGGATCTTATCTGTATACATGAAATCTAGTCTAGCTATGATTCCTTATCTTTTTTAAAATTTATTTAGTGCCACTTCTACATTCTCAGACCTCTAGGGTTGGGGACTATGATGCTAGAGTGTAAATGTGGTAACCCTCTGCCATTAATAAAGAAAAGAACATGTTATAGAAATCTTGATAAAACTTTTTCCATTTTTATCTGATTATTGTTCTACTTCCAATTCTATCCTTACATGCCCTCAAGCTGATTTTACTTATTTGGGTCTTTTGCCAAGCTTCTGTAAACTTGTTTTGCTCTCCACTACTTCTTAATGTTTTATGGGTAATAGTGTTCATAATCTTCCATCATCCTTTTCTATAAGATTTTATAAATGGTGTATCTTCTAAATCAGGGTTGTTTTTATCTGACATAACCACCCAATTTCACTCAAATCAATTGTTTATTTACTGAGATGGTTTCTAGGCTTTTTTTGCCACCTCCCTGTGATAACTGATTTTCAATGGTTGTAATTCCCTAAGCAATGGTAATAACCTATATGAAGATCTGTTCTCTTTTCTAGTGATGTCAACTTCAAATTGAAAGGAAGGTGAATTAAACCATACAAAAGAATCCCTGAGGACAGCATACTGACTTAGAAAAAGACACATATTAACATTATTCATGTTCTATTATATTTATATTTATCTTGTTAAATGTTTCCCAATTACATTTTAATCTGGTTCTGCTGAGCTAGAGAATACTGAAAGGGACATGTATGTTTGACACCTCTACTTTCATCCATTACTTATTTTTCTAGCATCATTGTCTCGTCATATTGGAATCATACCAATTATGTACCAAATCTTCTCAAGCCCTATACGTTTGCAGAGCTTCCTAAATCATTGTGTTCCATAATCATTCAGAAGAGTTTGACCTATAACCGTCCACACAGTAAACTATAAGTGAATGAAGAATGACAATTGGCCAGGTTATGATGCGCAATTGGATTGGCAACCCATAGAGTGGTTTATTGGCATAAATGTTTTGAGCAGTCACTAATACTAGATGATGAGATGGGCCTAAAGTTGACAGGAAGAGGTTAGTGGATTGGTCTCCCTTTGAGAAATTGTCCAGTGCTTTAAATAACCCCAAATTTCTCCCTGAAAGAAAGGTCCTTGATTTTCAATAACATTCTTCCTAATATGGCTAAAAACCATAAAATTACATAGTTGCCGAAAAACTCAAGGTACAGGTCACCTAAAGGTAATGAAGAAGCACATGACAAACTACAGCAAATTAACAATAAAGAATTACATAGAAGTGACAGAATGAATGTCATTAGAGACATGCGAGACTAAAAATAACAATAACAAGATGGACTAATCATAGAAGAAGAGTTCCATAGTGATAGATAACTAATGAATATCCACATTCAAGGAATGTGCCCCTTCCTTCCCTCCTAATACATTGGGAAGGTGATATATGGAGGACTTATTGGAGGAAATGGACAAGAATTATTCATGATAAACAGGTTTGAATGGGTCATGTACCATTGGAGAGAGTATCCACAGTAAGGAGATTTTAAAATCCATTGAAGTAGTAGACAAGCATCTTCTTGCTTTTTTTTTCTTCTAATTTGGAATTGACTTTGATCTTTGCCCTAAGAAGTTGGTGTTCTGACTATACACAGACAGCTGATTCAGAAATGACTCCCACATCGGCAACCAGTCATTTCCTGTCTGTTAAAATAGAATCAATTTAATTTTTTTTTTATGTTATTTGTTGCTCACCAAGGGCCTCCTGCTTTTCTTCTTGAAGAATGTGTTCATGACCTATAGGCATCATTCAACAAGCATTTTCAAAGTGCTTGCTGTATTCCAGAAACTATGCTACTGTGCGCTGTGGGCACAAAGAAAAGGGGAGGATGTTCCTCTAATTCTCTACAGACTTTAGCCTCTCCAATTTCTTACATAAAACCATGCTTTGTAACACATTTTTCACCATCCTCCTGTACTCCCATTTGCATTGAAGTAATTCTGATTAGAAATTATTTACCGTATCATTTTCTGCAAAAACAAACACTATGGTACAATAAGATAAATTTCAAATATTTTCATGGCAATATTTTTGCAAGCGTTTATGAAGAGCATGTAATGTCATATGATCAAGCTTCCCAAGAAATTCTGTTTCTTGTTGCCTTTTGACACAGGACATTATTTATCTTTCCCAGGAGAACTCATGAGCTATCCTTCCATCTAACTGCAGTTTTCTTTTATCTCATGGCTTCATTTATAGCACGAATTCAAGACTGATATGATTCACTGGTTCAAGGAGTATGTCCACTTGTTCTTCACTCATATTTAGAGTATTATCAGCTAAGTTGCTGTTTATAGAAAGTCTAAAAATTGTGTGGTTCTTCACACCCTCTGCCTCTTCCTGCACCTCCACACTGCCATAGTCACTGCAAAAGCTGAAGGGGGTTGTACAGGACTGAAGTTCATGTTGTATTTTCCAGTGCTTTGTGAGTTGGTGGTCACGTCCAAAGTAGCAATCAACAAGTATCCAGCCTACTGGACCATGATCCTCTCTGTACTTAACTGAGTTGTCTCTCAAAAGCTGAGTCTAGTGCTAGCTAGACCCACATTTGAAGCCTTTATAGCATGGTCAGTAGAAGCTGTCAGAACTTTTGTTCCAAGAGCAGAGCTTTAACCTCTGCATTAAAATGAGACATCAGAATAGAGCTTTGTAGAATACATTCATATCAGTATAATGAAATATAATTGCACCATTGGAAATGACAAATGTGAAGAATTCTGAGAAACATATGGGAAGGCTTCTACAAAGCGATGCAAAGAAAGTAGGATCAAGACAACAACATACATAATAACCATAGTAATGTCAGTGAAAGCAACACTCAAATATAACTGATCTCAAATTAAATAAAAGGAGCTATCTATTTTGGTCTCCAAACACAGATTATGAAAGATCCCTTCATTCTCAAAAGAAAGCAGTGAGGGTAAGGGCAGGAATGAGGGAAGAATAACAGTATGAAGTGTTGTATATACATTGTTAGCTGTATAGGTTGCCATATAGGTTGATTTTGCATAACTGCTTTGTGTTTGTTATTAATTTTCTAGGTTATGAGAAATGGTTCTACTTGCAGAAGGGATATATTGGGAAATGACTAGTATCATATAGTTGTTCTTGTTTTTTTTAAGGAAAAAATAGAAAAGAAAGAAACCTAACTTAACCTAACCTAACAACTTCCTACTCAACTCTTTCATAAAATCATCTCTGATCCTTCTAATTGGGTGTAATCTCTTCCTCCTCTTAATCCCAGTAGCACTTTCTACCTTTATTGTGGCATACTTTTGCCATATTCTATCACATATCACAGTTATTTATGTCTTTGTATTGCTTATAAACACCTTTTACTGCATGATAAGCTATTTCAGAAGCCAACTATGTCATACTCAACTTTGCATTTCTGCAAGTCTCTCTTTCTATATATTTCCAAATTAGAAAAAGAATCATAAGGAACCTAGAGTGATGCTAAACTACAGTGGCTTTCTAAGAACCAGCTAAAGTTAAATGAAGCAAGTGAAAAACAGAGATGAGACTTTCTAAATGCCTGAGGTAATGGGATCATAAATTTAGAATTGGAAGGGACGTTATTGGTCTTCTTATCAAACCCTCCTAATTTTTACAGATGAGAATAATGAGGTCTTGAAAGATTAAGCAACTTGCCCAAAGTCTCACACACACACACACACACACACACACACACACACACACACACACACGTCAGTAATCAGTAGCACAGCCATGGCTCAGACCTAGAGCTTTTGATTCCAAATTGAGACTATGCTGTCTCTTAACTATAAATCCCCAGAATTGTTTCCACTACACCATGCTGCCTCCCCTTTCCTTAAAATGATCAAAACTCAGTGATTCGTGTAGAGAAATCTAACTTTTAAAGGCAATTTCCCACCAAGGAAAGTAGGGAAGCAAAGGATTTTGTTCACAAGCAAACCAAGTAGTCATTCAAAGAGCATTTATGTCCCAGGCACTAGGGATATGACTCCAAAAGTGAGATGGTACCTGCTGTCAAGAAATTTACATTTTACTAAGAACAAAAGTTCATGTTCCTACTAAGTTACTTCCAATAGTGCTTTTGGGAAATATGCTACTTAACAAAATTCTTTTGAATGTTGAGTGTTGTCTGCATGGTATAAATCTATTTATATTCTTCAATCTATCACATCAACAACTCTAAACCAGACACTCAAATAGACCCTTTCATTCTGTTCCTGTATGAAGATTCTTATCTCCCATCCCCAAACCCCTGCCTGTATGCACATACTCACATGCACAAGGATGAGTTCTGACAAACATTAACAAAAACATTGTCTATCATTCAGTCTTTGTGAATGCAGGGAAGAAATAGATAATGGGTACCACCAGAGCAGAGGAACTAATCTTCAAATATTCTAATAGCGTTCAATAGAATATAAGTTTCTTAAGAGCAGAGACTGTTTCATTTTCATCTTGGCACCTTCCACCCAATGCCTCCCACAGTGCCTTGCACATATTAAGTATTCATTAAATAATTGTGGATTGAGTCTATCTCTAAATCTATGATTCTTTCATCCTATAATTGATTAATTGATAACAGTTCTAGGAAATTAGAGAACTTATTGATATTCTACTTCATGACCAATTCAACAGTTTTGTGTTAGATAAAATCATTTAGCTTATACTGAGACAACTTGGCATCATTCCACTGTCAGGCAGACCCCAATACTAACTCCCTTTTATATATTTTCCCAGCAGAGTCCTATAAAACAAAACTATGGTTACTAAGGTGATAGCTCTAAGCACAAATGAATTCTGGCCTCAGTTCTCTCATTTGTGCCCTTCTATTATCTCTCATACCCTGATGAGTGTCTGCACAAGTTATGACATTCTGGGCCCTGGTTTCAAAGGTTCATTCTTCTCAAACACTCTTCAAGCCCAAGAATTCTAGAGAAATATACACAATAAGGGAAATGCATCCTTCCAGTCACTCAGGTCCACAATCTCGGGGTCACTCTTGACTCTAATTCATTGCCAAATCTTGTCATTGCTACTTCCACAACATCTCTCATATATAGCTCCTGCTGTCTACTTATACAGCCACCACTTTTGTATATATCCTCAAAGCCTCTCAAATGTAATAGCATTAACCTTCTAATTGCTCACACTGCTTCATCTCTCCCCATCCCAATTCATCATCCATTAAGTCACCAACATGATTTTCCTTATGCAACAAACTCCATTGACTTCCTGTTACCTCAAGAAAGAGGGGGAAGAAGAGGACGAGGAGGAGGAGAAGCAGAAGGAGAAGGAGGAGGAGAAGAAGCAGAAAGAGAAGAAGAAGAAGAAGAAGAAGAAGAAGAAGAAGGAAGGAGGAGGAGGAGGAGGAGGAGGAGGAGGAGGAGGAGGAGGAGGAGGAGGAGGAGGAGGAGGAGGAGAAGAAGCAAAAGAAGCAGGAGAAGAAGCAGGAGAAGAAGAAGAAGAAGAAGAAGAAGAAGAAGAAGAAGAAGAAGAAGAAGAAGAAGAAGAAGAAGAAGAAGAAGAAGGAGGAGGAGGAGGAGGAGGAGGAGGAGGAGGAGGAGGAAGAGGAGGAGGAGGAGGAGGAGGAGGAGGAGGAGGAGGAGAAGAGATAATATTTACATAGTACTTACCAAACACCAGGCATGTGCTAAACAGTTTACAATTATTATCTCATTTTATCTCATTGAATAAAGAGAGCCTTCTACTTAGCATTTAAAGCTCATCCTAACTTGGCCCCCTTCCTATTTTCCCAGTCTTCTTACATTTTACTCCCTTTCACACATTCCATGTTCTAGCCACACTGGCTACCTTGCTGGTCCTCACACATGACTCTCTCAATCTCCCAACTCTGTGCCTTTGCACTGATTATCACCTATGCCTGGAATGTTCTCCACCTTCATCTCTTCCTCTTAGTTTCCTCAGCTTCCTTCAAGACTTACTTCAAATCCTACCTTTAACAGGAAGCTTTTTCTGGCCTGCTCAGCTTCTATTGCTTTTCTTTCTCAGATGATCTTCCAATAAATCTATATATCTATTGTTTGCTGGTTTTGTCCATATTTGTCTCTTTCATTAATATGCAAGCTCCTTGGGGGCAGAAACTGTTTCTGCCTTTTGTTGTATCCCCATTACTTAACATGGTGCCCTTCACATAGTAACCACCAAACAAGTGGTTGTTGACTGACTGGCTTGTCATTTCTGTAAATGTTTCCTTCCATGTATTTGTCTCTTTCAATCCTAACCAACTTCCATGACTAGAAAAACACATATGCAGCACTTGATTTTTTGGTCAATTCTATATGGTAGGTATAGTGCAAAAACATCAAAAGCTACTTCTCAGTTAAATATCCCCTCCCCATTTCATTAACACTGTTATGTAATGATTTTTAAAGTAGGCAAGCAACAAAACTCTGGTCAATTACAATCATTAATATCAGTAGCTTAATGTCAAAGTTAAAGAATACATGACCCCCATTTTGTTAACTATCAATAATCTCTTGTTTTCATAAAATGAACTTTGTAGGTGGTTTGTTTGGGTGTTTGTTAGAAGTGTCTCTGTCACAATAAAATGTATTACTAAATTTTAAGAGAAAGAAAACCAGACAACATTCATCTAGTGGATTAAAAGATGGAGTGGGGTGGAAAAGCAAAGATAAAGAATGAGTGATAAAGAGGCTGGCGCTGTTTTTAGAAACAAAGCTGACTTTACTCTTGAACCTCTCATAAGACTACGGAAGAAATTCCCGAAGAATGAGAGGGAAATGGAAGGCAGAAAGGTGGAAGATGAGAGGAAGTATGCGGGGGGAGGGGGGAAGAGAGAGAGAGAGAGAGAGAGAGAGAGAGAGAGAGAGAGAGAGAGAGAGAGAGAGAGAGAAAGTCAGCCAAAAGAAAGAAGAGACACAGAGACAAACAGAGGTACAACAAAAGACACAAAAACTAGAAGAGGAGACAGGCTTCATACATCTGAACCATAAAACTTTTGTTTTTTCTGGAGATACACTGATGCTGCAGATTTTAATACAGGATGCTAGGCAATAAACTTTTTGTATTGCAGAACCAGCAAAGCTTCTAGAATGTGATTTAAGAAAAGAGATAGTAGTGTCTTCCCATATGATTCCAGTAGAAGAACAATTTTCCCCAGGAGATGAAAGTATGGGTAAAAGCAACCCAGCAGGCATTTGGGGCTTGAGTGCAATTAAAACCGCAATCATCCCTACCTCAGCCAAACCCTGTCTCATCTGGAGTGTGAAATGTAGGGTGAGATGGTACACGTATATGCACATCAGAGTACAGTAACTACCTCAAAAGAATCATGTTTACAAACCCTGAAATCAGCGGAAGGAAGGAAGGAAGGAAGGAAGGAAGGAAGGAAGGAAGGAAGGAAGGAAGGAAGGAAGGAAGGAGGAAGGAAGGAAGGAAGGAAGGAAGAAAGAAAGGAAGGAAAGGAAGGAAGGAAGGAAGGAAGGAAGGAAGGAAGGAAGGAAGGAAGGAAGGAAGGAAGGAAGGAAGGAAAGCTGGAACACTGAGATGTTTATGGCTGTCATAAGCTCTTCCAGCATTTTCCCCTACATTATTTTCTCCCATAGTTTTAACAACTATAATTGTTCATTTAGTTACATATCAAAAATAATAATAATTACTCATTTATATGTTACTTTAAAGTTTACCAATCATTTTCCTCACTGAACCATATTGTAGGCAGCACATATACAGCTGTTATACAGATAAGTAAAATGAGGCTCAGAATGGTTAGATGATTTGGTCATGGTAACACTGCAAACACAAAAGAACTAGGGGGCCAGAACTCTAGCCCCAACCCTGCTATTGACTATGTGAAAAAGTAATCTCTTTCCATTCTTCCTCCTGCACAAGTGATGGGAATACTTTGAAGATAAATAAAATGACCCATTCAAAAGCTCCTGGAAGAAAGGATACTATTGAGGGAAATGGGGGAAGTAGCTGACATTCTTTCATTATGGGCTGAGAAGGCTCTAAGTGTGGGCTGGCCCAATGCCACAGTGAGTTCCTTCTCAGTCTCTCCTCATCATCACCTTGTCAGCTTCACTCATAAGGAAAAGAGAGGCTGTCACAATGACTGACAGAGAGTGAAGAATAATATACAAGAGCTTGAGAGATGGGCTAAGTCGAAGACATAATGCCTTCCTCTGTTTCTGTTTCCTTCTTCTCCTTCCCTAAGTCATCTTCAAGGGAACACTATTGAGGTGTGTCCTTTACTTCACTAGCCCTCTTTCCTTATCTTTTCTTGCTTCTGATCAGTAAAGTTTTCCAAAGTGAGCTCTCCAGAATGTTTTTTTTAGTCATTTCTACATTACTTTCTCCTATAAAATAATAGCTAGTTAGAGGTTATCCACAAACTTCCATGCCTTGAGCTGTTCAATCATCTATGTTTTTTTTGATTGGGCTCCTGAAGTGGGGTGGACAGGTTAGAGAATCTGACCAAAATCAGTTTCCTTACCCTTGAACTGGGCTATGAAGATGCTCTTTTAAATAGGAACTTTTCCTTCTCAGTACTGCCTTTTAGCCCAGAAACTGTATATAGGCAACAAAACTATGGTTTTCAAGATGCAGCTGATGGTTTTCTGAAAGTCTCCTGTAGAGTCTCAAAGGAGAACACAATCACTTAATTTCCCAGTCTGTGTGTGTATCCAACTAAAGATCATACATTAAAAAGAAAAAATGCCATTTTAGGAGGACACATAGCTGAATAAAACATTTTTTTAAAAATTCAACCCACCAATAAAAAGTTAATGTGACAACATTTATTTGGGAAGAATGCATATGTCTCACATCATCTGTGATTAAAAAGTTTCCTGCCTTATTCATGTGGCTTTTAGCTGTTTGCATAATGCAGACACTCAAAGTGGAAGTTAAGTGGAGAACTCAGAGTCATATGAATTTATTGCAATTGAAAGAAATGGAACAGTGGATAAGGTATGGGCTACCCATGGACCAGAAGAAATCTTTTTTCAGTGACTTGCCAAACTAGTTTTATGAGGTAAGATCTTTAAGAAAATTATTAATCATTTTGAGTTTTTGTTTTCTTTTGTAATTAGAGATTGTTAGCTTAACAAGAATAATTTGAAAATGCTACATTTCCATAGAATCTAGAAGTTGAGAAAGACCTCAGAGACCATCTAGTAGTCCACACCGTACTTGAGTCAGAATGCCCTCTTCAAATTGTGACAGGTTGCCATTTATTATTATCATCATTGCTTTCTTTTAAAATTTTGATTTCTAAATTCTCTCCCTCCTTCCCACCCATCTCCTACCCACTGAGAAGGCAAGCAAAATCATATCAATTAATTATACATGTGGAATCATATAAAACATTTCCATATTAGCCATATCACTAGAAGGAAGGAAGGAAGCAAGGAAGGAAGGAAGGAAGGAAAAGAAAAGAAGGCAGGAAAGAAAGGAACGAAGGAAGGAATAGAGAAAGAAAGAAAATTATTACTGAGTTCATCAGTTCTCTCTCTGGAGATAGACAACAGTTTTGTTTTGTTTTGTTTTTTAATCATCATTCATTTGAAATTGACTCAGATCATTTATTTAGCAGAGTAGCCAAGTCTTTCATAGTTGATCATTATTTCTGTTAGTTTTGTTATTGATATGGTCAATTATGCTGTTAGTTTTCCTAATATTGAATCAGCCCTGCATTCCTGGTATAAATCCCACTTGGTCATAATGTATTATCCTTGTGATAAATTCCTGTAATCTCTTTGCTAATATTTTATTTAAAAATTTTGGATCAATATTCATTAGGGAAATTGATCTATAATTTTCTTTTTCTGTTTTGGCTCTTCCTGGTTTAGGTATCAGCACCATATTTGAATTATAAAAAGAATTTGGTAGGACTCTGCCTATTTTTCCAAATGGTTTATATAGGATTGGAATTAATTGTTCTTTAAACGTTTGGTAGAATTTGCTTGTAAATCCCTCTATCCCTGGAGATTTTTTTCTTAGGGATGGCCTCTTCAATTTCTTTTTTCTAAAATGAGGCTATTTAAGTATTTCATTTCCTCTTCTGTTAACCAGGGCAATTTATATTTTTGTAAATATTCATCCATTTGACTTACACTATCAGATTTATTGGCATACATTTGGGCAAAATAGTTTCTAATTATTGTTTTAATTTCCTCTTTATCAGTGGTGAATTCACCCTTTTCATTTTTGATACTTTACATTTTTTATTATATATCATGCTTATCAATTGGGGAATACCTGAATAACTTGCAGCATATTCTTGTGGTGGAGTACTTTTTTGCTATAAGAAATGATGAAGGGTGTGGTTTCAGAAGAAATATGGCAAGGCCTATATGAACTTATGCAAAGTGAAGTGAGAAGAGCCAGTAGAATCTTTCTTCTTTCTTTTTTTAAATCAAATTAACCAAAATGTTTATTTTCTTGCTTTTTTTTATAAAACCAACTCAATTTTATTTATAGTTCAGTAGTTTTCTTAGTTTCAGTTTTATTAATCTCTCTTTTGATTTTCAGAATATCTAATTTGGTATTTAATTGGAGATTTTTAATTTGTTCTTTTTCTAGCTCAGGAGTGGAGAACCTGTGGCCTCAAGGCCACATGTGGCCCTCTGGGTCCTCAAGTGTGGTCCTTTGACTGAATCCAAACTTCACAGAACAAACACCCTTAACAAAAGGATTTATTCTGTAAAACTTGGACTCAGTTAAAAGGCCACACCCAAGGACCTAGAAGGCCACATGTGTCTTCAGGGCTGTAGGTTTCCCATCCCTATCTAGCTTTTTTTAATTGCATGCCCAATTCATTGATCCCCTCTTTCTCTATTATATTCACGTAAGCATTTAGAGACATAAATTTTCCCCTAAGAACTGTTTTGGCTGCATCCCATATGTTTTGGTATGTTGTCTGATTATTGTCATTCTCTTTAATGAAATTATTGATTGTTTCTATGATTTGTTGTTTTACTCACTCATTCTTTAGGATTAGATTATTTAGTTTCCAATTAATTTTAGTCTACCTTTCAATGGCCCTTTGTTACATATAATTTTTATTGCATAATAACCTGAAAAGGATGCATTTAATACTTCTGCCCTTCTGCATTGGATTGTGAGGTTTTTATGCCTAATACAACAGTTGATCATTATTACTTTACAGTCGCTGTGCATAATAATCTACTGATTCTTCTCCCTTCACTTTGCATCAGTTTATATGTCTTGCCATATTTTTTTCTGAAACCACACACTTCATCATTTCTTATAGCACAAGAGTACTCCATCACAAGCATACACCACAAGTTGTTCAACCATTCCCCAATTGATGAGCATCCCTTCAATTTCCAATTATTTGCTATAGATATTTTTATACATATAGGTACTTTTCATTTTTCTTTGATCTCTTTGGTGCATCGGCCAAGTAGTGGCATTTCTGGGTCAAGCGGTATGCACAAATTTATAGCTCTCCAGGCATAGTTTCAAATTGCTCTCCAGAATAGTTGGACCAGTTCACAACTCCACCAACAGTTTATTAGTGTATCCATTTTTCTTCAGCTCCTCTAGCATTTGTCATTTCTGATAGGTGTGAGGGGTACCTCAGAGTTGTTTTAATTTGTATTTCTCTTTTTTTATATGACTATAAATAGCTTTGATTTCTTTTTCTGAAAACTGTCTGTTCCTATCCTTTGGAATGGTTCTTATTTTTATAAATTTGACTCAGCTCCCTATATATTTGAGGAATGAGATCTTAATCAGAGAAATTTAGTATAAAAATTTTTATATTACTTCATTGTCTATGGAACTCTTAGCAAAACATAGTTTCTCTGATTATCTCTTTTGTTTAATTAGGTCTATTTTTGCTTTTTTTTCTTTGTCTGAGATCACGATTGCTGCCCTTGCCTTTTTTACTTCAACAGAAGCATAATAGATTGTGTTCTAGCCCTATATTTTGACTTTGTCTATGTCTTTCTATTTCAAATGTGCCTCTTGTAAATAACATATTATTGGGTTCTGGTTTCTAATCCATCCTGCTATGTATGTGCTTCTGTAATATGAGTGAGTCCTATTCACAGTTATGATTGCTGTGCATTTCCTTCCACCCTGTTTTCCTCTATTTATCCTCCTCTCTCTCTCTTTTTATCCTGTCCCTCCTCAAAGTCTGTTTGGCTTCAGATTACTGTCAAATCTAACCTCCCTTATATCTCACACACACCCGTATCTCTTATCCCCTTCCCTTCCTATTTCCCTATTATGTAAGATACATTTCTATTCCCAACTATGTGTGTGTGATTATATATTTCCTCCTCTCTGAACCAATTCCAGTGAAAGTGAAGTTCAACCATTGTCCACCACCACTATCTATTTTCTCCTCCACTATAAAATCTCTTGTTTACAAGACTCTTTTGTACGAGAAAAATTTTCCCATTCTACCTCTCCCTTCCCCCTTCTCCCAGTACATCCCTCTTTCTCACTCTTTCATTTCTTTGGAGATCATTCCAACATAATTGACTCACACTTATGCTCTCTGTCTATGTAGACTGCTTCTAACTTCCCTGATAATGTAAATTTCTTCAGAGTGATATGTATCATATTCCTATACAGCAATGTAAACAATAACTTTTTAAAGTTTCTTATAATTATTCTTTTATGTTTACCTTTTTATGTTTATCTTGAGGCCTGTGTTTGAATATCAAATTTTCTATTCAACTCTGGCCTTTTCATCAAGAATGTTTGAATGCCCTATATTTCATATGCCCATTTTTTCTCCTGAAAGATTATACTCAGTTTTGTTGTGCAGGATACTTTTGCTTGTAATCCTAGCTCCTTTGCCTTAAAGAATACCATATTCCAAACTTTCCATTTCTTTAACATGTAAGTTGTTAAATCTTGTGTGATCCTAAATGTGGCTTCATGATAGTTTCTTTCTGGCTACTTGTAATACCTTCTCCTTGACCTGGGAGCTCTGGAATTTAGCTATAATATTCCCAGGAATTTTCACTTTGGGATATCTTTCAGTGGAGTCTTTCAATTTATATCTTATCTTCTGTTTCTAGGATATAGGGCAGTTTTCCTTGATAATGCTTTGAAATATGATGTCTAAGCTCTTTTTTTGTTTGTTTTATCATGACTTCCAGGTAACCCAATAACTCTTAAATTATCTCTCCTAGATTTGTTTTCCAGGTCGGTTGTTTTTCGGATGAAATATTTCACATTTTCTTCTTATTTTTTTTCATTCTTTTGACTTTGTTTTATTGTCCTTGATGTTTCATTGAGTCATTAGCTTCCAATTGCCTAATTCCAATTTTTAAGGAATCATTTTCTTCAATAAGCTTTTGTACCTCTTTTTATATTTGGATAATTCTGCTTTTTTAAGGCATTCTCTTTTTTTGTGAATTTTTGTACCTCTTTTACCAAACTGTTAGTTCTCTTTTCATAACTTTCTTGTATCATTTTCATTTCTTTTCTCATTTTCCTCTACCACTCTAATCTCGTTAACTCTTCCAGGAATTCCTGTTAGCCTTGGATCCAATTAACATTTTTCTTTGAGGCTTTTTTGTAGCGATTTTCACATTGTTGCCTTCTTCTGAATTTATGTCTTTGTCCTCCCTGCCACTATAACAGCCTTTTATGGTCAAGTTCTTGTTGTTGTTGTTGTTTACTCATTTGTCCAGCCTATATCTTGACTTTCAATTTTATGTAAAAATTGGGCTCTGCCCACCTGGGGGTGAGGAAGCACTGTTCCAAGTCTCACACTTTTATGTGCTACTGTTTTCAGAGCTAGCTGTGAGGGTCTGCAAGTTTTCAGTGCTTTCAAAATGATATGATCCAGGGAGAGGTGTGGTCCCTGCTCTGCTGGTCATTGGCCAGGAAGGACCTCTGCGTCCCTGTTGCCACTAGTGCTAGCATTCCTCTTGGCACTAGGAACTGAAGTCAAGGTCCTGATCCTTTATGGCCAACTACGGACATGCTTCTCCACCCTGGAATTGCAACGCAGAATGGTGCATGCACAATTGAGTTGCCAATCATCACCAGCTGCCCCCAGTGCCAACAAAGGATCCCCTGTAATCTTTTTCTGACCATTTGTCTCACTCCCTTACGATCTCCGAGCTAAGAACTCCTGAAGCTGCTACTGCTTCTGTTTCAACCATCTCCAAGGCCCAAAGCTAGTGTTCCTGCCACACCCCAGGCCATCTCTCACCACACATCATAGGTCTCTCCTGCCCACCTCCTATGTCATTTTAGACTGGGAAAATGGCTCACACTGACTTTTTGTTGCCTTCGCTCATTCAAAATTTGATTTGAAGAGTCATTTTAAAGTTGTCTGGAGGGGAATGTTGGGAGAGCTCAGTTGGATCGCTGCCTGAATTCTACTATCTTGGCTCTGCCTCTGTTAATCTTTTCATATTATATGGTGATATAAAAGTGATATATATCACTTTTCACTTTACATTATTTTTAGCACTAAAGTGATTTAACCAATCAGCACTCTGAGTTTCATAATAATAGTAAATTATCATTAATAATAGTAGCTATAGTGCATACATAGCACTATAAATTGTGTATAAAAAGTTGTGTTATTGATATTGTCTTCTATTTTGTGTTGTTGTGATTGTGATCCTCACAAAAACCCTATGAAGAAGGTGCTTTTATTATTCCCCATTTAACAGATGATGATGATAATGATGATGAATCACCATTTTTCATATACAGAGATTACCTGTGAATAGAATACACACTGGTATTAGATACATTTACTCCATTACTATTCTCTTCCTTTGCTATTGTGAGAGTGTGACATCTGCTCAGGTTACTGATTAGGGTTTCCTGATTACATTCTGTCTTCTGGTTTCAGTCCCACACTTGAAACTCAAAGAAAAGCACATTTGAGTTTTCCTGCTCTGCGACCTGACATTTTCAACTTTATGTAACCCTTGCAACAGAAGCTCCTTTCTGAAACAAACTGGTCCAGGCACTCTTTGAGGAACTCTCACGTCTGTGGTTCATTGACCCCACCCAGAGAGAACACAAAAGTCTCTTTAGCTGGTTGCGGGAATGCCATTACCTTAGACCATTCAAATCAGTCTCTCTTTTCTACTTCAGTTAAGGACTTGTTCATTCCATCAAGATTTACTCCTTATTCCTGTGTAGAAAGCTGCTTCATATTCATATCAGTCCTTGCCACTAAGTCCTTTGGAATTTGGAGTACTTCCACTCTTTTGCAATGTCTTTCCATCTCCTGTCCTCCTCCAGGTCAGTGGGGCTGGTTTATACAAACTATGCTTGGGTGATCTCTAAAAGGTAGAAGGATAGAGTAGAACCACTGGCCCCAGCAACTTCTCTCGGCATAGGTACCTATGACTCCAGAGAGAAGAGTAACCCCATTCTATATTTACAATCTCTTTTTGTTTCCCACAATCTGGGTGACTTGATTATCTGGCTAGTTATTGTTGTCTCACAAAAGGCTGGCTTTAGTTTATAAAATGGAAATAAGCAGAGATGTGATAGAAAGGACATTTGCCTTAAACCCAAATCTAAGCTCTGACATTTACTAGCTGTGTGACCAGAGACATGTCAGCACCCTGAACCTTAGTTTCCTAATCTGTAAAAGGAGGATGTTAGCACTTGTACCATCTAACCTTGTAGAGTTTTTCGATGAAAGTACTTTTTAAACTGCAAAATGCTATTGAAATGAGGCTATTATTTTTAGTAGTAGTAACAAAAATAACAAATCTGGGAACTAACTTGAAATTGTATCTTATAAACATCAAGATCTGAGAATAGATAGCCATCAACAAGTTATTCTGGCAAAAAGAAAGCAGAATTTAATTTGAGGAAAATATCGAGCAGCTGGAATCTAGAAACAGCACCTAAATGACAAATAGAACTAGGTCCAACTCTGCCATAAATAGTGTGGTTGCAGAGACAATTATTGGCTATGTCATAAAAGGCTACATGATAGTGATGGAAAGAGCATTGAACTTGAGAGTCAAAACACCATATTGGATCCTGGTTCCACCATGTCCTAGACAGCAGGCCTTAAAATTAGCTTAATTTCTCTGGCTTAATTTTTCTTTTATGTAAAATAGGTATATTAACACTTCTATTAACTAACTCAAAAGGCTGCCATGAGCATCAAATGAGATGATGTATGTAATGCATTTTGTAATTATAAAGCAATACGTAAGTTGTATTTTTTTAAATTCTGAGGCTACATAAAGGCTACATAAAGACATATAACTACCTACCATCATGCCTGCCCTATGAAAAGAGACCCCTCAGTAAAGGGCATATTAAAATTCTAATGATAATAATTCACACTTGCATATCCCTTTCAAAATGCTTTCACATTATTATCTTATTTGATTCTCACAGCTCCTCTATGAGTTACGAAGTCAGGGCAGGAATTAATATTTTTATTTGACAAAGAAGCAAACTGAGGTCTTGTTAAACAACTTGCCCCTAGTCACACCAGAAGAAAGTGGCAGACCCCAGACCACAGCTCAGATTTTCTGACTCCTGGCCTAATCTTCATTCCACTAGGCCCCACTACTTCTGAAAGACAGTGTGTCCCATTTGCTGATGCCCTCTCTAAAGTGTGGAGCCCATAACTGAACAGATTATTTCAGATGTGTTCTAGAGTTTAACTGATTGATTGTCTTCTACTTAATGAATTTTACAGATTCAAGGGAGCACAAAAAAAGTCATCTCGTATAGCCAGATGCCTCCCGGCAGACAAAGTATTATTATTCACTTTTCATAAGTGAGACAACCAAGCCCCATAATAGTGAAATGACTGACCTAAGATTAAACAGGTACTAAGTGTTGTTCACTTCAGTTATCTTTTAGTTGTGTCTGACTCTTCAAGACCCTATTTGAGATTTTATTGGCAAAGATACTGGAGTGGTTTGACATTTCCTTCTGCAGCTCATTTTACACATGAGGAAACTGAGGCAAATAGAGATTAAGTGATTTGCCCAGAATCACACAGCTAGTCAGTGTCTGAGGTCAAATTTGAACTCGGATCCTCCTGACTCCAGGCCAGTATTCTGTCCACTGCACCGCTTAGTTGCTTACTGTGTTGAAGCCAGGATTAAAACTTAGGCCTCCCGGGTCCAAGTTCTTTCTCCTATAACATAGGTAAAAGGAAATAAACTTGAGCTTCAACTAATCTTCCCAGACTTAATTCATTTGACTTCCACTCATAAATACCACACAGCCAAACTTGCCTTCCTACTGTTTCCCATACATGCCATTCCATTCCCAGTATGCCCAGGTTGCCAGCCCTGCTTGGAATATATTCCCCTCCTTATCTCTACCTTGTAGAACCCTTCAATTGCCTCAAGAATGCACTAAACTGCCACCTCCTACATGAAGCCTAGGCTGATGCCCAAAAAACTAGTCCCTGTTCCAGTGCTTGCTTTATATTTACTCTCTATGTACTTTTTCTATACTTTTCTGTGCATCTGTTGCTTCTTACCAGCAGAAAATTGTCCTCCTTGAGGACAGGGATGCTTTTATTTATGTCTTTGTTTCCCTAGCACCTAGCACAATGGCACTCAACATCTGGTTCCTGCCCACAAACCAGCTCTGAAGTTCAGATAACAGGGACTTATCCTAGTCCCCTTTCTCTTGTCTCACCTGCCTTAAAAGAGAGATAAGAAGTCAGAAAGCAACCCAGGAAGCTTTACTTTCTTCCTGTTGCCCAAAGTCTAGTAGAGCAATCACAGAAAACTGGTAAAAGAACTTGGGGAGTTAGGCTGGGGCAGTGGCAGAGATAGATGTTTTCATGAAGTCCTCCTGCCTTCTGGGGATAAGAGCAGAGATTAACAGGGTGAAGAAGAAAAATTCCACTGTTCAAGAGACCAAATCAGATTATTTTCAGGAACACTGTTCTGTAAAGTCATGTCCCATTTGATCAGAAAGACAATAGTCTCTGGGCTGGAACTTTGATCATCAAGCTCATCTTCCCTTCTCCAAATCTGCTGAGGGCCTCTGTACTCAGGTTAAAACTGAGATATGCATAATCTGCATTATACCTTCATTCAGAGATCTGGAACAGAGGGAGCCAAAAGGCCCTAAACACCCAAGTGGATGGCAGTGAATATTTGTTCACGTTATTTCACCGATATTGGGGAAAGAAAGGGGAGGATGGCAAGAGAAGGCTCTCCAATATCGAGAGTCAGGATGCATAGTCTTTTGTTCCTAAAGAAGAAAACTCTGATTTATTTACTTACTTGATGTCATTGGTTGTCGATTCAAATTTTCTTACATCTGTTTCAAAATGATGATTGTTATGGTGACTGTACAAGAGGTTCCTATATCCCCCTAGAAATCTCAACTCATGCAGACATACTAATGAGACTATTAATCCCTTTTGGTCTACAGGACAAGATTCGTTTTCCAATCCCTTAGCTCATCACACCACATAGATACTCTAGGGGTAAATAGAGAAGTGTAGTGGAAAGAAGCCCAGAAGTCAAGGCACTTAGGTTCTAGTCTGGACGCTGACAATACCTGGCTGAATGATTTGAGAAAAAGAAGTTTTGCTTCTCTGTGACTCAGTTTTCTCCTCAGCAGACAAAAAGGAAGCATAGTTATTTTTTTTCCCTAAAAATGACCTGGAGGTTTCAGTAGACTGGAAACTCAATTGGGGTTAGCCATAGTGTGGCCCCTCCTGGATCACTTCCTTGTCATGGCAAAGGGGCTTGTGTAGCTGAATGAAACTATGAGCAATGCCGTGCAGGGTTATCCAAGATGGACAGGTCATAGTGGAGAGTTCTTTTAAAAAAAATATTCACTTCTTTATTAGATTGTATTGACAGTTTTCAAATGGATAACAACTGGAATCCCAGGTATAAGAACTCAGAAAACAAAGTCTTCCAAATAAGTAAGTATTCCACAGGGCAATACTCTTCCACCACAGCTGCACAATATATGTCTGTACCAGACAGATGCAGTATATTAACAAGATTACCAAGTATTCATCACATCATCAATCTTGAGAATGCTTTGGACTGTTTCAGTAGCTAGGGTCAGAGCACTGACTAACATTAACAAAGGCTGAACTACTAGCTCCCCAAAAATGTTGGAAATTCCACCCTTTCAAACATTAATTCCTGCAGTGGTCTCTCCCTGTGCATGCCGATTTCTTAATTCTGTTACAGTAGAAATGGGATTAAGGCCTGAATTTTCAGCTAGAGTAGATAGAATGACTTCCATAGCATCTGCAAAAGCATGGACACAGTATGACTCCATCCCACTCAAAGTTCATGAATATTCAATTAAACACAAGGCCAGCTCTATCTCTGAAGCACCACCTCCTGCAATCAGTGTTCTCTTTTTTTTTTTTACTAAACAGCGAATGACACATAAAGCATCATGAATTGAATTCTCTGCTTCTTCAATCACCAATTTGTTAGATACATGAACAATAACAATAACTATCTTTCCAGGTCTTGCACAACCTGTAATTTTGAGCAGTTTGCTAGAACCATTTAAGTTGACCTCCTCTGCTAGCTCAGCACAGCCAAGCATTTCAGGAGTGAACTGGTCAATATGGGCAACTGGTTTGGTTCCAGTCATCTTAGAAATAAGTTCAATGTCTTCTCTTTCAACATCCTTAACCACCATAATCTTCATTTTGTTTAGGAAGTATAATGCAAGATCACTAAGAGCATCCCCTAGAATAGGTTCTGTATGAAAAGCCCATTGCACCCAGATTTCTTAATTTGCTTCACTAAATTGAGAATATAAGCTCTCTCTTCTTGCAATACTCTGTCCATTTGTGCATAGTCAAAAACTACAATTTGATTAGCCATACCTGTTTCAGGAGCAGATAAACAAAACTGAATAAGACAAATCTTAGCTTTCTCAACTCTGGTTATAGCAGTATTTTCCATCTTCTGAATTACGACCAATCTTTCCACCACTTCACAGTCATCAATTGTCTCCGAGAGATTCTTAATTATTTTAATGTCTCAAAGATCCACATTAGTAGCTGTTGTCAGGTCAATCATCTTCATCATGGCATCTATACTTATTGGAAAAACAGGCTTGAGTACTGAGATACAACCTTTGAGTTTAGTGAAGTGGTCACACTATTTAGCAATGGTTCTCTGTCACTCAGTTCTACTGGCTGTGCCATTTTAGTTAAGATTTTAATACCTCTATCCAAAGGTTTTTGGAATGATTCTGAAATGATGGTTAGGTGAATCCCCTTTTGAAGAAGTCTGGTACAGGAATCCAAAAGAAATCCAGCAATGATAACAACAGATGTAGTACCATCACCAGCTTCAATATCTTGTGCTTTGGAGAGTGCCACCATCATCCTGGCTGCTGAATGCAAGACCTGCATTTGTTTCAAAATTGCAGCACCATCATTGTTAATGGTCACATCACCTTTTCCATCTTGAATCATTTTGTCCATTCCTTGTGGTCCAAGGCCTGGTTCTAATAGCATCCATAACCACTTTGAAGGCAGAGATGCTGCTGAAGCAGATCTGGGCCAGTTTGTCCTGGTCCTGGTAAGCACTTCTTCCCCCAATTGCCAGAACCTCTGGCAGGCCCATTATTTCTGGGACCCGTGTTGTCCAGCATAGTCAGGCTCAGCACAGTTCTGTGGTGACTCAAGAGCCTTGGGTGGACACAGATTGTGTTCAACCCGTGGACTAATGGTCTTCAACCAATGCCTCCATGAAGCTTCCAGAAAGCAGAGCTGGTGCGTAACATAGCGGAGAGTTCTGACAAAAGGCAATCCCCTGGAGAAGGAAATGGCAAACCACTCCAGTATCTTTGCCAAGAAAACCCCAGGTACAACATTAAAATGATAAAAGTTTTGATACTAGAAGATGATCTAGTTGGAAGGTGTCTAACACACTACTGGGGAAGAGCAGAGGACAACCACAAGCAGCTCCAGAGCTAATGAAGCTGCCGGACCAAAACTGAAAGGAAGCTGTGAGTGTGTCTGGTGAGAATAGGAAAGTCTGATGCTATAAAGCTAAGCTGGATCAGTGTTCAAACAAGAGATGGAAAGATTAAACATTAACATATTGGGTGGCTGTGAACTTAAATGGATGGGAATCAGTGAATTTAATTCAAGTGATCATTACATATGCTACTGTGGGCAAGAATCCCTTAGAAGAAATAGAGTAGCCATTATAGTCAATAAAAGGGTGAGAAAAGCAGTGCTGGTATATAATCTCAAAAATGACAGAATGATATCTATTCAAATCAAATGCAAACCATTCAACTTCACAGTAATACAAATCAATGATCCAACTATTGATGCAGAAAATGCTAATGTTGCTCGGTTCTATGAAGACCAACAACATCTTCTAGAAATAACATCAAAAAAATATGTCATATTCATCATAGGGAATTGGAATGGTAAAGGTGGAATTAAAAAGATAATTAGAACAACAGGCAAGGTGGGCCTTGGAGTACAAAATAAAGCAGGGCAGAGACTGACAGAGTTTTGTCAAGATAACTTGCTGGTCATAGTAAACACCCAAACCCAAAAGATGACTCTACACATGGGCTTCACCAGGTGGTCAATATAGAAATTGGACTGATTATATGCTTTGCAATCAAAGATGTAGAAGCTGTATACAATTAGTTAAAAGAAGACCTGGAGCTGACTATAGCTCAGATTATTACTTTTTATTGGAAAAGTGAGACTTAAATTCAGAAAAGTAGGCAAAACCATTAGACAATAAAGGTATGACCTAAATAACATCCCTTGTGAATATGAAGTGGAAGTGATGAATAGATTTAAGGGATTAGATCTCATAGATAGAGTGCCTGAAAAAACTATGGACAGAGATTCATTGTACAAAAGGCAGCAACAACAACAACAACAACAAAACATCCCAAAGAAAAAGAAGAGTAAGAAAGCAAAACGGCTGTCTGATGAGGCTTTACAAATGGCTGAGGGAAAAAAAGGAAAGCAAAAAGTACAGGAGAAAGGCAACGATCTACCCAACAGAGTGCAAAATTCCAAAAAATAGCAAGCAGAGATATGAAGGTTTTCATAAATGAGCAATGCAAAGAAATAAAGGAAAACAATAGAATGGGAAAGGCAAGCTATCTCTTCAAAAACCTTTGAGAGGCAGCTAGGTGATGCAGTGGATAGAGCACAGGCCCTGGATTCAGGAAGACTTGAGTTCAAATCCGGCCTCAGACCCATAACACTTGTTAGCTGTCTGACCCAGGGCAAGTCACTTAACCCCCTTGCCTAACCCCAAAAAAATCTTTGAGATAATGAAGGAATGTTTCATACAAAAATGGGCATGATAAAAGACAGAATGTTAAGGACTTAACAGAAGTAGAAGAGATTAAGAAAAGGTGGCAAGAATGCGCAAAAGAACTACACAAGAAATATGTTAACATTACCAATAACCACAATGGTGTGGTTGGTGATCTAAAGCTAGACATCCTAGAGAATGAAGTCAAATGGGGCTCAGGAAGCACTGGTAACAATGAGGCTAGGGAAGGTGAAAGAATTTCAACTGAGGTATTTAAAATCCTAAAAGATGATGCTTTTAAAGTACTGTACCCCCAGCAAATTTGGAAAACTTAGTGGCCAATGGATTGGAAAAGATCGGTTAATATCCCAATCCAAAAGAAGGGCAATTCCAAGTAATGTTCCAATTACCAAACAATCACACTATTTCACATACCAGCAAGATTACACTTATGATTCTACAAGCTACATGTCCACCATATATGAACTAAGAATTAACACAAAAGAGCAGACTGGTTTTTGAAGAGGTAAAGGAACTAGAGACCAAATTGCAAACATTTGCTGGATTATGGAGAAAGCAAGGGAATTCCAGGAAAAAAAAATCTACCTCTGCTTCACTGGCTGCACTAAAGTCATTGTGTGGAGCATGACAAAACGTGTCAGGCTCTCAAAGAGATGGGAGTATCAGATCACCTTATTTGTGTCTCCTGAGAAACCCATATATGGGTCAAGAAGTAATTGTTAAGACTGAACATGGAACAATTGATTGGTTTAAGATCAGAAAAGATAAACGACAAGGGTATATTTTATCACCTCATTTAATTTATATGCAATGTACATTGTGCAAAATCCAGTCTGGACAAGTCAAATGCCAGAATTAAGGTTACTGGGAGAAATGTCAACAATCTCTGCTATGCAGATGATACCACTCTGATGGCAAAAAGTGAAGAAGAATTAAGAAGCTTCCCGATAAGGTTGAAAGAGAAGAGTATAAAATCTGGCTTGAAGCTTAACATCAAAAAAACTAACATCATGGCAACTGTTCCCATCACTTCCTGGCAAATAGAGGGGAAAGAAATGGAAGCAGTATCAGATTTTATAATCTTGGGCTCAAAGATCACTGCAGATGATGACTGAAATCATAAAATTAAAAGATGCTTGCTCCTTGGAAAGAAAATTATGGCAATACTGAATCACTTCCATTTGAATTGTCTTAGGAAGATTCTGAAGATCACCTGGAAGGATATGATACCAGATGCTGAGATCCATTCTTGAACTAAACTGCCAAGCATTCAAACTCTACTTCAGAGAGCACAACTCCAATGGGTTGGCCACATTGTTCAAATACAAAACATACACTCATCAAAAAGTCTATTATATGTAGAACTCACACAGGGCAAGCATTCACATGGTGGTCAGAAGAAGTGACACAAGAACATTCTCAAAGTCTCTCTTAAGAACACTGGAATTGATTGTGTGACATGGGAGACACTGGCACAGGACCACTCAGTGTGGCATGATGACATCAGAGAAGGCGAGATGTATGAGCAAAGCATAATTGAAATAGCTCAAAAGAAACACAAGATGTACTAATTTAGAGAATCCACCCCAAATGTTCACATGAAATATTTGTGCCTGACCTGTGGCAGAACATTCCAAGCTTGTAGTGGTCTGATCAGCCACAGTTGGACACACTGTAACTTGACTCTAGCATAGTGATATCATTTTGATCCGCTTCAAGAATGAAGGACAATAACCAACCAATCATGACAATACTGGCTAAATGTACTAAAAATCAGAGACATCACTTTGCTCTCAAAGGTCTGTATAGTCAAAGCTATTTTTTTTCAGTAGTTATGTATGGCTGTGAGAGCTGGACTGTGAGGAAAGCTGAGTGCCACAGAATTAATACCTTCAGATCATTGTACTGGAGAAGACCTTTGAGAGTCCCTTGTACAGCAAGAAGATCAAATCAGTCAATACTTAAATCAATTCAGACTGTTCATTGGAAGGACAAAAACTGAAGCTGAAGCTTAAATGTGTTAACCACATATGGAGAAGACAGAACTCATTGGAAAAGACCCTGATGTTGTGAAAGATTGAAGGCAAAAAGAGAAAGGGACAGCAGAGGATGAGATGGATAGATAGTTTTATGGAAGCAACAAACATGAGCTTGGATAGACTTAGGAAGATAGTGGAGGACAGAAGGACCTATAATGCTGTGGTCCATGGTGTCATGAAGAATTGGACATGACTGAATGACTAAACAACAACAATAAAGTAGGGTGTGGCAGCCGGAAATAGCTCATTTGATTTGGAACTGTTGATTTGGAGCTATAAGAGAGGCATAGCTTCCAGGAATAAGAAAGTGACAACCATGCTCTTCTCTGTCAGACCACCTTTAGAATATTGTGCCCAGTACTGTCACAGTTTAAAAATGTTGACAAACTAGGGGACATCCAGAAGAGGAGATGCAGAATGGTGATGAGCCTATGGGTATTTATTGAGAGAACTAGAGATGTTTAGTTTGAAGAAAAGACTTGGGAAATGAGAGGCTGGAACATGATAGCTGTTCTCAATTATGTACAGATGGGATTAAATTTCTTCTGTTGGGCCCCAGAGGTCAGAATTGGGATCAATGAAAGGAAACTGCATAGAGGCAAATTTAGGTTGGATAGCAGGACAAACTTCCTAACAATTAGAGCTGTCCAAAAGTGGAATGGGCTGCCTTGAAAGGTCGCAAGTTCCCTCTCCCTGGAGGTCTTCAAGCAAAGACTGGATTCCTTCCACGTACAATAGCGCTTTCTTATTAGTTGGACTACATAGCAACAGAGGTCCTTTCCAACTTTCCAGTTCTAAAATTCTGTAATTCTGTGTCCATATTACTTTTAAATTTCTTTCTATAGCTCTAATATTTTATAAAACTGGGAAGGGATTAACGAGTCTCCAGTATTTATGATGTATCATCTCACATGAGTCCCCAACCCCCCAGCCTGCCTGAGCCCAAGCACAGTAATTGTGTTACTAGAAGAGAATTCAGCTTTGATAAGCAAAAATTAATTACACATGTAATTATGCAGTACATTGACCCAGTTGGTAATTTAAACCAAGTGTCTGCAGTCTTATGAGGTGATCAATAGAGAACTTTAGAGAGCATCTAGTTCAAAACCTCATTTTAATGATGAGGAAACTGTGGCCCACAGAATTTGACTTGCCCAAGGTCACAATTGGTTTAAGTAGCAGGGTAGGAATTTGAACCAAGGTCTTCTAATTCCAAATTCAGTACTCTTTCTATAGTAGAAATTTTATTTCTATAGCTTTCTTACCAAAACACAAACATAGAACCAAAGATTTAAAGGCACCTCAGAGACCACTGGTCCAATCTCTTCATTTAACAGATAAAAAAAAACTGAGGCCCAGAGGAGTTAAATGATTTCCTTTGTCATACAAGTAATAAATAATAAATAGAGACAGTAGTTGACCCTGGATCCCCCAATAATAAATTCAGCATTTTCCCCTGCACCACAAACTCTGTTTTATTGCATTTTATATGAACTTCAATAAATTAAACTCCATCCTTTAAAACTAATCAAATACACACCTCAAAAGCATCAAGTTCATGTTCCTTTTCATCCCATCACAAGTAGGGGGCCTATTTCCTTGGTGATGGATACTCCCATGAAGACCTAGAATGGGTAGCAAAGGTATGCACACAGCATGGGCACACTGGCTCTTTGCACAGCTACAGCAGGTAGGTTGGCATAAGCCATGAGAGGCAGCTGTGTGACATAATAGATAAGAGTGCTGGACTTGGAACCAGGAAGACCCGAGTTCAAATGTTGCCTCAGACATTCACTAGTTGTATGAGCCTAGACAAGTAATTTCACCTCTTTTGGTCTCAATTTCCTCACTTATGAAATGAGGAGTTAGACTTGGTGGACTCCAAGTTACCTTTCAGCATTGTCTATGATCCTGTAAGACTACCTGGCATAAACCAAAATTTTCTACCCATCACAAGAAGCCATGGTATCATCATGAATGAATGGAATCGCAGGACCTTAGAGTTCATCCTTAAAAGGAAACTTGGAGATGATCTGGGACCCATTTACTTGTTTTTTTTTTTTTGATAACTATATTTTGATATAGTGCCCTTTGTAATCCTATCTATTTTATTTTATACATTTCAAAACATTATTCTGAGAAGGGTTCTGTAGGCTTCATCAAACTGCCAAAGGGGTCCACATCACAAAAAGAGTTAAGAAACCCTGATGGTACAATCCTCACATTTTACAGACAAGAAAACTGAGGGCCAGAGAAGTGAATGCCTAGCCCAGGATCACACATTCACACCAGCATCTTCACTCTTCTGTCTGCTATTACTTCATTGTATTGTCAAGTGTCTGGTCAGTTGAGTTCAAGGGCTCAAAGTCCTGTTCCTTTCATAGGGCAGAGTCCCCTCCCTGCTACCTTTTCCTTCTGTACCCCACTCATTGTTCACCTTTGGGGAAATCTCAACTTGGTTCTAGGGGAGCCTCAAAATAGGCCAACCTGGAAAAGAGAGGAAGTAGTGATGCAATGGAAAGATTCCTGTACTGAGAGTTGAGTCCCATCTTCTAATCCTGGCAATGCCATTAACTCACCACATACCTTGAACAAGGCACTCACTCCCTCTGTATCACATTTTCTCCATATGTCAAATGAGTGGGTTCCCTCTTCAAAATCTTTTCTGGGTCTGACATACCATCATTTTCTGCTATGATTCCATTATGTTCAAGCTCTTAATGTGTAATATACACGCACGCGTGCGCGCACACACACACACACACACACACGCATAATAAGGTGAAGATTTTTTTGTTTGTTTGTTTGTTTTAACAAAAAAGAGAAGGAAACTACAGACTTAAAAGAATTCTGCTGAAGCTAACCTCTCCAGGCACGGCGATGGGAAGAAGGGTCATCAATGCTGCCACCACTGGAGCATTCCAGCAGAAGGAAGCAAATAAAAAGTGAGAGAATAGAACAGAGTCAAGCTCAGAAATAATCTTCGGTCTAGTCTGCCGAGACTCGAGAAGCCTCTCATCAACTTCCTCTTGCAGCACTCCTTAAGAAAAGGTAGATACCCTCTGTCTTCCCAACTAAGGAGATGATCTCTCAGAATGCGACTCTCTTTTCTAATGTCAGCAAAACCACAGTAAGAGTCTCATGAGCTCAAGGATATTAGGCTCAGAAGAATGTGTTTCTTCAGGACTAGCTAGAAAGGAATTTGCTTAAAAGAAAAGGGAGAAAATAGCCTTCTACTCTCCAGTTTGCATAGTCCAAGGTATCCAAAAGCATTTTCTCTATTTCTCTCTGTCCCTGGCACTGACTCCATCTCTGTATGTCTCTGTCCCTAAACCTATCTCTGTCCCTCTGTCTATCTCTGCTTCTATCTGTTTTTGTCTCTTAATCTGTTTGTCTGTCTGTTTCTCTCTCTCTGTCTCCCCATCTTTCTGTGTCTGTTTCTCTCCGTCTCTGTCTTTCTGTCTCTGTCTTTTTGTCTCTCTGTCTCTGTTGCTATCTTTCTCTGTCTCTGTCTCTTTGTCTCTTCCTGTCTTTCTGTCTCTGCCTCTGTCTATCTCTGTCTCTCTCTATCTATCTATCTCTTTCTATCCTTCCCTCCCTCCTTCTTTTTCTCCCTCCCTCCCTCCCTCTTTGTCAGTCTCCTTGCCCCTCACTGTCCTTTTTGTCAAAAATGTCTCTGTAGATGGTGCATCCACGTGCATGAGTGTGGCTGCAGGTTCCAACACTTGACTCACCATCTTTCCCATTCTGTGTCCACGTGTAGTTCTGACGTTGATTACTGTCCCCGTCTATTTTCAACAAGACCTATCATTGTAAACTGCTCTGTTTCTTCATCTTGAGGGCTGTATAAACACCTGTGCTTAGCTGACCCCACCTACCCAACATTTATCCAACACATGCCTTTGCTAAGAAAAGTTCCTCACATCCCCCTCTCCTCCTGAAAAACACTGTTCAACTCATTTCCTTCGTGATGCTTTCCTAGATTAGTCCAGAGAAACTCTGGTCCCTGTAATCCACATCCTACCCACTCCAACCCAAAGCCTCCAAATGACAACACAGATGCAATTAACCTCATATCCATTTGTGTTTTGATGCATCTTCCTCATAACTTTTGCTTAGCCAAAGCCCTAAATACAGTCTTTTAACTGATGGTATCCCAAAGGAGGGGAAACCTTGATTCCCTTCACTGTGGCTATATAAGGCCATCCATTTCACTGTTTACTCTACGACCTCTCTACCTCATTATCCCCAACTACTTCGGTATATAATGATCTCTCCCTAAAGGTCTGATGCATTTAATCATGATTCATGTCAATGTAATCATCATTTATTTGCACTTACTATGGTCCAAGCATTGTGCTTATGTGCTAGGGGTACAGAGTGCTTGCCCTTAATGAGCTTACATTCTACTAGAAGGAATGGCATGCATACAATTAAGAAAATGTTACACACACACACACACACACACACACACACACACACACACACCCCACAAGAAATATAAAGAAATGAGAGATACTAATAGCTGAAATAATTAGGAAGTATATAAAAACAATCATCATCATCATCATAGTAATATTTATTTAGTACTTCAAAGTCTGAAGACCTCTTTACCTGTAGGTACCACACTTTTTAGCACTCAAGTAGTTTCCAGTGGCTTCAAGTTTCCCCAACTGGTTGTAAGCTCCTATAAAACTCTCTCTCTCTCTCTTCTCTCTCTCTCTCTCTCTCTCTCTCTCTCTCTCTCTCTCTGCATAGATAGATAGATAGATAGATAGATATGCACGCACACACACAGAGCATAGTTCTGACCACAGGGCAGTCACTGAAGAAATTATTGTTAATTAGTTAGTTAATTAACAGAAGATATGAGAATGGGTAACACAAATGAATAGACAATTAATTATGATTTGACAGCTGTACTTTTGTCTTTAATAATCAAATTTGCTTTAGACTAATATCAAAATAAATCTACTTCTTTGTTATAAAGAATGGCTATCTGGAAGAAGGAGGAAGAGAAGAAGGAGGGAGAGCAGGAAGAAAAGGAGGAGAAAGAATAGCAGGAAAGGAGAGAATATATTGAAAATATATAGGTAACATAAAAAGAAAATATATCAATAAAATGCATTTTTAAAATTTAAAAATAAAACAGATTTGTAATCTCTCAGTGCATACCAACTATTGATCAGAAGTGTCAAAGGGAATGTAACTACAGGTAAACCACAGGTAAAAAACAGAAAGTAGAAAGGTAAAACTTGAAAATTAAAAGCTGATGGTAGCCACATTCATAGACAATATTCAGTTCTATAACCTCAAGAACAAAGAAATTTAATAAACAATTGTTATATACAAAGAATTGTATTAGGCAATAGGTTTAGATAAGATAGAACCCCTGTCTTCAAGACAGAACCCCTTCTGACAGTCTGGGATGGGAGGTGATGGTGAGGAAAGAGAAAGAAAGAGAAAGGCACATTTATGGATAACGATAAGGTGCATAGCAGATAAAGCACTGGGCCTAGAGTCAGAGAGAGAGTTCAAACACGGCTTCAGACACTTACTAGCAGTGTGATGCTAGGCAAGTCATTTCACACCCTGTTTGTCTCAGTTTCTTTATCTATAAAATGAGCTGGAGAAAGAAAGAGCAAACCACTCCAGTATCTTTGCCAAGAAAACCCTAAATGTGGTCATGAAGAGTTGGACATGACTGAAAATGAACAGCAGCATGAAATATTAGGACTATAATAATAATTGTGATTCACAATAGAGAAATACAAAATAAAATATTATGTGAGATCTGAAGGGGGAAAGGTCATTCATTACCACCAGGGAGCATCAGAGAAGGCTTGAGGCAGGAGATGGGATTTGATCTTGTGTAGGTAGTAATTTACCAACTAAAAAGGGGCAAGCTGGACATAGTCTTAGGGAACAGTACGAATAAGGTGCAGAGGTGGGAAAGTATAGGATATGTTCAAATGAAAAATAATAATCCAGTTGAGTGGAGTGTGGTTTGTGTAGATGAGAGGAATATGATATATATTTTAAAGATTAAGGTGTTAGATTGTGGAAGACTCTCAATATAAGGCAAAGTATTATTAATTTATTCAGTAGACCACTATTATAAACAATAGCTAGCATTTATGTAGCACTTTAAATTCTATAAAGCACTTTATAAATGTTAAGTCATTCAATTCCCAATATAACCCTGTGAGGGAAGTGCTATCATTATACTTATTTTGCAAATGGGGAAACTGAGGCAGGGAAAGACTAAGTGACTGGCCCAGGATCATACAGGAAGTAAGTACCTGAAGCAGGATTCAAACTTAGCTCCTACAATCCATCCACCTTACCACCTAGCTGCCTACACATTTTTCAGCAGAGTAACATGACCAGATCTATGCATAAGGAAGATAAGTTTGGAAACAGTACAAAGTGTGGGTTATGGAAAGAAGAAAATAGAAGTGAGAAGATCTGTTGGGAGGATATCACAATAAACTACACAGGTGTTAATGAGAACTCATTGTTCGTCCTTTGTTTGGAAGAAGACCAATGACATAAGGGGATGATGTCTTGACTTGTGTAAATGTTATTTAAGTGAAGCAGAGTTGCACCAAGTCATTAACCTCACTCTCTCTTCCACAGCCATCAAGATCCAGTAGGGAAACAAAAGTCAAGATGGTAGGCGATGGTCTGGGATGCAGTGGATGACCTTGGCATCTTTGATGTCTGACCAAATTAAGTGTTCCACAACACCTGCTTCAGCTGTCTTCATGAGTGTTGGAACAAATTGTTCTCATCCACCCATTCTACCAGGGGAAGTCTTCAGATGCTAGGAGTAGACATCCCCCTAACTCACCAATAAGTTTGAGACCTGTTGGTTACCCTCAACTTGGTTTAGCCCATCTGCTGAGTCTATTTTTACTAGGGTGTGGCCTCTGCGAACGCTATAGATGTAAGTTTGTTGGAAGGTGGACACAAAAGGTGGATGAGCAGCCCTAAAAAGGGCTCAGCAAGCCCTCACACCAGAAGGGCTAGTCCTCCATCAACACCTCATACATTCCTAATGAGAATTAGTACTATGATGATGAGGAGAGGGACAGATGCAAGAGAAATTCTGGACTAGGGGTTGGATTAGTAGGACCTGAAATGAATATAAGAAATGAGAGAGAGGAAAGAGTCAAAGATAACATCAAGGTTTTAACATGGAAGCTAGAGGAAATGGTGGCACCACAGAAAGAATGAGTAAAGTCCAAAGGAGGAGTGAGTTTAGGTGAGAAGGTAATAAACCCCTTTGGATATGTTGATTCTTTAGTATTTATAACATGGGAAGTAAGCACCTTTAGACTGCTCTTCCTCCCCTGGAGCTCTGGGTTCTGATGCAGAGTTGATTGGTTGAAAACCTTGAAAAATAACAGTGGAGAAGGAATATAATTAAAACTGGAGAAATTATAAGCAGATATGGAACAGGTGGATTTGAACTTGTGACCAAACTCCAGGATCCTCGAACTGTGAGATACTTGTTTAAACTTGATAATTTTATCACATGTAAAAAGTTAGGCAGCATAGTGAAGAAACCTGGAATCAGGCGATGCTGTTTTGAATCTCACCTCCCACCCTTATTAGCCATAAGACCATAGGCAGCCAAAACTTCATTTCTTCTTCTTCACCTCTGAATCCCTTGCATTCTGGCTTCCAGACAGAACATGTGGATCTCCAGACTTCTAGCACATAATCTCAATGTTGCAGCTGCATTCAAAAAGGGGGGGGGGGGGAAGGAAGGAAGAACATTCGTCATCCTCTCCCACTGATAATTAGCAACATCTAACTTTGTGCCAGAAAGCCCTGCCTCTGGGCACAGGGTTTGGCAGTGAGCCCAAGGAAGATTAGAAACCCTAGCCTGGGTCAGTTCAGTGGCCAAAGCACACCAGGAATCTCTCTGGGACAGATGCACCAAGAACTGCCCAATAAGGAGGTATCCCCAACTTAGTAGCCCCCAGCACAGTTTTCTGTCATGTGGTATAAGCTTGATGAAGGCAAGTTGATTGACTGAATGATTGATTGCCTTCCTTTTCTGGCCCTTAGTATATTTATTATGCATGGATTTATTTAAACCCTTACCGAATTTAATCATGCTTTCAGACTTGGCCACATTTTGGGACTTACAGGTTCTATACACTTACCATCTGTAAGGTGGTAATAATTAAAAAATAAAATCTCACCTTTACATAGGGCTTTAAGTTTGATAAAGTGCTTTCTTCACAACAATTCTATGAGAGAGGTAGGAAAAAAAAAATCTTTTTAAACTGGGCCTATGATTTAATTGGTATAGGAGACTCCTTGGGAGAAAACTCCATCTGTTAATGCCAGTCAGAACATAGTCTGTAAATTAGTCTTAGAGAGTTGATTTGAGTGAATGGAAACATTTATTAAGCACTTAGTACGTACAAAGCACTCTACTAAGAATGGGGTTTACCTGTGGAAAAGTAAGATGGAAAGATGGAGAGAGAAGAGGTCCCAGGTTGGAACCTTGGGAGGAATCTATGGTTTAGGGGATGGGTCATGGATGATAATACTGTAAAAGAGACTTAGAAGGAAACCAGGAGAAAGAAGTGTCATGAAAATCCAAGGAGGAGAGCATATCCAGGAGGACAAAGAGATTCAATGTTTTAGAGGGGTGAGAAAGCATGAAGACCAAGAAAATGTCATCAAATGTAGAAATTAGGAGATCATTGGGAGCTTTTTAGAACCATTTCCATTGAGTGGTAAGGCTAGAAGCCAGAATGCAAGAGATTCAGAGGTAAAGAAGAAGAAATGAAGTTTTGGCTGCCTATGGTCTTATGGCTAATAAGGGTGGGAAGTGAGATTCAAAACAGTATCGCCTGATTCCAGGTTTCTTCACTATGCCGCCTAACTTTTTACATGTGATAAAATTATCAAGTTTAAACAAGTATCTCACAGTTCGAGGATCCTGGAGTTTGGTCACAAGTTCAAATCCACCTGTTCCATATCTGCTCATAATTTCTCCAGTTTTAATTATATTCCTTCTCCACTGTTATTTTTCAAGGTTTTCAACCAATCAACTCTGCATCAGAACCCAGAGCTCCAGGACATCTGATTCCTGTTTAAGGTGTTACATGTGCTTAGCATGCACATGTTACCCTACTCTATTTTGCTTTCCTTTAGTCCAATTTTTTAAATTTAGCAGTGAGAAGAATTTTCCTCCCTTCACCTCAAAAGCAATCCCATTGAGGATAGACAATGACGTGTGGCCTACAAACTGTGTTGAATCCAGAACTTCACTTCACACACAGGCCATGTACTCTGTGTGATTCTCAAGAACATAGATTTGTTTGCTTCTGGCATGGTCCCTCAGCCTTTCCATTTTAGAACACATGGAGTCAATGCCCTGAAAATCACAACATGGGCATAGCCCATTACCTTCCAGGGTAAATGTAATTCTTACTATACAATTTTGCAATAAGCAAATGAAGGCATTTCCTTGCGGGGAGGGGTGGGATGCTAACAAATTTCTCTGTGCTTCATGCTGCTAAAATTTCTTATTTCCATCTGAGGAAATTAAAAGATCCCCCAGCTATCGGCAGCTTCACTATCTTCTTTTTCTGCAGTTTCTGCCTTGCAAAGGTTCTCTGCATACACTGCAGAACTCCCAATGCAAATTCCTGTGGTCTGAACCCTACACATTTCTTGGTATCTGAGGGAACTCAGAAGATAGAGAAGCAGGTAAAAGGACTACCTCATACTGCCCTAGCTTCCTAATGCAGTATCATTTCCACATACATGCCAGGTCAATGTCCACACTGATTTGCATTCTTCCACCATCCGCAACTTGCTGCAGTCTGCATTCTGTAGATGTTTGCAGACTAGTAATTGCTACTAAGAAATCAGAGCCAAAGAAAGAAAATCTATAAAAGTATTTAAATTTTCTAGCATGTCGCACTCTATCCTAGTGCAGTGATTCTAAAACCTGGCGAAAACAACTTGCAAAAAGCCTGGAGATCTCTCTGGGTTTTAATTTTTTTTTCTCTGCCAAACTGTGTCAGTTTGACAACTCAAAGTTAATAAAAAGTTGAGTTTTGCATGTTGTCAAGTTGATGACAGTCTGCAAAAGACATTCATTCTTAGCCTGTTGGAAGTATCATCACAGAAGCTCAGAGATAAAAGAGACCACAGAAGCACCTTGTTCAATTAATAATAATAATAATAATATCTGGACAGGATGGTACATGTCTGCAGTCCCTACTACTTTGGAAATTGAGGCTGATAAATCTCTGAAGTCCAGGCAGTCTTTGTTGCTGTGAACAAAGTCACTCTAAGCCACACTAATGGGTGCCTACCCTAAATCTAGCAACAGAATAGTGAGCCCCCCAGAGTAGAGGGGGCCATCAAGTTGCCTATGGAGGGCAAATTGGCCAAGTCAGAAATAAAGCAGGTCAAATCCCTCATGCAGATCTGTAGCAGACTCAGACTCATGGATAGTCCTGCACTTCCAGTCTAGGCAAGATGGAGAGACTGAATCTCAAAATAAATAAATTATGCTTATAAGCATGAGGAGAAGGAAGAGTAGGTAACATTCGTATGGACCTTAAAGGTTTGCACTGCTCTGCATAAATGATTTCATTTTATCCTTAGAACAACCTAGGAAGGTGGGTACTATTATCATTTTGCAAATGAAGAAACTGAGGCAGACAGACAGTAAGTGTCTTTCCTAGCTGTGTGAATAGCTTGTATGTATCTGAGGGAGAATTAAAACCTTGGTCTTCCTGACTCCATCCCATACGTGTGCCAAAAACCATTCTTTAATATCTGTACTTTATTAGAACACAGACTTGGAGCTGAAAGGGAGTATGAGGCCACCAAGTCCACCCCCTTCATTTTTATAGATTTCCAGGAACAGGGAGCCCATGACCTCCTGAGAAAGACTATTACACTTTTGAACTGTTGGAATTGTTGTGCGATAGTTAGAATAAGGTAAACTGAGGTACAAAGTTCTCAATTTGATTTTCTCAGTTGGAAGTTTGTTGATGTGTTTTTGTTATATGCAAAATCTAACTCTCTGAACCCTCTACTCATTGCTTCTAGCTCTGAGGCCAAGCAAAACACAATCTTTCTTCCCAATGATAGTCCTATAAATACTTCAAGAACTGCTTTCCTGTCATTGCCCAAACCCACTACATGCTGCAAATAGTTTATTATTTTGATCAATTTATCTAGTTGCTTGAATCAATCCTATAGGGCATGATCACCACCCCATCCCCATGCTGGTTGCCTTCCACTGGACATTTTTCTGCTTGCCAATGTCTTTTCTAAAATATATTGCCTGAAACTACATACGACCCCTCCAGAGATATTTTGATCCAATGCAGAAGAGCACAGAATGTCACATACCTTTCTCTGGACATAATACTTCTATTAATGCAGCTGAAAAAAGACACTAGTTTTGTTTTTTGTTTTGGTTTTTTTGGCTGCCATGCCACCCAATTAACTCTTACTGTAAACTTACAATCCACTAAAATGTTTCAGATCTTTTTCACTTGAATTTTTATTTAGCCACACTTCTCTCAGTCTGTCCTTGTGCACTCAATATCAGGCAATCTCCAAAAGTAATCTATTTAACTTCTGGACACCTTATAAGACTTTACATTTTATCTCAACTAAATTTCACCTTATTGGATTCAGTCTATAGTCCTAACCTGCAAAAGGGAGCCTTGGATTTCTGTGATCCAATATGGTAGTTACCCTTTCTGGCTTCTTGTCATCTGTAAATGGATAGGCATGCCACATGCTCCTTCATCTAATTCATTCATTAAAATGTTGAACAGTAAAAGGACAAGGAAAGATTTCTGGAATACTACATTAGAACCTGCCATGGTAACATTGATCCATTAATCACTATTCTCTGGGTCCAGTTATGCAGCCACCTCCGAATCTACCCAACTATAGATATCCTCTCCTCACGAAACACATACACACACACACACACACACACACACACGCATGCACGCACACACGCACACACATACACTATTCTCTACCTTATCTACCTGTCATGAAGGACCTAGAAATCTAAAAGACGTTGACTGAATCTATTGAAATGAACTAAAATAGAAATAAATGTAGATTCTTATACTTGGGATCAAAAAATTAACTTCATAAGTACAATATGGGGGAGGTATGGTTGGCTAGACTAATTCTTCTGAAAAAGATCTGAAGGTTAAATTAGGTAGACTGCATGCTTAATATGAGGTAATGGTGTGCTGTAGCTGCCAGAAACATTAATATAACCTTTGGCTGCACTTAGAGAGGCATGGTGTTGAGCACTAGGGAAGCTATAGCCCCACTGAGCTCTGCCTTGATCAGACACTATCTGCAATATTTTACTCAGTTCTAGACACTTTTGTGAAGGGCATTGCTGAACACAAAGACCATGCAGAGAAGGCTTATCTGTGTTGTGAATGGGCTTTTAGCTCATACTTTTATCAGGACTAGCTGAAGGAACTAGGGATGCTTCCTCTGGAAAAAAGTAAGCATATGATAGCTATGTTCAAATATTTTAAGGATTGTGATGCGCAAGAGGATTAAATTTAAGCTTTGCTCCAGAGGACAGAACTAGGAGAAATTAATAGACTTTGCAAAAGAGCAGATTTCAGCTCAAAGTAAGGAAAATCTTTCCAACAATCAGAGCTGTGTAATACTGGAACCAGCTGTCCTGGGAGGTAGTGAGCTTCTCCCTCACTAGAAATCTCCAAGTGAAAAATGGATGATCACTGTTGTAAAATATTTTGTAAAGGAAGTAATTGTTCATGTCCAAGTTGTTCAGGTCCAAGATGGCATTTCAGGTCTTTCCAACTCTGAAGGTCTTGGACTTTCAGATTCTTTGAAATGTCTTTGGGAAATCTTAGTATTCTTTCTTCATTGCAGACCCTTGACCTACCAATCTATCAGTCCTCCTCTCCCTCAAAAAGGGAAACAAAGTCATCATGACATGATTTCTTCTAGCTCTTCATGATCACTGATTCCCTTTCTTAGTGCTCACAGAAACCATACTGCAAAATTTCACCATTGATCAAAGTCTTGGTAGCCTTCCTGGAGTTTGAAGAATCCACTCTCTTTCCATTTTGAAAATCAGGACAATATTTTTCCACCTCTAGTCTTAAGAAACCATTTCTTCCTCCCCCTAAAAAACATTTAAAAGAATAGCAACAGCGCCTTGGCAATTGAATTACCAAGTTATTTTAGTCCCCTGAGATTGGAACTCATTAAGTGCAGCTAGGTTTTGCTTTTATTTTTTCTTCTTACTACTTCCTCAGTTATCTTTGGCTTCATTTTCCTGATAATTTTTTTTTCAATCAGTCTGAAAATCCATAGATAAAACATGTTAAATGAAAATTGAGTGGTTATCCTCTTTCCATTATCTATTATCTTCATCCTACCTACTCCAAGCAGCAGTCCTGTTAATTGTTTGATTTTCCTATTTCCTCCAACATACTCCAAAACCCTATTTATTTCCCTTAGTATTCATATCATTCATTCTTCTCCAGGCTACACTCCAAAGTCCACAAGATTTTGTCCATCATGCCACAGAAGCCTCCCTGAACTGTAAGCTCACTCTAACTCTGGACTTCTTCTCACATTGGAAATACAATCGACCTCTGCAGCCTCTCCCTCTGATTAGCTAATTCTTCCCAGAACTTCCTTTTTAAGGAGGAGGTCCAGGCCAACCATGTCTTCAATTCTCCAGGCTGTACTCCTGACTCTCCACAAGACTTTTTCTACTCTGTCCCTGCTCCTTGTAACTTCATCTTCACACACATACACTTTTCAGTTTTCTTTTTTTTAATGTCTTGTCTTCCCCCATTAGAATGTAAGCTCCTTGAGGGCAAGGATTATCTTTCTGCTTGTATTTCTATTCCAGGCTCTTAGCATAGTGCCTGGCACATAGTAAGTGCTTAATGAATGTTTGGTGACATGTTGGCATAGACTTTCAGCTTATTCTGAGATTTCATTCTCCTGATTATATTCTTATAACACTATACTTGCATTCATCCTCCATTAACTACCCACATTTCTATCTTCTATACGAGGTCTTTTTTTTTTTCCTAAGTTGGCTGATGAGCTCCCTATGCAGCTACATTAGTCTCTTTGGATATGTACTTCTTTTCCTTTTCATCAGAATCATTTATCTCTGTGTTATCAGAACATTATTCTTGAGAAATATTCTATCCAACTGGAGGCAAGTTCTCCTACAGATTTTTTAGGACATGGGATTCTATTTATTCTTCCCTAAACATTTTAATCAATTTTCTCAAAATTTAGAGTACACATTAAACCATGTCTAGTTATCCTCTTCTTATCTTCAATATTTGAAGGCTCTGCAAATTTCACTAGTGAGGGTAGTTCCTCCACCAAATGCAGAGTATAACCATTTTATAACTTAGAGAAACTTCAAGAGTTGCTCTAGCCACAAAATTTATCACCTAGAGGCTAGCCAGGCACAAATTTAGCTGGGCTAAACCTCAGATATCAGAAATACAGCTAAACCTCAGGTATCAGAAATATCCCTAGACTCATGCCTAAAACCTTCCAAGTATGATATGACAAGTCTTAGCTTACATTCTTCTGGTATATCCATCAGGAACCTAGGATCGCTTCCATGCTATACTGAGGAATCAAAGATGGTCATCAGTAGAAGTTCCCCTCCTTATCAAGCACAAACTCTAAGAAGCCAGTCATTCACTTGTAGGTTTTCTGTCATTTCCACTTTAGCAACCAGTTCCTTCTTATTGATCAGTCTAGATGAGTAGTTCCTGTTATGGCTTCCTCCACTTTTTGTGAAACAAAGATCCATCAAAAGCTCTTCTTTTAGAATAAAGTTACATTAGATGTCTGTATGATCAGTATAACATAATTAGTACAATGTAAGTCTTGCATTCAAGACTTGTAAGCTATTTCCCAAACTCATCATGCATTTCTTTTTTTTAATAAATTTATTTATTTTTAGTTTTCAATATTCACTTCCATAAGATTTTGAGTTCCAAATTTTCTCCCCATCTCTCCCCTCCTCCCACCCCAAGATGGCATGTAAAGTGATATAGGCTCAACATATACATTCGTATTAAACCTTTTTTCACATTAGTCATGTTGTAAAGAAGAATTAGAACTACTAGGAGAAACCACTACTAGGAGAAAGAAAAAGACAAACAAAAAAGAGAGAGAGTAAATAATATCCCTTGATCTGCAGTCAGACTCCATAATTCTTTTTCTGGATACGGACAGCATTTTCTATCATTATCATGCATTTCTTGTGCTGATCAGGTGATCTGTACAATACTCTTATTCTAAAAAGTCTTCTGTTTCTTCCACCAATGATCCTCATTCAAATGTGTTCCATCATATGACCTTCCGGTTCCAAATTTCCTCATATCAATGTATATTCTTAATAGACTATGCTGCTCCCCCATCCCTGTTAGCTGATTGGTTCCTTTTGAATAAAACATACCTTCCATTGCCGTATTCTGCTCATCACCTCTGTCATTGCCACGAACCAATTTTATGACTCTGGACAAGATACTTAACCTCATCTCTAAAGGAAGAGATTGAGATTATCTCTAAGAAGATCTTAGGCTAAAACTGTGAATGAATCTATATTTAAATATAATTTATGCTACAATTTAATAGGAAAATAATTTAATTGGGCAGCTAGGTGACATAGTAGATCAAATACTGGTCTTGGAATCAGAAAGACTCAAATTCCTGAGTTCAAATCTGGAATCAGATGTTTATTGGCTGTATGACCCAGGGCAAGTCACTTAGCCCTGTTTGACTCAGTTTCCTCATCTAGAAAATGAGCTGGAAAAGGAAATGGCAAACCACTCCAGTATCTTTGCCAAGAAAACCTCAAATGGGGTCACAAAGAGACAAACATCACTCAATAACAACAAGATCTCAGTGGGCTAAACTGTGAACCAAATCTATTGTTTAATATAATAGACAATTTAATAGGGATCAACATGAAGCATTATACTTTGATTTGAGAATCAGTTTTATAAGTGCAAGACAGCAATGCTATGACTGAACATTAGCTTATTAAGTCAACCAAGTGATATGACTGATCCAAAAAAAAGTTTTTACAATCTTGGCCTGCTTTACGAATACTCATTCTCTGGGCTAGGAAGGCATTAATTAGTCCCACGGTACTTCGGGAGGAACACGTATAAAGTATTGTGTTTAGTTCTGGAGGCCACATTTTAGGAAGAAAATTGATAATCTAGATCATATCCAAAGCTGTGCGACTAGCATGATGAAGGTTCTCAACATCATGCTTTATAAGGCTAGATTTAAACACTGGGGTTGCTTAGTCCTGAGAAAAAGAGGTCTTAGGGAGAGCATGATAATTATTTCCAAGTATTTGAATGAATGTCATGTGCAAGAGAAATTCAACCTGTTTTATTTGGTCCTAAATGCTAGAACTGGGAGCAATTAATGGATGTTGCATGAGACAGATTTAAGCTTAATGAAAGGAAACACTTTTTCACAATTAAAATTATTCAGAAGTGGGAAGCGGATGCCTTTGAGAGGGAAGGAATTTCCCCCTCCCTAGATATGTCCAAGAAAAGCTGTATGACCACTTGGGTGGTCCTTGGGTACATCAGAGTACATTAGTTGGGTACATTAGTGAGGAAATTCTTGTTCATTTATGGATTGGGCTATATGGCCTGTGAAGTCTCTTCTAAATGATCATTGTGGTTCATAATTTTGTGACTCAATCCCCACTCGCACTCTGTAATCTGCGCAAAGCTTCATTTACCTGCTCAAATTTAGACCACTGCCTCACTCTGTTTATTACTCATTCTCTGTGCCCTTGGATATACACATATGAGGCCTTGAGTATTATTACTGCCTTCTTGTAAACTGGCTCTTGTAAATCACTTGGATTCTGCATTAATATTCCTCTTACTTATGTCATAATTGCTCTTCTCTGTGATAAGCAGCAGGGTATAGTACATAGGTCCCTACACTTGGAATCAAGGAGACCTGGGTTTGAATCCTGACTCTAACACCAGCTGAGTGACCTTGGGCACACCAACAACCTCTGTGTGCCACAGTTACTTCATCCTTGAAATGGGGATAGCAATATCAACTGCCTGATGTGGCTACTATGAAAATCAAATGAAATAATGTATGAGATAATGCAAAACCCCCTTTATGAGTATTGCAAAATTCAAAACAAAATAAAAATGGGAGTCATCAACAAGTATTGATCAATCACCTATATACCAGGCACTGTGCTAAATACTGGGCCATGAGTTATTGTTGCTCCTGTAGTTGCAGAAGTTTTGTCCTTCCCCCTTTGGTTCAAATGCCTCTTGACCCTCAAGTCCCTAGGCAAATACATTTTAACCTGCCTTTATTAGATTCATTGTACCATCCCCTACCTTAAGTCCTTATCCAGAGCTTTAAATATTGCTTTCTGATAGAGTCGTACTTTCCTAATTAATTCATTAGGCATCATGGTAGAGTGTTAGACTTGTAGCTAGAAAGACTTATATTCCAATTTCTTACTAGCTTTGTGACTCTGCGTAAATCATTTAGACTCTCTGGGCCTCTGATTTCCCATGTGTAAAATGGGGGCCTTAGACTCACTGACCTACTCTGAGGTTCTTTCTAACTCTATGAACCTATGATTCTATAAATAATGAATAAATATATTCTGATACATTTTGTTTTCATACAATAAACACTTCTCAACCAAAATCCAAAACATCAATGACCAAATCCTGTTCCTTCTACCTCCACAAAATTCCATCTCTCCACTTTTAATACAGAACACTACCACCCTTATACAGGTCTGCATTACCTGTGCATGTACTACCAAGGTAATTGCAATAGCTTCTTAAAAGGTCTTCCCACCCCCACTCCTACCTCTCCAATCCATCCTTTACATGGATACCAGAGTATTTAGTCTCATCAGTGATTATAATGGAGAAAGGAAACACTGCATGATAGAGAGACCCACTTTGGAATCAGAAAGTCCGAGGTTCAAGTCCTTTTTGCTGACACATACTATATGACCATTGTCTAGTAACCTCTCTCAGCCTTAGTTTCCTCATTTGTAAAAGGAGATAATCATAGCACCTACTTCACAGGGTTGTTGTGAAGACCAAGGAGATAAAATAAGTTAAGTGCTTTACAAACCTTAAAACACTGTTTAAATGCGATCACTGTCACTATTGTGAAAAAGTGATGGGGGACAGGAGTGGGGTAGTGGCAAATTATTTATACTAAGCACTGATTTCAGAAGATGACCATGTGTAGAATGGACTGAAGTAGAGAAAGAATAGAGACAGATAGAACAGTTATGTGAATGAATCTACAAGCATTTATTAAGCTCCCACTATGTGCCAGATATTATGCAAGGTAAGTGAAGATCCAAAGTGAAAAGTAAGTCAATGCTTCTCTCAAGGAAACCTCATTCTACTGGGACAATACAGTAGGTTCACAGATAAGTAAATAGAGAATACATACAAAACAAACACAAAGTGATTGGGGGAGGACAAACAAAGTAGATCAGGAAGGGTCTCATGTAGAAGAGGGCACCTGGGCTGAGCCTTAAAAGGAGCTATGGGTGAGGACGCACATGGGGATTGAAGGTACTGAAGGAGCATGGCCCATACAAAGTCACATAAAGTGGGAGATGGACAATTTAGCTGAAGCATAGAGTGTGGGTCTAACCCAAATATCTACCGGTGAAACTCAAACCCACCCATCCTTATTGGTGCTAGGAAAAGGGGAAATGAGAGGCCTAATTGAGGAGACCTAGGAAAAAATTCTATCCTTAAGGTTCTTAAAATGCAAATGTCACTTCCATTTAAATACCTCACTCTGTTACCTTCCTGAGTGCTACCCTGTATTTCAGAGGGAACTCTCAAAATAACGTAGCTGCTTACATGGCTACATCTGAGCACTCTGAGTAGGAGGGCAGAGAATTTAATCACCAGGCTCCTGAGCACAGCTCCCTATAAAAAGGAAGTAGTCAGAACACAATGCTGAAAGCTTGCATATTCATTAGGTGGCCCTGTGGAATTCTCAAGCCCACACGCCAGAACCCCATGACAAGGTACCTCGGTTTCCACTTTTGAGTTGCGAAGCATCCTGGACTCAGAAATATTCAGGAAACTGACAAAAAAGGTTATACCAGCTCATGCCCTGACATCATTTCTACAGCAGCCTTTCTGTAGCAGTGCTGCACACTAACAAGTAACTTTTTTTTATTTTATATTGATATTGTCTATTTTTACATCACTTTCATTTCTGAATGTGTTCTTCTCCACTCCCTGAACCGGCTAGCCACCCCTTTTAACAGAAGATGAAGGGGGGGAGCAATTTTGCAGGGTTGAGCAAATGCAAAGGCAGCAGAAGACTGTGGAAAGCGTACTGAATTTGGAATCAAAGGGCCTAGGTTCAAAGCCCACTTACTACCTATGTGACTTTGGGCAAGTAACTTAACCTCTCTGGGCCTCTCATCTGTAAAATAAGACAGCTAGACTCGATGACATCTCAGGTCTCTTCTGGATCTAGGGATCTAGAAATGGCTCTCTCCAAAGTTACCAATGATCTTTGCCAAATCCAAATGCTTTTTCTTAATCCTCATCCTCCTTGACCCCTCTGCAGCCTTTGACCCTGACAATCACCCCCTTCTCTTTGATAGTTTATTCTCTTTAAGTTTTTATGGCATTATTCTCTCCTGGTTCTCCTACCTGTCTTACTGCTCCTTCTCTGTCTCTTTTGCTAAATCTTCATTTTGGTCACAATTGCTAACTGGGTGGGGGAGGTCTGCCCAAGGCTCTTTCTTAAGTATTCTTCTCTTCTCTGTAGTATTTCACTTGATCTCATCAGCTGCCATGGTTTCAATAATCATCTTTATGAAGATAACTTTCAGATTTACTTGGCCAGCCTTAACTACTCTATTGATCTCCAATCTCATACCTCCAACTGCCTATGACACATCTTGAAATGGATGCCAAATTAACACCTCAAACTCCAGTTGTCCAAAACTGAACTCATTATCTTTGTCCTAAAACTCTCCCTCTTCCTAACTTCTTTATTATTATACAGGATACCACCATCTTCCTAGTCAACCAGGCTCACAACCTAGGTATCATCCTCAATGCCTCACTTTTTTTTTTAGGCAATTGGGGTTAAGTGACTTGCCCAGGGTCACACAGCTAGTAAGTGTCAAGTGTTTGGTCAGAGGCTGGATTTGAACTCAGGTCCTCCTGACTTCAGGGCCGGTGCTCTATCCACTGGTGCCACCTAGCTGCCCCTTTCCTCACTCTTTCTGATTTCCTATATCCAATTAGCTATGCAGTCCTATCATTTCTACTTTTATGGCAACTCTCATATAACTGAAATTTGGGGAACATGCTTGCACTGCCTACTTTCACTGAGTTCTTCTAAGAGAACATATAGATTCTCATAGAAAAGTCAGTGGTTGTTAGTATTAGGATCTCACAACTAACTACTAACAAGGCTAGGACTCAAATCTAAGCCTTCTACTCAGAGTTTTTGTTCTTTCTGCTAAATTACACTACTTTCTAGCTCTCTTGCTTTTGACCCTCTCTAATGTTCTTATTCTATCAGAAGTCAGAGGATATGAGCCCAAATCCCACTCCTGCTACTTATTCCAAATCACTTAACCTGACTGTGACACACTTTCCTCACCTGTAAAAGAGAGCCTTGAACCAGCTGACCTCTAAGATGCCATCTAGATCTAAATCCTATAATCTTATTACCCGCTTTATCTTGCCTTGACTCTTTTCAACCTCTGAGCTTCCTCTCTTAGTACTTGAAACCTGATGCTGCATTTATGGGACCCAATTCATTTCTGACATCTTTTCAGTGAACATCCTCATGCCTAATAGTTCATCAAAGATTAATTCTTACTGGAGTGGAACATTTCAAACTATGTTTAAAACAAAACACCACAAGGATACAAGGGGCTCCTGGCTCTCTGACCTAACACTTAGGTGCATTTTACTAGGAAGTGATGTCAGTCTCTTGTCTTAGTATGCTATCACAAATTAAGCATCAGCAGTGCACATAATGTGTGGAGACCTTTCTGTCTCTCCATCTGCCCGGGGAGATAAAGTCGACACACAAATGGCTAATAACATATCCGTGCATAATGAGGTGAGCTTTGAGAATTATGATGTGTTTCATTCCCGCAAAATGTGTCTCTGATTTTATGGGCTGCCAGGTGCAGGCTCACTGATGTGGCTCCCTGGATAGTAGCAACACCGATGACTTCACTTAACAGTAGAACTGCAGCTAGCCAGGGACTGCAGTTGAAGGGAGAGCTACAACCAAGTTAAGGGGAGACAATCAATGTCGGTTGCCTATAGGAACACTTAGGAGAGGTGGCTATAACCAGCTCTCTGGGGTTACTGATTCTCCTGCAGCCTTTATTCAAATACAGAAGGGCTTAAGTTATCCAGACAAAGCAAAGATCAATTGTCTGAGTGTAGGATCAAGGAAGCACAAGGTTGGGAGATTTTATGAACATAGCACTAAGATGCTCAGGAATTCACATAAAGTGTCTAAACCTCAGAACAGGTGTTTATAGATTAAACTAAGCCCTTCCCTTCTCTCTTCAATATGTCAAAAGATCTGTAGTTTCATCAATGTGTATATTCTCTCCACCAATGCAGATCATAATCTCTCTTGTCTGGGTGTTCTTAGCCTTTTGTGTGGGAGTGTATGCCATGGTAAATGTTTGACAACCATTTCTGGAGAAAAAAGGAAATGTATGCAGGATAAACTTTTAAGTTTAATCACATTATTAACACTTTTATAAATCTAGACAATCACCAAAACAATAAATCAAGCCCTGATTTTGGAGCATTTGTTTGACTTCCAAAGTCTAAAGGCTCATATTGAAAACTGATATACAAGCTAGTCCTCAAAGAAGGAGCTAGCCCATTGCCAGGACTGTATTGGAAGCCCTTCTGCTCTGGTTGGGTGTGTCAGACCTTGTCCTCCTTTGTCCTGGCCTTTAGGAATCCAAGATTAGCTCTATACCATGATGAGGCTCAAAGTAGACTTTAATGGAGGATTACAACAATCTTTCTGCTGGGGTCAGGGTGGGAGGAGTGGGGAGAGCACATAGGGAAAACCCTCAATCAAAATCAAAATTTTGATCAAATATTGTGAAACACCATCCCATCAACATTAACTTCCATTGAGCTTAAAATACCAGATTACCATGCGCACATTGAAGGCGTATATATTTATAGCTGCTTTTCTGACTAATCTTCCATATTCACATTTTTATTTTCACATTAACTAGGAACTAGGATGTGAGTACCACCTTTCTCTATTCAATTCCATTCAATAAGCACTTGCTGATTGGCCAAAATATGTAAGGCTTTTTTTGAGGTACTGATGAAACAAAGACAGAGATGTCCATTTTGGTGATTGTCTAGAGTTATAAAAGTGAAGGAGATTACAATCTAATGGGCAAGTCACTCAACCACTCTGAACCTCAGTCTCTTCATCTGTAAAATAAGGGGGTTGAATTAGGTGGTCTCTAAGATCCCTTTAATCTCCAAAACTCTGATCATATGGTTATTTAGCTTTTCATTTGCATGTCTCGTTTCCCCAACTAAATTTTAAGCCCCCTGAAATCATGGATTATTTCTTTAATTATTGTTGTATTCCCCCACCCCCATCTTAGCACCTAGCACAGTGTTAGTCACATAGTAGATTCTAAAAAAAATATACAAATCTGTTGGTTAACCTCTTTGGATCTCAGTTTCCTGATACGTAAAATGAAGAGGTTGGATTAGATGGACCATAAAGTCCATTCTTGCTCTAAATCTATAATCCTATGAGAAGAGATTCAAGGAAAGTCTTAAAGGTAGGATTGGCTTAAGGAATGGCTAGGATTCCAGGTAATTCTCCACTTTCCATTAGCAGTTCTACTTGGTTTGGACTATATAAAACATCATGCCCCTCTGCCAGGTACCCCTTGGTGCCCCTCTTCTTTTTGACTTCCTTTTGTGTGTCTTCCCCCATTAGAGTGTAAGCTTCTTGAGGGCATGGATCATCTTTCTTTTTCTTATTTATATCCCCAGCACTTATCCCAATGCCTAGCACATAGTAGGTACTTAATAAATATTCATTGAAATTCAGTAAGTTAAAAAAGTGTATAGGGTTTGGGGGGAGGGGAAGCCAGAGAAAGCCTTCAAGTCAGAGAGGTATGTATAAGCAAAAGCACAAAATATATTTGGGAGACACTGAGTGGAGGCTTTGTGAAGGTAAGTAGTAGTATGACTAATTCACTAAACTTACCAACCCAGAAATGGTGCCAACATTCACACATCACAGTTCATAAGTTTTGAACTGGACATACTTTCATACCCAAAATTCTATGAGTCAAAATTTTTGGTTGTCTAGGGATGCTCAAAAGAAAAAGTTATTGGGGCAGCTGGGTGGCACAGTGGATAAAGCACCAGCCCTGGATTCAGGAGGACCTAAGTTCAAATCCGGCCTCAGACACATAACACTTACTAGCTATGTGACCCTGGGCAAGTCACTTAACCCCATTGCCTAAAAAACCAAAAAAAAAAAAAAAAAAAAAGAAAAAGAAAAGGTTATCTCCCTCTCTCCTCAGTTACCTGGATGTTTACAATCTACAGCACAGAGAGAAGAAGAGGTAAGGAGTAGGTAGGCCAGTAGTATTCATGTCATTCCCATTACATGCCTGGTACTGGAATCTGGGGAGGTGAATGGTGTCAAGTTCAAAGAAAGTCCCAGCGATAAAGAGAATATATTAGAGAATGACCTGGTAAAGTAGGAATGAATGAGCATCAGCACAAGCTGTCACTAGGCAGCTTCATAAAGCTGATATTCTAAAATGACTGAGCAAGCAAACATTCAATATTACATGGACATACACATACCTGTTGACGTTTTGCCAAGCATTTATTTATTTGAGAGGCCAAATGCAATGTAGATTTGGGTGGGGTGGGTGTACATACGTGTGCACATACTTCTGGAAAATGCACCTGTTATTGTTTGCCTGTAGTCAGGTTATCAGTTTGATGGGTATAAGCAAGCATAGACAGGTATAGTCTCCAAAAAGGTATGTATTTTCAGTAAAATAAATAAAGTCACATGATTACATTCTAAGGGTGGGAGAGAACTTGAATCTGAGCTTTTTTAAATCTGTTGAGATTAGCAGTGTAGTATAGTATAAAGAGCACTGGACTTGAGAGTCAAAACACCTGGATGTGAATCCTTGCTGTCACATAGGTCCTGTGTCCCATGGGCAAGTCAATTAGCTTCTCAGAGTCTCAGATCCCTCATCTGTAAAAATAAAGGCATTGGGCCAGATGACCTTTACTCCCTTTCAAGTCATATGCTGTGTGATTCTATGATGAAAATGCCTCAAGAGCATCTATAAGCATTCTGTGAAGAGCTAGAGATTCTGTCACCTTAGAAGTTCACTTCAAGGTCACAGACTCTGTAATCATTCAATCAATTAATCATTCAACAAACATTTATTAAGCACTTATTATGTGTTAAGCACTGGAAATACAAAGAAAAAAGCAAAAACAAAAAAACCAGACCCTGCTCTCAAGGAGCTTATATTTTAACTGGGAGACAATAAATATATAAATGGGCACATTAAAAAACCATGCAGAGTAGATACAAGGTAACTTGAAAAGTGGAAAGCACTAGCTGCTGAGAGAACCAGAAAAGGCCTCCCGAAGAGAACAGAATCTGGGCTAAGTCTTGAATGAAGCCAGGGATTCATTCTGAGAAGCCACAGTGGAGAAGGGAGAGCATTCCAGGCATGGAAATATCCAGTGTGAAGGCATGGAGAGAGGGGATGGTATTGTGTGAGGAACAGCAAACAGGTAGGTTCATCTGGATTGCTGAGTTTGGGGAGAAGAGTAAAGCATAAGAATAGAAAGGTAGAAAGGGGCCAGGCTGAAAAGAACTTAAAATTCCAAATAAATGAGTTTATATTTGATCCTAGAGGTAACGGGTGCTCAATGTCATTGCCTCTCCTTCAGTACTTATTAGAAATTCCTTCCACTTAGGGGAGAAGGGAGTAGCTTTTTCTTTCTCTTCCAGCATTTTATTCTTCCGGAGTCCAAGACGAAGGGCTCAGAATCTTAACCTGGTCTTTGAAGTTTGGATTCATCTTTCTTTTATCTCTTGGGGATCGTCCTTACTGCACAGAAGGGCTGACTGAGCAAAATCTTAAGACGATGTCCTTCGAGTCTTCCTTGCCTCTGATCAGGCCTGTCTAATTATTTCTTTCTTTCTGGGATGGATTTATATTATTTATCCCTCTGTCCTAAAGAGGAGTATAGGACAGGGTAGGGGAGCAGGAGGGAGAGTTTCAAGGTTATCGAATCTACACAAAGCCAAAATGAGATGATATATGTGAATGTACTTTTAAAAATTAGACAGTGCTATAAAAATGTAAGACAGAGGTGAGACTAGGGGTCGGCAATGGAGGTAACTAACTAGGGAACAACATAAAGGGGCTGGAGGGTAAGAAGAAGGGCTGCTATAAACATACTACTGTTTATGACATATTTTTTAATGCCAGAAAATTCCAATCTCCATGGCACATAGGTATTTATTTTATGATAAGTTACATGTATTACCCACAAATACTCAATTCAACTCAACAAAAATTCATTAAGTCCTTCCTGTGTATGTAGCATTGTAATACTAGTTGGGCAAACTATAAAGGATACATAAAATATAGTTCCTGCCCCTCAGGTAGCATAAAGCCTACTGAGTGTATAGGACACATATATTTATATAGCACAGAAAGCCTTACAAAGTGCTTCATGAGAAAAGAAGTGATAACTACAATATAAACTGAATCGTGATAATTGTACAAAGAGGGACAAGGCAATGGAGTTGTTATTTCTAATCTAGTCTCTCACATATACAAGCTATGTGACCACAGATATCACTTAAAATGTTCCCAGGCAGCTTTCTAAGAGTATAAATTACCGAGGTGCTACTCTGCATGGGTGGAGGCAATTTCCACACAGGGATTTACATACACTAATGAAATCACTGTTCTGAACAACAACAATAACAAAAAGCATATAAATGAAGTACAAATAAAGGGCTTTTAGGATTCTAAAGTTACTCCTTACTAGAGCTGATCAGGGAAGGTTTCAGAGAGGAGGATAGGCATTTTAATTGTACTTTAAAAGATAGGTAGATACTCAAAAGGCTCAAAGCCTCAGGTAGTCGTAACACATAAGCAGGATAATTTGTTTAACCTTATCTATAGCATACAAATGCTTTACCCCAGTTCACTATTCTGCATAATAATAATAAAATTATGATTTATTTACTTCCTCTGTAAAGAAAAATAACTCACATTTTGATTATAACAACAATCTAAAATCCATTTCAGCCTGGGGGAAACTTGAAACAGCCTCTAGGCTTTGGAATGCTGGGGGTTAGGGAGGAGAGGGCAGAGAAGTAATGAGAAATAGACCCCCATTGTTCAAGCATCATTAGAGTTTGTTTCCTTGAATACCAAAGAGAAAGGCAACCAAACTGCCCAGGCAGCAAACCAAAGATATCGATTCCAATATTGAGAACCAGGGACCTTTGGAAGCAACAGAAGATTTGGGAAGAAGGTATGTAGGAAACCTAAAGACTACAAAGAAGCCCAGGGATGCCCCAGGCCCTACACCCAACGAGTCATGAAATGCAATAAAATTATAACCTCTGCATCCTTATCCCTGCTCCCCCCTCCCAAAAAAGTGACATTGAGAGAAGGTTAACTAACATTCCTGTGAGCCAGACAGATGTATGCATCTTTTAAGATCCTGACTTCACTCTGCACCAGGCAAGGGATTAATGACATCACAGTATCACCAGCCCTAGCAGTATCACAGTGAGGAAGTCTACAGCTCAGAGCCATTAGTCAGATAGCACCTAAGAACATGAGGTCTTTGCTAAAGGCAGCTTCCAAAGAAGCCACCTCTTGCGCTGAGGTGACTTTAAAGAGCTCTCCTGGTGCAGGGCCCAAATTTGCCTGACCTTTATCTTTTAAAGCTATTTTTCTTGGTTATTGACTTCAGCTGATTCGTTGGGTCACTTCATCTTAGCACAGGCAAACCCCAGACAGCAAGGGCAAATACAGAGAGAGGGACGAGAATTCTAAAGTTGAATCATAGATAATAAAGCTAGAAATGACCATAAGGGTCATCTCATCTAACTTATTTTAAAGATAGTGAAATAGAGGCAAAAATGAGAAGTAGTGAGTTGCCCAAGGCCACAGAGGTAGCAAGGATGGAGATCAGATTCAAATCCAAGTCTTCAAACTCCAAATCTTGTTCTCTTTCTATTATGCCATGCCACCTCCTACATAGCTTTCCATTTTGTCATTAAGCCTAACATTTCCAAATAGATACCTAAAACCCAAAGACAGAGTGCAAAGAATTATACACTTGCTGTCCCTTGCATATGGCATTCCCTCTCTCCACCCTGTGCTTTCTAACAGGCTTCCCCCTCCACCGTACCTAGAATGTTCTGCCTCCTTTGGAACCCCATGCTCCTTTAAGGCTCAACTCAAGTGCTACTTCCTTCAAGAGACCTTTCCAGATTTGCCTCACCCTTCCCTGAATCACTATGCAGCTATGATGTACCTTGAATTTATTTGTCTGTGACCATATTGTATCTACCTAATAAAATGTAAACTCTTTGAGAGCAGAGTGTTTTGTCTTTGCATCTCCAATGCTATGTTATATTGGCATATAATAAGTAATTCAGAATAGCTTGATTGATTTATCGATTGATCGATCGGGTGCATGATGTCCTCAATGTCCTAAACGATGAGGGGAAGGGAGGAAAGGAAGGAAGCAAGGAAGCTCAACTGTTATACTTCATGTTAGATGCTAGGGATGCTGTGAGAGAACAATGCTAAAGATTATCCTTTTGAGGCACTCTGAGTACACATAAATATCCTTCCATTTAAAAGCTGTAGCCCTAAAAATAAAATAAAAGACCTGTCCTCATTGGGAAATCAGTTTTTTCTATCATACGTCACTTCAAAGGCTTTGATCAACATTCAACTGTGGCACATCCTTCAGGTCTATGTGCTGCTATTGTTTCCCCAACTGTTCATGAACTCGACACATTCAGCAAATTCAACTAACACTGGGGGAGCACCAGGAAGGCACAGGACTAGGTGCTGAGGACGCAATGATGAAAAAAAGCCAACAGAGTTATAATTTAGTAGGGAAGGTAAAAAATGCATGCAGATGGGAAGGATGCAAAGCAGACAGGAGAGATCTAGGCAAAGTGCAATGAGAAATCCGAGGAGGGAAAAATTACTTGCAGGTGAAGGGAATCAGAGACAGTTTCATGAAAGGAGCAGCCCCTGAACTGGCCCTCTGTAACAATAATAGCCAGCATTTACATAGCCCTGCAAGGTTCACAAAGCACTTGACGTGCATATTGGTCCAGTCAGTCCTCACGACAACCCAGGGAGGTCAGTGTTATTATTCATTATCCTTGTTTTACATATGAAGAAAGTAAGGCAGATACAAGTTAAGTGACTTCACCAGGGTCACACAGCTAGTAAATATCAGGATTTGAACTTAGGTCTTCCTTACTTGAAGGCCAGCACTCTATCTACTGTACCAACCTAACCAGCCTTGAAGGCAAAGGAATATCCTTTGAACCAGAGTTTCAAAGGATGCTCCATAGAACACAGTAATCAAGCCCCTTTAGCTTAGCATCTAACACTTCTTACATAACTCTTCTGGAAAGTTGGGTTAGATAAAAGAGCTAAAATTGATTTCACACTATAAGGTTTACACAGCACTTTACACATACTATCTGACATTATCCTTACAACAACTTTGTAGGGTAGGGGAGATTTATATTATTCTCATTTTACAGATGAGGAAACTCACACTAGGAAAGAATAAGTAACTTACCCCGGATAACACGGGCTTTTATCTAAGACAGAATTTGTACTGAAGTTTTCCTGACTCCAAGTCAAGCACTCAATCAACTCTGTCACCTAGATAATTTCCAAGTCCTCTTATAGGTGTAAATTCTATGATCCTGCATATGTGCACACACAAATAAGTTCGTCTTAACTCACCCTCTAAGAATACATCTTCATGAGCGGCAGAGAGAGTTCAAGCAGCAGGATGAAGATGAAGTAGTAGGGGGTTGGCACATACCATGGCTCTCAGTTAAGGGTCAAATCCAGAGAGGTGAGCTGGGCCAGAAAGAATCAAGCAAATACCAGAGGCATATAGAAGAGTATAAAAACATTGGATTTGGAATGAGAAGATAGGGTTTCTAATCCAGACTCTGGCTCTTATTATCTGCCTGATCTTGGAGCAAATCACTTTACCTCTCTGGTTCTCAGTGTACATAGATAGCACCATAGTGCATAGAGCTCAGGGCCTGGAGCAAGGAAAACTCATCTTCTTGAGTTCAAATCTGGCCTCAAACACTTACTAGCTATGTGACCCTTAGTTTATTTTTTTTTGCCTTATTTTATTCATCTGTAAAATTATCTGAAGAATGAAATAGAAAAACATTTCGGTATCTTTACCAAGAAAGTCTAAAATGGCATAACAAGGAGTCAGACGTGACAGAAACAACTGAATATCAACAAAATTAAGAGGTTGTTAGATTGGCTCTAAGGTTCCCTCTATCTTTAAACACATTATCTAATTCTCCCCTATATGCTAGTATCTCCTTGGTATGAGTTCACCAGGACACCCACAAGTTAATGACAGTCAGAAGACTTCAGAAGAATCTCACCCCTGACTGGATTCTCTGCTGTGATCACAAGAATCTCCTCACACATATCCCAACAACACTTCTTATTTCCTGCAATCTTTTGGTTAAGAATGTTTGCATTAGCTTTTTGCTGGAACTGTTTATCCTATTTCACTTACCATCCCCCTCTCTCCTTAAACTTTATCTCCCACATCAAAGAAGGCAGCAGTATGGAGAAAGAACGTGATGCAGTAAATCAGGCACTACAAGACAAAGTTTCAAATCCCACCTCAGATAATTTAATAACTGTGTGCCTCTGGGCAAGACAATTAATCAATAATCAATCCCTGCCCTCAAAAAACACACATTCTAGTGTAGGAGAGAAGATGCAAAAAACTATGGACATACAAGATACATACAGGGCAGATTGGAGGCAATCTCAGAAGGAAGGCAGTAATTTTAATGGGGAAATTAAAAAAGTTTTCTTGCAGAAGGTGGGATTTTAGCTGAGACTTTAAGGAAGCCAGCAAAGTCAGGAGGTAGAGATGAGAAAGGAGAGAATTCCAGGCCTGGAGGACAGCTGGAGAAAAGGCACAGTCAAGAGATGGAGTTTCATACACTGTGAACAGCAAGGAAGCTGGTCTGGATCATAAAGTATGTCGAGGGTAGTAAAATGTAAGACTCAAAGGGGCCAGCCTATGAAGGACTTTAGAAGACAGGCAGGCTGTTAGGAGCTGCATTGCTGGCACAAAGTATCTGCATGCAGCAGCTGACATCCCATAAGCCAGCACAGTAAATATTTATTGCAATGCTAGAGGAATCCTTATCCATTTGTATCAATCAGAGAGAGAGAGAGAGAAGGAGAGAGAGAGAAAGAGAGAGAGAGAGAGAGAGAGAGAGAGAGAGAGAGAAGAGAGAGAGAGAGAGAGAGAGAGAGAGCTCCAAATAGGAAAATTTGGAAGAAAAAACAATAGCTTTTCAACAGGATTAAGAACACGGGACAGGATTGGGGTAGTGAAGAGAGGGAGGTAACAGGAACTGAATCTGATTTCATAGCCAAAGCTCAGTTACAGGATTTAGCACTGGAAGGAACAATAAACACCATCTAGTTCAATCTACTCATTTTACTAATAAGGAAACTATGGCCCCGAGAGGTTATGTTATTCACAAGTAGCAGAAACAGGATTTGAACCCAGGTCCTCAGAATCCAAATCTGGCATTCTTTTCCACTACATCACATTGACTCCCTCAGGATGGGAGAAATATTGTCAAAGGATAATCAGACTTAGAAATTGATAGGTGGCAAGGGGTAGGTGGTGGAGGGCAGTGCTAGAAGACTAGAAGGCTGTGTTCATCACATCTATTGACCTCGTTTGCTCTTTCATCATCCTCACTTTCCTTGCTTTTGTTAGGTTCTCTTCTCATACACTAGGCGGCTGCTTCCACTCCTCGAAGCTGAATTTCTATGCATGCCCACCTGCAGCTATTTAGAAAACCCATGACACTTTACCAAGTGTTTCTCTATAGCTTGAGGACTGGCCATCTATTACCTCCCCTTATAAGCAGTGTATATTTTCAATTATATTGAAAAATGCTACCAACATGTCCTGCGATGATATGTTCTTAATAAACTGCTGAGGCTGCTTAGAGTCAATGATTCTAGTGTTAAATAGATATTTATGGTTTTTCCACTTCCTCTTTTCTCTGATCCGTTCCCTAATCACCAGCATCACCCTTCCAAGACAGTAAATTCTAGGCAGATCCTTTTCTCCTGACACTCACTGAAACTAGACTTCTAGAAGACCTTCCTTCTTCCAGATTTTGAAAAATGGTTGTAACTTGTTCAGTGAGCTCTCCCAAGCCTCTAGGACATAGGCTACTTGGGCCTGATAAGTCAATCTTCCAAGTGTCTCATCCCTTTGATTGTTTTATCAATTCTCTGTCTCTGTCTCTTTCTGTCTCTGTCAGTCTCTCTTTCTCTGGCTCTCTATCTTTAGCTTTCTTTCTCTGTCTGTCTCTCTTTTTTCCTAGCACATAGAATTTACTGAATAAATGCTTGCTGATTAATTGAATGTTATTAAGAGCCAAGCATGTTGTAATGGTGCATGCCTGTATTCCCTGCTCCTAGGGGAGATTCAGGCTAGAGTTTCAGGGTTCTGAGCAATGATAGGGTTAAGCCAATCAGGTGTCTGAACTAAGTCCTGCACCAATTAGTGAATGAACTCCCAAAAGCAAAAGCTCAACAGGTTATCTAATGAGGAGTCAACCATCCCAGGTCAGAAACACAGAGCAGGTTAAAGCTTTCATACCAATCAGCATTGGTCTCTAGCTGGATGTGACTACTGTACAACCAGCCCCTGTGTGACAGAGAGAGAGAGACCCAGTCTCAAAAGAAAGAAAAGAATAAAAATAAAAGTTAAAGAATGAATGAATGAATGAAAACTATATCAGTAAGTATGTCTTCCAAAATTAGAATTGACTAGGTGTCCACTGATAGCAGAATGGACATTCCAGCTACTTTTCAGTAGATAGGTTCAGGTCTGTACTATCCACAACCCCTCTAATGTGACACTGCTCCCTCCATCCCTGAAATACAGGATGAAGTGAAGGAGCAGGTTCAATACCTCCTATGGTTCCAACAGGACAAGGATTAAGGAGTGTTTTGGCCAAGAGCTGAGCCTGAATGGCTGGATAGTGTCTATTTAGCACAGAGAGATAAGATAACATGTCTTTATGCTTTACAATGGGTCAAACCAGGGCAGGTTGTCTGAACTTCACAAACTCCTAAGTCATCATGACAGGCAAATGAGAAGGTAGGGGCATGGAGAGGCAGCACCTGGGCACATTTCAACTGTTCAGGCCTGTGACCAGAACTCTGAGAAATTCAATGAGTTTATTATTTCTTTTTAACAAAGGTAACTCATTTGCGAGGTTTTCCTGCAGAGCCATGCCATGAAGAATGGAGCTATTTGTTGCAGTTGAGAAGGTCTCTTCTCTGTGGAATTGTAGCATTCCCAGGGGCCATAGAAAGTACTTGGAGTACTGCAGAAAGCAGGGAGTCATTGGGATGGGACCCTACAACTCCCACTTCAGCCATCTTTCTTCTGAGCCAAGGGAGTCTGTGATGCCTGGCTGTCTCTACAGGCCACTGTTGTTTATTTATCCTCTCCACTGGTGGTGACTTTAGGCACAGCCAAGTTATGCAAATTGAGCTCCTATGGTCTGCTACCTGCTGTGAAAGAGAGAAAGAAAGAAAGAAAGAAAGAAAGAAAGAAAGAAAGAAAGAAAGAAAGAAAGAAAGAAAGAAAGAAAGAAAGAAAGAAAGAAAGAAAGAAAGAAAGAAAGAAAGAAAGAAAGAAAGAGAAAGAAAGAAAGAAAGAAAAAGAAAAGTGAGAGGGAGGGGGGGAAGGAAGGAAAGAAGGAAGGAAGGAAAAATCCTTGGAAGAATGACCTCACATTGCGATATCTTCTCCTAAAATTGTCATATAAATCCAGCACCTTAAAAGTAAGCTTGTCTGCAAGATGATAAAGTTTGTGGCCTGGCAGGCAAGGAAGACAGAGAGTTAAAAAAATGAAGCCAGGAGACCCGCAGTCTATTATGACCTCATAAAATGCCAACCATGTGGAATGTTAAAAATCATCCTTAGCAGCAAAGGAGAAAGACAGGACACTATCAGGGGTATCTGTCCTGAAAGTGAATCAAGGGTCAATTTGTTTTGCTTTATCCCCAAAACAAAGAGTTCTATATAAAGGTCATTTGCTCTGGGCTCAAATTTCAGACAACAATAGATTTTGGATAGAAATGGAAGAATTCCTTCACCCTTCAACAGGGTTGGGAGAGCATCTCATTGGACTTACTCTTTAATATCTTGACCAATTGGGGAGAAAAAAAATGAAGACAGATATAAAACACACACACACACACACACACACACACACACACACACATACATCCCTCTTATTTACTGTTTGGGTTGCATAAGCATAGTGCTTATTTCCCACTGTGTATCATTTGCATGCTGGCATGTCAGACCAAGCATGGGTTTGTTCTCAGAGTGAGAACCAATCCTTAGCTTTCCTGTACACACATGTCCCTGCATCTTGGCAGTCTTTCCCTTTCCCATCTCCAATATTACCTGGGTGCAACACTTTGTTTTTCAAAAATGGTTGTCATAGCCCTTGTGACATCACTTACCTCGGCACAAATCCCAGCTTTCAGAGAATGGTACCTGAAAATGTGATGATGTGTTAGATTTTCCTGAACATTTGCTTATATTTCTAAGCTATAGTGTTTGAGGATTATTATTTAGGATTCATGAGCATCTGGCACCCAAATGACCTAGTGAAAATTTGGAAGGGATAGGAAATAGCTCCCTGTGTTGCTGAAGCTTATTTACTCTCTCTCTCTCTCTCTCTCTCTCTCTCTCTCTCTCTCTCTCTCTCTCTCTCTCTCTCTCTCTCTCTCTTTCTCTCTCTCTCTCTAACTTCTCATTGCAGTTCCATTCTTTTTGGCTGTACTTTTTTCAGGGAACCTCATTAGGATATCAGAGCTATTTTTCTATGCAAGGATAAGACATGCCCTCACAGAAGATGGACCACTGGGCAGGTTACCAATTGACACTTTATTGGGTATGGAGGCCTTTCAACTTGATCTGGCAGCTGCATGCAGCAGAGAAAGTGCCAATACTAGAGTCAAGAAGACTCATATTCCTCCATATCAAATCTGGCATTACTAGCTTACTAGCTGTGTAACCCTGGGCAAGTCATTTAACTTTGCCTCAGTTTCCTTATCTGTAAAATGACCTGAAGAAGGAAATGGCAAACCACTCCTATACCTTGGCCAAAAAACCCAAAATGGGGTCATGAAGAGCTGAACACAACTAAAGTTATTGAATAACAACAGCAACCACCCATTCTAGGCAGAACCAGTGACCAAAGTGCCAGAACCCCAGTAACTGAAGTCCTCTGGACACAGCAGCCTGAAGACCCACCTCTAATCTTGACTACCTCAAGAGGTACAGTCATCTGAGCCTTCAGTCTATCACCAGGACATAATCTGAGAATATGTTGATACACAGATCTCTGCATTTCCGAAGTGCTTTGAACCTAACTAGAGATGCCCACAATAAAGGTACGGGACATTTTTTACCCTGAGCTCAATTTTGCGGCTACTTCTTTATAAGAAACCAGGCTAACAATGAGAAGCGATGTTCTTAAGGGAGCACCAGCATCCATAAGCTTGATAATGAAAAGTGTCCTGGTTATTTCTGATCTGCATTCCCTGTATGACCTTGTACGAGACATATAACCTCCCTGCCCCTAGATTTTGTCATCTATAACAATGACAGAGTTGGACTAGATCAGGGCTTCTTAACCTAGAGTCTATAAACTTGGGGGTTTTTTTATATTTTCCTAACTATTTTTCATTATAATTGGTTTCCTCTATAATCTTATATGTTTTATTTTGTGCATTTAAAAATATTTTTCTGAGAAGGCGTCTATAGTCTTCACCAGACTGTGCCAAAAGGGCCATGACACAAAAAACAGTTACAGCCCCCTGGACTAAATGGTCTTGAGATACCTTCCATCTTTAAATCTATCTCATTCCTGTGCCTTCAGACCTGCCATGACTTCCCTTATTGCAATCTAAGGCTACAGAAATTTGTTCCTCTGCTTCCATCATTCTGAAGCAATGGTAGTGCTTAATGCTTCTGTGAGATAGAGTGGCATGAACAATTTATTATGCTTAAGTAATTGTCAAAGAGGAAACATAAAGATTAAACAATGACTGTTCCTCATGCTGATAAATTCCTTCAAGATCGCAGCCATTTAAAAACCATTTATTAAGCACTTGCTATGTGCCAGGCAGTGTGCTAAGTTCTGGGGATAGAATGAAAGGCAAAAGAGTCCCTACCCTCAATGAGCTCATATTCTAATGACGCTTACATCTTAATGTAAATGTATAAGATACATACTGAGTGGATGAAAGGAAAGTACTAGCACCTGAAGAGACCAGGAGAGTCCCTTCAGCAGAAGGTAGGATTTGATCTAAGTCTTGAAGCAAGGAAGAATGAGAAAGGGGAACATTCCAGGCATGGTAGACAGCCAGTGCAAAGACGAAGAATATGGAAGATGTTGAAGTGATGTGTGTAAGAAACAAGTTGGCTATTGTAACTGGATTGTAGAATTCATGGAGAAAAATAAGTAAGATTGAAAGATAAGAAAAGGTCAATCTATGGAGATCTTTGCATGCTAAACAGACTACTTTATAATTAATCTGAAGAGAAATAGGGAGCCTAAAGGTAATGGGGAGTTTATTGAGTAGGGAATACAGTGTAGTCATATCCAAACTTTAGGAAAGTCACTGTGGCAGCAGAGTAGGGAATAGATTGGTATGGAGAGAGACTTGAGCCAGGGAGACCAATCAGAAGGCTACTTAGGTGATGAGGGTCTCTACCAGAGTAGTGGCTCAGCAGTGAGTGGAGAGTAGGTCACATATGCAAGAGCTGCTATGAAGGGAAAAACAACAAAATTTGGAAACAGATTAGATCTGTGGAATAAGTGAAAATGAAGAATTAAGGTTGACAAAGAAATTGCAAGCTTAGGTAAAAAGATAGTAGTCACTGGGATATTAATAGGGAAGCTCAGAAAAGGGGAAGGCTTGGGGGTTGGGGAGGAAGAAAATGAGTTTAGTTTTGAGCATGTTAAGTTTGAGAGATCTACAGGACATCCAATTTGAGACGTATTAAAGACAGCTGGTAATATGACACTGTAGCTCAAGAGAGAGATTATGGCTGCATATATAAGCCTGGGAATTATCTACATAAAAATAGTAATTGATATGCACATATTTGTTGAGGGCACCAACAATGATTCACAAACCCAGCCATGATATGTCAGGAATGATTTTAACTTGGTCATTGAAAATGTCTACATTTCTGCTATTTTCTCCATCTAGCTTTATAGTGATCCTGTTTTCCTGGAGGAAAAGGATGACAACTGCACCCACAATAGCTACTCTAGTTTCCTTAGTACAAAGGACATTAAATGGTGCTGACAAGTGATGTGAGAACACCAGCATGAAAACATGATTTCCTAATCCATCCCAAAGTATGTACCAAATAATCTTATTAAGGATCCTTAGTCCCCTAAGTTATTATACTGCTTCAGTCATTGTAATATAATGATGATGATGATGATATTGTTAACCCCAAGGCTTTAAAAATTCATAAATTATTTTCATGATCCTTTCCTCACATGATATTCAGAACCACCCTTTTGGATAGGCAGGGCAGAGATTAAAGAGCTAAATCAGGGCTTTTAACCTGGGGGTCCATGAACTATTTTTAAAATAATATATTTTGATAATGTATTTCAATATAACTGGTTGCTTTTGTAATGCTAAAGGGGTCCATCACACACACACACACACACACACACACACACACACACACACACACACACAGGAGCAGGATTCCAGGAGATGGCGCAGTAGGTCAGAAAATTCCAGGCTCTCCAGATTTCCTCCACAAACAGATAGAACATCGCCTCAAAACGAACACAGAGCAACAAAAATAATGGAGTAAAGCAGTTGTCCTCCTAAGACAACTTGAAAGGACCTCAAGAAAGAAAGGACCTCCAGGGGCTGAGATTTAACCAGAGTGGAGTATAAACACCTCAGGGCCAACTCAGCTGAGTCAACAAACAGCAGACCCTGGGGGCAGTTCCTTTAGGAAGCAGATTAAGACTTAAGAACTTTCACCACACACACACACACACACACACACACACACACACCCAAACATTAAGAACCTCTGGTATAAAAGGGATCTCTTCCAGCTCTCAATGCTTGCTCTTATGATCTTATTATCTCCATTTTATGATGGAAGAAGAAAAAAAAAACTTAGAGAATTTATAACCAATAACATAGCTAGTAAGGAGTAAAGCAAATAGATCGCATTTCTGGGACAAAGAGAAATTAGAAAGAACAAATAAACACAAAAGACTAAAGGGAAACAAATTCATGAGTACAAGTACATTGGATTCAAAGATTATACATACACTATTGGAATCCTGAAACTATTCTGGTATGGTAGACAATGCTGAATCTAGTTGGCATGGAGGTAAAAAGTGTGATCCCATAGATATTATTTTTTCCCGATGGAGATGTTAAGAATATGTCCATTTCCTTGGAGAACTGGTGGATTATGGGTGCAGAATGTTGTATACATTCTAATATTGTCACTTGGTTGGTTTTGCTTAAGCTCTTTCTTCATTGCAAGGGACTGGCTGGGAGTGCCAGGGCAAGGTGGTACCTCTAGAAATGACTATGATGTAAAAGTAAAAAGTACTGATAAAATGCTAATTGAAAGTATGGAATAAATTTTATGTATTATAATATAATACAGTATAACATGAGGTAATGTAACATAAGTATAATATAGTATAATGTAATGTAATATAATGTGACATAATATAACATAACATCATGTCATATAATATATGAAATGATATGGTATGATATAATATAACATAATATAATATAATATGGAAATGGGAAAAGAAAAGGAAAGAGAAGGGGAAAGAAAAGAAAGGGAAAAGGGGGAAAGGAAGAGAAAGAGGAAGGACATAAGGAAAGAAAACAGGGAGGAAGTATAGGAAACTAACTAGCTTAGAAAACATCACAAATCAGAAACTATTCCCTGGTCTTGTGCGAGAAACAGGCTCCTTTTCTGAGCCTAAAACCTAGGTGTTTTTCCACATTCAAAACCTCTCAAATCAAGTCTTCGCTCTGCAAAGTTGAAAGCATGTTTATTACTTGAATCTTTGCTTTATGTCCCTGTGTGAGTCAAGGGAAGGGAGGGGTCATGTGCATCCTGTACAAATTATAGTTAGCTCACTAAAAAAACAATATTCAGGACTTTGCTTTTTTTTTAAAAGGTGACTGACATGCAAGCCTCCCTGTGGAGGTGGAGGGAGGATTCGTCAGGTACTGCCTTTTTGAAAATATGAAGTCATTCTCTCTATTAAGCAAGCCCAAATCTCATTTGATACAAAACTTCAGAGCCCTAGAAGTTGGAAGGGATTCCAAGCTTGGCAAAAACCTGCTCTCCCACCCTTAGGCGAGGCTATTCTTGGAAGCCAAAGCACCGTGAATGCTCCTGGGAGATGACTCACACAGGGGATGAAGGCCTACGATGGATTTCTCAGCCGCAGTAGCTATTCATCAGGGCTAGATCCATAAGACGGAACACAAAGGGGGCAAAAAATATCTGGATTTGATGTATCTTAAAATGACATCGCTCCTATGCCGCTCCTTTGGTTTTACCACCAAATTTGCCTTTCTTCACCACCACCATCACCACTGCTACCCCCCCTTAAAGTCAGATATTTTCATACCATGTCCGCCTGTGAGCTTTACAACATTTCCAATGGGCAGAGTGTTTATATCGATTACAAGGCTACTCCATGGCAAGATACTTTGAATGACTGAAACTATGGTGGCAGACTGTCTAGCACGTAGTACGTCCTTAATAAATGTTGGATGACTGACTGGCTACCCTACAAGGAGACCTTGTTTTAGAGTAGAAAGACACTGGGAGTCAGGAAACCTTCAGCTGTGCTAATGACTAGCATTGTGACTCTGGGTAAGCCACAGGCTTGCTTGTCCTCCATTTTCTTCACGAAGGAAGGGGAATCATGTATTAAGTGCCTGCTATGTGCCAGGCACTGTGCTAACCACTTCACAAATATTTGATCCTCAAAACAACCCTGGGAGGTATGTACTATTACTATCCCCATTTTACAGTTGAAGAAACTGAGTCAGAGAGTGAAGTGATTTACCTAAGGTCTCACAGCTTGTAAGTTGGATTTGAATTCGGGTTTTCCTGACTTCAGGCCCAGAGCTCTATCCATTATGTAAAAAAGAAAGGGTAATATTAGATGATCTCTTAAGTTCCCTCCCAACTCTCACAGTCTATGAAATATATACACTTTCTTCACTGTCTCTTTATCTTTTACCTCTTCTCCTAGAAGCAAAAGGATGCCAAGCTCACCCACAGCTGCCCCTGGATTGTGTGGCATTACTCCCCTTCATCACACTAGGGTCCAGCCAAAATAGCCTTGTTGCTTTTCCTCACGCATGACACTCCCCATCTCTCTGGAGCCTGTATTGCTTTGCATAATGGTCCTCTACGCCTGCAATCAACTCCACACCTTATCCCAGGCACTTAGAATACTTAGTTTCCTTCACATCTCAGATTACATCCTACATGAGGACTCTCCTGATCATGTTAAATACTAGTACCTCCTCCCACAAAAAAAAAAAATATATATATATATATACATATATATATATATATACATATAATACACACACACACACAAGATATATCTGTGTATATATACATGTGTGCATATATGCAAGGCAGGCTGTAATACAAAGAAATTCATGAGACTTTCTAAAAGGTATCATTGGGAAAATGTGTAATAAGAAGAAAAAGATGGGCTGGTCATATGGTAAGGGGGAGAGATGACAGGTGGCAGACAGAGTACTTAAATGGTGTCCTAGAGAAACTGAAGATCACCCCCAAGCTGGGTGGGTCCATTGTGACATATGGGAAGACATAGAGAAAAATCATGCAGGATGGGCAGGCATGATTGGGTTGCAATCTGCATTGCTGGGAGTATTTGAGTATTAAATATATCTTTTGTTTATACTTACGTGTGCACATTTTTTCTCCCAATAGAATGTAATCTTGAGGTCAGGGAATATTTCATTTTTTGTCCTTATATTTCAGTACCTAGCATAGTGCCTGGCCCATAGTAAGTGTTTAATAAATGTTCCTTTGACTTAATTGCTTGATTATTAATGCTTGATTGATCGACAAATAGCCTGTGGATGAGACATCCCAGCACCCAGCTTCTGACCCATCTCAAACCTTCTCAGATGCCTGTTGAATTTCATTTGTTTGCCTTCCTTTGATTCTTTCAAAACTCTGCTTGTGAAGTGATTCAGTAGCCAGTCTTATTTTACTACCATCTCTGAAGCTCCATTTTCGATAGAAGCTCTGAGAAGTGATTCTCAGTGAACACAAACTATCTTCAATCAAACTGTCCTTTGTTTATGAAAGTGTCAGTGACTGAGAAATGTTGGAGCACTGTGGATTAATGATCTGAATTCACTTGATTAACTTTATAACCTGAGGGTGAGTTTCATGAAAATTAGACATCCCTGTCAAATCAGGATCCCAAGTGGAAGACTGCCAATGGGAGGGGTGGGTTCTGGTTGAAAACAAAACTCTTCTCCCTCAAAGAGAAAATTCCTTCTTCTCAGGCTCCATTATTTGAAAGATCAACATGAGGAAGGAACTTCTAACTTGAGAACCCTTTTCAACAATAAAGACTGTTAGAAATCTATGGATTGGTATAAAAGTCCTCAGGACTATTCAGGGTCCTAAATCACATAGCTATTAATAATCAGAGGATGATGATGACAATCATAACAGCTAATATTTATATAGTGCTTTAAAGTTTGTAATATTAAATCATTTGAACCTTGCAATAACCCTGTGGGGTAGGTGCTGTTATTATCTCTGTCTTATAGATAAGGAAACTGATGCTCAGGCAGATGATATCACTGGCTCAGTGCCATAAAGCTAGTAAGTTACCTAAAGTGGGATTTTAACCCACGTCCTCCTGTCTCTATGTCTAGTACTCTATCTATAATACCTCTGCTGCATTTTACATAAACTTTATAATTAAAATCAGCTATTTTTAAAGGAAACTGAAAAAGTTTATCCATCTCTGTATTCAAAATAACTTCTGATAGAATCCTTTATAGAGATGATACGTGCCTTGCCCCCTCCCCCCAAATACATCTCAGCCGGGATATATTGAGGCTTATTTCAGTGCATAAAAGATACCTTGATTCAATTACTACCTATATGATCCTGGGCAAGACCTCAGGGGCTTCAGTTCCTCATCCATAACAATAATGATCTCTTTGGTCCCTTCCAGTTCTAAAATCTGAGTGTTATCTGATGATTCTATACTCTCTTCTCTCTGTATATTATTTCACTTGGTAATCTCATCAGCTCCCATGGATTTAGTTATCATCTTTATACTAATGATTCTCAAATCTGTTTGTCCAGTTCTAACCTCTCTGCTGACCTCCAGTCTCACATCTCCAACTGCCTATTGGATATCTCAAACTGGATGTCTGGTAGACATGTTAAACTCAACATGTACAAAATTGAACTCGTTATCTTCCCCCCACCCTTTAAAAAACATTCTTCTACCTCCTAAACTTCCCTATTGTTTTTGAGGGCAAAACCATTCTCCCAATCCCATAGGCTCCCAACCTAGGCATTATCCTTGACTCCTCACTCTCCTTCACCCTCTATATCCAATCTGTTGCCAACACCAGTCAATTTTACCTTTGTAACATCTCTAGCACATGCTTCTTTCTCTCCTCTGAAACTACTACCCCACTGGTACTGACCCTCATCACCTCGTTCCTGGACTATTGCAGTAGCCTACAAGTTGGGCTTCCTGACACAAATCTCTCCCTGCTTCAGTCCATCCTCCACCCAGCTGTCAAAGTGATCTTCCTCAAGAATAGGTCTGACCATGTCATATCCCACCCCTACTCAATAAATTCCAGTGACTCCAAGATCAAATATGAAATCTTCTGGCATTCAAAGACCTTTATAATCTAACCTTTCCAGTTTTCTTATACTTTACACCCCTTAAAATACTTTACAATCCAACGGCACTGACCTCCTTGCTGTGCCTTGAACAAAACATTCCATCTCCAGAGTAAGAATTTTCACTAGTTATTGTTATCTATGCTGGTACAGTGGAAAGAATGCGGGGCCCGCAGTGTTCAAATCTTGCCTCAGATACTTATTACCTATGTGACCTGGGCAAGTCACAAACCTCTGTTTGCCTCAGTTTCCTCAACCATAAAATGGATTCCCACTTTATTTCATATTCATAGCAATCACTTTTCAGGGTTGTTGTAAGAATCAAATGAGATATGCACTGTGCCTATCACATAGTAGGCATAATACAAATACTTATTCTCTTCCCTCCCCCACGCCCTCTCCTCTTCATCTCCTCCTCCTGATTCCTTGGCTTCTTCAAGGCCCAGCTAAAATCTCACCTTTTATAGGAAGCCTTTCCTGACCCACCCCCCACCTTAATTCTAGTGCCTTCACTCTATTGATCATCTCTGATTTATCCTGTATCCTGTTTGTTTGTTTATTTTTTTGTGTTTTGCATACTGTCTCCCCCATTAGACCGTGAGCTCCTTGAGAGCAGGGATGGTCTTTTGCTTTTCTTTGTATCCCCAGTGCTTAATACAGTGCCTTGCATATAGTAGGTACTTAATAAATATTTACGAACTTACTGACTGACTATGAAATTCCAAAAATTAATGATTATTTTCCATGTCCTTCAGGAATGCTGTAAATAAAGAACATAGCACATTATCAGAGGGATGAGCCAGATTACTCTTGGAGAGGCAAAGGTGAGGATGTTAGCTTTGGCACCAGTAAGTAGAGACAGCTCTCAGAGTTTTCTACCAGTCACTCTAAAAATACCTCTTAATTTAAAAAATACTGGAAAATTACCAGGCTGTTTTCCTTTGGGAAGAGGGGGGAGCAAGGTGGTTATTAGGGTTAAAAACTAATAATTAATGTATTCAGCTGAGCTGATCACTTCAGTCCTGAATGAGATCTCTATCAGAGTCAAACAATGATTGCAAAGCTCCCATTTGCCTACTGCTTGGACATTTATAAAGTGTTTTCTCCATACCGGCCTTGTGAGGTAGGCAGAACAAGAATTATCAGTCCCCTTATACAGATGAGGAAATTGAAGTTCAGAGAGGTTATGTCACTTGTCAAGGGTCACACAGCCAGTGAGTATTAGAGCCAGAATTCAAACTAAAGTATCTTGCCTCTATAAGAGGTCTTTATTCAGTTCAGCAAGAGTTCCCACTCCATTCCTAAAATACCTCATTAGCAAAGGAAATTTGGTTGTGTTTGTTTGTTTTCATTACAGTCACCACAGGGAAAGGAAAACTTCCAACTTTGGCATTTGCAAGAACCAGAGTAGACACCGGACAAAGGAATGCTGGCTTGGGGTCGGAATGCTGGCTTGGGTCAGTACGCTGGCCTTGCTTGCATGTTCAATGGTGTCATGAAATGAACGATGGGCCCAAGTCCTGGCTCTCCCACTTATTCACTGTGTGAACTTGGATATATCCCTTTCTCTCTCTTGAGCCTCAGTTTACTCATCTATAGAATGAAGTTACCAGCACTACCTAGTACACAGGGCTGTTGTGAGGATCAAGTAAGAATACATAGAGATAGCTTTATAAACTAGAAAGTTTCACATAAATACCAGTTTTATGAATTCACTCACCAATCTGCTTACCAACTGAAGAAGGAACCTGATATAGGAGATAGGACACTAGACTTGAAGTCAAGAAGCTCTAGGTTCAAATCCTGCAGTTTAATGTGCAATTATCTCTTTTTTATTATTATACTGTATTATGGAAATGCTTGTTTTATTCCATGAATTTAAAATAAATAACTTTTTTTAAAAAAATCCTACCTCATCTCCTTGCCAGCTATGTGAAACGGGGCAAGTAAATGCAAGTCTGTGCAGCTAGGTGGTACAGTGGAGAAAGCCCTGGGCCTGGATTCAGGAAGACCCAAGTTCTAATCCAGCATCAAACAACCTCTTAGCTGTGTGACCCTGGGTCAGTCATTTAACCTCTGTCTGGCTCAGTTTCCTCAAATATAAAATGGGAGGAGATGATAATAATAGCACCAGCCTACCAGGGTTGTTGTGAGGCTCAAATGAAAAGATACTTGCAAAGTGCCCAGCACATAGTAGGCAACTAATAAATGTTTATTTCTTTCCTTCCTTTGTGTCTAACATTCCTCACCTTTAAAATGAAAGGGTCAGAATGAATGATCTCTTTTTTTTTTTTTTGGGTTAGGCAATGGGGTTAAGTGACTTGCCCAGGGTCACACAGCTAGTAAGTGTTATGTGTCTGAGGTCGGATTTGAACTCAGGTCCTCCTGAATCCAGGGCCAGTGCTCTATCCACTGCACCACCTAGCTGGCCCTAGAATGAATGATCTCAAAGGTCCCTTCCAACTCTAAACCTATGATTCCAAACTTTCCCAGGCACCTTTACCCATGAACTGCTTCCCCCACTACAAAGATTGTCACCAATGCATATCTCATTCATGGTTTCCTTACTGACTGTCAACCTGAAGGAGGCCTCCCAGCAAGTTCCCAAGGAAATGTTTGATCTTCTTGTAGGGATCACACAGGGGGAATTTGTCAAAGTCCCCCTAAGAAATGCTGCCCGCCTTCTCATTTTCAAGCCACAAGCATTTACTGACCACTTATTATAAGCCAGTCAATAAGTATTTATTGAGTTCCTTCTGTGTGAGAGCCTGAGTGCTAGGTACTATTGGAGAAGATCAAGAAGTTTAAATTATGCCTCCACCTTCTCTCATGGAGTTTACAATCTATTTCTGCCGATTGAAATTCTTCCCTTGCTCAAGGGTCAGCTCAGATGTCATGACATCTGTGAAGATTCTCCTGAGCAAATCTTAGTGGAAGGGAATATCTCCATTCTCAATTCTGTCACAACACATTGCTTAGTCCTCTCTTTGTCATTTGTATTCTGATTTATTGTGTTCTGCATTATGATTACTTGAGTTATAGATTAACCTCCCCTGCCAGACTGTAAGCTTCCTAGGTGAAAGGGTTATATCCAATTTCATCCTTCCATTCTGATTGCCTAGGAAAGTGTACATCATAGGCTCATAAAAATGCTTGAATTCAGAATTATAATTAGGAATCCAAGGATCTGGGGTAAAATCAACTGAATTAAGAGAGAGGGGAATTCAGGGGCAGTAATGAAGAACTGGCAGTAATGATCCAACCAACATATGCAGGCATGCTGGGAGAGGAAGAGGTAGGTTATGTCCCTCCTTCCCCTACTTCTACAGACCCGCAAGCCCAGACCTATTCTCCCCCAACCATTGTTGAAATATTAGCAGGTACAGTACCTGGACTCTCAGTGACTCACAGTTCCAGTGATCTCTGGGCCACTTACAAAAGGAAGTGACCTCCCCCTTCCCACCACTCCAGATGCCAGCACAGCCACCTTTTCTTTGATCTAAGCCATAGTCAAATCTGGGAGAAAAGATCCAAATACATCACGTGTCCAAAGGCAGCTAGGTGGTGAAGTGGAAAGAGTGTCAGCAGGAAGTCTCATCTTCCTGAGTTCCAATCTGACCTTAGGCACTTACTAGCTATGACCCTGGGCAAGTCACTTATCTCTGCCTTATTTTCTTCATCTGTAAAATGAGCTGGACGAAGAAATGGCAAACCATTCCAGTATCTTTGCTAAGAAAGTCCCAAATGGGGTCATGAAGAGTCAGACATGACTGAAAAAAAAATAGAATAAGTTGTAATAAACAGTGAACAAATACAAAGTAATATAAAGTACTACATGAGTTCAGCGTATCATGGGCTGAAATATTCAGGGAAAACTTCAAAGACAAAGTGATATTTGAGGATCTGGCTATGGAATTAATGAGAGCTGATTTCATATGCATACACTGTATGCATATACTCCTTGCTACCTTGGACAAATCAGGACTAAAACTAAAATCTTTTTTGCCTCCAAATCCAGGCTGATGTTCCTGGTACTATAGTCACCACACTGTCTTTTAATGAGAGGCATCAAAGAGGCAGTTAGGTGTTGTAGTGGATAGAGCACTGGCCCTGGAGTCAGGAGGACCTGAGTTCCAATCTGATCTCTGACACTTACTAGCTGTGTGACCCTAAGCAAGTCACTTAACCCCAATTGCCCGGGGGGGGGGGAGGTATTAGAATTAACCATGAGTAAATTGTTCTCCTTTACAAAGAGAGCCTTCTAGATGTTACTGGTGAGCCAGCCTCTGAAATACCCACCCATCTCAACCAGATTATTTATAAAGCCCACACAGCTACAAATGGGGTTTTTACTGCTCTGAGAATCTCTCCCAGGAATTTAAGCTTCATATATTTTATTTATCCACACAGCTAGGTAGTGTAATAGATAGATTTCTGGGTCTGGAGTCAGGAAGACCCAAGTTCAAATCCTACCTCAGACACTTACTAGGAACATAACCCTGGGTAAGTCCTTAACCTCTCTTTGCCTCAGTTATAAAGCAGATAATAATACTTCAAGGCTGTCGTGAGCATCAAATGAGAAAATATGTATTAAGAGCTTTGCAAATTTTAAAATGCTATATAAACATCAGTTATTGTTATTTATGATCTTAAGGGAGGGGTTATTCACCTGGGGTCTGTGAGCCTGTTTCTTCAGTATTTTGACAGTTACACTTCAGTGTAATTGGTTTCCTTTATAATCCCATGTATTTTATTTTCTGCATTCAGAAGCATTATTCTGAGGGGGAGTCTATACACAAAGAGGTCTATGATTTTTTAAAAAAGAGCTTATGAGTCCTTGTTCTATATATTTCCCTTGGAACTATATTTCAAATTATTCCATGTACAATGAAGGCGTATTTCTCTGGCCCCCCAAATCCAAAAGCTTGACACAAATATAGGAAAAACAAGTGCACTACATAAAAACAGCCCTATAAAAATCTATTCTGCCTCACCGTGGAGACTGCCTTTATTTGGGTATAGTCAATATAGACAACATTACATCTTTCTACTGCTTCAACTCTTTCTGATCTCACTGAACACACTAACTAGAGCTTACTGGTCCCTTGTCCCATTTCCCTCTGAAATCTAGTGATGAGGCACAATGGTGCTGCTCCCTCAAAGTGTTAACCCTAACCCAAAAGTCATTAAAAATGACTTAAACTGCTTAAATCACTAAGCAGAACGAAGAAGACAATATACAACAAACAAGGAGGGTAATGGAACAATTGAAACTGAACGCCATGAAATTATCACAATCAAGGTAGGCCTTCAAAAGGGAAAGATGAGATGACACATCCTCCAGATTCTTTGCTGATGTGAATGTACATCCACTTAAATCCAATTCACAAACAAGTCGACCTCACCCTGTGATGTCATTGGTCCTCTTCAAAAACGAAGGACAAACAACAATAATAACAATAGCTCGTGAGTATGGAACACTGCATATAAAATGCTACACTATTTCAATTGGTTACTTTTACTTCATTGGGTTTTTTTTCTTCCTGTTTTAAAAATCATTCTTATAAGGAATGGCAAGAGAGATGCATTGGGAAAGCACTCTGCAAACTGTAAACCCTTCTACAAATGGAAGCATTATTAGAATAATAATTGCCTCTATTAAACCTAAGTTGTTTCTACTCATCACTAATGATAACAACCTCATAGTTTTGGTTTTTTAGGCAATTGGGGTTAAGTGACTCACCCAGGGTCACACAGCTAATCAGTGTCAAGGGTTTGGTCTGAGGCCAGATTTTAACTCAGGTCCTCCTGACTTCAGGGCCAGGGTCCTATCCATTGCACCACCCAGCTGCCACAATAATGGCCTAATAGTAACTGATATTTCTATAGCACCTTAAAGTTTGGAAATTCCTTTATATTCCCTATCTCGTTTGAATCTCACAACAATTAGGGGAAAGGTAGGGATTATTCTCCCCATTTGACAGATGAGGAAACTACAGCTCAGAGAGGTTAAGGGGCTTGCACATGGTCACACAGCTATTATTAAGTATCAGCAATGGAATCTGAATGCAGCTGTTCCTAGCTCCCAGTCCAGCATTCTAGCTATTGCATCTCACTACTTCTCATCTCTTCCATTTCTCTCCGCAGTTTTCCTCCCTGCCCAGCTGATGATAGCTCTCTGCAGTGAGCTGCTCTCTTGATCTGTTCACAAGACGGTTATAAACAAACCAAAGCAAACCAAGGCCAGACACTGCCCTTTGCAGTTGTTCTCATTGTGCTGAATCAGGCTAGGAAGTGGCATGGTGGGCATCACACTTTGCAGAGCACTGCCTCCAAAAGAAATAACCCAGCACTTAATGTCTATTCTGTAAAATAGTTGAATCATCAGACTTCCCATGGGGCCTGAATAGGCATTCTGCTTGGCCTGGGGAAAGAGGCAGAGAAGGTTGCAGAAACAGGAGATGTTTGAAAAGCAAAAGCTGGAACAACATGGAGGAGACTGTTATGCAGCAAATACAAAAAGCCAGCAATTTTATCCTACTCATTAGTGGCTACAAAATCCTAGTTCATTCTTAGGAGGGTGGTCTGCTGGGTAGTGAAGAAGCAACGTGTTAAGAAAGAAAAATTCATTTAAAAAAAAAAGACAAAGGGGACAAAATCTGGCTATAGATCTACCTGGGACAATCTGTTTACTCCACAGCAATAAGAGTCACCACCCCAGACCAGGTGAGCAAAGTATCAGCATATGCTGCTCTAGGGATAATCCAGAAACCCATGGGAAGAAAAGCAAGTAGCATGGTTGAATTACGGCTCTCTAAAAATACCAGGTATATTTTCACATGCTTTGGATTATGCACTCCTAGCGGACAGGCACTTTGCCAGCACACCTACCCCTGTGCTAATGAATGAGCCCTAGGCCAAAGGTTTTTTGTTTGTTTGCTTGTTTTTTCATTTTTTAAAGAATGATAGTAACATTCTATGCAAACTGACTGGGAACATTGTTTTCTTGGGGACCTTTTCCACGACCGACAATGAGAAGCTGGAAGCTATATCTTTGGATGAAGCCATTCATGCCATGAGAGGAGTGTGGGGGAGAAAACTGGCAATGGATCAGTAGGCCCCAGGTCAAGAACCTTCCACTACGGGTGTCTGCAGGACCAGGATAGAAATGTTGCCAACAGTTTTCTTGGTGAGATGCCAAGTCTTCCCTGAGTGCATATGGGTTGGAAAGTCCACAAGAACCAGCCTCGTATTTCAAACCTTCAGGCACATGCAGAACGCAGAAGCAAGCAGCCACATACACCAGGAGACACCCTAGGGAATGTTGGTCTGACTCTTCCAAACCTTCAGAAAGACCCCTCAGTTCAGTTCTCTCATTGGAGCTACAGTATCTGCGAATATGTGTGGTTTGTTTTTTTGGTTTGGGGAGTTTATTCTTTGTTTTGTTTCCTAATTCCCCCATTCACCCCTGACTCATGGTGCAATTCACAAATCTTAATCTCTCCCAATCCCAGGTGCCTCCTGCAGCTCAATTCTTGGCACCTGGTCCTAAAACAGGAGGTTTACTGGGGAACCTACAGTCCTTGGGTGTTTAGAAATCATTAGCTAATTAGTGTGTCTAATTTCAAAGGAACAGTTCTTCCCTGAAGGAGTTTCCATGCAAAGGATGCATTATTTTGTCTCGTTAGGCTTCTCCCACCCACTTGACTTCTGGTTCACAATCCACTCCTTCTCCCTCTGAATCCCACATAGGGGCTCCGCTGTAGCAGTGGACTCCAGGTCTCTCTGCTCCTCAGTGATGCTCTCAAAAGCCAAATCAGTACTGTGCAGGGAGTACACCTTATTACATAAAATTGTTCACAGACAGCTGGAAATGGTTCCCCAAGGGGAAAATGCATGGGTTGTGAGAAAGCCCTGTCACAGCAGACATGAAGCCTGGTTTTTGCCAGAGTTAATCTCAGCCCTTTCCTGGCCACCTTCCCTGGTGCAGAAGGGATCCGCCTTCTGGTGCAGGTGAAATGGAAGAAGAGACTGGACTAGACAGGCTGTGGCTTTGGCCACTCAAGAATATCACCTGTTCCCAGAGAGCCTAGCCCTCTTTTCATTGCTCATCTCCATCCCTACTCTTTAGTATCATGACCCTGACGGAAAAAACCAGAGAGGCAGAAAAGGGGGAACCGAAAGTGTTACCTGCCATAGAGCTCTGAAATCCCTTCACAGCAAGAAATTCATTTGTCAGTGCCTGGCACATGGTAGGCACTTAATAATTTTTTATTGACTGACTGAAATCATCACCATCATCATAATCATCAGGCATTGAGCCTCAACACAGTCTCCTAGGTAGTCCCTAGGAGGCCTGGGGAAAACCACACTGCAGGCTTACTTCCCCAGTGGTTTTATACAGGTTAAAATGAGCATGAAAAATGGCCTTGGCACAAAAAAGAATGCCTAAAAGGGCAAGCAGATGCTTATTTTTCCCCTGGAAGTGAGAGGGAAAGTCTTGCTAGATTTACCATTTAGTTTGGAGGTAGAGGAGAAGTCCCTGCTTCCTTTAAGATTTAATTCAAGTGCCATTTTCTCCAGAAGGCCTTTCAGGGGCCCCTTATCCCCAGCTTTTGATGCCTTCCTCTCTAAGGCCTTGGTTCAAGCATTTCTTCTGATAAATCCTGGCTTTGGGACCCAGGGCAGGTCAGTTAAACTCTCATTGTTTTAAAGAACTCTGTGAGCTACAGAGAAGGTGCTGGCCTTCATCAGTAAAGGAAAGTTCCCTGTCTTCCTCATCCAGAAATTTCCTATGACAATGAAATCACAGGACCTGTCCTCAACCTTATTATTGTGCACAGAGAAGATACACAATTCAGGTAAAGTATTGTCCCCTGCCTTCACTGAGGCTACAATCTTGGGGTTGTTGCTTGCCCTTCCTTCTCAAAGAGGACCATGATATCAGCAAGATGATGCCATGACTTGCATGTGAATTGGTTTAAGGGAGGGAGGGCTATACAAAGTCACCAGTCCCACTCTCTCCTCTGGAGACATCTGGGTCCACAGGCAAGATATAGATCAGGACAACTGGAGATGGTCCCACAATCTTGGGAAGCTGAGCTTGGGAAGCATGATGAATCATAGTATAAAGTCATTCTTTACATACCCAAACAAAGAGATATAGTTTTAAAAAAAAAGAAAAGAAAGAAAAAAAAAGCCTAACTCCTGAAGTAGAGAAAGCAATGGGAATGTCCTTAGTGGACAATGCCTATGCCGCCACTCACAGGATCTGCTTCCTAGTCTTAGCTCCAATGTAATGATTGCAAACAAGTCCCTTCTCTTCTGGATCTGTTTGTTCTTCTTGAGAAGAGAAATTACTATTCTTTGTCCTGCCTACCTCATAGGATTATTATAAAGACCAAATGAAATGTGAAAGTGCTTAGAGAGCCACAAAACTTTCTATTAATGTGAGGAATTCCTCTGTATTTATTTTACATTTAGGAATTTACGCATCTGTTATCTTCCCCTATTAGAATGTAAGTTTCTTGAGCTGCCTTGCAGTAAAAATCACATTAAAATAGTGCTTTAAGATTTAAAAAGCACTGTCTTTGCCACAAGCCTGTGGGAAAGATAGGGTGAGTATTATCCTCATTTTACAGATAAGAAAGGAGTCAACACATTTAACTCCTTTAATGTGACTTTCCCAAGGCCTTAAGGATAGTACTTGTTAAATAAGGGATTCAAACCCAGGCCTGCTGATTCCCAGTCCATTGTGGTTTTTACTAAATTACGTTTCAAATTTCAAGGAGCTTAATAAGTGCTTATTAAATTAATAAACCAATGAATGAATTGTTACTCTCAGGGAAAACCATAGTCACCAAAATTTGTGACGAGGGGGTTTTCAAGCCTAGGTATAAGTGTCATGGCGTAAAGAGTCTTCTGGTTTGAAATTCACTAGCACAGCATAAAGGGACTTTGTGGATGAATGGTAGTAATTTGACATGAGAATGAAGGTATCACTTAACCACCAACATATACTAAATAAAATTCATTCTATTTCCCTCTAAACCCTCGCCTCTTCCTAACTTCCTTGTTTGTTTTGCAAGAACTAGCACTCTTATGATTACTGGGGTTCATGCCCTCCACCACATATCCTCAACCTTTCCCCCTGCCCTCACCAACTATAGCTAATCAATTGTCCAATTTTATCAGTTCTACCTCTAAAATATTTCTGGATAATTGGATGAAACAGAAACATATCCAACCCTCTACTTCCAAAATTATTATAATTATATAATTATAATCATTACCTTTCCCTAAAAACTCACCCCCCCCATTCAGACTTCCTTATTTTTGTTGAAAGTAGCATCAGTCTTCTCGCCTCCCAAGTTCGTAACTGTGGCATTCTCTCTCAATCTCCCTTATCTAATCACTGATTAAGTTCTTTCATTTCTATCTTCAGAGTATCTCTCTTATATACCCCCATTCTGATTCTCTGATACTCTCATCAACTTATGCCTAGACCAGGGGTGGGGAAGCTGCAGCCTCGAGGACACATGTGGCCTTCTAGGTCCTTGGGTGTGGCCTTATGACCAAGTCCAAGTTTTACAGAACAAATCCTTTTATTAAGGGGATTTGTTCTGTGAAGTTTGGATTCAGTCAAAGGGCCACACTTGAGGACCTAGAGGGCCATATGTGGCCTTGAGGCTACAGGCTTCCCACTCCTAAGGCTCTAGACTATTGCAATAGCCTGGTGGTTGTCTTTCTTCTTCAGATCTCTCCCCATGCCAATCCATCCTTAACTGTCAAATTGATCTTCCTAAAATGAAAGTCTGACTATATCAAACCCCCTATTCAGTATTCCATGACTCTATTGCCTTCAGGATCAAATATAAAAATCCTCCTTTCAAACTTTTAACATTTTTGGCTCTTTATTACCTGGCCCCCTACCATTTCGGTCCTCATACTTCTCTTCTCACAAACTCTTTAGTCTAGTGACACTATCCCTCCTTGCAGTTCCTCAAATATAACATTCCATCTCTAGACTCTGGGTGTTTTCACTGACTATCCCCTAATCCTAGTATATTCTCCCTCTTCTTCTCCACTTTTTGGCTTTCCCTTGATTCCTCCAGGTCTCAGCTAAAAGCTCATCTACTACAAGCCTTTCCCGATCTCTCTTACTGCCTTCCTTCTCGTGATCATCTTCAATTTTTCCTGTAAATGTTATGTTTATGCATTGTTGTTTGCGTATTAATTTCCCCCATTAGACTGTGAGCTGGGTTTTTTTTTTGTTTATTTGTTTTCTTTTTATCCCCAGCTCTTAGCAGAGTGTCTGGCACAGGCTGTCATTCAGTCACTCAGCCGTGTCCAACTCTCCATGACCTCATGGATCATAGCATGCCAATATTGTCCATGGGTTTGTTTGGATTTTTTAGCAAAGAAACTTGTTTGCCATTTTCTTCTCCAATGGGTTAAGGCAAACAGAGGTTAAGTGACTTGCCCAGAATCACACAGCTACTAAGTGTCTGAGGCCATATTTGAACCTAGGACTTCCTAACTCCAGGTCCAGTGCTCTATCCACTGAGCCACCTAGCTGTGGCTTAATAAATCAGTTAACTTACTGTAGCATTACACTTGACTCCTCATTCTTCCTTGACCCACATACCCAGTTACCAAATCTTTACATTTCTACTTCCACAACACTTCCCATGTCTGAGCCCTTCTTTACTCATACATCTACCACTTCAATTCAAGCCCTCATCACCTTTTGCCTAGACCAGTGATGTCAAATCCAAGAAGAAGTGGGGGTCATTAATCCTTACATAAATATCCCTACTGACTACAAATTGACCTGGTTTTAAAATGTAATGCTATCCATGTTTTACTGTATTTTTATTTATTTTGTTAAAATATTTCCCAATTACATCTTAATCTGGTTCATAGCACTGGAGCAGCAACCTTTGACACCTCAGGCCTAGACTATTGCAATGACTGACTAAATGGCCTCCTTGTATCAAGTTTCTCCCCACTCCAGTGCATCCTCCATACTGATTCCAAAGTGATTTTCCTAAAGTGCCAATCTGACCATGTGATTCTCCTACTCAGTAAATTCGAGTGGCTCCCTATTGCCTCTAGGATAAAATATAAAATCCTCCATTTAGCTTGTAGAGCTTTTAGTAACCTGGCCCCAATCTATCTTTCAAGTCTTGTAACACATTTCTTCCATTAGTGCACTCTAAAATACAACCAAACTGGCCTTCTTGGTGTTACTCATACGCAGCCCTCTATCCCTCATCTCTATACCTTTGTATTATGTGTCTCATATATCTAGAATGTACTTCCACCTCACCTTTGCCTTAGAGATTCTCTCACTTCCTTCAAGATGCAGCTGAAGCAGCTCCATCCATACAAAACCCTTCCTAAATCCCCACCCCCAGCTGCCTCACATTAAACTATCTTGTACTGAATCTTTACATTTTTTTCTGTATGTACTTGCAAAGGAATTTGTTGTCTACCCCAACGCAATGTAGGCTCATTGAGAATGGTGATCACCTCATTCTTTTCTTTGTATCTCCAATGCCTAGCAGAGTGTTGGGCACATAGAGGACACTGAATAAATGCTTGTTGGTTATTGATCTCTTGTATCTATACGCTTTTCCTCCATTCACCAGGAACTAATTCAGGCTCTCCGTAAATCTGCCCTGGACCATTAAAATGGCCTCCTATTCATTTTCTCTGCTTCCAGCCTCTCCACTCTCCAATTTATTCTCCATATGGCTGCCAGATAGATATTCCTAAAGCACAGTTCTGACCATGTCAGTTCCCTGCTCAAGAAGCTCCAAAAACTCTTAATTAATAACCTCTAGGATAGAATATATACTTATCAGCTTGTCACTTCTTATCTTTCCAGTCTTCTTACATTTTACTCCCTTCTATATAGTCTACGGGCAGCTAAGTGGCACTGGGCCTGGAGTCAGGAAGACCTAAGTTCAAATCCGACCTCAGATACTTACTAACTGTGTGACCCTTGGCAAGTCACTTAACCCTGTTTGCCTCAGTTTCCTCAACTGTATAATGAGCTGGAAAAGGAAACAGAAATGGCAAACTCCCGTATCTTTGCCAAGAAAACCCCAAATGGGGTAATAAAGAGTCAGACATGACTGAAACGACTGAGTGACAACAAACATATTCTGTGATCTAGCAACTCTGATTTATTTATTTATTTTTTTGCTTTCTCTTGTACATAACACTCCATTTGACTCCATGCCTTTTCATTGGCTGTCCCCCATGCCTGGAATTCTTTCCCTCCTGCTTCTTCCTACTAGCTTTTCTTGTTTTCTTCGAGATTCAGCTCAAATATCATTTTCTGAAAAAGGCTTTTCCTAGTCCCCTCCCCCATCCCCTTTGCCAGAGTCTTCTGAGATTACCTCCCATTTATTCTCTATATATCTTGTAAGTACATAATTATCTGCCTGTTTTCTCCCCCATTCAGCAATTCTGGTTTTCTTGCTATTCCTCAAGCATAACTGGTCATCTTCCAATTCTACACCTTTTCACTGGTTGTCTCCCATGCTTAAAATGCTGTTGCTCTTCATCGCCACCTACTGGTGAGCTCCTTGAGGGCAGGTACCATGCTTTTGCCTGTGTGTGTGTGTGTGTGTGTGTGTGTGTGTGTGTGTGTGTGTGTGCGCGCATGTGTGTATCACCAGAGTTTCCTGGCATAGAGTAAGTGATGAATAAATGTTTGCTAACCGAGCAAAGCTCTTCACAATCTGGTTTCATCTACATTTCCAGGCTGCTTGTCCACTACTCCCTTTAGAGACAAGGCAAGGCCATAAGCATTTATTAAATACTCATGATGTGTCAGTCATTGTGTTAAGTGCTAGAAATGTAAATACAAGCAAAAAAATAAAGACAGTCTGTGTTAAGGAGCTTCCATTCTAATGGAGGAAGACACACAAGGGAGGGGAAAAGGTTGGGAGAGGGAGGGTTGGTACTGGAGTTGGGACATGGTGTCAAAATGTGTCTGTCCTTCATATCCTATAATAAGTGGAACTAACCACTCACTGTTCATTGCGCAAAGCATTCTGACTCATGTCTCCATATTTGTACAGGCTTTATGAGAATATAGTTAGATAGATTCAGAACTGTTTAGACCAGGGGTTGGGAACCTGTGGCCTCAAGGCCACATGTGGCCCTCTAGATCCTCAAGTGCAGCCCTTGTGGCCCTACCAATAAAAGGGCCATACTTGAGGACCTAGAGGGCCACATATGGCCTCGAGATAACAGGTTCCCCACCCCTGGTAAATATTGCCCCATGTCTAAAATGCATTCACTCCTCACTTTGGCCTCCTAGGAACCCTACCTTTTTTTTAAGATTTAATTCAAATGCCACTTCCTACATAATGCTTCTCTTGATCTCCCTTTCCAATTGCTAATGCCCCACCTCTTTCCAAAAAGTGCTTTGTAATTACTTGTCTACATTTATGTTATTTTCCCCCAGCAAAACACATGCTTCTTAAGGTAAGGGACAGTTTCACTTTATCCTCAACACCTGTTACAATGCAGGTATCAAGTCCTTCAAAAAATCAAAGCCACAAATTGAGGAATAATGTGTCTTTAACTGAGATAACAGGGTAGCAAACCTGCCACTCTGAGGGATGTCCAATGGATTTCCCAACCAAAGAGACCCATGAAAAATTTTTTATAGTTTTAAGAGGAAAGGAGGAGGAGGCAGTATAAGGTGGTAAGGCCTGGGCATGAGACCCCAGTGGTCTTTGGCAATCTAGGCAAGGAAAGCCACTTCATTCTGGGTGTTTAACCCTTCATCCCATGTATCCTAATGGAAGGAGGCAATGACTGTAGTATCTGAGACCCAGCTTGAGCTGGGCTCCCCCAAAAGGCAAAATCCCTGAGTAGGGATTGGGGGGCAGGGACCTATGGTGTGGTTCAGCTCAACCTAATTGAGAGTAAATATCTTAGGAGTAAGGACATTACTTAAATTTGAACATTACAAAGATCACTTAAGGGAGTGGCAATCTGTATTACATTTGGTATTAATAATTTCTGTCATATTAACAATTATATAAACAATTTTCTGTTACAGGAAATACAGTAAATGCTTAGTCAATGCTTGTCACATATGAATAGGTACAGTCCGATCTCTGGGATTCAGGCAAGGTAAACTGATACAGAATAGAGGCTCTATGCTAAGCTAGCCAACCTATTTCGGAATCTTTGTGGCATTCTGGTGAACCAGCCCTCCTTTCTGACATTCTCATCCCAAAAAGGAGGCTGGGCAAGTCATCTAAGGAAGTTTTGAAACAGTAGCCTAGTTCCTGGCCCTCTGAACCTACTTGCCTTTGTGACCCAAAGAAAGAAAAGCACAATACCTCTGCTGGTAGTTATACTTATGTATTTTGAATCTGTTCATTCTGAGAAAATGATTCGTATTACACAGTCCAGGAAAAAATTAGTCTTTACATTGAATAAGAAATTACTGTCTGAAGGAAAATAAATGTTCCGGGAGATCTTGCATTAAAGGTTACTCAGACTATGCCGGTCACAGAAGTGCGTCACCTTCATTGCCTCAAGGTGAGGGAAGGGAAAGGCAGTGGAAATCCTAAGTTTCTATCAACTAATTATGTTTTCTTTCCATTGCTACAAGGACCAGAATCATAGATCTCCCAGAGATGGAAGGTGTCTCAGACCCTCTGTACCAACTATTTTATTTCATATTTTACTACTCTCCTCATTTTCCTCCTACCTCTATGAACACTTCTTTGTCTCCTTCCTGGTTCCTCTTTCTCCTACACCCAAAATGTAGATGTTCACAACATCACAGATAGAGGGCTAAAAAGGAACTTAGAGGTTATCTAGTCCAACTCTCACGTTTTATAGATGAGAAATCAGAGGCACATAGAGATTAAATAACTTGCCCAGTGTGACAGAGCTATTAAGTGCCAGAGGCAAGATTAGAACCCAGGACTTCCTGACTCCAGGTCTAGCACTCTATTCATTACCTCACACTGCATTTTCCAAAACTCTATCATCAACCTTTTCTCTCCATAGATTTTTTATGAAATCAAAGTATTAAATCTACGAAGACCTTAGAAAGTATAAAGACATAAGATTTAGAGTTTAGAGATTACTTAGTGCATCATCTAGTCTTTGGTGAGCCAATCCACTCTCACAGTCTCTACCTGGCTAACTTCCAAATATATATCCTTATCCCACTCTCTCTCCCAAGCTCCAAATCCTTATTTTCAACTACCTGGACAGCTTAAAATGGATATTGTCTCCTTTTGTTGTTGTTCAATCATTTTTCAGTTGTGTTTGACTGTTCATGACCCTGTTTTCTTTGCAAAGATACTGGAGTGGTTTGCCATTTCCTTATCCTGCTCATTTTAAAGATGAGGAACTGAGGCAAATAGGGTTAAGTGACTTGTCCAGGGTCACACAGCTAGTAAGTGCCTGATATTGTCTCTATGGCAACCCAAATTCAATATGTTAAAAAAGGAATCATGAAATATTGGTACTAAAAGAAAACTCAGAGATCAAAACCACCCAATCCATACCTGAACAAGAAACCTTCCTACAATCCTGCCTACAATTGATCATCTAGTCTCTACTTTAAAATCTCCATTGAAAGGCAGCCCTGTACCTACCAAAGCAGCCCATTCCATTTTTGGACAGGTGGCTAGGTGGTACAGTGGATAGGGTGACCACTAATTTGGGAACAGTTGGACAAACTGCAGCATATGAATATAATGATCTATTTTTGTGCCCACATAGAAGAAAGAAGTGATAAATACAAAGAATTCTGAAAAAAATGGGAAGGGGGGTATTGAGGCAGAATGAAGCAAAGAAAAAAACAGGAAATCAATGTAGACGATGGCTAAAATAATATAAAGGAAGGAAAGAACCCTAGAATGAAATTGAATAGCATGTAATTGTAATGACCAATATTGGCCCCAGATTAGAGATAAGGAAATGTATTCCCTCCTTTTTTTAAGAGAGGTAGAAGCCTATGAGTGTGGAACACTCTATATGCCTTGTCAATTGAGGTAACTGCTTTACTTTGTTAAAAGGGAAGGCTTGCTGAGCTGGGGGGAGAAAGTTATAAGATATTAATCCAAAAATGACTATGATATTAAAGATAGATAAGTAGACAAATGATAGACAGATGGACAGATGACAGACAGATAAATGGACAAATGAGAGAGAGAGAAACAACTTTTAAAAACTATATAATGTTACTCTATTTTTCCTCTTATCTATTCTGTTCCTTGTGGATAAGGTGCAGTCTTCCAGAGCTACATCCCAGTGATGAGTCCCTGAGACCAAATCTCAATGACACCAAGGAGGGCATATTTGCCTCTTAAGTTGTGATTACCCTGTTTAGGAGTCATGTTCTTTGCATTACTATATAGACATCTGAGACCCTGGGTTTTGTGGCTGGTTCTTTCCTTGCATATTGTTTTCTTGGAATTACTAAATATTTGCTCTATTATTTCTGCAATATTAAACTTGTTAATTTCCATGATAATCCACTTAAGTACATTTATGTGAGCAGCTTTGTTCAAATTAAAATCAGATTCACAAGTTTGCAGGCATACAGTAAATGTGTGTGTGTGTGTGTGTGTGTGTGTGTAGAGACAGACAGACAGAGACAGACAGAGAGAGAAAGAGAACTGGTCATTAGTTTGATCACAATGTGGAACCTGGACTTTTAATAGAAATTCTAAGTTTAAGTCTTTGTCCTGCCTGCTTCTTATAACCTTGGCTTCAGTGTCATTCTTTATAAATATAGGGGATAGTAATAAAAGGGTACTTGAATTGGAATAAATAAGACCTGAGTTCAAATCCTGCTTCAAGTACTTAACTGCCTGTGTGACCTGGGCAATTCACTTAATCTCTCTGTGCCTCAGTTTCTTCTTCTGTAAAATGGAAGGACAGACTGGATCAAAAGACCTCTAAGGTCTCTTCCAGTTCTAAATCTCTCATCCTATGATTTCATAATATTATAGAGCACGAGGTCTGGAGTCAGGAACACCTGAATTCAAATCCAGCCTCAGACATTTACTAGCCGTTATGACACAGAGCAAATCACTTGACCCTGTTGGCCTCAGGTTCCTTGTCTGTAAAATGAGCTGGAGAAGGAATCATTGCCAAGAAAACCCCAAATGGGGCCACAGAGAGTTGAACATGACTGAACAGCAATAACAACCACAGACTCATATCTCATTCCCAAGCTCCATCTCCTTAGCCAGAAGTTGATTTTCCATATCTGCCTTTCTCTTCTGAAGCCCCAACTTTGAATCAGCAGTAATGAGGAAAACACCACCTGTGCTTGAGGATCTTCAGCGTCTTGCCCAGAATTTCATAATTCTTAACAGAGTTTCCTCTGTTCTCTCTGGTGATATCATTTGTTCCCAAGTGAGTCATCGGGGAAGTGGGGGTCATCAGACTTGATGTTTCATCCTTTCCCCGAAACCTGCTATTCCGCCTGACTTCTTTTTCTTTAAATGTTTTCTTTACCATTCTCTCAGACACTCAGGATCAAAACCATAGTTATCATTGATTCCTCCTCAACATCTAATCAGTGGGGATTCTTGTTGATTGCCTCTGGGATATCTCTCACACCGCTCCCCCCTCCTCACCTTCCATTTCTATTTCCGCCTTCCCAGCTCAGGCCTTCCGTGTCATCTGGGCTACTGTGCTAGCCTCCTAACTATTTTCCCTGCCTCTAATCTCTCCCCAGTTCAATTTATCTATAAAAGGAGGAGCAGATTTGGTCAAGAATCAAGGACAAATCCCTGATAGCTGAGAATTGAGCCACAAAGAAAAGCAAATTCAAGGAACCTAGCTGAGCAGACCAACTAATAAAGACACTTAGCCTATGAGGACACCATGAGAAAAGAAAAAATATTGGGACCCTGCAGCTCTAAATATCGGAGTTGTCCTGACCGCAAGTGTTCCTTCAACATATGCATGCCTCACTACCAGTGTACTCTACATTTATGTCCACCTCTTTCTTCCTACAAGTATGGTATCTGTATTAGTGGAATAGTTGGTCCCGGGTTTATGACAAAGAATATTGTGAAGCTTCTGTTTTTACTATGCAATCTTGATCAGTGTTGTTGTTCTGAGCTAAATGTATCTTCTAGCTGACTATTAAAAGTATGCTCACGGGTAGGGGGGTTCATGATCTATATAGTTTTAGGAGCCCATGGTTCCCCCTCAAGGTAAAAATTATTCTTCCAGAGAACTAAACTCTTGTGTGAGTGTGAGTTGGGGTGAGGGTGGGGGTAGTTGACAAGGATCTACTATATCATGGGGGTTCCTATAGGACATGTTTGGATATACTACACATTTGCATGGTGAGACTCATCATCTGGTACTCTTCTTGAATGTCCTATTCTTTCAAAAATCCACTAGAAAAAAGTATTTTCTTTGAATCTGTGAGTAGACAGTTACTTTTCTAGGTGTTTCCTTTGGAATCAGACCACTTTGGAGAGATAATTTTTGCATCAATAAAATCCCAAGTACAGATATCTATTGAATTAATTTGGCTATGATGAGTATGGAAACTAATACAAGCAACAGGGATGTTTCTATCCTAGAATACTGGTGCCTAGTGATTTTCTTAGAGCGTGCTATTCGAGCTAATTCATGTTAATTTGATTTTTTTTTTATTTTGCTTTTGAGCAAATACAGAATACTTGTATTACTGTGATATGATTCCAGGACATTTATCTGAGATTGTTATCAACTACAGGCCCATAGAATAAATTTTGTCTGATGGTCTAGAAACCCTCAATAAACAATCCAAAGTGCTTAATTCTTTTGGGGAAGCCCTATCCTTCTTTGGGAGTTTTCTGAATTTAGCCCCTTTCTAAACTGGCCTGATTGTCCTAAGGAGAGATGAGTCTATACCTCTATTTAGATTACCCTAGGTGTGGCAGGGGTCCATTTGGGGAATGTCAAGGGTTTTCTGTATTTATGGGACCCGTTGGAAATTTTTTGGCTACACCAGCAGTTGGAATGTCTCTGCTGTAGGGAAATGTGAAGAAATTTTAGGTGGTAAGATCAGTGAAAATACCCTCCTCACGTCCTGTTGCCTTCTAAACAGGTAGCACTTCACAAAGCTGCTCCTGCCTCAAATGTCTTGAATTGCATCAAGTATTGGTATAATTGATTGTTTGGGGGGGGAAGGGGAAATCAGGGTTAAATGACTTGACTAAGGGTCTGAGGCCAGATTTGAACTCAAGTCCTCCTGACTCCAGGCTTGGTGCTCTATCTACTGCACCACTTAGCTGCCCTCTAGACTTGCCTTCTAAGGGCCACTCAGGATATGACTATTCTTCCCTCATGCAATACTAAGCTTCCCTTCCAACTGAAAGAACTTTTTCAAATTTTGTAAATGGATAACAGTGTATAGACACTATCTGTGCACTCTGTTAGCATATCAATACTGTTATTTTTTTCACTTTTTATTTTCTATGATTCTATCAGCTAGCTGGGAGAATAAAGGCTTCACACAAAATCCCTAACCCTCTTTGTACATCTAACACACCATTGCCTGTGCAATCTTCCTAATGCATGGTTCTGATTGTATTAATTCATAACTCAAAAATTGTCAGGGCCCCTGATACCTATTGAATAAAATTAAATTCTGTAGTTCAGTATTCATAACCTTCCTCAATCTTCCTCCAACTAACCAATGAGCATTTGTTAAGAATCTATTGTGTTCCTGGATGCAAAGACAAAAACTCCAAACTATCTTACCAGCTTAATCTTCCATTCTACCCTTCACAGATCCTATACCTCAGTCAAATTGAATATTTCACTATTTCCTAAACATATCCCAAGAATTCTTGTTTCCAGGCTTTTTCTCATGTCATTCCCTGTACCTGAAATGCACCCCATCCCATCTCTACTTTTTGAAATCTTAGCCATCCTTCTAGACCCCATTTGAATCAGCAAGAAATATATTCCCCCTACTCAGAACTCTCATAAAATTGTCTTCATAATCTCTATTCAGGTGTGTCCTAACTCCTAGCCTGATATTCAAAACAGTATGTACTGATTTCAGATATCAGCTAATGGTCTCATTAAACAAGTATATCAGTGTTTTCTACTTACTCAGGACCCTGTAAGGTAGTATAGGGGATCAAAAGAAACAATGACCTTAGAGTCTGGCTGGGGAATAAGAAACACTGAGAAACAATTAGATGGACAGGCTGTGATTCAGTTCCAAGATAAGTAACACAGACTTCTGGTACTGTAGGTATTCTGAGAGGGTGTAATTAATTAGTGTAAGTGACAGTCTCCTAACCTCCTTTTCTTAATGTACTCCTGATGACCATTCCTAAGCAAAGTAGTGAAGTAAATGAAATATGACCTCAAAGCTGGTTTTATCCCTTTCCCCTCCTTAGTGACCCCTCTTTCTTTCGATATTCTCCACCAATCTAAGAGCAGCCATTCACCCTGTACTTAGTCTCCCCTGTCTTCACTCAGACTACTCAAATTATTTGCCTTCCCAAGAACAATTAACTTTTTTTTAAAAATATATTCTACTAATGGAAATTTGCTAAGTTTGCTAAGGTTAAAGAAAGGAACAATTCTCTCAACTCCGCCTCCCCCTACCCCAAAGTTGTATATGTTAACAGTGGCCTTTGGGAGATGAGGGCCTACTCTATCCTACCCTCTTCTCATCCCTCTCCTTGCCAATGTAACCCATTAGTAAGTCTCAAATACTAAAATGGCTCTGTGATAGCATCAATGTAGGTATTCATTTCAGCAACACAGATAGCAACCTATCCATAGCTATCCATTCAGTGCAACTCTTGCTCACACTTTTCTGTAAGTGCTACCACAGGAAGTACAACTAGTGTGCTTGGGGCCTTCTTCAATTTTTTTTTTTTACATCACAGATTGCAGACCATCCATATCTACCAATTCATGACTTTTCCCAAGTTCCACCACAGGAGATCTGTCCAATGTGCTATTGGCCTTCCCCGTTTTCTTTTGACATGAGTAGGATGCCATTAGAGTGTACCAGCTGGCCATCATTTATGACTCAAATTTACCACATGTCCAGCCCATCTTTTTTCAATCATATGCTTCTTTGATGAAATACCTAATTCCATTTATTTTTTCTATGTCATAACCTGCTCATACTCACCATGTGTTTCTCTACTGCCTTATGAGTAATACTCATTTTTCATTCTTTGGGCACTATGGTGTCACAAATGAATCTGAGGCACAAAATTCTAAGCATGACCAATTTATTAGCAAGGCTAGCAATTGCCAATAAAGTGAGATCCCAAGCCACTCAGTACCCTGGGATACAATAGAGCAGACAAAGCAATTTGGTAAAGGTATAGGGTAGGCTTATATTTGATATAATAATGCTGACTTGTTTACAAAAGGGAGTTTAAACATCTAGAAAACCCTGTGTTAGGCAACTCTCTACACCAGAGTGGTCCAGTACTAGGCTTATGTCAAGGCAGAATGTCTTCAGACCATGTCAACTTATCCTCCCTCTTCCCTTCTGGGGTAAGATAGAGTCCAGGTTGTAGCCCAGAGAAACGGGGAAGTTAAACTATTATAAAGAAGTCAAATTATCTTACAAACTCTCATGTTAAGAACCAAACTGTCTTTTAAAATCAAACTATTTCCTAAGTACTTATTCCAGTGATTAAATACAATTCTCAATCAATAATTAATAGATAACACAAAATAAAGTGGAGCATCACTTTCCAATTTCACATTGGTTTTCCATGAATTGTAGGCATACAATACCACTGATAGAATGTTGGTATTAAAAAATGGACCTTTATTTCAGGGAGACCTAAAGGGAACTCAAGTGCCTCTCTTCCTATTTCATTTTGAACCAAACTAATTATCCTTCTCTATATACACATATATACATATGTGCTAAATGTGTACATAATGTATTATGTACATGTGATGATATGTGTGTTTTTAGATGTTCTTACACACATGTATACACACTCATATATATGTATATGTTAATAGATGAGCTCTATTGAATGTATAATTGCATATCATTATCTAAACAATAGACATTCTTCATCCACCTAGCTTTTACTATGTGAATGGTTAGGCTAAACTCGTTCATATAGTTATGGATCTTTTCTAGAAGGCTTTGCAGTGATTTGGGGTTAGAATTTGGAAATAATCTAAAACTTAATGCAAATAGCACCATGATATATGCAAACATGAGCATTTGGAGGACCTAATTATCTATAGGGAATCCCTTTTCAATTTGGACTCCCCTTCAGATTTTCTCCATGACAGTTGCAAACACATATGGTAAACATAGGACTCCATACCTTATGCCCTACTTGATATTAATGAATACAGGATCCTACCAAACAAGGTTATCACTTTTCATATATCTCAAGAAATTTTGCAAAACTGTAATTTGCAATTGGAATTGAGGGGTGACTGGTAAGTATGGGTAGGCACATCTTGTAGCTAAAAAGACGCTAGGCTGGCCTCCATATGTTTTAATATGATTTGCTGGGTTAACCTTAAAGGAAAAGTGACAGGAAATAAAAGCTGCTTATAAAAAAAAAACCCAACCACTTATATACCTCACGAATCTGACCAACAATGTCCCCCTCAACCTTAAGAATACAAAGGGCATTATTATGTGTAATTACTACCTTAGGAAAACAATTATGAAAATCAACCACCTATTTTGAGATGACTCCACATCTTCCACATAAAAGATACTTTAAGGCTCAGTGTTTTAATTCAAGTAGGAGCTTCTTTTAATATATCAAGTAGCATTACAATAAAAAGCATTCTCAGTAATTAAATGCAAATCAGTGTACCATGGCATTCTGGGACCTATTTCCCCACTCTGGGACTTCAAGGGGGGGCGGGGTAGATGTCTCTGCTAAGGAAGAAGATGCTGCCCTTTTTCTCCTCTGCCATATCCCCAACCTCGAAGTCATTTGAAAAAATGTGTTGCCCTTCCTACACAAAGATAATTTTCATGACTCCCAACTACTACAACATATAATTTAAACTGTTTTTGTAAGAGAGTAGTGAAATGGGCGTTAAATTTGTATGCAAAGGATCTGGGTTTGAATTCAGCTGTGATGCTTAATATCTGCTTAATTTTGGGCAAGGATCTTGTCCATAGGATCCCCGTTTCCTTTATCTATAAAATAAAGGAATAGGGCTAGGATCATAGATGTAGAACCAAATGGGGCCTCCAAAACTAGTCCATACCCTTCATTTTACAAATGAAGAACCTTAGGCCCAGAGGCCTAATAAGAAACACAGTGACATTAATATAGTCCTCTAAAATTTGAAAACTGGTTTATACGTATTCCATTTGAGCATCACAACAGCTATGGGAGAGAAGAGCGATCAATCAATAAGAATTTATTAAGCCAAGTGTCAGCCACTGTGCTAAGGCCTGAAGATGCAAAGAAAAAGTGAAAGCAGACCTTGCCCTCAGGAAGCTTGCATTTTAATGGGGAAGAGACTATGCACTTTATGTAGCTATATAGAAGATTTATATAAAATACAAGGTGACCTTACATAGATACTATTTTTATCACCCCATTTACACACAGGGAAACTTAGGCATGATCCAGACTCATAAAGTTAGTAAGTATCTAAGGCAGAATTTGAACCCAGGTCTTCCTGATACCAAGTAGAACATTTTATCTACTAAAGTATATTCTCACTCACGAATTTTCTACTCATAAGTAGTAGAGGGAAAAAATTAATCCAGAAGGTCTGAAATCAAAGCTACCATACCATTCTAATCTCTAAGGTCATTTCTAATTTATAAATTCTTGTTGGCTATATGCCCATGGCCAAATAAATCATTTAACCTTTTAGAGTCTCAGTTTCCTCTTCTATAAAATAGAGTTAATAATACATGTATTAACTACTTCATAGAGATGGAATAAGGAAAGTGATTTGTAAAATCACAATTGCTATTATATTAACATTGGTTATCATCCTTACTATTCAAATTTATGTTTGAGAGTTTACAAAGTGTTTTTACATGCATTAGCTCATTAGGTTTTCACTGTAAACCTGTGACATACATAGCACAGGTATTATAAAGTCGTTGGATCAAAGATTTAGGACTAGAAGGGACCTTAAGAGATCACTGAGTTCAATCCTCTCTTGAATTTTACAGAAGAAAAAGTGAGGCACAGAGAAATTAAGGGATTTGACCAGATCACACAGTCAGTAAATGCCCAATGCAGGATTTGAATCCATATCATATTGACTTCAAGTCAAATGCCCTATTATTACTGTTCCCTGTTTTTACAGAGAATGAAACTGAATGAAATGAAATGAATGAATCGTGATGATCAAACCTATGACCTCACCCTCACACTTCCTCTATCTAGCTTAGCAGCTACCAATATAATAGTAAGCACTTTACAAATGCATCCTTTCCTGGGAATAAACCTCCGAAGGAGAAGGGAGGAGAAAAATTCCTTCCAACATGAAACAGAAATTAGAGAGTTGAGTTAGGTAAACTGGAGCTGGCTGCTTGTTCCAAAGATAAAGAAAGCTAGGGTTGTAAAAAGAGAATTATCTAATTAATTAAGTCGGCTCAAGTGACCAGGGAGCTTTCTGAGTAATCGCTAATGTTGGGACTTGACAAGAGGGGATGAGCTTCCTGGCTTCAGCTGGCATCATGGGAGCCATTTAAAGCTCCGATGTTGCTAGATCCTTTCCCAGGCTGGCCAATCCTGAACCAATCCATTATCCCTGATACTAATTATAAGCCTGAGGCAGGATTCTCAAAGGGCCAGAAGAAAAGCCAGGGTAGTCCTCAACAAAACCTTTCCTCTACCTATCCCATCCTTACCAATAGGAATGGGCCTAAGGGGGAGGGGGGGCAGGGAGGAAGGAAAAAAAAAAACACAGTTGGAGCCCAAAAGAAGGCAATTGGTAGACAAGTAAAAATTGCAAATAAAAAGCCCATGCTCAACACCCCTAAACACCAGATGTATCATCACCATGCAGGCTAGGAGAAAGTGTTCAGGTGGTAAGTTTCTGTGGGAGCTGACAGATTTTTGGAATCAACTCATAGTCTGATGGAGACACTGTTTCTAAGATGCTAATTACCTTCATTACGGAGAGGCGGTGTGGTAGAGATAGAGCACCAGACCTGAAAGCAAAAAGACTTGAGTTCAAATTCTGCCCCTGATATTTACTAGCTGTGTGACCATGAGCAAATCACTTCACCTTCCCAGGCCTTAGTTTCCTTGCTTGTAAAACGAAGGTATTGGACCAGATGTCTTCTAAGATCCCTGTGGACAAAAGTAATAAGCAAAGCTCCAGGAAGCATCAGAGATACCATTCCTAAAGCCTAGATTCCTCTCAGACCCCCTTCAGCTCATTGAAGGCTCAGCATTCCCAAAATTTCAATAATCCAATGACTCGATCATCTCCTTCCAGGGATACTCCTTGACAGAGCTATGAGTTGTCACAACCATTTTGGAAAGTAATTTGGAATTCTACGAATAAAGTGTCCAAAATGTCTCTCTACTCTTTGATTCAGAGATTCCATTGCTAGCTATATATTCCAGGGAGTTCAATGATAAAACAACAAAGCCACCCTCTCTTCCACATGACAAATTATTTTAGCAGTACTTTTTGTGCCTTACTTAATAAAGGGCAGAAACCAGACTTTTGGGCTCTCTATGTCTGCTGCTCTGCCTGATTTTAACACCACAGAGCAAGATGCCCTCATGACAAGTGCCCCCTCCCCGCCCCCAAACCCAACCTACACACTTTCCCGTCTCCTTTTGTTTTGTTTGTTCCCATTAGACTGTAAGCTACTGAAGGCAAGAACTGTTGTCTCTCTTTTTATCAACTGTATCCCCAGCCCTTAGCACAAATCCTGGCACACAGTACGGGCTTAATAAATGTTTATTGGATTGATTGGTAGCAAAGAAATAAAAACAAAATAGGTGCCCCAAACAGGTGAATGGTTAAACAAATGGCCGGATATGAATGTAATGGATTAGCATTGTGCTGTAAGAAACAATAAATGTGATTAATATAGAGACATATGGAAAGACTTATTATAACTGACGCAAAGTGAAGTAGAGCCAAGAAAACAATACATAAAATGACTACAACAATATAAATGGAAAGGACTAAAAAAACACAAAACATCAGAAAACGAATGGTGCAAATTACTAAGAGCAAACTTGAATACAAAATAGGGATATAAGACACCTCCACCCCACCACTTTGCAGAGATGGAGGGTGTGCGGGCACGGGTATGGAATGTTGCATATATTGCCACATTTTTTCAGTGAATGATTTTGCTGGGGTTTTTTTTCATGTATATAGATAAATTTTTTCCTTTTAAAAATTTTTTGTTAGATGGGATGGCTCTCTGGAAGGAGATAGAGAAGGGAATATAGAGGGAGTTTAGACTATATAACAACAAAAGATATCAGAAATTTATTTTTTTAGTAAAGAGAAAGGAAAAAAAGTTCTTCCCGATATTGAACCAAAATATGATTCCCTGAACCTTCCACCTAATAACCATAGTTCTGGCCTTTTGGACCTACACACACTGTCTAATCCTCTTCTACAAGCCAGGCTTTCAAATGTTCTTTAGCTCCATAGTTTTCTCTTCCTAATCATCCCCAATTTCTTGAAACTATTTTTGTTTGAAAATTGTCTGAGTCTTCTCTTCATTCATATGCCCCCAGTTGGTCAATGCCCCTCTTAAAATGTGTTGCCCCAAACTGAATGAGATAAGGTACATAAAAGTACTCTGAAAAATATAAAGTACTATGCAAGTATGAAGAATAATTATCTCCCAGACTACATAATAAAAAATTATAAATGTGTCTATATGTCCAAATAGATTTAATAATAACATTGAAAATTAAACTGTACTTTAAATACATAATTCCATTTGACCCTCAAAATAATCCCATGAGGTCTATATGACTATGCTCATCTTACAGTCAAGAGTTCCAACAAGACATGGCAATCCATTTTATAGGCAAGGAGACTTAAAGCTTAGTGGCCCTTCAGTGATTTTTTGGCCAATAACCAGCTAAGGCATGCTTCAAACTCAGGTCTCTCCTGACTCCAAATCTAACCCTCTTTCCACTTCACCATGATGCCTCTCAAAATATTTTGTTGTTATTGTTGTTTTAGAAGTGAGGAAGGGGCAGCTAGGTGGTACAGTAGATAGGGCTCTGGCCTTGGAGTCAGGAGAACCTGAGTTCAAATCCGAACTCAGACACACAACACATGACACTTACTAGCTTGTGACCCTGGGCAAGTCACTTAACTCAGATTGCCTAGCAAAAAGGAAAAAAAAAAAAGAAGTGAGGAAGGGGGAAACTGAATTCAAGGTAACAAACAGACAATAACTTGTTGGTATTCTGGTTGAATTAAGCTTTTCCTTTTTAACAAGAGTGAATGTGTGAATGGAACAGCCTAGTTCAGTGATTCAGACATGGCATTAAGTATTTATAATTCAAACTCAGACTCCAAAGTGAATTTTGCCAGATGTGATGCTCATTTTTAAGCTGCTCATGGAGAAGAAAGATCACTCTTCTTCCCTGGAAAAAAACAATAAAGAGGAAGGAGAAGGAAGAAAGGTAAGAAGAAAAAGAGGGGGAGGAGGAAGGAAGAGGAAATGCTTGTTCTATATTTTTTTAAAAATTTTTATTATTTTGCCAAGAGCCATACATGACATTATTGCTCACCTCTTTTTAAAAATTAGTAAAATGTCATGTTTTTCCAGTCCTCAAAGTGCCACATAGGCTGCTTTCAATGTTTCAGAATATAGTACTAATTAAAACATCTCTGAATCTTCTTTATAGAGCTCAGTACCCACAAATAACAATGTGCCATAGTAGATAAAGAGCCAGGAGGACCTGGACTCAAATCCTGCCTTGGACACTCACTACCTGTTGACCCTGCACAAGTCTTAATTTAACAAGTTTTAACTTCTCTATGCCTCAGTTTCTTCTGTTTAAAAAAAAAAGAGGCGTTTTAAACTAGATAGCCTCTAAGATCCCTTCCTACTCCAAACATCCTAAGATTTGGATTTGTGTCCTGACTCTGACTCATATGGGTTGTGTGACCCTACACAAGTCACTTGATCCTTCAATGCTATAGGCAGTTCTCTAAAATTGCTACCTTGCAGAGAAGACGCTGACCAGCATTGGTGTAGAGTTCCCTTGGCAAAGTCTTCATATGAATTATGATGATTTTGTAACTGGGCTTCCTACATCCAAGAATTCATCCCTCCTTCAATCAATTCATTTATTTACAAAGTGCTCACTATGAGTAAGGCATGGAATGTTTTTATTTGGCAAAAATGAAACAGTCCTGCCCACAAAGAGTTTCTGTTTTACTGGAAAGGAATATTACATGAACCCAGATAAGTAAATTCAAGATAATTTGAGGAGAAAGAAAGAATACTAACAGCTGAGGGGATATTTCCCAAAATTACCAAAATATGCTTCTGAAGGACCAGGACATAAAAGGAAAAGAAAACACTCCAGAAAAATCTAAAACTCTCTGAAATATTTCTATTATGGGTGACTTTTTGAAGAGTTGAGTACAACAACAGGCTTGCTTACACCTGCTTTCCTGACTCCCCCCCCAGTTCATTAAATTAAAAGCACTTTTTTTTCAACTTAGGCTATACTGTAGAAATGACTTTAACATACTCCAAGAGTGGGTAGAGTCTCTGTGTATTCCTCGCAGAGGTGTTTAGAGGTTACCTTTGTTTCTATAGCTTCATTCATTTTGGTTTCTCCTGATTCAAATGAAGATTATACTAAACAAGATCTTACTTCCTATCTTCCCAGAATGAAGGCAGCTTAGTATAAGGGATAGGGTTCTCAGGAATTCTTCCAGGTCCAGTAATTTATCTACACTTCGCTATATTATTGTTATTATTAATTATTGTCACCATAATGATAATAATAACATAGTTCTTTAAGGTTTGCAAAGTACTTAATATATATTATCTCATTTTCATCCTATAATAGATGCTATTAATATTCCCCAGTTTACACTTAAGTAAACTGAGGCTGAGAGGTTATCTGTTGAGAGGCCACCCGGTGTTCTATAATACACTGGCCTGAAACCAGAACAATTGGGTTCACTTCTAGCTTCTTACACATACTGGCCTTTGAATCCTGGGTGAATTTCGCAACCTTCCAGTGCCTGTAGGCAACTCACTAGGACTATAAGTGTCAGAGAAAATGGCAATCAGGACTGGTAAAGGAAATTACTCAGGTATATTACCATACTATTAAAGTCCACAGATACAGTTTTTTTTAAGTGTTAATAAAATACAATGGGAAGACCACATAATTAATATGTCAAACATTCATCGAGCATTTATTAAACACTTACTATGTGCTATGCACTGTGCTAGGGGCTGGAGATAAAGAGTCAAAAACCAAACAATTTTTGCCCTCCAGAAGCTTATATTCTATTTGGGAAATCAATAATAGGTAACATTTACATAGTCCTTTAAGGTTTGTAAATAGTTTTACATGTGTTATCTCATTTGAACCTCACAACAGCCAGGTGAGGTAGGTGCTATTATTACCCCTCCATTTTGTGGATGAGGAAACTGAGGGACAGAGAAGTTAAGTAATGTGACCAGGATCACAGAGCTAGTAAGGGTAGGATTCGAATTCAGTTTCTCCTGACTCCAAATCCAGTGTTCTACTACTAGGCTATCTAATTATCTGTACTATATATGTCTCTCTGTGTATATACAACATTTGTCTATGTTACCTGCAAAATAAATGCAAGGTAATGGGGGAAGGCACTATCAGTTGGGTGGATCAAGAAAGACCTCACGTAGGAGGTGAAGGTGATTAGGCTGAGCTGCCCACCTTGGAAGGCTCAGAAAACTGGGCCCTGGAGGTATAGAGCAGAAGGAAAGGGAGATGGAAGAAGCAGAGTAGTAACAACAGCCTACACGGGGACTGGTGTTCAAGGAGAGAAGCCTCTTTTAAGATAACTCAGTGGGGACTCTGTTCTTTGAGCAGTGAAAAGGGGGTAGGATAAGCATGAAAGCTATCCACTTGACCTCTGCCTTTACGTCTAAGACCAGAAATTTAAAGTTAGGTTCATGGAGACTGATGCATTGGTCTCCATACATAATAGGCACCTAATACTCAATCAACAAGCATTTATTAATGACCTATTATGTGCCAGGAATTGTACTGGGTGCTGGGCATACAAGGACAAAAATTAAATAATCCCTGCTCTCAAGTAGCTTGTATTTTATCAAGAGAAACAACAAATATATTTTTAAGGATGCATTAAATAATTTCATAGGGGAGTCTTTAAAGGCTTCCTGTGGAAGACAGTACTAAAGCTGAGCTTTAAAGGAAACAAAGGAATCTAATAGGGAGAGGGGAAGAGGGTGTGAACTTCTGGCATACCCATTAATGAGATGAATCAAGACACAAGTTGAGATTTATTTCAGCGAAAAAAGGTCCCAAGTATATGCTTGAACCTAAACTGACTCTCCATATTCCCTTGCTGACCATTGTACTAGATAAATCTAAAAAGAAAAAATATGCATGAAACTAACCATAAAGAAATGAAAGCATCCTCAGCTAAACAAATTCTATCATTTAATGAAAAATTCGTGGAACTGCCTTTTAATTAGTTGCAAGGAAAATCATGAACATTCCCCCAAGAACTAAAGCAGCATTAGACTTTGTGTAATGAAGTTTAATCTAAATGTGTACCCTTAAAGGAGGTAAAGTGCATCTTAAATCTTCTATCTGGACAAAAACAGGCAGAAGAAATTCAATTTAAACCAGGAAAAAAATAGCTTCATACTTGACACAGCATTCAGGATCAACTCTGATCATGTTGACCGCAATGAATAAAACAATGAATAAACCCTTATATAGTTTGTATATAGTTGTTTGCATGTTGTTTCCCCATTAGACTCTGTGTGTGTGTCTGTATGTGTGTCTATGTGTGTGACAGAGAGAGAGAGAATTTAAACATCTTATTGAGAATCTACCTGAAATCTGCTATATTTATTGTTCATACAGTACTGAAGATTGTGTTCTGAGAAATTCTTCAAAGGAAGTTTTAAGAAGAAAACAAGCCAGTGGTACACCAGGACTGTCCAAGTTTCCAGGTGCTCTGTGTCATCCATCCCCCATGCCCAGGGGAGTCTCTTGGCTAATATTGTCCCCTGCTGAATATACCCATTTTGTTAGGACTCCAAATTACGGGTTTTGCTTCATTCACACAAGATCCATCCATCTATCAATCAATAAACACTCATTAGTGCCTACTACATTCCAGAAATTGTGCTGAGCACTACAGATGCAAGAAGAGGTAAAAAACAGTCCCTGCCCTTAAGGAGGTTATAATCTAATCTAATCAACAAATATTGACTCTGCATAGTGCTCTGTGCTGTAGGGGACAGAGGAGAAGAAGTATAAGATGGGAAGATACAGTCCTTGTCCTCAAGTTGCTCACGAGTGCTATTAACTAGAACTTTTTTCACCTAAGGTTTAAAAAAAATTTTTTTGAGAGTTTTTGGGTGTAGGAGCAACAGTGCAAAGGTCAGTCTAACTTGAGATTCAGTCATACAGGCAGTTTAGTCATCAACCTAAAGGCTGGGGAAAGGCAGACTATGAGAGCTGGACAGCACTGTGATAGGACCGTAAGGGTGGCATCCAAGGAGTGGTTGTACCAAATGATGCTGTGGACTGACAGAAGGCCACAAGGTAAGGTGCAGGGCTGGTGGTCAATGGAGGGAGGGAGTTCATCCCCAAGGAGAGGAAAAATGTTCCCTACCCCCATAAAATGGTACTCTGAGACAAAGCCCCATGCAACCCACACTAGTTGAGGCTCTGGACCTCAAAATTCTTTATTACTGTTGAGGGCAGCACAATCATCCCAATCACCCAGGCTTACCACCTAGGTATCATCCTCGATTCCTCATTCTCACCTCCCATATCCATTCTCTTGTCATGACCTGTCGATTTTACCTTCATAACAAACATCTCTATTATACACTCCCCCCTCTACTCTGACACTGCCACTACTCTGCTACAGAACCTCACCATCTTGTGCTTGGACTATTGCAATAGCTTGCTGGTTGGTCTGCCTGCCCCATCCCAGTACATCCTCCTCTCAACTGTCAGAATGATCTTTCTAAAGTATAAATCTGGGGCAGCTAGGTGGCACAGTGGATAGAGCTCTGGCTCGGAGTCAGGAGGACCTGAGTTCAAATCTGGTCTTAGACCCTTGACACATACTAGCTGTGTGACCTTGGGCAAGTCACTTAATCCCAATTGCCTTGCCCAAAAATAAATAAATAAAGTATAAATCTAACCACGTCATTCTCATTCTCTACTCAATAAATATCGTTGTCTCTCTATCACCTCCTGGATTAAATATAAAATACTGTTTAATATTCAAAGTCCTTCATAATGTGGCCCCCAATCTCTTCATTCTTCTTACATCTTATACACCAACCCCTCCACCACTACTACCACCACCTCCCATGAACTCCACAATCCACTGATACTAGATCATGCTGCTCCTCCAACAAGATGCTCCATCTCCCCCAACTGTGAATATTTTCACTCTGTCCTCCATGCCTGCAATGCTCTCCCTCCTCAAATCCACCTCCTGATTTCCCTGGCTTCTTTTAAGCCTCAGCTAAAATCTCACCTTCTACAGGAAGCCTGTTCTAATTCCTTGTACTTTAGCACCTTCCCTCTACTGATTATTTCCAATTTATCCCATATATAGCTTGTTTGTATATAGTTGTCTGCATATTTTCCCCCCATTAGACTGTGAACTCCTTGAGAGCAGGGATTAGCTTTTACCTTTCTTTGTATCCTCAAGGGGTAAGCACATAGTAGGTGCTTAATAAATGTTTATTGAGGTGACTGACTGAGAGATAAGACTAACTCAGATGAAGCAACAGCAAACAAAGAGATGACACAGGCTCTCTTGGATTGGAAAATATCTTTTCATTATTCCATAAAAGTATTTCCAGATTTCTTCACATTCCTCGTATGTGTTGATCTTATTTGCATTATAGTATTTGATTACATTAATGTACCACAAGATATTTAAATACTAATGTAAGCATTAACATTTTATTAATTAAATATTAATGTTTCAATATTATTACTTTAAATGTATAAGAGATATCACATTTCTTGCCTTGGCAACAAGTGAGGAAGGGAGGTGAAGGGAGGGAGAGAATTTGGAGCTGAAATAAAAATTAAAAATTAGAAAAATTTTAAAATAAATGTTAAAAAAAAGTTTCTATGTTAAACAAGATAACATCTGTAAAGCACTTTGAAAAATCTTAAAGCACTATGTTAATACTAGCTATCCTATCTATTCTTGGACATTTAGGGATGCTTCTGGGGTTTTCTTTTGCAATTATCATCATGAAAATTTTTCAACAAATAGCTTTTCTTTTGGCTTTGATAAAATTTTCGAGGTACAGGGTATTTCCACTACTTTACACAGTTGTTGGTCCTTGAAAACTAGACAGAGATGGCTGAATTTGATTGGAGTAAAACAGAGAGCCATTGAAAGCTATCTCAAACACCACTTCATTGGTGAACTATTTTAAGTCTGGGTTCCTATGAAAACATATTTGCTGGTTTACTTCTCCCAGTCCTCTATTCTCAGAAACTCCTCTTCTCCCCTATGGACTTCTAAGCACTGTAGGGATAGCAGTATTACTATTCCATTCTTGAAAATGTCAAGAGTGGTACATCTCTGGGCCAGGAATCACTGGACTAGCTCAGGATCATTGGCCTCTGGAGTAAGACAGTAACTAGAAATAAAAGCAGGGACACTATTTCAGGAACTTAATGACTTGTTTGGACATGGTACATTGGAAGAGTTTATACATACACTATATAAATCATCCATTACCTTTTGTAAGCATAACTCACATTTATAGAGAGATTTAAGGCATATAAAGTGTATTCCTCATAGTATCCTGTGGGATCGTAGTATAAGAACTATTATTCTAGTTCTACAGATGAGGAAACTGAGACTAACAAAAGTTAAGTGTGTTGGCCGAAGTCATATATCTAGCAAGCATCAATCAAGTCATAAGATCATATATTTTTAGCTAAAAAGGACCTTAAAAGTCATCAAATCCAATCATTTTATTTTATAGATGAGGAAACTAGGTTAAGTGACTTGCCCAAAGTCATACAGGCTATAACTAGCAGATATCAGATTTGAATCCAGATCTCCTGACTATATGGAGAGCTAGATGGCTAAGTAGATAGAAACTGGGCCTAGAGTCAGGAAGACCTGAGTTCAAACCCAGCTTCAGAAACTTAATAACTATGTGACCTTGACCAAGTCACCAAGCCTCTGTTTTCCTTAATCCGTTGGAGAAAAAATGGCAAACTGCTCCAATATCTTTGCCAAGAAAAATCCATGAACAGCACTGGCATGCTATGGTCCATGAGGTCATAGAGTCAGACATGACCAAATGACTGAACAACAATTTCTGATTATAAGTCTAGCATGCTTTCCACTCTTCCACATGAATTCTCACAAAGCCAGTTGATGATGGACATATCTTTTCAACCATTGTCATATTCTCTTATCAAAATCAGCATTGCCACCCCCTAGTATATTTGAGGAATCACTTGTATATGACATGCTAAACTCAGGACAGAGCTACATTCTGGCCCTTATCATGGAATGAGGTCAATGACATAATAACTAACCCCTTACATTCATAGGACCACACATTTAAAGCTAGAAGGGATGTTAGATGTCATCAGATCCAAGTCCTTCATCTTACATATGAAGAAACTGAAGCACAGTAAAGTGACCTAATAGTTAATAATAATATCTAACATTTATGTAGTACTTAACTTTGGACTTTGCTATTATTATCTCTTTTGAGACTCACAACAACCCTGGGAGGTAGATGTTATTATTATCCCCATTTTACAGATGAGGAAACTAAAGCAAATAACAAGTTTCATTTTGTTTTTTAAGGGACTTGCCTGGCATCACCCAGCTAGTAAGTATATAAGGTAAGATTTGAACCCATGTCTTCCTGACAGCACTCTATCCACTATACCACAATACAGGGCAATCAGAGATTGCTTTATAATTTCCAAAGCATTTTCACATAAGTTATCTTATTTGAGCTTCAAAACAGTTCTGCCTGATAAGCAGAATAATATTGTTATGCATATTTTACAGATGAGAAAACTAAAAGTCACAGAGGTGAAGTGATTCATCACAGGGTCACAGAATGTGCCCAAGGTCATAGAGCTAGTAAATGGTCTTATGACTCCAAATATAGCCCCCTTCCCACTATACCACAGTGGCTTTCTCAGAAGCAGATATAGAGAAGCGAAGGGAAGAATACATCATAAATTGGAAGACCTATATCACAGTGAACTTGCAACACTGAAAGTGTGGGAGTCATACAAGAGTAATGCTGAGTAGATTTGTATGAGTGGAGCTCAGGGGAGGGCAGAACAGGTAAACCAGTTCAATGACTTATTCTAGAGGTTCCCCTATAAAAGAAAGGCCTTCAAACTCAGTATGAGGCACTTAGTCCTAATACATAAGACAACAGCGAGCCAGAACATGATAGTTGATGGACAGAAGCAACAAGAAACTCATCACAGGTACAACAGAAAATGAATCACCTCTTCATGTCCCAAACCAAGCAGGAAAGCTTGCTTTCTCCCAACAAAAAGCCTGTTATTTTTATTTTGGAAGGAAGGGGGTTGAGGGGTGGGGGGGCAGGTATATTAATTTCCTCCCCACTATTACCAGAAGGCTTAAAGTGCTGTAGTCCCTGGAGGAAAAAACATATAAAATCTCCTCCTTTCAACTCTGGTATTGAAAACTGTGATGAGCCAACTTTAAATTCATTGCAGGTAATGTCATGGGGAATACTTACTGGGTCCTGCTGGGTTTGTTTTTACTGTATATCACTGAGCCCATAGAGTCTTTGAATAAATACCTACCCTCCTGCCAGTGATCTTTAGCAAACAGTACTGCAGTCTTGAAACAAGGAAACCAGGACTGAGGCCAGCAAAGTAGGGATGTGGGCACATGACCTCCTAAAAGATCTGTTAAATAAATCCAGACAGGATTGGATGAGCTCTGGCAGTCCCCTCCTACTTCAGCCATTCTATGGCTCTATGATTGAACCTTGAGAAGACTGAGAACCTCTAGCCTAGATCATTTTTTTTTTGATGAGCCAATCAGGGTTAAGTGACTTGCCCAGGGTCACACAGCTAGTAAGTGTCAAGTGTCTGAGGTCGGATTTGAACTCAGGTCCTCCTGACTCCAAGGCTGAGCTCTATCCACTGCACCACCTAGCTGTCCCCTAATCTAGATCTTAGACCAAGGAAAACTGGGTGCCACGGTGAAAATATCCAATTAATGACTTCACCAAGCATCTGCATGTATCTTCTGTGACTGGTCATCTCATTTCGATTTAACAGAGTGCTAGTAAGAGCAAAGTCAAAACCAGTTAGCTCTACTATATTCCAAGGCCACAGAAATGTTCACAACTTCTCTTTTTTTTTTTTCCTAGCCCATACTTACCTCAGGTGTCTTACAAAATATATGCAAAAAAACAACCATAAAAATACAAAGCATTAGAATTGTAATGGAATTTGAGGATAATCTACCTAGTCTAACTCTTTCATTTTACATACCAAAAACTGGGGACAAGAGAAAGTAAATTAGTTACTTGGGGTTGCACAAAAAGTTAGAACGAGCACAGAGGGTGTGCCTGGATTAGCATAACTCAAAACCACCACCAATTCAATGAGATAGGGAGTACAGTGGCTTGCTCATGGCTAGTAAATGGAAAAGTTGAGATAATTCATTTAGGTTTAATTCAACAAACATTTATTAAGCACCTACTATTTGCAAGGCACTGTGTTAGTCATGAGGGATACCAAGACAAAACAAAACTGCCCTAGCTTACATTGCACAGGGGTGCCCCAAACACACATATTCATTAGTAAATACAAAACACAAACTATTGCAAAGTAATTTCAAGAGCGAGAGAGCATTAACACCTAGAAGGGGGCTGGGGAAGTCACAAAAGACCTCATATAGGAGACAGAACCTGAGTCGCATTTAAAAGAAGCTAGGGATCCAAAGATGAAGAGGAAAGGATAGAATGCATTTCAGACACAGAGGACTATAGCTATAAGTATAAAGGAACAGTAAAGGCAGGAGGTAGGTGCAGGTTCCTTAAGATGGAGAGTACATAGAATAGAGCGATATGGACTAAGACTGGAAAGGTGGTTGGGAACCAGATTAAATGCCAGGCTGAGGATTTTGTGTTTTATCCTAGAAGTAATAGGGAGCCACTAAAGATTTATGAGTTGGGGTGACAAATGTATGAGAACAGTCTGGCATGGTTCAGCAGAAACTAACAACCCTTTATTACAGTTTTTCTCCTAGGACAAAATACATTCTAAATTCTCAAACAGTCTTCCCCTACTACAATCAATCTGCAAAGCCTAGCAGAGGGCCAGTGACACAGGATAAAAAAACCTAGACTCAGATGGGGCCTTAGAGACCATCTAATTCAACACCTTCATCTTAAGTATGAGGAAACTGAGGCTAGAGAGTCATAGAATTAAGTGATTTAGAGTTTAAAGGGACCTTGGAGATTGTCTAATCCAAACCCTTTATTTGACAGATGAGGAATCAGAGGCTCAATGGTGAAGTGATTTGCTCAAGGTCACATTAAATAGCAAAGCCAGGATCATCTTTGCATATAAAAGGTGGCATTTTACAAGGACCTTGGTCTGTCTCAAAGTTTAAAGCTGTTAGGCATTTTAGATGGCAAATGTCCTTCTTATGTACCTTATAAAATGTGGGGAAATATCAGAAGCTCTATTCTGATATGAGGAATTCAATGACTCAGTTGTTAATTAGGTGGACAAGTCATTTCACTTCTCTGGGCTTCATTTTCCTCCTCTGAAAAGCAAAAGGGTTGAGTTGGATAATTGCTAAAGTCCTTTCTAGATCTAACCTTCTAGGGTGCTAATTAGGCAACTTCAGGAAGATGGTCATTTGAAGGGAGTTGGGGAGGGCAAAGTTTGAAAACTATCACATTAGCATTTTAAATGGATTGTTTTGGAACTGGATGAGTGAAGACTTAGTCTGTTGTAGGCAGGAAGACAATCAGACTTCCTATTAACAGTAGATTCCATCCTCTTCTTAGGTTCCAACAATCCAGCTAATAAAGTTGCTACCCCAGGAAGCTGAAGCTCTACGAGACCCCATCTCTTGAAAGCCACAGCTACTAGAAGCTTCCATCCAAGTCTTCTCTCATTTGAATCTACATAAGCCCTAATGGAAGAGTTCACTGTAGGAGCTTCCATTTTTGAATCTGATGTCTCACCTATCTCTCTCCACTTCAAGCCCATAGAGCCTTTTGCTATCAGAAATCTCTACTAGCAAGACTTACCCCTATTATTCCCTACCAAAGAAAGCCCTGTTACCAGAGTCCTGAGCAAACAGGGTGGTAGGGATATCCTAACTGTTCTTGTCACTGAAACTGAGGGAGAGGTTGGGGTTTGCTGGCATTCCCAAATAGAATTTAATTGTTTTTCAGGTATTTTGTTTTTATATCACCTATATTTCCCAATATTCCCCCTCCATCCATTATAGTAATGAAGAAAGAGAAGAGGAAGGGAAAAAAAGTCCAGCAAATTAACCAGCAGAAGAAGCTAGGTGGTGCAATGGATAAAGTCCCAAGCCAAGTCAGGAAGATCTGAGTTCAAATCTAGCCTCAGTGACTTACTGTGTGACCCTGGGCAAGTCACTTAACCTTCTTTGTCTCTGTTTCCTCATCTGCAAAATGAGCTGAACAAGGAAATAGCATCACCATCACCATCACATCACTAGCATATATCCGATGCTTTAAAGATTTGCAAAGTATGTAACAAACATCTCATTTTATCCTCACAATAACCCTTGGAGGTAGGTGCTAATATTTTCCTCATTTTACAGATGAGGAAACTAAGGCAGATGAGGAAACTTGCCTAGGGTTACATAGTTAATCTGAAGACAGATTTGAACTCACATCCCAAGGAAAGAGGAGCATCTTGACATCTTTTCTCTGGGGCCAAGCTTGGGCATTGTAAGTTTGTAGTTTTCAGTTTGATTTTGTTGTGGTGGTAGTTGTTTTTTCCATTAACATTGTCATAGCCATTGCATATGTTATTTTCCTGGTTTTGTTTCCTTCACTTTGCATCAGTTCATCTACTTTCCATTCTTCTCTATTTTATCAAAAACATTGTCTCTTACTGTACAGTATTATTCCATTGCGTTCATGTACCATAATTAAGAATTCTCCAATTGCAGTTAGAATGTAGAATGCATTTTCCCATAGAAACAACATTATCAAGGGCAGTGAGTGTCTAATATTAGAATCAGCCAGGTCATACAGTGGGTAAAGCACCGGGCCTGGAGTCAGGAAGACTGAGCTCAAATACATCCTCAGATACTTGCTAACTGCACAACCCTGGACAAGTCACCTAACCTCTGCTTGCCTCAGTTTCCTCAACTGTAAAATAATGATAATAATAGCACCTACCTCCCAGGGTTGTTCCGAAGATCTAATAAGATAATATTTGTAAAGTGCTTGGCAAAGTTTATAGCACATAGTAGGGGCTTTATAAATGCCAGCTATTCTACTGTAATCAATACAATGATCCATGACAATTCCAAAGGACTGATGATGAAAAACGCTATCCACCTCTAGAGAGAGAAGTGAACTCTGAGTGCAAATTAAGTATATTTTTTTCTCTCGCTTTTTAGCAACAAGCTTAATAGGGAAGTATGTTTTGCATGATTTCACAGGCATAATTGATATCATATTGCTTGCCTTCTCAATGGGTGGGGGAGGGGCTAGAGGAAGGAAGAGAATTAGGAACTCAAGAAAATTTTTAAAGGAATGCCAAAAACTAATAAATAATATTTTAATTTTTAAAAATGATAACTATGGTCATCATTATCTCCTGCCTGACAGGACTACACAAAGAGACCTGCTATTTGGTACAGGATTAACTTTGTGACCACAGGCAACTCACTTAAACTCTCTAAACCTCAGTCTTCTCATCAGTAAAATAGAGATAATGCTTGTACTACCTATTTCACAATCTTCAGTGGGAAAAGTTCCTGCAAACCCTGAAATGATGAAGAATACAGGCTGCTGCTACTGCTGCTGCTGCTGCTGCTACTACTACTACTACTACTACTACTACTACTACTACTACTACTACTACTACTACTACTACTACTACTACCACTATTAATATCATTTGGCTGTACCATGGGTTAAACAGACTTTTGCAAACTGACCTGGGAGGTAGCAGAACAATCTGCCTCAAGCCAATTTGCCTTATGCCAATTCGCCTCCAAACAATTTGCCAGCTAGGTCAAGACGTACTGATTTGAGTCATTTTGATATCACACCATCACTGTTTTCTGTTTTAGGTGAATTGCTGTTAGCCAAGATGCCTTTCGGTAGATTTCCTTTCATTGAATTGATATAGACCTCCCCATTCATAACTTGAGAAATCCCTGTATTCCAAAGTAGTATTGCATTAGGGCTAAGAATCATTCTGAGTATCAAATACGAGCATAGCAAGCCTCAGGTGTTCACGAGTATTGAACACAGTATGTCAGAGGTATCCCTAAGATGTTTCCACCCTGCTCCTTCTACCCAGGGTAGGCTCTAGAGCAGGAGTGGGGAGCCTGTGGCCTCGAGGCCACATGTGGCCCTCTAGTTCCTCAAGTGTAGCCCTTTAACTGAATCCAAACTTCATGGAACAAATCTCCTTAATAAAAGGAATTGTTGTGAAAAACTTGGACTCAGTCCAAAGGCTGCACCCAAGGACCTATGAGGCCTCAAGGCTGAAGGTTCCCCACCCCTGCTCTAGAGTAAAACTGGGTTGAGTTAAGGCTGATTATATATATTTACCTCCAGCGTCTGAAATTAGCCAGGAACCTTAAAGGAATCAGAAGATAGGAACAGAGCTACGTATATACATGAAACTAGCCAACTTTTGATCTTATTTATCTTGCAGTGTGGAGTAAATAGTTGGGTATAGTTTAGAGAAGCATTGTATCACTTCCTCTGGGGTAACCTGGGGCCCCTTTACATATTCTCCTGTGACTTGCTTTGTTGTGACACCTAGCTGTTGAACCTCTGGATCAAGAGTCCACATAGCTTGTGGTACCACAATATCTGCATTGATCCTACACACAGTACCTGAACTATAACTCCAGGGCCTGAACATAGAATAAATCAAAAATAGAATCTGAGCAAAGAGAGCATTTGTTACAGGTTCAACCTAAGATGTGCAGAGCTGGATTTCAACTACTAAGTTTTCCCCAGAGAAGAGGAACTTGGAAGTGGCCACCAGGATGGGCCACTGTCATTCGATTAGATTCAGCTGAGTCCAATTCAACAATCAAAACGTAATGCGTTGCTGAAAGCCCAGGGCAAGTAGCAGCCCAGATATATTGGGCACAAAGTTGAAAAGGTTTTTCTGCACACAGAAAGGTTATACATCTTTGCAGTGAAACAAACAGGAGGGTGGTAATCAAAGTTCTGTATTCTAAAGTTCAAACCTAAAACAAATGAACCCAAGTAAGCACAGAGGGCTCCCTTATAACATATGCAAGCCTGCCCACAAAATAAATGTAACCTTTTAAAAGCCGATTCTGTAAATACTCCAGAGAAGGAACAGGAGATGGATATGCTATGGCTCTGGCAACTTACAGCCTCACACCTGCAGGAGAGGCAAACCGGCATTTGTTGATGAAAGAAGAGGCTAAGAAATATAAAAAAAAGTTGCACCTCTTAGCTGGAATAACCTCTCATTTGCATTCTGCTGCCCACCCTCCCTACAAGTAATAGGAATAGAATCGTAAGGCAGGAATGGAAGCCAACAACCTCAATACTGAATGTATTCACAGGATGTTAGAGTGAAAGGGATTTCAGAGATCATTCAGTCCAGTAATCCCATTTTACAGATGACACTGAGGCCCCAAAAGGTGAAGGGGCTTATTCAAGAACAAAAAGCTGGCTAATGATAACAACACTGGTCATCTGAATCCATTCCAATCCAATAAGCATTTATTAAGCATCTACCACATTCAAAGCAATGCCTAGGTGTTAAGGATACAAAGCTAAAATGAGAAATAGTCCCTATCCTTGGAGTGTTACACTCTAGTAGGAAAATGTGACATATAAAGAGATTAATGTATATAAATATGTGTGTGTATATATACATATAAATATATGTGTGTATATATACATATAGATAAAATCTTGTGGAAGAGGGAAAAAACAGAAATAGTATTCAATGTTACCCCTCCCTTTGTCAATTCAAGCTAAAAGCAATTATTCTACTTTCAATCAATCAATCAACATTAATTAATTATCTCCTTTAGCAGAGCACACTGTTCTGAGGAGATAAAAACATTTAGATGACATATACTGCCTGTCTTCATGGAGCTCTAGTAGGGGCATGAGGTACCACCCAACGTAGCAACAATACACAAGATAACACTACAAAACAATGTGCTACATGAAGTCTGAGGGGGGAAATCCTTAACAATCTAGGGATCAGGGAAGACTTCCTAGTGTAGGTAGTTTTTGATTTGCTCTTTAAAATTTGGAGAGGAGGAGTTCAATAGACATTGGAAAAGTATTTTAGGCACAAAGATTGTTATTGTTTGTCCTCCATTCTTGAAGAGGACCAATGATATCAGGAAGGTGATGTCCCCACTTCAAAGTGAATTGGATTTAAGTAAGCAGGACTGTGCAAAGTCACCAGCCTCACTCTCTCACTCTCTCCTCCTGAGTCATCTGGGTCCAGTGGCAAGATATAGATCAAGATGACTGGAGATAGCTCTGGATACAGCAGGAGAACTTGCCTTTTTAAGCTAAGGTCTTTCCCAAGTTTCAGTTTGACTAAGGCAACACCCATTCAGTGATTAAGGCTAAGTAAGAAATGAGACAAAGAAGGGCCTCTTTTACTTAGTCAAAAACAAAACAAAACAAAACAAAACACAATCTGGGAGGAGAAAACCTTCAGGGTTTCTGGCCAAAACAGAAATGATTGCTATTTACATTCAGTCTGAACTATCAGAACCCTAAAAATGACCAAGTGAGGCTTGGCCTAGGACCTATTGTTGGACAATTAATGAGAGACAGGATGATTTGGGTTTAAGGCTTGGACCTTAAAAAAGAAATCTAGCCCATAAACCCCAAGATATCTTGTGAGGTTTCAGTGATCAAAATTTATATTTCCTCTGGCAGAGCACCTGCAGGTAAGGGTATGTTTCCCCATGTGGACAGAGGGAGAGGAGAGAAGAAGAAAAGGGAGGGAGGGAAGGAAGGAAGGAGGGAAGGAAGGAAGGAAAAGGAAGGAAGGAAGGAAGGAAGGAAGGAAGGAAGGAAGGAAGGAGGGAGGGAGGGAGGGAGGGAGGGAGGGAGGGAGGGAGGGAGGAAGAAAAGTGGGGGGCAGCAGTTTGCCCAACTGGAACTGGTCTGTAGGCACAAAGAATAGATCAAGCAAAGGTATTAATGGTTCAGTTAGGCTGGAGAATAGGCTATTTGAGGGAGAAGTAACATTAGAAAGAGGACAGCTAGTGATGCAATGGATAAAGTACTAGGCATGGAGTCAGGAAGACCTGCATTCAAATTTGGCCTCAGACACTTACCAGCTGTGTGACCCTGGGCAAATCACTTAACCCTGTTTGCCTCAGTTTCTCACATATAAAACGAGCTGGAGAAGGAAATGGCAAACCACTCCAGTATCTTTGCTAAGAAAATCTCAAATGGGGTCATGAAGAGTCAGACACAACTGAAAAAGGACCCAACAACAACAAAATATGAGATAAAGCTAGGAAGATAGGGTGGTTGCAGGTTGTAAAGGACTTTGAATGACAGGCAAAGGAGTCCACATGCTTCTCAGAAGGTAATAGGAACCCGCTGAAGCTTGAGTAGCAATGTGACGGAACCATAATTGTGTAAGAAAAATTATTCTGGCCATGACATGTGGAAGAGGGAGAAAAGAGGTAGAAAGACAGTCCATAAGAAGTCTATTACAATATCTTAGGAAGGAGTCAGTGAGGGCCTGCATGTTCTCCTTATTCCCACTAAATAAAGCAATACTCAATTCAGTTCTGACCTTCAAGCCCAGACCAGTGTTACAGGTTAAGTGACTTCATCTCTTCCCAGAGTAATATGAAGTTCTAGCAGCTGCTGAGGAGCTAATAGTTAGTAACTGTTGATTCTGTTGCTTGAGATAAAACTAGGGATGAACTATGTTTTCTTGGGTAGGCATAAACGGGAGTCCAGTCCATGAATTATGAACATCAGTGGAATCCCCAAATACATCCTTTCAGACTTTAGGCAGCCTGATTTTTCAGTTCCAGCTTACACTGGAGCTTCTTGCTACGAAGGATACCAATCGCTTCGCTTGTACTCAAGCAGACCTGCTTCTCTCTGGGGAGACACTAGGATAAATTGCCTCTTCCCCCCAACTCTTCATGGCCCTCTAGATCTAAATACTTGAACTGTAATGCTAAGTATAAGCCTTTTGGATTGTAGATGGGAGCAAACCCCCAAGTGTTTAACATAAATACATGCTAGTATTTGTCAATGTGATTGCAATGGTGGGACCATCAGCCAGTGCTATAGCATAATGATTCTTTTGGGGTCTACTTATATGTACAGTGTTTTTTATCTATATACAAAATGGCCCCAGACGTGTGTGTATGTAACATCTTTTGACTGTATGGCCAGTTATTACATCTCCACATTCTCAGTGTTTTGCCTAACCTTACCTCCAACTAGTTCTTAATCTGCTACACATTTAGATTATAACATTTGCTAAAACTATGTATAAAGTAAAAGCAATCGGATATTGAGGGTTTCTCCTATGAGTGAAGTGTATGGCCTTTAATGGACTCTGTGACATCTAGTATGGCTGTTCTATGGCCTTTTTTTTTTTTTTTTGCAAATTTCCTAGTTCTCAAATGTGTTCTGGACAAGTGAGATTACTCAATAGCTGGGTTATGATAGGTGGGGTACTGCTGTAGCTCCTCCCTTAAGCTATCTATCTCATCACCTAGAGAAGCTGTCTTCTTTCACTAGACACTGAAAAATAACCACACACAGAAAACTCTTCCCACCACTCCTTCCCTCAACTTGTCTCAAATGCTGAAGATCAATCTTAATGCGGCTAGACAGGGCATATTTTCATGCACAGGGCACAAGGTCCTGCTCTGCCCATAAATCACTCACTATACCATCAAGTCAGATTGCCTGGACATCTATTGTATTTAGCACTGCCTGACTGTTATACCAAATGCAATAAAGGATGAACTTTTTATTTCTAGGGTAGGTACAGTGCAGAGTACAGTGGACAATTAGAGACCAGGCTTCCTACAACTCAGCCTCCTAATTTGAAAAACTGTTTTGGGGAGCTAGGAAGCCGTACCTTCTTATGGGATTATGAGAGCAGAACACTTCACAAATGAAACAAAGAACAGGGGAAAGGTATAGAATGTTAGCTGTGTTCAAAATTCCAGGAGTTTGCACCAGGGACTTCTATCCCTATGCCATGGGTATGAAATGTTAGCAATGCTCTGTTTTGTAAGCATCTGTTTCAGAGCATGCAGCCTAACTAAGGGTAGTGGAGAGGCAATATGGCCTCCTGGGAAGAATGTGAGAATGGCATTCTACACTCCACCTTTGCCTCTTACTAGCTTTGTAACCCTGGGCAAGTTATTCACTTCACCTCACTTCAAAGCCTTGGTTTCCTCACCTCAAAAACAGGGATAATAGACAATGGCTAAACAAAATATGGTATGTGAATGTAATGGTATACAGTTGTGCCATAATAATTAATAAAAGGGACAATTTCAGAGAACTTGTCTTGGGAGAAGCCTTGGGAAGGATTGTTGGGTGAAGGCAACAGAGGGACAGCTAGGTAGCACAGTATATAGAGTGACTGGCTTGGAGTTAGGAAGACTTGTCTTCATGAGTTTAAATCTGGCCCCAGACTATGTGACTAGCGATATGACCCTGGGCAAGTCACTTAACTCTTGTTTGCCTCAGTTTCCTCATCTGTAAAATGAGCTGGAGAAGGAAATGGCAAACCACTCCAGTATCTTTGCCAAGAAAACCCCAAATGGGGTTATGAAGAGTCAGACATAACTAAAATGACTGAACAACAATGACAAAGGGAGCAGAACCAGGAAAATAATTTATATTATATTAACATACGAAAGACTTAGGAACTCTGATCCACACAATAATCAACCCCGATTATAGGGCGCCGATGATTAACGTCCTATTCAACACCAGAGAGAGAGGTGATGGACTCAGGGTGCAGAATGAGATACACATTTTGGAACATGGCCATTGTGGGAATTTCTTTTGCATGACTATGTATATTGTTAAAAAATTTGTTTTTCTTTTCTTTCTCAATTATGGAAGGGCTCAGGGGAAGGTCAGAGGGAGAGAAAATAAGTGCCTCTGAAATAATTAAAATAACTCAAACAATTGCAACTTTTAAAATGAGAGGATGTCTTTTTAAACTAGACTTTCTGTTTTAGCAGAGGCAACAGTTGGTAAAGAAACTCCCTTTACCAAGGAAGAGTTTGTAACTTGGACTCTTAAGGAATTGCCTGAGGCAGTAGGCAAGTTAATTGAGAAATTGCCCAGAAGCACAAAACCAGTAAGTGTGGGGAGATTCGAATGCAGGTCTTTTGGACTCTAAGGCCAGCACTTTTATTGATTATTCCATGATGCCTTTCTGAAAGACAGTAATAAATTACCTTACGTTGTCATTGTGAGGCCTAAATGAAATCAAGCACTTTGGGAACTTTTAAAGTACCATACACTATAAATTGTTAGTCTATTTTTTCTAAAATTTAAAGCAATAGTATTCATCCTTAATTGCACAGTTCAAAGGGGGAGAGCAAATTGGTGTCAACTAGCTGAGGAGATTGAATTACACCCTAAAAAGACTTTCTGAAAAACTGCATTGTGGTTCTGCTGCTAGAATGCAACTTTTGAAATCAGGGGACCTGGGTTCAAATTCTGCATTCCAGACTGTTGTTTTGACTTGAGTGCTCGAGTTAGAACCACTCAATCTTGCTGGGTCTCAGTTCCCTCATCTGGAAAATTGGAGAATTGGACGAGAAGGCTTCAGAGGTCTCTTTCAGTGTTAGAAGTACATTCAGAAGTCCTTAACTTCTTTGGTGTCATGGGCCCACTTGGTCCATGACATAGGTGAAGCCTATGAAGCCCTTCTCAGAAAAAGGTTAGGTTGTTTTGTTTGTTTGTTTTTGATACATAAAAATAAAATACACAGGAAACCAATCATATGAAATATGGTTATCAAAAGAAATTTTTTTTTAAGTTTATGAACCCCAGGCTAAGATCTGCTGATGTAGATCTATGATTTTATTGTCTACACACAGTTCGTTCTGACCTCCCTCAGGTACTCTTAGAGAGATTGGCTGGTAAAATTGAAAATACAAAATAACAGAAATGGGCAATTCCATTCCCCCTCCAGACTTCATCTCTTTATGCCAGAATTTCCCTGTAACACTTTCCATTATGGAGAAACATTTAGTTAAAACTGTCATCTTATAGTACTGCCAAAGAAAGTTACTGAAGCCCAAAAAGATCAAAGTATCACAGAAAAAAACTAGAGGATTAGGTCCAACCACATCATTTTACAGAGAAGGAAACTGAGGCTTAGAGGAGCTCAGTATAAGGCAGTCTCTCCAACATCTCAACTTTGTGGGATTGAGTGTATTCCCTGTGGGACTACTGTAAAAATAATCATACGATATAGTACAAGGGGACTTCTTCATACAGTAACCCATTTTTGTACAGCACTTTAAGGCATACATCAGTTCATTTGAGCCTCTCAATAATTCTGTGCAAAAGATAATGCCTTTATTATCCCCATTGTTCATGTAAGAAAATGAAAATCCTGAGAAGTGTAGAGATTTGGTAGAGTGAAGGTCACACTCTCTACCTTCTGCACAAACTGAAATGCATGCCAATGTATACCATGGATGAGCACATACTGTTCATTCCTGCCAACACCACTTTGCCCATTCTCTATTCCTGGAATACTCTTCTCCAATCCTTACCCTCATAACCGATTATTGAAATTTAAACCATTTCTCAAGGTTCAATTAAACCTACCCTTAGTGGGAAATGGGGTCTCAAACCCTACTGTTTATGTCCCTCTCATTCACTTAACATGTGGTACTTTGTTTTGCCACAACTTGTATTCAAGAGGCAGTACGGTCTAGAGGTGAAAATGTTGGACTCAGAATCAAGAGAAGCACTTTTGATTCCTGGCTCTGATATTTACCGGCTATGTTACCCTGAGCAAGTCATTCAATCTCCCTGGGCCTCAGTTTCCTCATCTATAAAATGGGGATGGTAATATATTATAGGGGTATTGTAAGGAAAGGCTCTTGTAAACCTTAAATTGCCACAGAAATGTAGGCCAATATTTCTATAGCTTGTGTTTCCTGCATTTACTCACTGCTATTAATTATCCTAAGCCACTCCCCAGAAAAAGAGACCATCTATTAACATCAATGTTCTCCCAGAGGTGCTATATGGTTTCTAATCTTGGAACACAACAATCTCTTAAGGAACAGAATTACAAGAGGCCCAAAAGGCAACTGAGAGTATGGAGGTACATATGGAGAGTACATGTTTGCCACAGCATATTTCTGATATAAAAAAAAAAAACTATGATCAGGAAAAAAGGTCTCGCTACCATATGTCAGAAATCATAAATGAAAATTGCCCAGAACTCTCAGAACCAGAGGGCAAACTGAAAATAGAAAGAATTCACTGGTCATCTGCTGAAAGAAACCCCAGAATAAAAACTCCAAAGAATATCATAGCCAAAATCCAGAGCTTCTGGGTCAAATTAAAGAATGCTATATGTAACCAAAAAGAAAGAGTTCAAATAATAAGGAGCCACAATAAGGATTACACAAGACTTAGCAACTAGCACAATAAAGGAGAGATCTTAGAATATGATATTCTAACAGCAATAAGAACTAAGAATAGCCTATGTGGCAAAATTAAGAAAAAAGAAGAGAAAAAAAATCTTTAATGGAATAGAAGATTTCCAAGCATCCTTTACAAAAAGGCTAGAATTGAGTAGACACTCAGAGACAGAAATGAAGGAGTGAAGAGAAATAGAAAGGTGCATATATTTGTTTAATTGAAAAAGAATATGTAGAAATGACCAAAATGACTGGAGGAACATTCATTGCCCATGTGTATATCACAGCAATATAATAAAATGGCAATTCTACCTAAATTAGTTTATTTATTCAATGCTTCACCAAACTCTCAAAAGAAAATTTCATAGAGCCAGAAAAAATAACTAAATTCATATGGAGGAACCAAAGGTCAAGAATCTCAAGGATAAAAGTGAAAGTAAGTGGGAAGAAAGGAGATGTATCAGTATCAGATCTCAAATTGCACTAAAAATGGTGATCATTAAAATTAATAGTAATCATTAAAATTGTAATGATTAAGAGAGGAGTCAATCAATGGGACAGATTAGGTTTCCAATATAGAGATGAAAATAAACATAGTAGCACAGTTTTTGGTCAACCCAAAGGTTCCAATTACTGGGAGAAGAATTCACTATCTGACCATAACTGCTGACAAAACTGTACAACAGTCTGGCAGAAATTTGGTTAGACTGGCATCTCACACAGTACATAAAGATAGTCTCCAAGTGTATATATGACCTATAATTAAAAGGTCATACATATCATTAACAAATTAGAGAATCAATGAAGAAATTACCTTTTGGATCTATAGAGAGGGGTATAGCTCATAAGTAAACAATAGAGAAATCCACATAAGAAAAAAAATGGGCAATTTGAACCATACAAAATTAAAAGTTCTTACACAACAAATTTAATATAGTTTAAAAATTACTTTATATGTATGTATATATATATATATACATGAAACTGTTTCAAATTTATATGGCTAAGAACCATTTATCAATAGAAAAATGGTCAAAGGATATAAACATGGAATTTTCAAAGGAACAGATCTAAGCTATCAACAATAATATTTTTTAAAATACCATAAATCACTAATAATTAGAGAAATCCAAATTAAAGTAACTTTGAGGTACCATCTCATACTTGTCTGATAGGCAAAGATGACAAAAGATCAAAATAACAATTGTTGGAAAGACAGTAAGAAAACAGATACACTTGTACACTATTGGTGATGCCGCGAATTGGTGAAACCATCCTAAAAAGCAATTGGGAACTATGCCCAGAGAGCTGCCAAACTATGCAGACCATTTGACCCAGCCACACCACTACTAGAACTTTACTTCAAAGAAGTCAAAGAAAAAGAAAGATCTATATGTACAGAATTATTTATAGCAGCCTTTTTTTTTTTGTGGTAGCCAAAAAAAAAAATAGAAACTAAGGAACAGTCTTTTTACTGGGGAATGGCTAAACAAATTGTGGAATATGAATGGAATGGAATATTATTATGTCAATAAGAAATGATAAAATGGACAATTTCAGAGGAAACTGAGAAGACATAAATGAATGCAAAGTAAAGTTAGCAGAAATAGAAGGGCAATTTATACATTTATAGCATTATAGAGAACAATAATTCTAAAAGACTTTATCAACACAATGATAAACCATGTGTCCAAAAGAATAAAGATGAAACATATTATTCACTTTCTGACAGAGAGGTGATGAATTTAAAACTCAGAAAGAGACATATGCTTTCAGACATAGCAGAACTAGGAGCACAATTTATACAGTAATATCACAGGAAAAAAAAAACTTTGAAAGACTTTGTCGGTGAAATGATAAACCTAAAGTGCAAAAGAATGAAGATGAAATGCACCACTCACTTCCTGACAGGGAGGTGATGAACTTAATATGCAGAAAGAGATATTTATTTTCAAAAATGATTAATGTGAGGATTGTTTTTGCCATACTATGTGGCTATATACTGAGAGATTTGGTTTGGGAGGGCTGTTTATTTTAACTTGCTCATCTGAATTAGGGGGTGTAGTAAAATTGTCAGACTTTCAGCTATTTGAAAAATAAAAATGATAAAATATTTTAAAATAGAATGAAGGTGGTAAATAAAAGATAATAATAAAACAAGATTTTTTAAAGCATATTTCTGATAACCAACGCACAAGAAGTGGACGAAACATCAGTGAATAAATGGAGGAATAGGAAGTGAGCTACTCATGTAGCAAGAGAAAGAGGTTACATATGGATATGCCAGATGTTGTATTGCTACCTTGCAATTTAAAAGATACTTAGAGGAAGGTCCTTAACACGTTGAGTGGATCCCCAATAAATTCAGTGTCTGGTTCACAATCTTCCTCTCCACCCAAACTTCTGCCTTCATACTAAGAGTCTTCAACACACATATTGATGAACTCTTTAATGTGCTAACTTCCCTATTCCTCAATCTCCTCAATCAATGAATTCTCATGATCAACTGCTCCACTGCACCTCAGAGGTGGTCATAACTTTAGTCATACTGTCACCTACATGTGTTCTATTTTCATGTTATTGTAGACTGAGATTCTCTTATCTGGTTTTAATATTTTCGCATTCCATCTTTTCCTCAGTCTTACAGGCCCTAGCTCTGTTCTTTATCCTCATCGTGACTTCCATTTCCTCAATCCTTCAGGTATTTCCTAGGCTGCCTATCCTCTTTCCCTCCTTTTCTTGATCTTTTGGTATTCTAGTTTAACTCTAAACTAACCTCCCTTGAATCCCTTGCTCCCTTGTCTCATGGCCAGTCAGGCCCTGGCGAACTCCAACTTTTGATTACTCCCATCATCTGCTTCCTTCACTAATATTTATATACTGCTGAACAGAGCTGAAGGAAATCACAAAATGTATGTTATTTAATCACAACTGGCCTTCACAATCATTCTACTTCTCCCTAATTAATTTGGTATCCCATTCTCCACAGTGGCTGTTCCAACACTTTTCATCACTCCTTAAGACTACCATGGTAACCCTTCCCCATACCCTTTGTACTGTAGACCTCACTTCATAGATCACTAATAATAATGATAATAATAATAATAGTAATAATAATAATAATAACCAAGATCATTTACTGAGACCTCACTATTCTCTACTCCTCAACTTACATCACTCAGGTAACTTTACCTGCTATCTCCTCCTTCATCAGTCTTACTTGAAGAAACAGACCTTCTCCTTGCCAAGGCCAAATGCACCTTTGATTCCATCCCCTTCTATTTTCTCTAGCAAACCGTTCCACTATCATCCTTGCTCTCTCTTTTATCTTAACTCTCCTCCTATCTACTGGCTTCTTCCATGCTGCCTACAAATAAAATCATTTCTCCTACATCCTCAAAAAATGTTCTCTTGATCTGTCCATCCTCATTAATTATCATCCTATATCTCTCCTCCCCTTCCCAGCTAAATTACTTGAGAAAGTCATATGTAGTTAATTTCTCTATTTATTTTCTTCTCACTCTCATCTAAACCCTCTGCAGTTTAAATTCTGGTATCATCATTCAACTGAAACTGTTCTCTCTAAAGTTAGCAATGATCTCTTAATTGCCAAATCTAAAGACCTTTTCTCAACCCTCATCTTTCTTGACCTCTCTGTAGCTTTTGACACTGTTGATCACCTTCTCCTTCTAGATGCTTTTCTCTATAGGTTTTGTGACACTTCTCCCTCTTGGTTCTCATCCTCCTTGTCTGATTGCTCTTTCTGACTGTTTGCTGAACCTTTATGCATATCATCATATCATATCATCATATACCCTAAGGCTCTGTCCTGGGCCTCCTTCTCTTTTTCCTTCATGCCATCTTATTTCGTAATCTCAGCAGTTTCAGTGAGCTGAATTTTTTTTATCATCTCTTTGATGATGATTTCCAGGTCTACAAATCCAGTTTGAAGCTCTCTCTCCTGACCATAAGCTCCTTGAGATAAGGAGAGAGATTCAGGCTAAATGTGCATTGTGGTTGTTCAGTCATTTTAGTAGTGTCCGGCTCTTCGCGCCCAGTGACTTGCCCAGCATCACACAGCTAGTATCTGAAGCTGGATTTATGCTCAGGTCTTACTGAATACGGGTCCAGCTCTCTGTCCATTGCACCACCTAACTGCCCCTAGAGTATGGACAGTTCAATACAAACCTATCTCTGCTACTGGTAAACCAACTTGAAACATCTACCCTCCTGAAAGTGTCTTTGGAGCATTATCCTTGTATGGATTGGAAGCAGGACATGCAATTCAGGCCAGGTCCATTCCACTGGATTAGATGCTTTTGGGATGCATAATGACTCTAAAGGTTGTGTAGACTTCTCATTCCTACTTCCATCTTTAGATTGAAATATATCTAACCCAACACAGGCAAAAAGGTAAAGGTATCTACATTCTTCTTCAAAGTGCTAGGAAAGGGGCAGCTAGGTGGTGCAGTAGATGGAGCTCTGGCCTTGGAGTCAGGAAGACCTGAGTTCAAATCCTGCCTCAGACACTTGACACTAGCTATGTGACCCTGGACAAGTCACTTAACCTCGATTGCCTCACCAAAATGCCAAAAAAAAAAGTGCTAGGGGAAAGAAAAGGGAACAAAGCATTCATAAGATAATCAGTTTTAGTAATTTAACAATGCCAAAGATTGTAAATTCAAGGACCATGTCTTATTATTATACTTCTTCATAGGACTGAAGATACTGCATTGAATATAGTAAGCACTCAAATACCTGGTGAAGGGAAGAAATCCTTGTTTCTAATCTTCTTCAATTCAAGCTGATTTTATCCTATTTGGTCATCCTCTTCACCTGATTGAATAATGCTCTGTCCTGATGAGCCAAGGCCTCTTTGCTTAAAAGCCAGTATCTACAGGAGGCCTTTCCCAGGCCTTTAGAGGCAATTGGTAGTGTAGACAATGGAGTACTGGGACTGGATCTGAGTTCAAATCTAACCTCAGATATTTACTAGCTCTGTGTCCCTGGGTGAGTAACTTAATCTCTGCCTGTCTCAGTTTCCTTATCTGTAAAATGAGAATCGTACTAGCACCTGTTGTGAGATAATGTTTAATGAGATCATATTTATAAAAGCACTTGGCCCAGTGCCTAGTATATAATTGGCACTATGAAAATACTTAATCCCTTTCTTTCCCTTGTCCTTCCCACATGCTGGTACTTGACCCTCTAACCCTAACCTCCATCTTCTTGGCACGTATCTTGAATGTACCTATTCCTGTACATATTGTCTCTGCTATTGGAATGTCACCTCCTTGAGGGCAGGAATTGTTCCCCTTTTTATATTATTCCCAGCACTAATCACAGTGCCTAGCTTAATAAACACTTGTTGGCTGACTGACTTTCAAAAAACACTGTTATTGTTATAAAGAGCTCCCTACCACCTAATGCATCCAGTGAACATGGAGAAGGTTGGGGATGGTGGGGGTAGAGAATCATGAAACAGAAAAAGAAGACGTAGAAATGCAGCAGTGAAGTTCCCACAGTAACATAGGTCAGAACAAGCAGAAGAACTCAATTAATCTTGGCAGGCCTCTCTATCTCTTGTCTCCCAGAAGCAAAGAACAATATATAAAATATAAGCTAGTAAAATTAAAATGAACTCAGAGCATCCTCTTAACTTTTAGAAACTTTCCCCTGGCTAAACAGTCTCCAAATGAAGTCAGTGGCAGGAGTTAAGGAAAGAGTACTGGACCAGACCTGGGTTCCAGTCCTGACAGCCACTAACTCCCCCATTCTGGGACTGAACGAGACACTTTGTCTCTGTGGCCTCACTGGCTACATTTGTGAAAGGAAAGCATTGAACTAGATCACGGGTGCTTAACCTGGGGCCTATGAACTTGTTTTTCATAACTGAATTTCAATATAATAGGTTGCCTTTGTAATATATTAATATATTACACATTTTAAAACATCATTCTGAGAAGGGGTCCACAGGTTTCACTTGACTTCCAGAAGTGTCTAAGTCACAAAAAAATGTTAAGAACCCCCAATATTGGATGACCTCTAAGGTCCCTCTCTTTCTAGCTCAAACATTCTAGCATTATCTTCCAGGGCCCTTCCAGGGAAAGAGGAAAGGGAAGCATCAGAAGAGGCTATCCCTGGAAACTTGTCCTGGGTGCTGCCACTGGTGGTTCTCCCTTTATCCATGAAACTTTCTGAATCATTACCATCCAGAAGATTCAGAGTATTTGGTGGAGGGAGGGGGTGTGAGGGAGGGAAGCTTTAATTAAGATTATCAGCTGGAACAATTTTAAGGCTTTGACACTAAGAATTCTTCCTCTTCAGATTGTGATATATGTGGATAGATAGATGTCAACATAGACAGATGAAGCATATAGGTGTATATATAATTATATAGATAGAAATAATAGACTGATATGATACGACATAGAGATTGATATATAGGAGGCAAATCATGGCAACATTGTCAAGTCTAGCTCAGACAAAATCCAGCATGTCTTAATGTCTGACCTTAGGGTATGAGAGAGAGGGAAAGGAAGAGAAAGAGAGGACAGAAGCAGACAGAGAAAGATAGAAACAGAAATACAGAGGGAAAGGAACAAGCATTTCTATGTCATTGATTATGTACCAGACACTGTGTTAAGCACTTTTGCAAATATTATCTTGTTTGATCTTCACTATAATCCTGTGAGATGAGTGCTGTTATTATCCCCATTTTACAGTTAAGGGAACTGAGGCAGGCAGAGGCTAATCAACTTGCCTGGGATGACACAGCTAGTAAGTGCCTGAAGCCACATTTCAACTAGGGGTCTCCCTGATTCCAAGCCCAAAACTCTATCCACTGCACCAGCAGCTGCCCCCAAAGAAAGGGGAAACGAGAGAGAGAGAGAGAGAGAGAGAGAGAGAGAGAGAGAGAGAGAGAGAGAGAGAGAGAGAAGGAGGAAGAAGGGAAAAGAGAGATAGAGATAGGCAGATAGAGACAGACAAACATTAAAAGGAGGAGTAAAGGATCTGGCCATCACGCAGTCCTGACAACACAAGGACACGGTGGAAGCAGGCATGCTACTATTTCCTTAACACCAAGACAAAAGGTGTCATGCACAAGGCAAATATTCTTCCTGAATGCAGCTGCACATCCTGAATTTCCAGACTGTTCTGCTCAAGTAGAAGTCATTATACTGTTTCTTTTTTGCATTGGCAAGTAGGGGTTTCTCAAGTTCATGCATGACTCATAACAAACAGCAGAGAGGCAAATATGGAGAGAAATCTACGTTCCCTTAGAAGGAAAGCTGAGCAGATTCAGGGCTTTAACCCTGTGTATTGGTCCTACCTCCCTCCACTTAAAGAACTTTGAAGGGCTATACAAATGTGAGCTCTCCTTGCTATTATCCCTGAAAAGTCAAAATTGCTACACAAAAACACCACCTGCTAAAACACGTAAAGCGCTCCAAATGAGGGAACTAAAAGATGCTCCTGGATACTCCGAATTCCTACTTCGTGGCTTCCTGTACCCTTTTCACAAATGACTTGTGATGAACTGACTTTCATTCCCCATGCAGCATGGGGCCAGCTATAGTGCATTCCGTACCCCTGTTTTCCTGAGTGTTGCCAGCTGTGAAAAGGGTAACCTATTGACAAATGTGTTATTTTTTCCAGCTGCATCCAGACCCGTGTCTTCACTGCAAATTCCTCTAATAATATTTGGCCCCGAGACGGAACATATTATGGCCTTCCTAAGCCTGTAGCCAGAAAAGCCTCAGGTTGCCAAAGAAGCTGGCATCATCAGCAAGGTCCCCATTTATAGCAGCAGCTGTCCCCTTGACTCTTTGTCAAAGGAGGCAGAGTTTTAATCCAAGTGAAGGCTCTTACAGGAGATCCTAGGTAAGAAACCCACAGAGAGAAGAGGAGATAAGCATTACAAAGTGAAGGAGCATTGTAACAGGTTAGGGACACTCAGGCGGGCCTGAAAGAGCTATTTTCTACCAAACCCTCTAATTGCCTGGAGTGTGTGATCTTCTTGAAGGTCATTAGAGATATACTGCTGTCAGATTCCTCCCTCTAAGTTTCTACTTTGATTTTTTTTCAGGATTCTGATTTCCTAAAGTGCCCTTTTCGTTTCTAAAAAAAAAAAACTATAGCCATTACATTTTTAAAAAAGAATTACATCAGTAATTCATTTAAAGTAACTTGGAGAGATGAAAGGGAGTAGAAGAAGAATATGAAAACAGTAGAAGAAACTCAGAGGTGTTATGGTCTGCCTATCCCCACTCTGCCCCAGTGGTGATCTCTTGCTGGAAGGCAAAACTCATACTTTGGAAAAATCGATGCATATTCAGCATCCCCCCCAAACCAATGGAACAGCTGAAAATTCAGCAACATCAACTGCCTTCTCTGCAGCCATTCCTTTGACTTGAATCCCAACCATATAAATCATTTATAAAGTCCACATGGCAGGAGGCCACTCTTCTAAATTCATTTACATGACAAGGAAAATTAAAAATGGATGATGAGAGTTATTATTTGTGATCGTCATTTTTGTTTTTGTTTTTAATCTCCTCTTTGAGGATCCAGCTTCTCTAGAGTTTTGTCTGCATGGGCAAAATGAAATGGGCTACACCTGAGCCGTGGGCCAGTGACCCGGATCAAACAGAGAAAGAAAAGGGTGTTTCTTAATTTTGTTTTGTTTTTCTTAACAGCAGGAAAGATTGCTTCCACTCTTGGCTTATCCCTGGTGTTTGCATTAACCACATACCTTTAATAGCTGACAAGGATGGAGCTCTTTAAAGCTCACAAAGCACTTTTCCTACATTATCTCATATGATAACAACAACAAACAAACCAGTGAGGTACTAAAGGCATTATTCTTATGCCCATTTTATGGAAGAGGAAACTGAGACTCCAAGAGGTTAAGTGATTAGTAAGCACCAGAAGCAGGATTCAAACCCTTGATTTCCTCACACCCAGGCTAATACTCAACTCACTGTCTCTTACTGCACCCCTTAACTGCAGGTGATCTTAAAGCCAGTCTGTATCCTGCCATTTCAGTTATGGCCTCAATCTGTAGGCGCCAGACACCTAAAATCATGACTCTGTTAACAGACTGAACATAAGATTTCTGTCTCTCTTCAGTCATTATGTCTGCAGTTTCCTGAATTACAGCAGTCATTTCTGGATAGTCTTAGAACAAATTTGCAGTCTTGACTTCCTTTCATTACAATAAAATTTAAGTGCCTACTATGTACAGAATACTTGGGGAAGGAGGGAGGAGATGAGGAGTGACAAAATTGAGATAATATGTAGTCCCTGCTTCCCAGGAGCTCACAACAGAATTGAGGAATAAAATGCAAAACCACATAGATATAATATGCATATTATAAGATAGGTGCATTGGAGAAGTACAAAACAAAGTATTTTATAAGGTTTGAGGGTCATTGCCAATCAAGAGAACCGGCAAAGTCTTCCAGAAAAAGGTATATATTAAGTTGGCCTTTGAGGATTCAAAAGATCACAAGAGCCTAGACTTGGAGCCGGAAGGAACGTTAGAAATCATCTCATCCAAACCCCCATCATATAGGTAGGGAAACTGAGGCCCAGAGAACTTAAATGACTTACCACAGGCTCACAGGATCATAGATTTTCAGCTGAAAGGGGCCCAACCCCCTTGTTTTACAGATGAGGAAACTGAGGTCCAGTGACTTACCCATAGAGTTGGGAAAAGTATGTGTGTAGGTCCAGAGACAAATGGAGGAGGACATGAAAAGGGCAGAAGGAGAAAATTACAGCATAAGCAAACACCAAAGCAAAGGGGTGGAGAGCAAGAGAGCACCATGTATATTCAGGGAATAAAGCATCATACAGTTTGGCTATTGGACAAGGCTGGAAAATTGGGCAAAGTTCCAAATTGTTTTCCACAATGGTTAGATCATTTCACAACTCCACCAGCAATGCATTAGCATTCCAGCTTTCCCATGTCTTCTCCAACATTTATCATTTTCCCTTTTTGTCATGTTGGCCAATCTGATAGGTGTGATATGGTAAGGTGGCCATTTCTTTAAGACCCCTTCCAGCCTGAGCTGATCCTTGAAGGGAAACAGGGATAAACCAAGAGACTGAGGAAGAAGGAGTACATTCTAGGCCTAGATGATAGTCAGTGCCAAGTCATGGAGTGGGATTTATGAGTAGCATGGTTTGGCTAGATCGTATTGTGTGACAAAACTGGAAAGGTAGGATGGGGCCAGATTGTGAATGGCTTTACATGTCAAATGGTGGAATTTGCATTTATCCTTAGAGGCCTACTTATGTAGGCCTTGAATAGCAGGCAGAAAGAGGAGTTCAAATTTTACTTGGTAGGCAGTAAGAAGTAATGAGATTTCTGAATACAAGTATGACATGGTATAAACTCAGGTTTTTTTGTTTTGTTTCTGTCATATTTGGTTTTGTCCCACACCTACGATTTATCAGATTGGAAGAGTTTCACACCAATTTTGTTACTGTTCAGTTATTTTTCAGTCATGTCTGACTCTTTGTGACCCCATTTGGGGTTTTCTTGGCAGAGATATTGGACTGGTTTGCCATTTCCTTCTCCAGCTCATCTCCTGAAGCAAACAGGATTAAATTACTCATCCGGGTCATACTGCTAGTAAGTGTCTGAGGCCAGATTTGAACTCAGAAAGATGAGTCTTCTTGACTCCAGGGCCAGCACTCTGTCCACTGCACCACCTAGCTGCCCTTCTCACCAATACAGATAGGCAACTCAGTGCCTGGGGCTCTAAGTGCTAAAGGGAATGGCCAAAGGTCTCACCAGTAGTATTTGTAAAAAGCAGGACTTGATCCTGATTTCCACTCTGCCAGGATACCTCTCATCACTTCTTTAATCTACCATTATTATTATTTTTGCTCATGCAGAAATGGGAATTATCTTCCGGTCCTAACAACTTCTCAGATCTAGCTAGAATCTAGTAAAAAACATAATTCCAGAAAAGCAGAAATTCTAAGAGTGCTTTTGCCTTTAATATATTCTTGTTTGGTATAAATCATACAGCTTTATTAACTGTTAATAAACATGTAGAGTATAAAGAAAGGACTTACAGAAGCTGTAAGATCTTTAAGCAAAAGTGGTTTCCTAAGGCCTGACCATCTCACTTCCATACTCAATAAACTTCAGGGGCTCCCTATTATCTCTAGGAATGAATACAAATTCCACCATTTGACATGTAAAGCCATTCACAATCTGGCCCCATCCTACCTTTCCAGTTTTGTCACACAATACAATCTAACCAAACCAGATTTCTTCATGCTACTCATAAATCCCACTCCATCTCCATGACTTGGCACTGACTGTCCTCTAGGCCTAGAATATACTCCTTCCTCCTCAGTCTCTTAGTATCCCTGTTTCCCTTCAAGGATCAGCTCAGGCTGGAAGGGGCCTTAAAGAAAGGGCCACCTTACCATATCACACCTATCAGATTGGCCAACATGACAAAACAGGAAAATGATAACTGTTGGAGAAGATATGGGAAAATTGGAACACTAGTGCATTGTTGGTGGACTTGTGAAATGATCCAACCATTCTGGAGAGCAATTTGGAACTATGCCCAAAGGGCTATAAAAATATGCATACCCTTTGACCCAGCAATAAGCACTTCTAGGGCTGTATCCCAAAGAGATCATACAAATAGGAAAAAGACCCACATGTACAAAAATATTTATAGCAGCCCTTTTTGTGGTGGCAAAGAACTGAAAATTGAGAGGATGCCCATCAATTGGGGAATGGCTGAACAAGGTGTGGTATATCAATGTAATGGAATACAATTGTGCTATAAGAAATGATGAGCAGGCAGACTTCAGAAAAACCTGGAAAGACTTGTATGGTCTGATGCTGAGTGAAGTGAGCAGAACCAGGACAACGTTGGACATAGTAACAGCCACGTTGTACTCTGACTAATATTGATAGACTTAACCCTTCTCAACAACACAAGGATCTAAGACATCTCTAAAGGCCTCATGATGGAAAATGCTATCCACATTCAAAAAAAGAACTATAGAGTTTGAATGCAGATTGAAGCATACTATTTGCTATTTTTTTCCTCCTTTGTGTTTTGTTTCCTCTTTCTGGCGGGTCCTCCTATTGGTTCTAATTCTTACTTACAACATCATTAATGTGAAAATATGTTTAATAGGAATGTATATGTATAGACTATATCAGATTGTGTGCCATCTTGGGGAGGGAGCGGGAGAAAAATTTAAAACTCAAAAGCTTAATTTTTAAAATTTTTAAAAAATAAAAGAAAGAAAGAAAAAAGGGCCACCTTCATCAAGTGTCTTTGTCATTCCCTATGCCCCTTGGTTTTCAGTAACCCTTTTCATGCCCCTATTCCATAAAAAGAACTACATGGTAGCATTTACCATGCATATGTGTATGAGAAATAAAAATAGATTAATTTTGATCAGACAACATAGTTATTTAGCAAATATTCTTCATACCCCCTTGACAAGCTTCTTGTGCTTGCTTGGGATATGTATCCCCCAAGTTGGGAACCTCTGTTCTACATGAAAGCCCTTCCATGAACACTCTCAGTTGCTAGCACTTTCCCCCAAAATTGTCTTACATCTATTTTGTGTGTATAATACATACATATATGAATATGTATATACATATGTACATACAACATACATATGTTATATATACATACATACATATACATATATACATACATAAAGATATAGAAATTTATATATTTACATACAGATCTATATGATATAGATATGGATCTAGATACATACATGTTGTCTTCCTCAAACCTAGAATGCAAACTCTTTTGAGGAAGAGATTGTTGAACTTTTGTCTTTGTATCTCCAGTACCTAGAACCTCTCCTTTTGTTGTGGTAGGCACTTAATAAATGTTTGTTGATTAATTAATTGATAAGTTTCTGCTCATTTTCTCAGGGCTCAACCCACCAGTCTATTCATGAAAATAATATATAGGGAATCTAATCAGTTTGCCAGAATTGTAGGATTTTTTCCCCTAAAATTTGATTGAGGTTTTGCGTCTTCTTTTTTAAACCAATAAGCTCTACTCATTGGATCATAGATTTTTAACTAGAAGGGACCACAGAGGCCGACAGTCCAACCTTCTCATTTTCCAGATTTAAGAAACCACGGCCCAAGGAGGTGAAGGGATTTACCCAAGGTAACTTGGAGAGCAAGTATCTGAAGGAGGATTTGAACCCAGGTCTTCTGATTACAAAGCCAGCCTTTTTATGAGTCATACTACATATCTAGAGCATAGGAGATGTCTGATAAATATTTGAGTTGAACTGAATTGAATATATTCCAACATCTTCATTGTAATGGTAAGGAACTGAAATCTAGAGAGAGGAACTGAAATCTAGAGAGTTAAACTGATGTTCAAGGTCACATAGGTAGGAAAGTAGCATTGCTGAGACCTTTTAAAGTTGGACCTTTCCATTTCACTTTGATTCTTAATCAGAGTCCAATTCATTTTGGTGTAAAAATGATGTGGGCACAGGTCAAAATTTATAAATAGAACTCCCAGATAGTAAAGAAACCTGTGAGACCCACCCCATTGGTATAAAAAAATGGAAGGACCCTGTTAAATGCTTTATGTCTCCCTCATCTTAGCAAAGTGACTTGCATACAATAGGTGCTTAATGAATGTTCAATATTGACCTTTTTTCAATATTGATTTTTAAAGTTTGTTCTTTGAGGGAGCAATGAGAGGGAATTTTTTCTATTGTTCTTCCTTCTTAGGAAACAAATTAATCCTTCCCACCTGTGTGTTTGTGAAGCGGTTTCAAGTTACTGTCTATTTCCTATATGGAAAAAAGGAGTCTTTTGGTCCAGGAAGCATGAAATAAAGTCCTAAAGTCCTAGAAATACTTCAAAATAATCACCACTGCTTAATAATGGCTCACATTGTTGTAGCGCTTTGAAGTTTAGAAAGTGCTTTACTTTCATCATTGCATCTGCTCCTTACCAGCACCAACCCTGGTAAGTAGGCACCATTATTAGCCCATTTACAGATGAGGAAACTGAAGTTCAGAGAGTTGCCTACATTCACACTATTGGCAAGTATCTGAGTTGGGATTTCCCCAGTACACTCTAAGTCCAATATCCTGCCAGGGTAGCACATAAAAATATGAACTCCTTTAAAGCAGGGACTCTTTTTGCCTTTCTTTATGTCACCAACACTTAGTACTGCACCTAACACGTAGTAAGTGCTTAATATGCTGATCAACTTACTGACTACTTAGCCCCAATCTTCCAGATGAAGCTGTCCATTCCTATTAGTTTATTATCTTAGTTGCATGGCACTGGCAATGGTGGTAATAGTAATATTGTGGGATATGTTATAGTAATATGTACTTGTTTTATACAAATGCATCATCCTGAAAGCCTGTAGTATGCCTAAGGAATAAGAAAATCTACACATCTCCACAATAGCCTCTCTCCTCCAATTACATACATCTAAAACATGACAGAATACTGCAGAAATGCCATGTCTCAAATGAGCCTGAATGTACCAAGCAAATCAAGGGGAAAAGAGCTAAATGATTGCCCTTGAGAAGGAAATGAGGCAAACCAATTCTTCTGGTCACCCAAGTGTTTAGCTAAGCCCTGAAGTAATATGGGCAGAGGAGAAAAGGAAAAACAAAAGATGACATTTCTAGACCACAATAATATTCCAATCCTTGTGAAAGTTGCAAAGGAAAGAGTATCATTCTTCCTTCACTGAGGAGCTTAGCCTTTCTTCGTGGAGCAAGGCTAGGGAGGTAAAGAAGTCAAAGAAGCATAGTGACTCTAAACCAGAGAGAGAGTCAGGGAGGACACTTAAGGGTGAGTGTTCATCTTTACGTGGATAACCAGAGAACAGCTAGTTCCCTCCCACTCAGAACAGGAGGAGGTCTGACACATTCACTTCTATAGAAGAAAAAAAAAAGAAAGAGAAAAAAAGAAACATGAACACAAAATCTGTCAAAACTATGAAGTGAGAATTCGTATTCCTCCTCTCCCCTAAAAAGTTTGGAAAGTTCAGAAATTTCCTTCTAATTCTTCTGATTTTTGACAGCACCATACCTGTAAATTCTCAGATGAACATAGTTCCTCCTTTGTAAGACTAGCCAGAGGTAGAATTTTCTTCATTTCCCTAAATCATTCATACCAATAATCAATTCTACTCAGTTTAGTGAAAATTTATTCATACTTCCTATATCTAACAACACTTAGGAAATTCCTCTTTCCTAATCTAAATACTTTAAAATATTGAACATACTCAATTGCTCTTCTATCTCTCTTCCATGAAGACAATACTGACACAAACTGCTGGGAGGAGGACTCTCTGTTTTACAAAAGCTGCTGAAAAACTAGAAAGCAACTTGGCAGAAATTAGGTTTTGATCAACATCTTATACCATATACCACAACAAGTTCTAAATGGTTACTTAACTTTAAAAAAAAATCACTTCATAGAAAAGAAATGGAAGGAGGTACTATGCATAACTAAGTAAGAGATAGAGATGATCAATTTCACAAGATGTAGCTAGAATGAGAAAAAAGTCTGTAATTAGAGACATTTTCACCAAAAATAATCTTTGACAAAAATCTGATAGCAAATATATGTGTGTATGTATGTATGTATGTATGTATGTATGTATATACACACATATATTCACATATATACACAAATATATATGACCAAGATCTATTCCCCCAATAGATTAGTGAACAAAGGATTTAAAAAAGCAATTTTCAAAAGAAAAAATGAAAATCATCAATAATCATATGAAAGAGTAATGCAAAACACTCATAAGAGAAAAACGATTTTAAAAATATTTTTGAGTCTTCATTTCACAACCTATCAAAATGGGAAAGATGACAAAAGCCAAAAAGACCAATGTTGGAGGGGCTGTGGCAGGACTAAACAAATTGTGGGATATGAATGTAATGGATTATCATTTCACTAAAACACAAATATGAAAATTTTAGGGAAATCTAGAAAGAATTGTAAGAACTGAAGGACAATGAGGCAGATTGAAGCAAGAGAACAATTAACACAATGAACACAATAATGCAAAAGAAAACGCTATTGGAAGCCATCAGAAATACTATGTTCAATCATGACTTAAGAGCAATAATGATGAAGCATGAGTCCCCACTTTGGGAAGGGAGGAACTAAACAACTGGTGTGGAATGAGACATACATTGTCAGCCGTGTCTACTGTGTCCGTTTGGCTTAACTGCACTTCCTTTCTATAATGGAAGGTTTGATTGGGGCAAGGGGAAGAGATGTCATTGGAAAGTGATATCTACATAAAAAGGCACAACAACAAAACACGAAAAAAACAACAATATCAGTTTTTATGGATTACCTCATCTGTGATTTATCCATGTTGGGAAGCCCCTAGTGAGGCATTTACTCTGCTAATGAAGGACTTCTCTGCAACTTGTACTTTTAGAGAGTTGCTGCCTAGGGCAACAACAGAGAAGTTAAGTGGCTTCACTAAGGTCACCCAGCCAGTAAATGGCAGAGGTAGGATTTGAACCAAATCTGTCTGATGCCAAGGTGAGATGTCTATCCACAGCATCACACTGCCTCTCAACAATAAAAATAATAGCTAGCTTTATAAGAGCTTTATGGGTTTACAAAGAATTCTACACAGATTTCACAAAAAGATGGAGATGGGAAAAGAATTTCATATTATGTCACCTAAGGTTACATATTACAAACATTATCAAATGAAATAACAGGTGGAAAGATCTTTAAAATCTTAAAGTACTATGCAAATGCTAACAATCATGATGATGATGATAAGGTGACCTACCCAAAGTCATACAGCAACTAAGTGTCATGGTTAGGATGCAAACCCAAGTCTTCTGACTCACAGGTGAGCAGCTGATTCACTACACCCTGCTGATAGTGAAGAACTATCTACTGCCAAGTGCTGCTGTTCCCTTTAATTCACTCTTTAGGAGTTATGTGGTACCCTAGGATGCTGACATTCCCTGCTTTAGATCTCACCCATCCTTTTCTTGACTCTATTTAGTTTTCTTGAAACATTTTCTAATGATAGCAGGTCTATGAGTCTTAGCTAATGAGAAACCCTATTGCAAAGTCACTGCTTGCCCAAGGAAAAGACCCATGCAGATACAAATCGATCAATCTCCTTGGAATAATTTTCCAAGTTGCAAATCTGTCAAGAGCCACCATTGCAGATACTTCATTCATTAAAATCAGTCAAGGGATGCAGGTTGCTCTTCTCCATCCACCCACAGAAATGTAATCAGGATGGGAAGACTTGCAAGGCAAGAGATGAATCTGAGAATTCTTTCTCTCTCTTTCTCTCTCTCTCTCTCTCTCTCTCTCCTCTCTCTCTCTCTCTCTCTCTCTCTCTCTCTCTCTCTGACAGATGACTGGGCAAAAAATAGAAAAGAATCCCTCTTTATAAATATCTTTACATGCTAAATATCTCTAAAAAGTGTGATGTGCCAAGATTATTTGTGAAGAAACAGATGCAGAACAGATGCAATGACCCATAAGGTAGCTGAGAAGTTTGAAAGTTGAAATTCAACAGAAGGCAACAAAGTTTCTGGGGAAAAACAACCTGCTCAATGAGGCAAGTTTCCCTAAGCCAAACAATCCCTAAGCCACCTAATCCAATACCTTAATTTTATAGGTCAAGTAAGCAAGCAAAAAGTACTCATCAAGCTCCTACTATGTGCTAGGCACTATGCTAGGCACTGTGGATAAAAATACAATGAATGAAACAATCCCTATTTGCAAGGAGCTTATATTCTGAGAAGACAGACAAGAAAAATGTATATAGGGTATCCCAAAAGTCTTAGTGTGGTTTTAAGCTGCTAAAGCTTACATTTATATACAGAATAAATATCTAGAGGTATATAAGGTAGTTTGAGAGGGAGGACACTAGCTGCTGAGTGGATCAGGAAAGGATTCTTGTAGACTGTGGTGCTTAAGCTGAATGCTGAAGGAAGAGGAGGATTTTATGAGGTGGAGGAGAGGATGGAGTGCATTCTAGACATAAAGTACAGGCCATGCAAAACCAGAAATGGGACATGGACCATCCTGGATGACAAAAAGTAAGAAGGCCAGTTTGGCTAGCTAGACTATAAAGTTCAAAATGTCAGTTGGGAAGAGGTGATAAAGGTTTTTAAATACCAAAGAAAAGAACTTACGGGAACAGAACAGCCAGTTTGCCTGAATCACAGAGTGCACAAGGACATTGAGGCTCTTGGTGCCTAAATGACTTGCCTAACATACAGAGAGCAAGCATCAGAGGCAGAATTTGAATCCAGATCCTCTGACTCCAGGGTCAGTGTCCTCTCCACTCCACCTCACTGGCTGATAGTCAGCTAGAGCTGGTTCACAAGCCACGGGAAACCTAAATAAAAACTTAACATGATGCAGACAGTTTGTATTCATGAGACAAAGACTAAATTCTAGTTTTCTATGTTTGTGTAACAAAGACAAAAAGAGAAAATTAAGAGATCCAGGCTGGTTAATTCAGCGCCCACCACAAGTTATATCCCTCTTCAGTACCCTGAACTCTAAAACTTCTTTTGTGCAATCACAGAATTCACAGAGTTCTAAGCCTGGAAAGGACCTTGGAGTTCAGAAGGCTACAGGCATCTGTGCCAATATTCTTCACAGCACAAACTGCTGAGTCGGCAGATAGGACATGCAGCCGAGTAGACTTTTCTTTGCATGGAGCTCAGGCCACACACCAATGTTCCAATCCTCCAGCCCACTCCCTCCCTTTCGAAATGGAACGGGACAGCACAAAAACATACCGATGTGCCACGAGGTATTCTATATATAGCCCTCACTTCCAAATCCAAATCTCATATGATCAAATGTCAAGAATACAATTCAGGAAAATATTTAGTAACAAGAATGTAACCTGAGGGACTTTCTCCCCCCCCCTTCCAGATACCTCCACATTTCCTCCTACTTCCTCCCTACCACCTACTGTCATACCTTCATTAAGGGAGAAGAGGAGACAGGCCCAACTAACTCAAGCAAGCCTTGGAGAAGGCAAACAGTGCAGAGTCAAATGGATTATGCAAATACCAATATTATTAACACGGAACTAACTGCTGAGAGCAATGGAGAAATAACTCAGGGCCATTCCTACAGATAGTTTTTCTCTTTTCCTCTTCCCCCTCCTCATCAATCCCTTCCCCTTTCCCTTCTCCTACTTTAGTGTTTCAAAGCAGAAAGAATGATCTGGTTATTTTAAAAAACGGCTACCACCCTGGGGCTTAGCAGGCAAATGCAAACTCTGAGATGCAGCTGTGCTCCCTGGGCACAATACACTAGAGAAGGAGCCTCATGATGTTTTAGAAAGCCCTGGGGGAAATAGGAGCATGTCTAAGAGTGTCTTCAAGAGAAGTGGAATGACAGAAGAGGCAGCAGGGGCTTTTCAAGAAGTTAAGGAGTGAGGCTGCTAAACATAGTTATTGACCACCTAGCATCCTGTGGACCATCTCTCTCTCTCTCTCACTCTCTCTCACTCTCTCGCTCTCTCTCTCGCTCTCGCTCTCTCTCTCTTTCTCTCTCCCTCACCCCATATATGTGTGTATGTATAAATATATGTATGTGTGTGTGTGTGTGTGTGTGTATATATATACATATACATATACATATATATGTATATATATACATATACATATACATATACATATATATATATATATATACACATATACATATACATATATTCAGCACTACTACCTACAGGGGACAAACTTTTTAACTCATGATATCTCTGAAGCATCCTTAAAATGCTAAGCAAGAAGAAATGTCCTCACTGCTCTCTTGTCAATGACCTTTCTTGAGTTATTCTCATATATAAATGAAAAGTAAAACTGACAGAATGAAAACTGAGGAAGAGAGAGGCTCCCTACTGATGCTAATGGTTGAGTGTGTGTCAGGATATGGATTCATTTCCACTGGTGTCCCCTCCTTCTCCTCTTATTCTCTTCCTATATTCTTCCCTCGACATTTCATTGTATTTCCTTAATCAATTAAGAAAACACAAGCAATGTGATCTCAAAATAATCTCTCTGTGTTGTTAGAAACTTCTTTGACAGATGAAAGAGATTCAGTGGAATATACAATTCATCAACTATTATGTTGGAGTAAAAAACTCTGAAACTTAAAAAAAATACCTCACAAATGTAATATAACCTTAGGTGATGAGCGCTGGGGAAATGAGAGGAAGGGAGGAAAGAATCTGGGGTTTGCCCAAAGAGACAGGACAGGTCACCAGAAGGGAAAAAAGTATAAGGAAATCACCTTTAAACACAGCTACCATGACTAAATAGGAAGGAAAGAAGCAAGTATTAAGCACCTACTATGTTCCAGGCACATAGTAGGATTACAATATTTGTTGTTGTTGTGTAGTCGTTTCAGTTGTGTCTGACTCTCCATGACCCCATTTGGGATTTTCTTGGCAAAGATACTGGAGTGGTTTGCCATTTTCTTCTCCAGCTCATTTTACAGATGAGGAACTGAGGCCAATAGAGTTAAGTGACTTGCCTAAGTTCACACAGCTAATAAGTGTCTGAAAACTGATTGGAAGACCATGAAGATGAGTCTCCCTCCATGCCCAGTACTCTATCCACTGCACCACCTAGCTGCCCCTTGTACCACTAAGCACTTTACAGATATTATCTCATTTAGTCTCACAATTACCCTGGGAGGTAGGTGCTATTATGATCCTCATTTTACAGTTAAGTAAATTGAGGCAGACAGCAATTAAATAACTTGCCTAAGGTCATATATCAATAAGTATCTAAAGTCACATTTGAATTCAGGTTTCCTGACTCCAGGCCCAGCACCCTACCCACTATTTGACTTTGCTGCTTCTAAATACAGCAGTATCCTTTTTCTGGTCCTAAATTTCCTTTCTCATTGAGTCAAGTAGAGTATGGCCACCAGTCACTCTCAATCTGACAACATAACGTACATATTTTATAACTCTGGTAATTAATCTCTGTGTTCACAACCAAATTTATGATCTTTCCCCTCAAAGCTGATAGTGTTTTTGAGTAAACTATTACTAAATGGTTGTTGAATGAATGTTTAGCACCACCATTCACTCAATTGTCCATATCAAAATCCCAATTTGATCTTACCCTCTTTCGTCTCCTTAACCTCATATCTAATGAATCATCAATACCCGTTGATTCTCCCTCTGAACTATCACTCACATTCATCACTTCCTTTCTGTTCTCAAGGCTACTTCCTAGGCCTGAAATAGACCCTAATTATCTCCAGTGTAGACTATTACAATAGCTTCATACTAAGTTCTTTTTCCTGTCTGAATTATCTCCCCTCTCCAATCTGTCCTTCAAAACACTGCTAATATGATCTTTCTTATCCTTTGTCTTGGTTAAGTCATTCCTCTGCTCAAAAGTCTTTACTGGATCCCTAACATTTATCAAGTAATATCCTTTTTTTTTTAACCTAACATTCAAACCCTTAAGAAGGTCTTATTTCATATTACTCCCATCCACAAATTTCATATTCCAGCTAAACCACACTATTCTCTCTTCCTTGCACATGCTTTCCTGATTTCTTTGTTTTCTTACTCATACCATTCCCTATGATTGGCATTCTCTTTCTTTCATTTTCTACTTTATAATGAAGTAGCTCCAAATTGTCTGATAAAAGAATATTAAGTGTTCATTCAACAACCATTTAGTAAGCACTTTAAGACAAATTATTATTAATAACGAATTATGGGGGAGATACAGGCTTTTTCCCTGTCTTACTTCCTTGTTTGAAGCACAGCCTTTGAAGCACATTACTGACCTCTACCAAAAATTTAACCCACCTAGACCATCTTATCTAGGTGAATTCCTGCCCATTGTGTTCCACTCAAGCAAGTTTGGGTGGAGGCAGATCTTTTGTCTATATCACCCAAGGTTGGGGGTGATCTGGATGTAGAGATGGTCTCTGTGTCTGAGAGTGACATGATGTCACTCTCCCAGCCCCTCTTTGGAGTGAACCGGTTGTCTTTGTAAAGTCCACCTCTCATTAAAGGTTAACCAATCAGAGTTGATTGTCACCCTCAGGAACACCCACTTTTAAAGGGCATATGAATTGTGAGCGCACTGCCATGAAGGGTCTTTGGCATTTGAGAGTGTCACTGACTTTTTTATTAATAAAATGTTAGCATTATTAATAAAATGATAAATTACTTTGAAATTATGTCTCTTGAACTTCTTAAATGTCACAATTTACTATATGCCATGCACTGTGCTATGTACTGAGGATACAGATTTTTAAAAAGAAAAAAGCAGCCCCTACCCTCATAGAGCTTGCATTCTATTCGGGGAGAAGGGGGACAATGTGTAAACATACAAGTAAATACAATGTATATGCAAAGTAATTTAGGTGGAAGTGGGGTTCTGACAACTGGGGAAGATCAGCAAAGGTCTTTTCTAGAAAGTAGCACTTGAATAGATCTTTGAAGGATGTTAGGGTTTCCAAGAGATGAAGATGAGGATAAAATGCATTGGAGGCATGAAGAACAGACTATGCAAAGGCCTGGAGGTGAGAGATGGAATGTCATATAAACAGAACACAAGGGGGGAGAGTAAGACTGGATCGTAGAGTACATGGAGAGGAGTATTATGTAAAGAGCCTGGAAAGAGAGACTTAACCCAGACTGTGAAGGTCTTTAAAGACCAAAGGAATTTATGTTTTATTCAAGAAGAAACAATAAGATACTAGAATTTCCTTGAGTAGGGAGTAATGTGGTCATATCTATTTCAAAACAGTGAGACCTCCTATATGTGTCCCCTTGGCTGTACTTCCCTTTGTGACTTCAATGCCCCATGCAAGCATCTTGTAAACATTACTCTTTTTTTATCATCGTTATCAGCAATTTTTTTGCCAACTTGTTGGCAAGCACTCCCACTTACATAGTCAAAGATGGGACCAGGCCCTTATTGGTCCCTAATTAGTTCCCTGTTTTTGTTTCCCAGAGAAAAGAATTGGTTTCCCATCTGGACAAAATATCATGATACCCTAAGAGTATGAACAAATAGTCTCAAAAGAAGAACTGAAAACTATTGACAAATGAATGAAAGAATGCTATGAATCGCTAATAATGAAAAGAAAACAAATCAAAAGAACCCTGGGTTTCACCTCATATGCAGGAAATTGACAAAGTTGACAAAATATGGGAATAGTTAATGTTGGAGGGTTTGTAAAAAGATAGGCATGATGGCACATGGATAGTAGAGCCATGAATTGATCCAATTATCCTAGAAAGGAATTTCAAAATATGGGAAGAGACGGACTTAAATACTTATAACCCAGATATTCCACTGTTAGGCATGAACTCCAAGAAGGTCAATAACAAAAAGAAAAGCCTCATATAAATGAAAATAATAGAAGTATTTTGTAGTAGCAAGGAATTTTTAAAAAGCCATCAATCGGAGAATGGCTAAATAGTCATACATGAATGTAATGGAATATCACTGTGCTGAAAGAAATAATGAATGTGATGAATACAAAGAAGCATGGAAATAGTTATATGAATTGATACAAAGTAAAATATGGATAGCCAGGTAAACAATATACACAATAATTACAACAATTAAATGGAAATAACAACAATGATAAAAACAATAGAAACTGAATGCTGTAAGATCACCTCATCAACCCCACCACCCCACCCTCTAGACTATAAGCTCTTTGAGGGCAGGAAGTACGTCTTCTCAAAACTATGTAATGTCCCCAGAGACTGCCACATATTCAAATGAAATGACATGTGTGAAGGGCTTTGCAGATCTTAAAGCACTATGTAAATGCTAGCTGTGGTTATTTTATTATTATTATTATTACTCTATACATAATAAGCACTTAATAAACATTTGCTGAATTAAAATGAATTGAAAGGGATTCTAATGTATGCCTTTGCACTTTATCCCTATCACTCTGAAGACACCTATTGTCTTGTACAGCAGTGATTTGTGTTCATGTCTCATCTATCCCCCTAGACTGTAAGGCCTTGAGGACAAGGGCTATTTTCTATACTGTATCCTCAAGGCACCTAGGATGGTGCTTTGTATATAACAAGCACTTTAAAAAAAATCTTTATTGAAAGAAAGAGAAGGGGAAATTGAGGTGCAAAAGTGATGTGACTTGTCTCACAGTTAATAGTTGAGGAAAAATTTCCTAATGATTAGAACTGTTCCAACACTGAATAAACTGCCTTTAACCCTCATGAGGTCAATGTCTTCCTTTCCTCCATCAATTATTTGTAATTTATATTGTCTATATCTTGTTGCACATAATTATTTTCATGTTGTCTCCCTCATTAGAAAGGCCTTTTGCCTTTCTTTGCATACCCAGTACTTAGCACAGTGCCTGGCACATAACGGATGTTTAAGAAGTTATTATTGGTCAGCAGACTGGCTGATTCAGCAATGATAATCTTCCCAAGTTTGTCACAGAGATGATTCTAGTTCAGGTATGGGTTGAATTAGATGGTCTCTGAGGCCCATTGCAACTTTGAGACACTGTAGACAGAGCGGTACAAGAATCAGAGGACCTGGGTTCGCATTGAACCTCTAATGATTACTAACTGTGTGAACTTGGACAAGTTATTTAAGCTCCCTGGATCTCAGTTTTATCATCTATAAAATGAGGAGGTAGATTCAGTGGTTCCTTTTACCTTTAGATCTTTGCTCCAGCAAATAGTTAACTATCATTTTAAAAGAAATATTTCTTTCCCTTCCCTCTAAAAAGCTATACTCTAGTGATTCTATATAATAATTTCCAGCCTTCCATTTCCACCCAAGAATAACCCCAGTGTCTTCCATTTTGCTGAAGTGGAGGCTTCAAAAGCAAATTGAGAGGTCACAACCTGTAGCTTTGGCACAGAAACCATAATCCTCTCTCTCCAGCAGAGAGGGACTGGAACTACAAAAATGTGGGCTAATCCTCCACACCTCCCCACCCCCACCCCCACCACAGCACACAATCGGAAAAGGAAACACAAAGGTTGGCCATGGCAAGCCACTGTGAGGCTCATTTACAAACAGCTCCTGATGTCTAAAAGACCTCTGTCACAGTCAGAAGTCAGAGCAGCTCACTTGCAGTGATCAATTTGTGCTGACAGCTAATCTAGCAAGGGCCATTTGTCTAATCATATTCAATTTTAACCCTGTTTACCAGGTGTTACAAAGTGATTGGAGATCAAAAATACCGATCAATTATTAATATGCTGCTTTTAAAAAAATAAAACAACAATCAACAGCAGCACCTGCAATATTTTTGCTGCATGTATTCCAGGTGATTTTTTTTTCTCCTTCCCATTTTTTATTGTAATTAAGGAGCAAGCCACCTTAGAAAGATTTATTTAAAAACGTAAGTCAGAGCCTTGGCTTGCTGCTCCCCTGAGGGAACAAATCATAGGATTTAGAACTAAGAGAGTCCTTAGAGAGCATCTAGTCCAAAGCTTCTGAACTTTTTCTGTGTCATGGACCCCTTTGGCAGTCTGGGGAAGCTTAGGGACCCCTTCTCAGAATAAGGCTTTAAAATGTATAGAATGAAATACAAAAGATTACAAAGGAATCAATTATATTAAAATACAGTTATCAACATATTTTTTAAAAGTTTGCAGATTCCAAATGCTTCGTTTTTCAGAAGAGGAAATTGAGGCCCAGAGTGGGAAAGCGATTTGTGCAAGATCACACTCGTAGTAAACATTAGAGGCAGGATATGTACCTAGGTCATACAAATATAGAACCAGAACTCTTTCCACTGCATCACAGTAGCCTCAAAGATGCTGAGGAGTTATGACCCAAGAGCTTTGGAATGCCCCCCACCCCTGAAATGTTCCCTGCCATCCCTCTTAAAGAATGAGACAAAGAAGCTGAAGACACCACTCTAGCAAAATCCAAGGCCCTCCAGGAAAGCAAATTTCTCATAAAACTGGGGCCAATCACTCGTGCCAAGGCAGAAGTTGGCCTGCAAGAGCTCTACTTCCCTCTTAAATAACTCCACTTTGCAGTGAGATACCAGATGATCCAGCTGAGCTCAGCTCTTTCTCTAGATCTAATGCTGGTACTGCCTTAGAATTTTCCCTGCCTAATACTGACCCAACTTGTTTGTCCTAGCCTTAATAATTCCCCTCCCCTTATTACAGTTCGAGGGACCTGGTCTTCATTTGGATTTCTAAAGAAGTAATCAATCAGGAAACATTTATTGATCACCTATTATGTGCTAAGCACTGTGCTAGGCTCTGGGGATACAAACACAAAAATTAAAGTTACTGGCCTTAAGGAGCTATAGAATGAAGCAGATAGATAAGTAGATAGATCCATAGATATATGGTAGATGGAAAGAGATAATAGATAAAATATAAATAGGTGATAGGTACTATACATAAATGAGAGATGATAGAGAAATGATAGAGAGACACAGACAGACAGGTAGGTAGGTAGATAGTGTGATGATTAAAAAGGTTTGAGAGATGTGAGTAATTCAATCATTCTATTAATAAGACCAGCAAGTCATTAATAAAAGGATGGTCAATTGGCTATCTCTCTTAGACCAAAGACAATCATGGCAGCAGACTCATGGTCTATATACCCTTCAAAAGAGTAGGTGGTCAATGAGAGGCTGAGTGACCCTTGGATGGAGAAACTATCCCTATTCAGACTACTTGAAGCCTTGGGCTATCCACAAAAGGATCTGTTTCCACACCAGTTTGAGTAGCACACAAAGGGCTTCCCCTCCTTAGATTAAATTCCTTGTAAAGTTGGGTGGGGTCTGATTGAGATGGAGGAGAGTTAATGCAATCTCATTTTCAGTAATGTCTTTCAAGAGACATTAAAATTAGGACTTTGAAAGAAGAGGAGAGGAACTACTGACAAGAAATTCAGGGAAAGGTGGCCCAGCAATTCCAGATCTTAAATTGTATTATAAAGCAGCAGTCATCAAAACTGCTTGGTACTGGCTAAGAAATAGGGAGGTGGATCAGTGGAATAGGTTAAATATGCAAGACACAGTAGTCAATGACTATAGTAATCTATTATTTGATAAACCCAAAGACCCCAGCTTCTGGGATAAGAACCCACTCTTTGAAAAAAACTGCTGGGAAAACTGGCAAAGAGTATGGCAGAAACTAGGCATAGACCCAAATCTCACACCATATACCAAAATAAAGTCAAAATAGGTTCATCACTTAGATATAAAGGCCGATGCCATAAGTAAAATGGGAGAACAAGGAATAGTTTACCTATCAGATCTATGGAGAACAGAAGAATTCATGACCAAACAGGAGATAGAAAACATTATGAAAAGCAAAATGGATAATTTTGATTACATTAAATTGAAAAGTTTTTGCACAAACAAAGCCAATGCAACTAAGATTAGAAGGAAGGTAGAAAATTGGGAAAGAATTTTTACAACCAGTCTCTCTGATAAAGGCCTCATTTCTAAAATATATAGAGAATTAAGACAAATTTATAAGAACACAAGCCATTCCCCAATTGATAAATGGTCAAAGGATATGAACAGACAGTTCTCAGATGAAGAAATTAAAGCCATCTATAGTCATATGAAAAAATGCTCTAAATCGTTATTGATTAGAGAAATGCAAATCAAAACAACTCTGAGGTACCACATCACACCTATCAGATTGGCCAACATGACAAAACAGGAAAATGATAAATGTTGGAGAAGATGTGGGAAAATTGGAACACTAATACATTGTTGGTGGAGTTGTGAAATGATCCAACCATTTTGGAGAACAATTTGGAACTATGCCCAAAGGGCTACAAAAATGTGCATACCCTTTGATCCAGCAATAGCACTTCTAGGGCTATATCCCAAAGAGATCAAACAAATGGGAAAAGGACCCACATGTACAAAAATATTCATAGCAGCTCTTTTTGTGGTGGCAAAGAATTGGAAATTGAGAGGATGCCCATCAATTGGGGAATGGCTGAGCAAGTTGTGGTATATGAATGTAATGGAATACTATTGTGCTATAAGAAATGATGAACAGGCTGACTTCAGAAAAACCTGGAAAGACTTATATGGTCTGATGCTGAGTGAAGTAAGCAGAACCAAGAGGACTCTGTACACAATAACAGCCACGTTATACAATGACTAATATTGTTAAACTGAACCCTTCTCAGCATTACAGGGGATCTAAGATATCTCCAGAGGCCTTGGGACGGAAAATCCTGTCCACATCCCAAAAAAAGAACTATGGAAGTTGAATCACTATCACTTATTTTTAGCTTCTGTTGAGTTTTGTTTCATCTTTCTGATGGTTCCTCCTATTGGTTTTAATTTTTACTTACAACTTCACTAATGTGAAAATATGTTTCATGGGTATGTAAATGTAAAACCTATATCAGATTGTGCGCCGTCTTGGGGAGGGTGGGGGGGAGGAAGAGGGAGAAAAATTTTCAACTCAAAAGCATATGGAAGTGATTGCTGATAGATCAAAATAAATTAATAAAATGTAAAAAAAAAGAAATTAGCAAAGAGGAAAACAAAAGAAAGAAGGGGAAAGCTCTGAATCTCCCCAAGATATTGGTTACTAATAATCACTTCTCTCAATAAATAGATACAGAACATATGATTTCATTAAAAAGGAAATTATATGTATACATATATATATATATATATACACACACATATATATATATATATATATACACACACATACATATGTGTGTTGACAAAGATAAAGAAGTAGGCATATAGCTATGGACATAAATAGATGTAGCTGTACAGTCACAGATACAGATATAAACTAGATATAGATATAAAGATATAGATATATAGGTAAATACAAAATAAATAAAAGATAACTGGAAGGGGAAGGTACTAGCAGCCAGGATGATCAGAAATGGCACACACTCATTTGTTCTTGTCATCTATACTCTTCATTCTGATCTACAGCTCAGTACCAAGAAATTGCCAATCCTCTAATAGCCAGCCACCACCTCTCCTATCCTCTGGCCCTTCCCACATGGTCAGGCATGTGTATTCCAGTGAGGAGAATTTCCCTCAACTTGCCCTGCCCAAATCATTCCAGGAAGTACTCACTTATCTTAGAAAAACCAAGATGTTAATTCTAACTCCAAGATGCTACCCAACTATTTCTATCTCACTCCAGTCCCACATGACCACCCCAGTTCTGCCCTTAAGAATCTGGCATCTAAACTACTGCAATAGCCTCTGGTCTGGCTTCCCTGCCTCTAAATTCTTTGCCCTTCCAATTCCTCTGATATTTCCAAGAGAGTAATCCGGAGATAGAGCTCTGATAACAGCATTCTCTTGCTCAAAAAACTTCAATGATTTCCCACTATCTACAAAATAAAGTCTTAAGTCTTAAGTCTTTAGCCTAATATTCAGAGTGGAATTTCAATCCATCTTTCTAGCCTTTTCTCCCCTCATTGCCCAACCAAACCTTGATGCTTTGGCCAATTTGTGGTATTTCATATTCTTGGAATGTGGATCACATTTCCCACCTCGGGGATATTGCTTATGCAATTTCCTCCATCCGTAATGCTCTTTTCTGTATCTCTTCCCCGGTCCCCATCTTTACTTATCAAAATTCTACCCATCCTTCAATGTCAATTATCCTTCAGTTACAAACTCAAATGTCATTGGCATTCTGGTCCATGGAATCTTTTAGGAAAAAATGAAAGATTGATGTCATTCTCATTTATTTATGCATTCAACAAGTATCTAGGAAAAGATTATTATGGAACAAGGCAATGTTCACTTCCATAAAGCCTTGCCTGATTGCCCCAACTAAAAGTAATTCTCCACTTCCTATATGGCACTTATTTTACATTGATCACATGATACTTATATACTTCCTTAATATTTGTAATTTGTCCTATCTCTTCTATTAAATTGATGTTTTTAATCTTTTTCATGTCATAGACCCCCTTGGTAGGCTGAGGAATTATTCACTTAAATGCATAAAATACAATACAAAGGATTTCAAAGAAAACCAATTATACTGAAATGTAGTTACCAAAACATTATTTAAAATAAGTTATTGAACACAGGTTAAGGATCCATGTACTAGAATATAACTTCCTAACTAGATTATAACCTCCTAAAGAGCAAGGACCACACTTTATATAGCTCTGTATTTGCCACAATATTTGGATACTGTCTTAGGCACAGTATGTACTTGAGGAGGGAAGGGAAGGGAAGAAGAAGGAGGGAAAGAAAGACAAAGGGAGGGAAGGAGAGGGAAAAGAAGGGAGAGAGAGAGGGAGGAGAGCGGAAGGGAGAAAAGGTGTGATGGGTGCATTTTCCTAAGGCTAGGGCCCATGGAGATTGAGTTAGTTTTTCTTTAAATGTATTTAAATTGTGATAAGAATTGCTAGAAAAACTGAAAAGCAAACTGGCAGAAATTAGGCTTAGGTCAACATTTTATACCATATTCCACAATAAATGCAAAATGGATGTGCGAATTCATTAAAGAACATAACAATCAAAAATTTAAAAAGAAACATATCATATATCTTTCAGAGCCATGTGTAGTAGATAAATTCTTAGCCAAACAAGGGATAGATACAATTTAAAAAGATCAAAAAGATCATTTTGATTGCATAAAATTACAAAGCTTTTGAACAAACAAAAAATAATGTATCTAGACAAAAAGAGATGTGATCTACTGGGGGCGGGGGGAGGAATCTTTGTATCCAGTAACTCTGATAAGGTTTTGGTATCCAAGATATATTGACAACTAAGAGAAAAAATTTAAGACCAAAAATCATTCCCCAACAGAATTGGCCAAAGAATATAAACAAACAGTTCTCAAAAGAATTGCAAGCTATTAATTATACGAAAGAATGTTCCACATCACTAATAATGGGACATGCAAATCAAAACAATCTTGAGGTTTCGGTTCACACCATGTATATGAAAAGATGAAAAAAGATGAGAATAGTCAATTTGAACTGTAAAGAAAAACAACTTGGAAAGTCACAATATTCTCCTAACAGAGAAGTGATGAAGACAAGATGATGTAGAATGAGGTGTATATTTGGAGGCATGGCTCACGCAAGAATATATTTACACATATATGTTTACACATATATGTATGTATTATGTATAGACACACATGTGTATGTATGGTTTTGAGTTTCTTTTTTTTTTCAATGAAGGGTGGGTGGGAAGGAGAGAAAATAAATACTTGTAAATTGAAAAAATAAATTAATTTTTTAATTGCCAATGTTAGAGGGATGGTGGAAAAATATACACACTTATGCTTTGTAGATAGAGCTGAAAATTAGTACAACTATTCTGGAAGGCAATTTGGAATAAAAAGAAGCTGAAATATCCATACTCTTTAACCAAGGAATTGCACTGCTAGGCTTATACCCTAAAGAAATAATTGATTAAAAAAAAAAGACTCCATGTATACCAAATATTTAAAATAGCACTTTTGTGGCAGTAAAAAAAAATGAGAAACAAAGTGTATTCTCACCAACTGGAGAACAGCAAAAAAAAAATCATGATACACTAAATGCAATGAAATCACTATGCCATAAGAAATGATGAAAATGATGAATATAGAGAAGCAGGGAAAGACTTACATGAACTGATTCAAAATGAAGTAAGCAGAGCCAGGAAAAATAATATAGACAAAGACTACAACAATGTAAATGGAAAGAACAATGACCAAAAATATTGAAAATGAATATTGTGTAATTATAAAGAACAAGGCTGGCCCCAAAGCACAGATATGAGAAGACACGTCCCTCTACTCCTTTCCGAGGCTGGAGAGGTGGGAGGGAGTCCAAGGGCATGAAATATTGCATTTAATGTCAGAATTTTTCAATATATTGATTGGTTTTGCTGACTTTCTCTTCTTTTATCTTTTTCTTTAAAAAGAATTGTTGTAAATGATGTCCAGGGATGGGGGCAAGTATTGGGGAAAATCTAAGCAATATGAAAATAAAAGATATCAATAAAAAATCTATTTTAAAAAAAAGTATTGAAACAGTCCTCAAAATTTAACTGACTCAAGGGACTAAGAATGGTGCTCTTGATATAACTCCACAAATTTTTTAAAAAATGGTTTGAGTAGCTCCAGCTGGGCCCTAAAACAGACCAGTGTGTGACCAACACCAGAAGATCAACATTAGGAAGCTATGTTCAGCTGAATTAATTATATTTTCAGTGAATATCCTTTTCTTGTTCTGAAAGTCCTTGCCCTAATATGGATAAGTAAGACCTGAGTTGAATCCTGCCTTAGTCACTTACTGGCTGTGTGAGCCTAAACAAGTCATTTCGCCTCTCTCAGCCTCAGTTTCCTCATCTGTAAAATGGGGATAATAATCTTACCTACCTCACGGGGTTGTTGAGAGGATCAAATAATATAACACAAGCACTTTGCTAACCTTAAAGCATTATATAAACCCTAGATATTATTATCATTGTTAGTATTATACTGTAAACCTCCTCTTGCTAACTGTTTGATGACCCCCAAGCATCAGTTTCATTCCAATCTCAAACATGAACCACTAGCCTGGCCTGGTTGCTACAGAGTGCAAGAGAGGAAGGAATAAGGGAAAGGAAAGAGGAAGGTTATGAATAAAAGGGCATGCCAACACTCTGATGGCTCTACCATTGTCTACGGAAGTTCTAAAATGAGAAAGTAAAAAGAACAGCATCCACACTCTCTGTGAGAAGACAGGCTTAGCCAATTAAGAAAGCTGATGAAGAACAACACAAATTAGGGCAAACCAAATAAATCTGGTTATGACTGCAGTATCTCAGCACATTTGATTAAGGCTGCAGGGATCAGCCCACTTGAATTAAGATTTTAATGAATGTTCAAAACTTGCTGACATAGGTCTTACAGAGGGAACAAAGTGGAAGCCCACAGGTCAGATCTGTCTCTCTTGATGAGCTAATGTCATACGCTATTAGCAGTTCCAGGCATAGTGTTCTTATACTGTTGTCATTGCTTGGAGAGGTACAAAGCGTGAAAAAGGAGACAACCTCTGAGACTCCTACCTAACTATTAATTACACGGGCAGAAAAGCCCCCTGATCTTGTTTAATCATCACCTAGGTAAGTTACTTGTCAGAACAGCCAGGTCCTTTCAGCTCCCTGCAACCTTTACAGACTATGCTCTGGATGCTACCAATTCCCCTTGTCAGTTTCTCAGGGCTCAATCTCACAAGCATTTATTAAGTACCTATTACAGGCCTCCTGTTCAGTACTTACTAAGTACCTACACTACATTAGGGGCTTGGGCAAAATCTGCTCTCAAAAAAAACCAAACAACTTAGATTCTGCTGGAGGTAGGGAGGTGAAATCCATGTAAACGTGTAAGTAGATAAAAAGTCACTGAAAAGAGAAAGTCTGAACAACTAGGAAATCAGTTAACCCTTCCAACCTCAGGCTTCTTTGAGCCACAACAAAGCTCAGCATCCCACACCATTGTTTCCCACTTCCAAAGCCCTGGTTCCAACCATTCTTTTACTTACGAATGAGACATTCTTTCTACGATGTCTCTCAGATATTTACACATGTACAATTCCCTTGTCCCTTCCCTTTCCAATTAGGTACTTAATACAGCTCGGATCCTTTTGCCACCACATAATAATTTGCACAGAACACTTAATTAGCTTCTTAGATAAAAATAACATGTAATTTGTCTGGTAATTATATGTTTCTGAAACTGCTGAAAGCAACTCATTACAGGAATTTGGTGCACTTAGAATAGATTACCTTACTTTTATTTTCTGTTTATCCAATTATATCTGTCGGTCTTAATTGTATCGTAAATTGTGTCGAGCTAGAAGGTTACTATAAAACCCTCATTCCGTTGAATTTCATGGTCGATTCACATATGTGATATATCCCTTCTAGGCACAGAATCAGTGTGGTGAAAACCAGGATTGTTGATGTTATGGTCAGCCATGTTGGGAAGCAAGGTGACCAAGTCAATGGGGAAGATTTTAGGTATGAGGCCTCCTCTAGCTCAGGAAGTGACCCGTGGACCAACATTCTAAACCAAAGAAGCAAGCCTGCAATATCTACAATCCTTTAAAATCTCTCTATGTTTTCAACTGAACTGTCTTCTAGGGAAAAAAAAATAGAATATAGAATCTTCTAGTGAATCCTCCCTTTGCCGTGTAAACTATGACCAACGCCATTCTCTCAAACGGAAAAGGGTGCAAGACCACAGAATTTACAAAGAAGACATAGTCCTCTCCTTCAAGAGGCTTACAAACTTGAGGGGACAAAACTAGGAAATACAAAGTAGAACTATCAAGTCATTGCATAACACTAAGCATGAGTAAGAAGACTTCACTCACAGAAATAAGAAATCAAAAACTGTGAACTAAAATAACTGGAGAAGCCTCCACATAAAAAAGGTAAAACCTAAGCTGTGCCTCAAAGAAAGGTTAGGTTTTTCATAATCAAAGAAGAATATGGATGGTGTTCTGGGAGAGATTAACCACATGGGCAGAGGTTTGGAGGCAGGATGATCATGGCATGTACCAGAGATGAAGAAGGGAAGGTCTTGATTAGGTCAAGGAGGATCACCTTATGGAATAGAAGGAAAATAAGTTTAGGGTGGTAGATTAAAGCTAAAGAAGGCCTCAAAAAATAGGCATAACTATTTGGACTTGATTCAATAGGCATTAGGGAGCCGTTGTTTATTCTTACAAGGGTGGAGTATCATTGAAAAGGAGTTTTAGGTTTTTTGTTTTGAGTTTGGGATTTGGGGTTTGTTTTGGTCTGTGTTTTCTTTCGCAATATGGCTAATGTGGAAATGTGTTTTGTTTGACTTTACATGTATAATCCATATCAAATTACTTGCCTTCTCAAGGACAGCAGAGGGGAGGAAGGGAGAGAGAGAGAATATAGAACTCAAATTTTTTAAAAAAAACAAATGTTAAAAAAAAATTTACATATAATTAAGAAAAATAAAATAAAAGTACATTAGATGGGAAAAAAAGAAAAGGAGTTTTTGGAAAACTAATCTGGTAGTAGGGTGTACAGAAACCCAAATAACTCAATCAGAGGAATACTGGATTTCTAAACTGAAGATCTCTGGTTCAAATCACTTTTTCGATGGAGGCCATTTTTGAGAGGTAGAGTAGAGAATGAATTAGGAGACAGGAGACCTCGATTCTATTTCAAGCTCTTTCACCAAATAACTGTGTGGTGTTAGGGAGTTACTTTTCCTTCCTAAGTCTTAACTGTGTAACCCAGATCTCCAGCCAAGCCTGGAATATTTTTCAAAAAACTGTCCTAATTGTGGAGAGAATTCTAAAGCAACATTGAATGCCTGAATGAATGATGGGGTTGGAACAAGAACTTGGAAGAAGAAAGAGACATCCTTCTTTCCATCTCTGAGGGAGATACTCTGGAGGTAGCCTCTCTTTAGGACCAGTTCCAGGGAGAAGAAAGTGAAAGAGTCTCTTGTAGACATGTAGGTGAAACTGGCTCCTCAACATGTACCTGATCTCCAGCTTGTCTGCCTAGAAACTTTGGAGAATTTCCCCTTGGATGAACTTGCTACCTCTCTCTTTATTGGATGGCATCTCATCTCATTCCCATCCAAAGAACATTTCATTCTTGTGTATTTACTGGTATTTGCTAACATGCAGAAGACCTCTAATTTCTGTTTGCCTTATGCTTGGATCAATGGGGTTTACCTGCTTTTTACCATTTCTGATGGTGTTTTGTATAACCAGAGTTTGATGGGAAACTGGTGGTTGAAATTTTTAAATACTCTCCCTCCTTGAGAGATAGCGGCCAAGGAAGTGCCTTTTTGGTTCAAACCAACTGTGCTCCTAGACTAAATAGGAAGAAAGCAAGCATTTGGGGCAGCTAGGTAGTGAAGTAGATAGCATGTCAAGCCTGCATTCAGGATTCCTGAGTTTAAAACCAGTCTCAGACACTAACTGTGTGACCCTAGGCAATTCACTTAACCCTGTTTGCCTCAGTTTCCTCTTCTGTAAAATGAGTTGGAGAAGGAAATGGCAAACTATTCTAGTATCTTTGCTAAGATGGTGGTTAGCACTTTAAAAATATTATCACCTTTGAACTTTACAATAACCCTGGGAGGTAGATTCGATTATTATTCTCATTTTACAGATAAAAAAACTGAGACAAAGATTAAGTGTCTTGCCCAGGGTCACACAGCTAGTAAGTGTCTGAGGCTGGATTTGAACTCAGGTCTTCCTTACTCCTGGCCCAGATTTCTATTCACTTCACTTACCTACCTAATATTTAGGAGAAGTAGATAGATATAATTATAGTCCAATATCCCTCTCTCTATGGAAAACAGAGCAGGCAGCCTCATGACCTCTTCTCCTGTCCCCCTCAAGGCAGGAAATGTCTTGGAGAGAGATGAGTAAGATTCCAGAGATATCTATCAATGCTTCTTTATGAACTGTCAGCCTCTAAATTTAGACATTTCATTTGGATTATACATAACCTACAAGGACAGAACACACCTTACAGCTATAAAATGAAGGGGTTGGATCAGAGGGGCAATATGGTATAGTGGAGAATACATCAAATTTGGAGTCAGAGAACTTAGATCCAAATGCCCAGGTCTACAGCTTAGTGACTTTTGGGCAAGGCCCTTTCGAGGCCTCAGTTTCTTCATCTATAAAATAAGTGAGTTTCAACTAGATGACTTCTAAGATGACTTTCACTCTATGTAGACTAGAACCTGTATGTGTGTGTGTGTGTGTGTGTGTGTGTGTGTGTGTGTGTGTGTGTGTGTGTGTGTGTGTAGGCACTGCAGCACATACCAGTTTCCTGTGGATGAGACATCCATTCAAACCCAAAGGAGTATAAATGCTGATGGTGCAGGCCCAGGCTTTTGCTGACCTAGCACCATGTCCATAGCCATCTTCAACTTGTCATTCATACCCAAGGAAAAAGAACAGTGTAGCCAAATGAGCCAACCAGGGCCCAGCCCACTCAGAAATCCTCTCTCCTTCAATGTCTGCAGAGGAAGTCTGGAGGGGACGGTGACATGGGACATTCCTGCTCTGACACAGGCTTTCTCAGTTTTAGATCACTGCCAGCAAATCAAGAAACCTGTCATTTCTCAATGTAGATTCATAGATTCGTAGAGCTGAAAGGGACCTTAGAGATTATCTAGTCTAACATCATCTGTCATTTTCCAGAAGAAGAAACTAAAGCTTAAAAAATGTCAAATGATTTTCCTGAGGTCACACAGCTGGGACTTGCGTCCTGGTTTCCTGATGCCTGGTTGAGATGTCATAGCTCCACAAAATTAATGGTAAGATCAGCCGTAATTAGATCCATCTACCTTGGTCTGGGCACATTCTAACTTGCTTTATTTGGTATTGATCCCTGTTCCTCAGACACCAGAGTAACATCCATGGAAAGAAAAAACAGAGGTCCTTTGGTAGAATATGTCCATTCTACCTTCCCCACCCCTGATTCCATTGCACTGGGACTAAGATCTGGATATGCGCCTTATGCCGTATCTTCATAAGAGGTCCCACAGCATCAAACTTACTATAGTAAGAGGAGACTTTTTTAGTACCAAAATCTCTTGAAAGTGCCACTTATTTTTTTCAAGCATTTCTGGATCTATCTGGGCAACATACACATAATTTTCATTAGAACCATGTAATTTTAGTTCTTTAAAGGATGTTAGAAATAATGTGAATGCCACACTCCTGCATTTTATAAATCATAGAGCTAGAATCACAAAATTATAAATTCTAAGAGTTGAAAAAGGACTCAGAAGCCACCTAGTTCAAAATACAGCTAAATAAAAATCCCCTCTAAGACATGTCAGGTAAGTGGTTATCCAGCCTTGGGAATACCTCCAGTGGGGGCAAGTCATACCTCCTCACCTCATGAGGCAAACCATTTGACTTGTGACCTCTTCTAAGTTTTAGTAAGGTTTTGGGTTTTTTTCCCCTAACACAGAATCTAAATTTATTTATCTCTTTTCAGCTTCTACCCACTATTCCTGGTTGTACCCTCTGGAACCAAACAAAACAAGTCAAATCTCTCTCCTATGTGATAACCCTTCAAAGACTTGAAAACAGTTGTTCTCATGGTCCCCCTAAGTCTTCTCCAGGCTAAATATCCTTGACTCCTTCATCCAATTCTCCTATACCATGATCTTGAGGCCTTTCTCCATCTTGATTATATTTCTAGGGAAGACTGTCCAATTTATCAATGCCTTTACTAAAATATTCCCCAAACTGAACACAATGATCCAGATATAGTCTGATCAAAGCAAAATACACTGGGATTATCATTGTCCTAATCCTGAATTCAGCCTCAGGCCCTACTGGCTTTTTTGACTACCACATCATTCTGCTGATTCATATTGAGCTTGCAATTTAATAAAAACTCTTTTTTTCTTCTTTTTCTAGCCATGTCTCCCAATCTTGCACTTATGAAATTCACTCTTTAAAGTAGGACTTCTTAACCTGGACCTAATGAACTTATTTTATATGTGTGTATATGTGTGTGTGTGTGTGAATTTATCTGTATACACACAGATAAATATATATGAATATATATGTATATGCATGTGTGTATGTATCTATGTATATGAATATTTACATATTTGCATATATACATTTACATATATTTACATATATAAGTGCATGAATGCGCATTTGTGTTGTTCAGTCATTTTAGTCACGTCTAATTTGCCGTGACCCCATTCGGCATTTTGTTGGCAAAGATACTGGAGTGGTTTGCCATTTCCTTCTCCAAATCATTTTACAAATGAGGAAACTGAGGCAAACAAGGTTAAGTGACTTACTCAGGGTCATATAAGTAGTAAGTATATGAAGCCAGATTTGAACTCAGGAAGATAAGTTTTCCTAACCCCACACCTGGAATTCTATCCACTACATCACCTAGCTGCCCCATCCATCTATTTGTCTGTCTATCTATCTATCTATCTATCTATCTATCTATCTATCTATCTATCTATCTGTCTGTCTGTCTGTCTGTCTGTCTGTCTGTCTGTCTGTCTGTCTGTGTGTCTATCTATCTATCTATTTGTCTGTCTGTCTGTCTATCTATCTGTCTGTCTGTCTATCTATCTATCTATCTATCCATCTATCTGACTGTATGTGTATCTATATGCATATATAAATTATATATAATTTATATATATAATATTTTATATATTTTAATAAAATAAAATACATTATTTATAGATGTATATGTGTGATGTTTTGTATATGTATATATGAATATAGTTTGTATATATTTATGAATACATAATATAAATATGTACATATATGTACATACAAAGCTTGATAGCTGCATTTCAATATAATTGGCTTCTTTTATAATCTGACATTTTATTTTATGCATTTGAAAGCATCATTCTGAGAAAGGGTCTATAGGCTTCTCCATATTGCAAAGGTGTTAAGCCCCTGGTTGAAGATGTAAGACCACCTTTATTCTGATCAACTTTTGTCTCATTAAATTCAGCCCATCTTTTTATCTTGTCCAGATTATATGTGTGTGTGTGTGTGTGTTTACTTATTCATTTATTTGTTTGTTTGTTTGTTTATAAGGAGTCAGCATGGTGCAGAGCACTGAATTTGAAGAACCCTGAGGTTGGATGCCAGATATGCCACGATGTCCCCTTTGTGACCCTAGATTACTTACTTGATCTCCCTGACCATCAGATTCCTAATCTTTAAAATGATGCAATTGAATTAGATGAATTCTAGGATCAGAGATCTAGAGTCAGAAGAGACCTCAGAGGCCAGATAGTAGAACCCTCTCACCTAATAGATGGGGAAACTCATATCTAGTTCATGGCAAAATTTAGAACTAGAATTCAATTAAATGATTCATTTGTCCAAGGCATTGACCTATCATGGAGAAATCAAAGGTTGGTACAATAGTTTCTGCTGTTAAGGAATTTACAATTAATGGTTTTAAAAAATAGGTATATACATTATTGACTATAATCCCCTCAAGTGTATTACATTGACTTCCAAATAAAATGTAAATTCCTGGTCCTGGCATTCAAGACACTCCACTAACTGGCTCCTACCTGCTTTTCCAGACTTATCTCAAAAATTCCCTTCACATTCAACTCTCAGACAAACTGGACTACTTCTTTATGTCCAACAAACCAAGGGCTTAGGAAAAGTCTTCTAGAAGAGGAAAAATTAACTTGATGACATTTGGGGATCTCTGTTAGCCCTAAAACTATAGGGCAGAAGAGGGACACAAACCAAGGTCACAGCTTCTTCCAACTGTTCTTTTAGATAAACCAGAACATATGAATTCTTTTATCATAGGTTGAGAGGCCTCACGGAGTACTGGATGAAGAACTGACCTTGGAGTCAGGAAGACCTGGGTTCAAGATTTGCCTCATACACATACTGGCCATGTGACCCTGGTCAGGTCATCTATCTCCTCTGCCCCAGGCAGTTCTCTTAGATTATTAATTGAAAGTATATAAATTTATAAATTGAAAAGAAATTGCAAATCTGCATTGATGGAAGGCATCTTTGCCAGAAACTCCTTATAATGATGACTTCATAGGTCTGGTCAAGCATAAGCATGCGCATGCACACACACACACACGTGCACATACACATGCACATCAGGGGTCTAAAGAGATAAAAGAGGTAATATTTATCCTTAGGTAAGGGAACGGTTGGTTTGGCCAACCCCATATGAGGTTTACTCTGGACAAACAAGTTTTTCCTCTCACTTCTCTAATCCCTAATTTTGATTGCATAAAACAACTGACTCTCTTGTGTGTTTTTTTCCAAGCACCTAACAACCAGTAGTAGCTGTAGCTTTTCACTCCTTCCATCCCTTTCCCTTTATTCTATTTCATGTTTATTTCTCCCATGGGAAAATTAGGTCAATTCAAGTGGATGAGAAAGAAAAATTAAATGAAAAGTAAACAACATTGTTAAAGCTTGTTTTCAGCTAAAGACTATAATAAAAGAAAGTAAGTACATCAGTACCTGGATTCTCTTTCACTGATTCTCCTGACTTCAAACCATCCTTCACATAGTTCCCAAATCAATATTCCTAAAGCATAAGTCTGACCACATTTCTGTCCTGCTCAAGGAGTTGCAATGGCTCCCTATTGCCTTTAGGATGCAATCCCATCAGGCATATAAAATCCTTCACAATCTCACTGCAGTCTACCTTTCCAGGCTTATTATGAATCACTTCCCTTCATACACTCTACTGGCTAGACAAACAGCACTTTATCCCTTGTCCAGGATGTTCAATCTTTTGGTACATTCCACAGGCACCAAATGCCTGGACTGCACTACCTCTTCATCTCTGGGTTCCTTCAAGGCCCAGATCAAGTGTCACCTTGTACATGAAGCTCACCTTGATCCCTCTAGTTGGTAGTGTCCAGTGAAATGACTTTGTGTTTACTTTGTATATATTTTGGGTTCATATTGTCCCACACCCCTGCCTCCCCATAGAATGAAAGCTCCTTGAAGGCAGGAACTGTTTCACTTTTTTTCTCTATACGACCAGTGTCTGGAACACAGTAAGTCTTTAACAAATTCTCACTGAATAAATAAATGAGCACATCAGATCAAACTCAAAACCATCATTTCCTCTGAATACTGGCTATATGTATTAGTTTTCTTTTTAATGCTTCTGTGGGTATACATTTAAGCTGACCCTATAAATTTCCATTATTTACCATATTAAAACATAAATATAAAATATAAGCTTCTTACATTCAGGTATTTTATGCAACAGAGAGTTTCAAAGAGGTTTGAAGCAAGAGAACTGTGAAATTCAGTGAACTTTAAATCTTTCCATTTCAGATTGGTCAGCAACTCAGTGGTGAGGGGAAGGGGAAGCAAATAAAAAATTGTTTCCTAGACTTTTGAGTCTCTTCTTGTTCCTATAAATATTCTCTAATCCTTGGCCACTCCATAACAATAAGAAATAAAAAAAGGTCTAGCTAGAAAGAGTAATTTCTGAGGACTCAGTACTTCCCCCTCGCTTCAGTTTCTCCTACTGGATCAGATTCAGTGAGTCAGTCAACGGCTAAGTCTTCAGCCCACGCAATGTACAAAAATGGCATGGAAACTTTGGACCACATCAAGGCATGGAGATGATTAGGCCCTTGAAGGCTATGCTGTGGGGCTTCAGCCCTGTGTTAGTGTTGCTACTACTAACTTGGTCTGATCAGCCATAGTCAGACACATTGTACCTTGACTCCAACATAGTAACATCATTTGGATCCTCTGTGAGAATGTAGGACAATAACCAAGTACCGTTAGTAGAGAAGCTAATAGCACCATGGCTAGAGGAAGCAGTTGAGTGTGTATCAGCCAGCTCCATCAACCCTCTGAAAAGGCTCAGGGGTGGCATTACCTGAGATTTTTAAGGGAGGGGGAAAGGATGTGACTAGTTGCTAATAGATTACCAGAATGGCCAACTTTTGTGTCTTTAGGCAATCCAAATCCAAAAAAATACCTACTATTAATTAAGCATAATTCAGCACCTACTATGTGCCAGGTACCATGCTAAGCACTGGGGATACAATTGACAAAAAGAAAGATAGTCCCTGCCCTCAAGGATCTTATAATCTAATGGGGAAGACAACACACGAAAACAGACAGGAAAGTGGGGGGCAGGGGACAGGGCCACTAGGGGTACTGGACATCCTGGGGAGTTGAAACTATGGCAGAACAGCTGATGTAACATGAAATAGGCTGAAAATCCAGTTTCTGCCTTCTATAAGGAAGGCATTGGGAGGAGTTTGATACTCTACCCTCCAGTCCATCAATCAGAAAGGAGAGGAGGATGAGGGAGGTGGTATAAATCAAGGCTTCAGTTAGCAGCATAGTGGTGAGATTTGAAATGATCTTATTCTAGGAGAAGCATTTTGTGCCATGAAATTGAAACCAAGCAGACAAGCAGAGGCAAAGTAGAGTGGATAGAAGTTAAGTATAGGTAAACCTTCACAGGACAAGGGGTTCTTAACTTGGGGTCAGTGAACTTCTTATTAAAAATATTTTTATGACTGTATTTCAATACAATCAGGTAGTACAGTAGCACTGGACCTGGAGTCAGGAAGACTTGAGTTCAAATCCAGATTCTGATACTAGCTATGTGACCCTGAGCAAATCATTTAACTTCTATCTTCCTCTGTTTCTTCACCTAGAAAATGATAGCCCCTACTTTCCCAAGGTTTTGTGAAGATAAAATAAGATAATATTCGTAAAGTGTTTGGTCAATCTTAAAACAACAGTACTTAGGAATACGAACTATTACTATTGTCCTATGTATTTTATTTTATGCGTCTAAAAACATCATAAGAAGGGGTCCAAAGGCTTCATCAGGTTACTAAAGTGGCTCGTGATAACAAAAAAAAATTAAGAACCCCATTTTTGGGTATGGATAAAGGCACATTAGCATCATCATGGTTTCCCAAGTAGATATTTCTTGAATATGGGCATGTCACATTGTCTCTTTTCCAATACACTGACTGACAGGAAGGCAGGAAAGTGGCATTTTGTGTCTTGTGTAAGTTACATACCATTCCCTATGGAACAAAATTTTGTGGCGACAAAACTTCCAGTAAGGGCCAATGTGATGATTTGGCCCTTTGAAGGCAGCCTGAACTGCCTCTCAAGACCCAAGGATATCTAAGGGTGTGTTTGAGGATCCAGAGAGGAGTGAGTTTTGCAGTAGTTGTTTATCAACATATTGTAAGTCAAACCTCCTTCTACTATCATCCTGTGGGGCGTGGTACTCATAGCTCACAGGCTGAGAGAGAAAGGGAAGGATGTGCATGTTATAGCCCCCAGGGTATTATCTTTGCAAAAGCAACCTATGTAGGTTACAATAGCTACCTCTCAACTCCAGCTGAAGCAGCCACACTCTCATCAGAATCTGCCGCACTGTTGCCACCCACTTTTAAAGGGCAGCATGAGCTTCCCTTCTTTAGACAATGTGAACTATCATTTTAGATGCAGCCTTATGCTTCCTCCACAGATCAGGTACAGATAGCGTGCTCGACGTGGAATCAGGAAAACTTATGCTTAAACTCAGATACAGATACAGCTGTGTGACCCTGGACAAGTTGACCTGGTTCAGCTTCAGTTTTCCTCCTCTGTAAAATGTGGATAGTAATTGCACCATGCCTCATGGGATTATTGTGTATATATATGTAGAGCATTTTGTTAACCTTAAAATTCTATATAAATACTAACTATTGTTATTAATTAGCAACATTGTTTGCATTTGTAATGGGGAAATTAGGCTATGGATGGTCTGGAATAGTTAGTTCATTTGAGGAAGGAGGGGATATCCCTGATAGGGAGCTATCAAGAGCTCAAGGCAGAACTCCTGACTCAGTTTATTTTCCTTGGGGAAAAAAAAAGGCTATAACTGCAGTTATGCTGGGATTCTGACACAGATAAGCACTCATTTTTAGCTTTAGATTTTAAATTGCTCCTTACTACAAGTTCAGTCAACCAAAAACAATCTTGGGCTGGGAAGGGGTGGTACGTTAGGGCCTAAATGGTCCTGATAGAGATATTTCCAAGCCTAAATGAGACTTAAAGGATTGTTTGACTGGGCATCCTAAATTTACAGATTTGACTGACATTATCGTGCACTTGAATAAATGCCAGAAGGGCAAGCCCAAGATCCCACAGAATTTATAGGGCTGTTGTGGTGAAGGGGAAGTCCTAAAACTGGGAACCAGTCAGAGACTGTGATGATCCCTGAAAAAGTGATAGTACAAAGTTCCCTATTGCCTATGCTTCCAAAGTGGGGCCTGTGGTTATATGGCCTAAGTGCCAGCTGCCTTCAGTCTAGGAACTATAAAAGGAGGAGCTGAAACTAAACAAGAAGAGATTATCAGTAGATGTTAGTCTCCTAAGTGTTCAATGTAGGCTTGCCATTTCCAGGATTTCCAGTGCAGCAGCTCCTGACATTTGGCCCAGTGATACAGAGAGCAGCCAACTGGGAGGAAGAGGCTGCCAATAGTAAAGGGAAATGTCCTTGTTGTATATCAATGGCTTCTCTCCTTACTGTGCTTGACTGGATGTTTTTCTGGGCCCATGGCCAATGTGGAGAATATGGGTTCAAGCACTGACTAATCCTGGTACCTCAAAAAATTTTTCTGACTGCACCTTAGTGGAGAACTGGTATGTGTCTTGTCTCAAGGTGAGTGGTCATAGATGAAGAATCACAGGGTCACTGTAGTAGTATGGATGGTAGAATGATGATCTACTGGAGGTAGAATGATGATCTCACTCAAAGCTCCCTACCTTTGAGAGGAATAAACTGAGGACCAGAGAAGTTAAATGACTTTCAAAATTTCACACAGGTAGCAAGTGGCATATGAAGGATTCAGATTTGAGTTTCTATTATACTGTGCTACTTCCTTTTAGATGTCTTTTTGGAGGAGAGATGTTGTGGCAAAAAATCATTCCACTGATATAGACAGGGTAGGTAAAGGGGTTGGGGGGAGGTCATCTGTCAGGTAATCAACAGGGTCTCCACAAGCAAATCATTCAAACTGGAATACCTCTGATAATACAACCCTTGCTTTACTTGAAGATTAGATCAATGTATTTCCCCTAAACTTGGCTTACAGGGAAGAAGACTCACAGAATCTCAGAATCCCTCTTGAAATAATAGCCAGAATCATGAGTCAAGCTCAGCCAGGGAGGAAGCATGAACAACAGTTTCCTCCCAGTGACAAATGTACCTCATTTAGATGAAAACCCCAGGAGACAGATAAGACTATTAAATTAAAGTCTCTGCCCATAGGTAGGGAAGGTATAATAATAATACTAGTAGTGATGATGATGATGATGGTGACAATGATGATGATGATGAGCCCTTTAGAGCATAACCCATAATCCATCCAGTGAAGCAAAGACAATGGAAAATGATAGCCAGGCTACATACAGGAGTTTGTGTGCTCTGAAACCATCAGGGTAGCTGTGAAGCCCTGCCAGTAACCCTGAAATGCTTCTGCACTGGGCTCTGGAAATGGTATGAGTTAGATTAACACCCTGATCAGTGTGGCATGACCACTCCTAAAAGTCAAAGAAATAGACAGGATGAGGATGACATGGAGTTACAGACTAGACCTACTCAAAACCATCACGTGTTTCATTTCGATGTGGAAGACAACCAGGCAAGTAGTCATCCTTCACACCAACAAGGCAAGATATAACAGAACAAATTAGAAATACCCATGCCCCACCTGCCAGAAATGCTTCAAAGCAGATGGAGTTTAGCAGCTGACTAAAGCAAGTATACATGAAATGGACTGAAGGTATGAATACCTTCATTATACATCATAATTTTAAAACAAAATTAGAACTAGATCTCACCAGTTATAAGAAAGGACTTCATATTGCTTTCTGTCAATGATGTTCTCAGCTCCAAGTAACATTACAATATATTACTGACTAGCGTGAGGCAACTATAAGAAACCACTTCATCCCTAATCACAGGTTAGATGAAATAACTAAAATCTAAAGTGGGAAAAGTTGGAGAATCTGAAGTCACCAAAAACTTTTTTTCACTTATTATTAATTCTAAAAATTATACCTAAAACAGTGACAAAACTATAATGATATCCCAAATGATTCCAAAAAGAAAATGGATGTACTTAGACTGGAATTTCATGAAGACTTTTTTGAGTGTATGAAAAGATTCCAACTAGTAAATCAATTGGGCCTAAACAGAGTAATCCAAAAGAGCTAGAATTTGCCAGATTAGGAATGAATAAGTAATCTCACAACTTTTGACAAAAAGGGTAAAAACATTTCAAGATTTGCATACAACAACATACCTGGCAGCCTGCCACAGTAAGAACCATAGGAGAAAAGGCAGAGCTCTCAAGGAACACCACCAAGGACAGGAATCAAATATCATCATGGCAGAAACTACTTGAGAACACTATTGAAGACCTATGCAAAGGCACTGCAAAAGTGTATAAATATCTAGTTGGTTTAAAAAACATCCTTGGAACAGTATTCCTCAATTGACTGAAGAAAAAAAAAGAATGGTGGTGGGGGGAATATAGCAAAAATTCTAATAATCAGCAATTACATGCAAAATATAAGGGTTAAAGTAATACAATGAACAAAAACAACGCAAAGAACAAATACACAATTCAACATCAATTAAAAACTTGACTATACCAGCTTGAGAAGTAAAGGAATCAATGACTACTATGGAAGTGTTTTGCATGACTACACATGTATAGCCTGTATCAAGTTGCTTGCCTTCTCAATGAGGGTGGGTCGGGAGGGAGGAAGGGAGAAAATTTGGAATCCAAAGTTTTAAGAACAAATATTTTAAAAATTGTTTTCACATGTAACTGGGAAATAAGATATACAGGAAATGATGTATAGAAATCTATCCTGCTCTACAGGAAAATTGAAGGGGAAGGGGATAAGAGGGGGGGGGACATAGAAAGGAGGGAAGATTAGGGGAAGGGGTATTCAGAATGCATGCCATCATGGGGTGGGGGGAGGGATGAGATGGGGAGAAAATTTGGAACTCAAAATCTTGTGGAAGTGAATGTTGAAAACTAAAAATAAATAAACTAATAAATCATGAAATTTTTTTTTAAAAAGAACTAAAGGAATCAGAAGAGAAAGAGAGAACTCTTGAAAAGGGAGAATCTTGAAAATTTCTCATCTGAAATTTGCTGTTCTATATGGTCACAAGATGTCCAACACAATGAAAATGCAAATTAGATAAAATGAGAAACAGAAAAGTTGTGTGCCACTAATATAATGAAGCACAGAAAAGTTTTACCAAGGGAGATCACTGAAACTCTACAAAACTGAAAAGGAGTAAGAACAGATAAGAACCATAATTATTGACTCATAATTATTTGTCATCTGTTTTGTTAATAGATATAATTTTTAAAATAAATATTAAGTGGAGATTTTCTGTGATTTCAGTAATACATTCATAGCAGTGTATCATTAGCAAAGCACTTTATAAATTTCACCTCAGATGAAACCTGATGTTACCTTTCTTAAAAGAAGACATTATGTACTTATTAACAAATGATGTAAACATCAATAACCCTCAAAACATGACCTAATTATGTGTTTGTATGCTATATTCATGGCTTCTGTCACTAAAAAAAATCTATAAGGACTTACAAGAAAACAACATTTTGACTGAGGGGTAAATAAGGCATATGAATAAGTCTTAGAAGCACAAAGAACAATTTATTACCAATTCAGCAATTATTGCAAAAGCCACTCAAAAGCACCATAACATTTGTACTGCCTTTATTAATTATTACAAATTATGAGCTCATAGCTTATTCATGTATGGCAAATCTATAAAATAGACTCAAATAAAGTGGCAACACTAGGGTATTTGATATTGTCTTGGAAAATTGTCACCCATTTACAATACCCCACCAATACAATAATTTAAGAACAAATTATATAAAATTTGGCACTTTTCAGAGAGACAGTTTAGACCAATTATGATTCTGCCTGTGCTTAACTGCATTATCATCACTCTGAAATAGAGCTCAAATTAAAGCGACACTTTAAAGTAATCACTGGATTTATATGGATAACATTCATCTATATGATGCCACCAAAAATAACAGTAAGTAGCTCTTTCATCTTGTGGAATATTTCTCCAATAATATAAAATGAAATTTGCACTCAATAAGTATAAAATTTCTAACGTATCCTAAAAATAAAAAAAGAAGACTGAAGCCTTCAAGGTTGAATCAATAAATCAATAAATCAAATTAGATGAATGGATAAAGATTTTATTTATAAATAGCTTTTTCTTCTCCAGACAAGATACATAGAACATAAAACTATCAAGGAAAAAGCTGTCACTTAATATGTTAAGAGACAAACTGGCATCCTGAAATCAAAGCTTAATGGGAAGAGCACTTTTAAAGCAATTAACATTCACAGAATTCCAGTCTAAATATATAATTTTGAAACTGTAAAATAGCTTGTGACAGATTTGGAAATTATCCTAACAAAAATCTTCGCAATATTAATGAAATATAGGGCCTATCACTGTAAGGTAGCTATAGAATGATTGACACTTCCTCATAAAAAAAAAATAAAGAAGATTGATAGATAGTCTCACTGATGATAAGCAGTCTAAAAACCGACAGAAATACATTAGGGCCAAACAAATATTGCTTTACTCAAGAATAGTCAAGATTAATAATGGGAATTTACCAATGGATTTGTTAAAAGCAACCAAAACAAATTACTTCTAGATAGAATCTATGAAACAGCTGTGATTCAACAGTTGAATCAAAGAGCCTTCCATAGACAACATCCATGTGAGTTCAGCCAACAATATATGAACAAAGAAGCATCAAGGAAATGGCTGAGTCTTGGGGACTCACAGAAACGAAGGTATTTGTGATGCAAATTCGAAACAAAATCGGTTTCAAAAGAAATGATAGAAGGGTGGGGATCCTTGAAAAGCACAAATTTTAAGGAAAATGCAAAGAAATAGCAAAAATTCTATAATAAAAGTACAGTCAGATCAGGTCACCTCTGCAGTTAAGCACTGGGGAGGGAAGAAAGAAGGAAAGAAGGAAAGAAAAGAAAGAAAGAAAGAAGAAAGAGAAAGAGAAAGAAAGAAGAAGAAGAAAGAAAGAAAGAGAAAGAAAGAAGAAGAAAGAAAGAAAGAAAGAAAGAAAAGAAAGAAAGAAAGAAGAAGGAAGGAAGGAAGGAAGGAAAAGAAGAGAGAAAGAAAGAGAGAGAGAGAAAGAGAAAAAAAAGAAAGAGAGAAAGAAAGAAAGAAAGAGAGAGAGAGAAAGAAAGAAGAAAGAAAGAAAGAAAGAAAGGAAGGAAGGAAGGAAGGAAGAAGGAAGGAAGGAAGGAAGGAAGGAAGGAAGGAAGGAAGAAAGAAAGAAAGAGAGAAAGAAAGGAGAGAGAGAAAGAGAAAAAGAAAGAAAGAAAGAAAGAAAGAAAGAAAGAAAAGAAAGAAAGAAAGAAAGAAAGAAAGAAAGAAAGAAAGGAAGGAAGGAGGAAAGACGCTCTCAAGGAGGTGACAATCTAATTGAAGAGACAAATATGCAACATGCAAACAACTATGTAGAAACAAGACATAAATGGTGTAAACTGGAGATAATCTAGGCAGGGGTGGGGGTAGGGTGGGATGGGAGGTACTAAGCACAGAGTCAGAAGATGGAGTGTTTTGTCTGAGGAATAGCAAGAAGGCCAGTGTCACAGGATTGTAGAGTACCTTGAGGAGAGTAAGACATAAGAAGACTGGAAAGATAGAAGAGGGTCAAGTTATGAAGATCTTTAAAAGACAAATTATTTTATATCTGATACTAGAGATGATAAAGAGTCACTAGAATTTACTGAAAAGGAGATAACATGGTCAGATGTGCATTTGAGGAAGATCAATTTGACATCTGGAGATAGTCTAGAGTGGAGAGATGCTTGAGACAGGAAGACTAACCAAGTTATTGCAATAGTCTGGGCATGAGGTGACTAAGGCCTACACCAAAGTAGGGGCAGTGTCAAAAGAAGGAAAGAAATATATTAAAAAGATGTTACAAAAGTAAAATTAATAGGATTTGGCGACAGAATGGATATGGGATAGAGGGTGAAAAAGAATGAGGAGTGGAGAACAATTAGAAGGACCATTAAAACTGACTCCAGCATATGCTTCAAAGAAAGGGAGAAGAGGGACCTCTTTGTGAGCAATTTTAATTTTTTTTCAGTTAAATATGAGACAAGGTTCTCAGCTGAGAGGATAGCAGATGGAGAGCTATGGGTTATTTGAGGAGGGATGGAAAAATTTCCCACATATAGACTACTAAGTAAGACATGATGATGGTCAGAATCATGCATCAAAAGTTCATTATTTTTCACAGACTGACAGGTAACAATGCCCCATAAAACAAATAACCCTTGAGAATTCAACCAATAAACTGTACTTGAATCAGAGAATTGTCAACCAATTAGTTGCCCACAGTGCCTGGATATAAAATTCATCCATAAATTCTTAGGAACATTTTAATATATTTTGCCATACTAAGTCCACAAGCTGCATGAAACAAAAATCTTTCAAGATATAGTAAATATTGTGAAGGTGGAAATGACAAAATTTAACAACAGATGGTATATGTGAAGTCAAGGATGATAATGAGATTGTGAGTATGGGTGACTGCGAGGATGGTGATGTCCTTGAGAGTAACCCAAAAGTTGCAGAAAGGGAAAGATTTAGGGGGAAATGAGTTCTATATTAAACATGTTGAGTTTGAGATGCCTATGGGTCATGCAATTCTAGATGTACAAAAAGACAGGGGACTGGAGCTCAGGAGAGAGATTAGAGAGTGAGCAGCAATGATTAGGGGGAAATATGCTGGAGAATATAGAGGGGGTGAAATTAAGGGTGCATATACAAGGGTTTGCCTTGGCAAGGGGAAGGGCCATTTGTTCATAAGAGACTAGGATAAAGGAGCTGATTGTGAAGGAAGATGTCTGATTGATGTGGGGTAAGGAAGAGGGAAGAAGAAATTCAGGGGTAGAGAACCTGTGACTTTCAACGTCCTCAGGTGTGATCTTTTGACTGAGTCCAAGTTTTACAGAACAAATCCTTTTATTAAGGGGATTTGTTCTGTGAAGTTTGGATTCAGTCAAAGGGTCACATTTTAGGAACTAGAGGGCCACAAATGGCCTCGAGGCTACAGGTTGCCCACCCCTGAAATAGGTCTTGGTAAACCACATAAAATTTTTCATTGCATAGTAAAGTGAGGTCCTCAGCAGACAGGGTGAAGGGAAGAGTGTCACAGTAGGCTTAAGGAAGAATTAAAAGATTCTTAATAATAGCTACCGTGAGTGGGATAACAAATAGATTAATAAGGTGTAAAAGGATTCCATTACTGCAATGAGGGTCCAGTTAAGATTATGTAGCATAAATTTGTATTGGACCCTATCAGCATAGTTCCATGAATTTTATCTAGTCCTGATTAACAACAACATGTGAATCAGTAGGATTAATCCAAGGATGGTGCCTTGGTAAAGTGTGATCAACAAAAGGACAAGGGGAAGAGGTTTTACTATAAAGCTAAATTGAGTTATCAAAACATGAATAATTGTGGGTGATAAAAATCAAAGGCATCACCATCTGTGGTATATCTAAAGTGGAAAAGAGGGTCTTGGGAAGTAAGCAGATTGAACAACTAGAATGCTAGAGGAGTTGAATAATGATCAATAGATGGACAATGAAGTATGAGGGCAAAAGCTGTGGTACACAGTAAGAATGTGATCCAGTCATTGAACTCATTGAGGAAAGCTTAGAACAAAAGGACTTGAGTCCTCTCCTGGCTAATTGCACTTTCACCTGTCAGTAGGGTAAAGCAAGTTACTAATACTCAGAGGTATCCTACAAGGATGGAAGAACATTCCCCAATTTCGAAGTGCTCTGGGGATCATTTTTTTTTCCAGCAATTACAATCCTGCCCATTTGAAATCAAGGACAGGCAAGCGAACCTCAGAATTTTATTCCGATATATTTGGCTTTTTACACATAAGTTCCATATCTGGGCTGCTTTTCATTTTCCCATACGACCATTGACTTATCACAAAAGGGACCCATTTAGAGAGCATTTATTGCTAAATGGTGGGGAAGACTAATAAACTCTCCCAAACCCCAACTGCATTTTCTTACCAAGAGTTCTCAACACAAATCAAATCACAGGCCCAGACTAAAAGTAATAACAGAACTTTAAAGGTTATAACATATTTGTTCTATTAAAACTGAGGTAATCACTAGCGTCTCCAAATGGATTTAGGAAACAGGACAGGAAAGGAAGCTGCTTCCTCTTAGTTTAAATCTTGTTCCTCTCACAACTCAAGGTTCCACCTATATCTTGGGCCCCACATCAGCTCCACCTAAACCATCTGATATCACAAATAAGAGGAAAACCACAAAGCAAATCTCCTTGTTCATTATGTCTGGTCATCTACATAACAAAATATAAATAAACAAACTATTAAATTGCCACTTCATATTAAAAGGGAGTGTGATTTCAAGTGGAGCTAATGGATGAAGAATAGTGCAAAAAGAAAGTATGTTTGACAGATGCAATATGGATCTGGCTTATTGCTTCTACCCTTGGTACAGCAGCAGGTGTGCCTATTCTGCAGGTTGGCTATGATTGTTTTAACTGGGCTAATATGTTCCATTATTGTTTCTTGTGCTATTAAATTTAAATCACATGGAGAGTAAAATGAGCAGAACGCAGGGAACGATTTATACAATAATAGCAATGTTGTACAGAAAAATAACTTTGAAAAATTTAAGAACTATGTTCAATATAATAACCCAACTCAATTTCAGAGGACCAATGATGAATACTGCTGCCCAATTCCTGAGAGGTGATGGGTTCAAGGCATAGAATAAGCCATACATCTTGGACATAGCAAATGTGAGGATTTGCTTTGTTTGACAGTGAATATTTGTTACAAAGATTTTGTCCTTTTTTTCCTTTTTCAACTAGGAGAGGGGTAGCATTGGGGGGAAGAGAAAGATAAACAATAGGGTTGCCAAAAGAAAAAGAAAAAGAAGGTCATTGAAGCATTTAAATAAATGCACCCAAGAAAACAAAAGGTAGCCCAGAAGGAAACACCAGCAGGCAGAAAAACTTTGAAAGTTTACATGTTGAATTTATTACATACCTAAAAGGAAAATTGAGCTCCATATGATAAAGATTCACAACTTCTTGTACAGTCTTTTTTCTTTTTTGACTATGTATATGGAATTGCTAATTCCAGAATGGTGGTTATAGACGTTAATTCCAGAATTCTTTTAAAAAGGAAAAATATGAAGATTATAATGCCTTTCTTGTTAAGAATGACCATACGATTAGAGTTCTTAACTTAAGGCTCCAGAGACACCCCCCCAAGGGGTGGTGTGCATAAATTCCGAGGGGGTAAAAACTACATCTTTATTTTCACTAACCTTTGGGTTGTTCTTTTTTTTTATTTTTAGTAATTCTACATATTTTATTTTATGCATTTAAAAACATTATTCGGGGGGGGCAGCTAGGAGGTGCAGTGGATAGAGCACTGGCCCTGGATTCAGGAGGACCTGAGTTCAAATGTGGCCTCAGAAACATAACACTTACTAGCTATATGACCCTGGGCAAGTCACTTAACCCTATAACCTAGCCAAAAAAAACCCCATTATTCTGAGAAAGGGTCCATAGACTCACTGGACTGCCAGATCAGTCCATGACACAGAAACAGTTGACATAGATGAATTAATCCAACTCTCCTCATCTTACAGATGAGAAAACAAAGGCCGAGAGGATTACAATGACCTGCCCAAGATCACACAAGTGAGGGATAGGGTCAGAATTAAAACTGGAACCCTCTTTTATACCACTCTCCAATGCTATTTCCACTGTATCACTCTGACATCCATTCATAGCTTCAAATTCATTACAGACCTCATCCACAGAATCCTCTGTAACCAACTGAACTAGCCGCTGAACACAACCAAGTCAACAGATTGGTTTAAGAAATGAAAGGTAATTTCAATAGAGTTTGGATTTCCTCACAAATGAGTGTTAAACAGTACTGATTATTGAATGTCTTTCCCTCCTTCTTCACTTACCCTAAATCTTTTGCTTCCTTATCTCTCCAACTCTTGGGGAGGCTGTGCTTGCTAGAGAGGCTGAGAATTATGAAGATACATTAACTAGATGTTCAAACACCACCCTGTAGGACCATGTGTGAACCACATGAATCATCCTCCTCAAAAAGTATTTATTAAGCCTTTCTTGCATGTGGCACTCTGTTCCTTATACAATCTGCTACAATCCTCTTGTACAATCTGCTACAACGTTTCTGGATGCAGCTGCCTTCCAGTCATCTGGACAAGAAGCAAACTGAACAGAAGTAAAATAATATCTTCACACACAAAAACCCTTCTTGGTTCTGATACTAAATCACATCACTTGAAACCATCCCCCAAAAGGAAAAACAGAACAAGCTAGAAGTAAACCCTCAAGTCGACACTTATTTATTTGTAGCTTCAAGATGATTGTCAACTGAAAAAAATAAAATTGGATATTAAAAATAAAGAGAGCTAAAAGTAATTTGTAAAACAAGCAAACCAAAAAATGTGTGGTCATAACTACACTTCAGGGCACAAAACCGTTTTCAGTTTGTCTTTCAGAATGTGTAATAAGAGGCTCTGATTGGAAATAAATCCTAATTAATTTCAAATAATTAAGTGGTGTCCCTGGTCATCATGTTTCCACATGGAAATAAGAGGAAGAGATACACAGGGAGAAAGAAGGAAGGAGAGAGTGAGATCTTGGGGTGGAGGTTGGAGGGTAGAGTACTTTTGATCATAATAGCTTACATTTATATCCCACTTTACATCTATTATCTCACTTCATCCTCACAATAATACTAGGAGGTAGGCAGTGAGAGCACTATTATTCCATTTTGCATATGAGAAAACTGAGGCTGGCAAGGTTAAATGACACTCATGGTTGCAGTTCCTAAATGGCAGAGCCAGGGCTGAAACCCAGATCATAGGCTAATATGGGATAAGTGGGATGGAACCTTGGAGGTCATGTTGTTAGCACATACACACACACACAGACACACAGACACACACACATACACACACACATACACACACACTTCTTTTTATAGAAAAGGGAACTGAGGCCCAGAAAAATTTGCCAAGGTTTCATAGCTAATAAGTGGCAGAGCTGGGATTTTAACCTGGGTCATCTGACTTCAAATTCAGTCCCACCCCCATCCACTCCCCAATCACTATATAATAATGCTTCTTGAATCCAAATCCCCAGACAGCTTTCTACTGTGCCATATTGTCTCTGTTGCAGGAAGTGAAAGAAACTCTAGGGTGGACACACCCATAGCCAACTGAAAGGGCCATTTCCCATTAGAGGACTGAAAAAAGCAAAAGGCTTTGTTTACAAGCAAACCAATGGGCATGAGCCTACTTAAGTCACTTCTAATACTGCCTTTGAGAAAGGTACTTCTTCGGATGTTGAACATCTTCAGAATGGTGTCAATCCAAATCTGTTCTGCAATTCATCACATTCAAAGCCCAAATACAGGGACTGATGTAGGTCCCTTCACTCAATTTATAGAAAAGCCCAATAGAGTCAGTGAGTTCCTGCCCACTTTTCACAGACTATTTGACTTAGAAGATAGGTCTGTGTACATGACAGTATCCTGTACATAACATAGGAGCTATGCCATTAACTAACAGAGTGATCTGGGTGACCATGAGCAAGTGACTTAACTCCTTTCTGCCTCATTAGAAAATAATATTTTTAGTATCTGTATACAAGCACAGGAATGTTGCACAGAAAGCATTACATAAACCATAGAGAGCCATATTAAGTATGAGCTATTATTATTATTAGGACATAGATAGAATAATAATGCAAAGAAAACAGGGGGAAAGAGGGGCCTTTCTCAAGGGGGGAAGTTAGCAACTCTATGTTTTTCTCATTTGCTAGGAAAATGTATATTATTAGGTTTTGTTGTTCAGTTATTTTTCAGTCATGTCCCACTCTTCAGGACCCCATTTGGGGTTTTCTTGGCAAAGATACTAGAATGGTTTGCCATTTCCTTCTCCAGCTCATTTTACAGGTGAGGAAACTGAGGCCAACAAGCTTACGTGACTTGCTCAAAGCTGCTAGCAAGTATCTGAGGCTGGATTTGAACTCCAGTAGAAGAGTCTTCCTGACTCCAGGCCTGACACTATCCACTGTGCCACCTAGCAGCCTGTATTTTATTAGGACACAACTCAAATGATAGACTCAAAAAAGTTCAAAATGTTATTATACTCTCATAGATTTTTTTGAGCCAGAAAGATCCTTGGAAGCCATCAAGTCCCACTCCTTAATTTTATAGATGAGGAAACTGGAACGTGGGCAGGTTATATGACTTTACCTGATAATTACATGGTAGTAAGTGATAGAGTAAAAATTTTAACTCAAGTCCTTTGATTACAAATCCAGCAGTCTTTCCACATTGTTTCCATGCCCCTAAGCATTTAGCTCTCCACATTTGTCTCCTGAGTCTATAAGAAGGTTGCTCTATAACCTTTAGGTATGTATAACTAACTTAAATTTCTCTTCTCCCCTTCCCTCTTGTGTTGTCTTCTCTCATTAGAATGTAAGCTCCTTGAGGCCAGAAACTGTCTTCCTTTTTGCTTGTTTTTGTATTCCCAACACTTAGTACCATGCCTAGCATATCGCAAGTATTTAATATAGCTGTTACCCTTCACATGACATGATGCAAGTTCTGAATTTGCTTTCTCCTGGAGAAACAAGTACATTGAGGCTATTTGGTCTATAAATTATCACAATAGCAGATCTGAGGATTACCACCAAATAAATCTATTCCTCACTTCCTGATGAATCCTAAAACCCAAATCCTCCCCAAATCACTTTCTTATAAAATATTCTGCATTTTCAATCACTGTTAAAAAAAAATACTTATACAGACCCAATGGCTGTTCTATACCTGATTACTAAGAATTAATAAGCATCTAACTGCCTATCAGATGTGTGTGTGTGTGTGTGTGTGTGTGTATATATATATATATGTGTGTGTGTGTGTGTGTGTGTGTATGTATGTATGTATATGTATATGTGTGTGAATATGTATGTGTGTGTGTGTGTGTATATATATATGTATATATATATATATATATATATATATATATATATATATATATATATATATATATTTAATTCAAATTGAGAGGCAGCATGCCTTAGGGGATAAAGCCAAATTCAGATTCAGGAAGGCCTGGGTTCAAATTCTGTCTGGCACATAGTGGCTATGTAATGCTAGGTGTCATTCAACCTCTAAGTTCCCTGAGAAATTCTCTAAGACCATAAGGTGCCAACCAACTGTTGATTTGCATTGATAAAAGAAGAATGCTTCCCAGGAGCTCCCTGCCCTGATGAAATCACAGGTCTGGAACACTGAATAAATAAAGTGCATATAATCTAAATTGACAGTTTTGCAAAATGAGAAATATTGTAACTGCTTTAAAGAATTCACAACATCTAGAATATAAAAACACAACTGCATCAGGATGAAAATATATTACATAACTCACCAAAATATATCTTAGCTAAAAAATACTTAAGTTTCTTTATTCATCTCTTCCAAGAATAATTCAGAAATATTCATCTGCCAGTCTCAAAAGTCTCTTGTTAGAAAATATGCAGATCACCAGAGTCTGGAGCAGGTATTTGCGCATCCTAAGCATGACTGCTAAGAGTTTGAGGAATAACTGTAACATATACAGTTTGATCTGTCACAAAATGAACACATTTGTAGAGGAGAACTTTCTAACATTAAATTGCTTGGGAGGGGGAATAATATTGAATGTATTTTGTTGCATTCTCCCTCCTCCTCCCTTGAACCCTGTTCCATGTTATGCCCTGAAAAGCTACCTACTTTGGATACAGCTAGTTCTGACTTAGGTTTCTCATATTGTTTCAAGGCAAGAAAACAGTTATAGGTTTTTGTATGGGCTTTTTTGTTTTTGTTTTTGTTTTTATGGTATGGAAGCTTCTTAACACATCTGGTTCACATCCATTTGAGCCACTCAGTGCAACAAATTCTTACTCCTACAAGTTGCAAATGACTTAGCTGGAATATTGGGGGGGGGCTTTTTGTATGTTAGCTGTTTTTTCGTTTGTTTGTTTTACCCTGAGTATATAAAACTATCGGCACTGACTGACTTCCAATACAACCCACTCTTGCTGGCTAAGACTTTCATAATTTGGGGAAGAGAAGGCAGATGATGAGGCTTTCAGCTATTTTGTAGCAATAAAACATAAAAAGAGCAGAAAACAGTGTTTTGATGTCAAATAGTGCTGTCCAGAGAAACATTCACAAAGCTATCAAAACATCACTCAAACTTGACAATAACTATGAGCAAAGGACGAAGGGAGAAGACTGAAGTCCTAATCCCTGTTTTTAATCTTCTTTCCTTTAATCTTCCCCTCTGCACGTCACCACACCAATTATGGGGAAACTCTTTCTAAGTGAGGCTTCTACAGCTCTACATCTAAAAGAGGCAGTATTACATACTACAAAGGCCATTGGAGTGGGAGGCAGGAAACCCAAATGTCAGTTCCAATCCTGGCACTAGTTTGTTTTATGATTTGGGATGTGTCACTTTCTATTTCAAGGTTTTGGTTCACTAATCTATTAAAAGACAGCATAGCAAAAAATATGTCTATATCTATATCTATCTATATCTACATCTACATCTGCATCTATATCTATTTCTATATCTATCTATACCTTAAAAAGGGGCAGCTAGGCAGCACAATGGATAGAGTACCGGCCCTGGAGTCAGGAGGACCTACGTTCAAATTTGGCTTCAGACACTTGACACTTATTAGCTGTATGATCCTGGGAAAGTCACTTAATATCATTTGCCTCACCCCCCCCTTAAAAAAAAGATAGCAATTGGGGTAACTATAAAGTAAGTGGGGGTCAGGGGGAGATTAGGATCATAAATCTAGAAAGGACTATTGAGAATAACATTTTCATTTTATAGATGAGGAAACTACACAGAGGTTAAGTGACTTACCCAAAGTCTTATAAATAGTCATTGGGCAATCAGGTATGGGATTTAAACCTAGGTCCTCTAACTCCCAAGCTGATGTTCTTACCACTGAACCATATTATTTCCTATAAGTAGTTAGTTTATCTATCAGGTCCTTCCAATTCTTCAAGTTTTTGTTTTGTTTTGTTTTGTTTTTTGGTTAGGCAATGGGGTTAAGTGTCTTGCCCAGGGTCACACAGCTAGTAAGTGTTACATGTATGAGGCCAGATTTGAACTCAGGTCCTCCTGAATCCAGGGCCAGTGCTCTATCCACTGTGCCACCTAGCTGCCCCTCTTCAAGTTTTTGATAACTACTTTGATAACTCTTATTGCAATAATTCAATTCTAGGTATCTCATCAAATGTAATTAAAAACATTACTCTGAGGAATGTGTAAGCTTCACCAGACTGCCCAAGGGAACCATGATATATAAAAAAAAAAATTAAGAATTCCTATAGAATCAAAACAGAAATTTGGCTTCAAGTAGAATGTGATCTCCTTGAGGGACAGGGCAGCCACTATAATTGTTACAAAATTGTTATAAAATTCTTAATTTGCCTTCCCTTGTGCAGGAGAAATAAATTTCCAAAATTATTTGTTATGCCAGTTATGACAACAGGAGTTGATCCAAAGATTACCACCAAAGGATTCTCTTCACCATCTCTTGGCATATCCTAAATATCAAGTTCCCCCAAATCACTTTATGCTGAGAAACACTGATATCTTAAATGTATTTATGGAGGTACAATGTTTGAGCAGTAGCTGGTGACTGTTGTTTTATCCAATGCCTTTATGTAGTAGGTTCTCATTAAGTGTTTATTGAAATTATATTCTTTGGGGCCAGCACTTGGCATTAAAAAAAACTTCTCAATGTCAGTGACTTTCATAAGTCTGTATATATGCTTAAATGCCAGGGAAGAAAAATTACAAAACAAACACTTACTAGAAAATGGACCAGTATGATTCATTAAAATCTTTAATTTTCAATAATAGTAATAGCTCATATTTCTATGGTGTATAACTAGTACAAGTTATTGTATTATATCTATTTTACAGATGAAGAAACTGAGGCTCAGAGAAGGTAAATGATGTGTTCCCAGATCATCCATATAGATAATAAGGGGCAGAGTAATTGGATAAGAAGTCAGGCCTTCAGACTCCAAATTCAGTATTCTTTCCAATACACTAATATGTTCAATATATCATTCACATATTAATTTCATACAGCAAAGATGTCTTTTCACATTTAGAGGGGTAAACTAATGTTCTTTGAACATTATTAATAGGAATTGCACATATAAATCTATTTCCATTGGAAAAATCAGAAATATGCTAACCCACTACCTCCCCATCCCTTTCTTCAACCAGAATTCCTTAATATTATACCTTATTCCACCACGCCACCTATTCTACCCTAAAAGCAATACACCTCACTGTCAATTTTAATTTTGGCTTAATCTTTCTAGTCTACTATCTTCATATCCTCTTTAGGAATATATTTATTTGGAAAACTCTTATGAACCTTATGGAAGGATATCTTGATTAAAGCATACAGAAAATCAATTTAGCTGGGTGTGGTGACTGTAGACTATAATCCATGCTACTAGAGGAGGCTGAGAGTAGATTGCTTAAATTTAAACTCAGTAATTCTCAGTTACAGTAGATCTAAAGCTAATCAGATTAAGTCCTGCACCAAGGTGGTGAGCCTTGGGAAGGGGTGGAGTGCCAGGGGAGGAGGGACCAGGCCTAAGGAGGGGTGAATTGGGTCAGGTCAGAATGGACCAGGCCAAAGCTCCCATGCCCATCAGCAGTGGGTGGGATTGGGCTCAAGAGTGAATACAGCACTTCCAGCCTGGGTAAAATGGGAAGGAAAGAAGGAAGGAAGGAAGGAAGGAAGGAAGGAAGGAAGGAAGGAAGGAAGGAAGGAAGGAAGGAAGAAAGGAAGGAAGGAAGGAAGGAAGGAAGGAAGGAAAGTAAAGAGGGAGGGAGGGAGAAAGAGAGGGAGGGAAGGAGGGAAGGAGGCAGGAAGAAACCAACTTAAAACTAATTCTTTGCCCTTTTCCTTGTGTTCATATGGGAAAGAGGAATAATAGAGCAGTTCCCGCCAAAATCAGGATTTTAAATGAAAATTTTAAAATAAAATTCAGTAAGCAGTTACTTATAAATCGGTAAAGGGAACATACTAGCAAAGTGAAATGTAGAGAAGCAAGAGACACTTTAATCAGTAATAATTACTGTTTACATGGTGTGGCTCAAACACCATTTCAAGAACCTCAGCAGTTATTCTAAACATTGTTTTCAGTAGATATGCTTCCAGCTGGAAATAGCTCCATGAGTAAATATGTCAGCTGACCTACATATATATGTATATAAATATACATACACATATACACACGTGTGTGTGCTACTTTTCAAATGTGGTCTGCCCTTCAAGATGATGTAAGTCCACTGAGAATTTGAAGTGATGAGTCAGGGATCATAAATTTCATTCTCTATGCCAAGAAAATTTATACTGGATTACTCACAATGGTGAAAGCCAGAATGTTAGTTTTCAGCTAAATCCCAAAGACCTAAAACACTCAGGATTTGGTGTCCTAGGAAGATCTTGTAGTTTAAAAAAAGAAGAAACAAAGAAATGAACTGAGAATCCTAGAATGCCAGTTTTGAAAGGGACCTTTGAGATTATTCTGTCCAACCTCATAAATGATTCCATTACAGTGTAACTGAGAGACATTCAGCCATTGCTTAAGCATTTCCAGTGATAAGAGATCAGTATCTGAGATTTAATTAATCAAAGAGCATTTATTAGACACCTACCATGCTAGGTACTATGATACTATGCAAGGTATTGAAGATACAATAATGAAATATTGAAAGTACAAAAATGAAACTGTTCTTGCCCTCAGGAAGCTTTCACTCTGTCAGGGTAAATATATTCACATGTATACAATAAATACAAGGAAGCACATTTCATTTCAAAAATCTCCAGTTATTTCAAAAAGTTATTTAAATTGACTCAAAAAAAATCCTGTTTCTTTATAATTTCCACCCACTTTCCTTAGTTCTGCTCTCCAAAAGACAGAAAAGTCTAATCCTTCTTCCAAATGGTAGCTCTTCAGATATTTGCAGGCACGTTTTATGTCTCCTCTGCATCTTCTGTAGTCTGGATTGAACCCTTGTAATCCCTGTAACTTGTCCTCATGTGATATGTTTATCCAATATTCTCTGCTGGAATAGATGTTTTTCACCATTTTGATTGCTTTTCTCTAGATGTTTTACAATTAAAATGCATTATAACTTAACACAATAATTGAGTTGTAGACAAGGGCACTGATGTTTTGTTTTGTTTGTTGTTGTTTTGTTTTCATTTTGTTTTGGTTTTTGTCCCACTGCATCACAATATTTGCTCAGAGTAATCTTGCAGTCAAATATAATTTCCATCCTATAACTTCATGACTAATTAAAAAAAACCTAAACAAACAAAATATATATATGTTTACTTGTTAAATTTCATCTTGTGGTTTGGACTCATACTTCCAGTCAATTAAGATCCTTTTCTATCTTGATTCCACCAAGGAAGAGATTAAGTACATTGTTTAAACCAGCCAAATGTCAAAAGTCTCCCAAATCTGAAACATCATACTTGAACTTCTTGGTTTTGTAACATTAAGGAGAAAAGGCAGAATGGTGTAAAGAAAATACCCTTATCAGAGCATCAGGAGACCAAAATTCTAATCTCAAATTTGTCACGAACAAGTTGCATGATTATCGTTCTGAGGCTCAGTTTCCTTATCTGCAAAATGGGTGGGTGAGGGAGTAGGTCTTCATGGCTTACTGACCTACCTTGCAGGCAAGTGTTGTGAAGGTTAAAATGAGATAATATATGGGAAAGTGTTCTAAAAATTGCCTGGTGTTTATCTGTCTCCCTCACTTTGCACATCCAATCAGTTACGAAGAGATTTTACCTTCACAATACCTCTTATTTCTATCCCTTTCTCTCTATTTTCATAGCTACACTTTGGTATAGGCCCTAATTATTCTATTCCTAGACTTCTATCATATCTGACTAATAATCATTCACACCTGTACTCTCCTTCCACTATTCTCAATTCATCTTTCACACCACAACTAAAATAATCCTTATGAACAGATCTAATCATGGCAGCACCAGGCTTGGAATCAGAAAGACTCATCTTCCTCACTCCAAATCTGATCTCAGACACTTACTAGCTGTATGACCCAGGGCAAGTCAGTTAACCCTTTTTGCCTCAGTTTCCTCATCTGTAAAATGAACAGGAGAAGAAAATGGCAAACCATTCTAGTATCTTTGCTAAGAAAACCCCAAAAAGGGGTCGTGGAGATTGGGACACAACTGAAAACAATGGAACAACAACAACAGTCATGTCACTCCTCACATCAATGATCTTCAATGCCTCCCTATCACCTACTGAATAAAGTTCAAATTCCCCTGCTAGGCATATGAGGCCACCTTTTCTTTATCTCATATTACTTTCATCCAGGGAAGCTAGGTGCTACACTGGCTAGAGCACTGGGCCTGGAGTCAGGAAGACCTAAGTTCAAATCTGGCCTCAGAAACATTATCTATGTGACCCTGTGTAAGTCACTTAAACCTGTTTGCCTCAGTTTCTTCAACTGTAAAATGAGCTGGAGAAGGAAATGGCAAATCATTCTAGTATCTTTGCCGAGAAAATTCCAAATGGGGGTCACAAAGAGTTGGACACAACTTAACAACAAACAACTTTCATCTGTGTACTGTATTGTGGCACCATAGATAGAATACTGGGCCTGGAATCAGGAAGACCCAAGCCCAAATCCAACCTCACACACTTATTAGCTCTGTGACCCAGGGCAAGTCACAATCAGTTTGCCTCTGTTTCCTCAACTGTAAAATAGAGAAAATAATAGCACCTATCTCACAGAATTGTTGCCAGAATCAAATAAGAACATTTGTAAAAGTAGATAGACAGACAGACAGACAGACAGACAGACAGACAGACAGACAGACAGATAGATAGATAGATAGATAGATAGATAGATAAAAGTACTTAGCACAGTCCTTGGTATACAGTAGTCCCTATTTAAATGCTTATTCCTTCCCATCTTTCTGGACTACCTTCTGTTGTCTAGTGGAAAGCCCCTATTCTCTGTTGCCTAAACATGAAATGCATTCTCAGACTTTCATAACTTTGTTGACATACTGTCCTATGATTGGAATGATTTTCCCCACCCCTTCTACTCATCATTTACCAGATCATTGCGGCCTTTAAAGACCAACTCAAAAAGTAACCTCTTCCATGAAGCCTTCCTTGATCACCCTGATTGATTAGTTGGGGTGTTCCCCAATGATTTCACATGGCACTTTGTTTTATACCTCTCTAATATACTTATCTGTTAATATTTTACATTTTTATTGTAGTCATTTTTTAATATTTATTATTATACAGCATGGCATGAGGAATAGAAAGCTAGCTTCTGAGTCTGGAAGACCTAGAATCAATCCTGCCTTGGCCACATACTTATATGACACACCTAGGTAAGTCATTTAATCCCTTACTGCCCTCAAGAAATCCTCTAGGTTGAAGAGCATTCACTCTTCATCAGAAGTACCTCACATTCATGAAACCATAGATGCATTTTTTTTAATTGCCCTGCTTGAAAGCTCGAAGTCAAGGACATATTTCTTTCTTATACCTGACAAATCCCACAATAGTCAATAAATATCTGATGTATTATAAAGGTAAGGTATCATAAAGAGCTGGACCTGGAATTAGGAAGGCCTGAGTTCAAATCCTGCTTCAGACACAAGCTGTGTGAGCCTGAGCAAGTCACCTAATCTTTTTCAGACTCATTCTTCATCTGTAAAATGAGAATAATAATACCCCCAGCCTCCTAGGGCTGTTATAAGGATAAAATGAGGTAATATTTGTAAAGCACTTTGCAAACCTTAAAGTGCTAATATAAATGCTAGTTATTAATTAATTCAAAACCTGAAAATAATTTTCTCCTTTAATTCCAACTCAAACCAGTCCTCTACTTTAAGAGCTACTTTAAAAAACAAAGGAAGGGCACCCTAATTCCCAAGACACTGAAGTTTTTTTTTTCAAATTTTCCCAGGTAATATATTCAAATCTATGGTTTTACAGGCCATTGTCTTTGGAAATTCTTGCCAATTTCTTTGCCAATGAAATCACAATACTATTCTTAGAGAGATTTTAGAAGTAGAAGGAACTTTAGATGCCATCTAGCCCAACTGTCTCATTCTGAAGATGAGAAAACTGAGCCTCAAGGGAGTGAAATAACATGGCTGAAGTCAGAGGGATGATTAGCAGCAGATCCAGAAATAGCACTCAGATCTCCCAAATTTCAAGCCAGGTGTGTTTGGTTTTGGGTTTGGGTTTTTTCCCCACTAAACCATGGTGTCTCTAGTACCTAACAGGCATATTAGAAACCATTTTTATGAAGGTCACCTGATTGTTTTCGTTGTATGATCTTTTTTTTTTCATTACAGAGGCAAAATCATGCAGCAACTTAAAACAAAGTTCCTCTTGAAAATTCTTTCTTTCTCTCTAAAAGCTTAAAGAGACTTAAAGATGGAGGCCTAGCCAGCTGGTAGTCCCTGCTCCAGCAATAATTCGTTAATGTCTTTGTGGAAGAGAATATTGTTACAATATGTAAAGAGTCAGGAGAGAATGGAAAAGAAACGCAGGCTAGGGATCTTTCAAAACAACCAGTCAACTAATGACCAGGGTATAAGGGATTTCCCAGCTCATGATAAGAATTCCCAGAGTCAGTGGTTGATTTAATTGGTGGTTGGGGGGATGACTGAGGTCATGAGGAGGAGGTTATGACGGCATCCTGTCTGCCTCTAAGAGAGGCTTGAAGATAAAGGCCTAGCCAGCCAATGGTCCCTGCTCCAGCAATAATTCAGTAATGCCTTTGTGGAAGAGAATGTGTTGTTACAATTAATAAGAAAATGTATGTAAAGTGTGAAAATTTCGTATGGGGATCTATGAGCTCTATGAAAGTATGCTGGGTATGGAATCAAGGAGACTTGAATTCAAATCCTGTCTCTGACACTTATTAGCTGTGTGATCCTCAGTAAGTCACTTAACTTCTCTCAGCCTCAGGAGTCTTATCTGTAAGAATGGAATAATAATAATAATAATAATAATAATAATAATAATAATATTAATATAATAATAATAATAATACCTAGTGCGGTTGTTGTGACGATTAAATAAGAAACCATATGCAAAGCACTTTGAAAACCTTTAAGTACTCAGTAAATGCTAGTTATTGTTGTCATTGTTGTTACATGAGAGGTAGCATAGCTCAGTGGGTAGAGGGCCACCTTTGGACTTAGTATGAGCTGAATTCAAGTCCTGATTCTTATAAATTACTGGCTATGGGACCATGGGCAAGTCTCTCATCTTTATGGTGAATCCAGATAACTTCCTAAGACTGTTAGTTACCAACAAGCTTTTTTTAAAAAATATTTTATTTTTCCCAATTACATGTTAAAATATTTTTTTAACATTTTTTAAGTTTTGAGTTCCAAACTGTCTCTCCTTCCAACAAATTGCTGATCTGCACTGATGGAGAGAATTTCAACACCAGAAGTTCACTATACCAACGCAGACATGGATCTAGACCAAAAATAAAAGTGCTATATAAAGGGCAATTATTATTATTTTTATTATTATCCTAACCATTCTGGCCCTATGGTTCTGGGATGTGGGAAGAACATGCTGTTGCTTTCACAGTACCCTAACCAAAACCCTGGTGTTGAAATTTTACTAAAGGTCTCTAGAAATAAAAATTCATAATAATGCCAAAATCTCACTTAGTGAAGAACTAACCATTGTGATTTGTGCTAGGTGGTGTAGTGGATAGAGTGCCATGCCTGAAGTTAGAAAGACTCATCATACTAAATTCATCCTGGGCAATCAAATTATTCACCTCAATATCCTCATCTGTAAAATGAACTAGAGAAGGAAACAGCAAACCACTCTAGCATCTTTGCCAAGAAAACCTCAAATGGGGTCATAAAGAGTCAGACATGACTGAACAACAACAAAAAAATGCTGTTATTTGTTCAGGCTGTTTACACAATGCCTCTTGCATGTAAGCCTGGTATCTTGATGGCTGGGTTTTAAGATTCTCATTTTTCTTCAGAAGCATTTTCCCAAAGTTAGGCTGGCTCTGCCCAGTGGAAAGAGTATTGGTTCTGGAACTGGAATCAGAGGACTCCTACTGCTAAGCTTTATTACCTTTGTGACCTCGAGGAAGTCATTTACTCTCCCAGGGCCTCAGTTTCCTGATCTGTAAAGTGAGAGAGTTGGGCTAGATTTGAGGTCTTTCACCTTTAAATTTATAATCCTCTAATTTAACAATAAACCTTAGTAGTAAATTCACAGAACAGCCCTTTGAAGATAGTTAGTTATATGTTCCATAAATAGAAGGAAAAATTAAGTTCAAATATATTAAATTAGTCAAAAATTGTAGAGCAACTACTGCCTGCAGAATTCATGGTACTCTGTGACATGTGACATGGTTAAAACCAGGACAGACCATTAATGACCATTAATGGACTTCCTGGCATCTAAACATATATAACCCACTTTGCCCACAGGCTTTGTTTTCTCCCTGGGAGTGGTATTGAGTTACAGTGAAATGACTGACCCCTACATGTCTTTGTTTTGGGCCATTTCACAACTGTTCCCAAATTAATTAAGACTTTTCCTGCTGAGGCAGGACAACCTGAGCTAAACTCCGAAAAACTTGCTTCTATGACTAGCAGTACCCTTTTTGTTCCTAAACTAGTTACCAGAAAGATTATCCTTTGATAAAAGCAGTAATTAACAATTTACCAATTGCCAACTAAATAGATTGTCTTTCAACCTCATCTTCATTACCAAGCAAGCAGTGATGTTCACAAGGACAAGAATTAGGCTTATTTGAATTTCTTTCTTCCTTATGTCAGTCAATCTGATTGTCTGTCCTTTCTGTTTTTCTTCCATGACCTCTCATAGCATCTCTCTCTTTCTGTCATTTAACCAGGTCTCCAATTCTAGTTACAGCATAAGCAACTTACCTCAACTTTTGCTTTGGTTTCCCTTCCCCTCCCTCTCTTCCTCCACTAATCCACCAAAGACTTTTTCCCTTTCATTCTCTGCCTTGAGATTTCATACCAAGCCTTCTTCCCTTTTTGAAGTTCAAGTCTTTAACTTTCAACCTCAAAAACTCCATTACAGAGAACATTTAAATATTGGGATCTCCTCTCTCCCCCACACACGTTTCCTATACTGGTCTGTACACAACTGGTGTTTAATAAGCATTGGTTGAATGGAATTTTTTGAGTATATGGGCTTTGTTATGTTTTCAGTATTTTTCCTCTCAAAGATGCAAGAGACCAGAGGGCATGCATGCAGAACATACAGCTAGATTCCAATCAGTGTAAATAATGAGTCCCCTGAAGTAGTCACATGTATTTGCATTCTCACATTATTTGAAGTTATAATTATGCAAAATACAGTCAATGGTTTCAACCCAATGGAAATATGCAGAGCAAATTCAAATAATGTAACCATTTCATGGTATTCGTTATTTGCACTAATCAGGACCTAACTGCATGTATGTCCATTTTAACTGTTAACTAAATTAACTTCTGCTCTTATGAATCAGTACACTTTTATGTAGCTAGTTTAGAAGCGAAAAATAATTATTCTAGAGATAATTCTGGGCTTTACCAGATAAGCCTGGCCTAAGGTGGAGATAGCTTTTCTCAGTGTAGAAAGATCTAAATTTGAGACAGTCTGTAACTTAGACAGTTACTATTCTTTTATTCTGTCAGTAACCAGAGAAGTGAATTTAGATTTTATAAAATTGGTTTTGTAGCCAACTTCCCAACATTCCATCTTCATAGACAGCATATAGAACTTAAGTGTTCTTCTATCTTATAAGTGAAAGAACCGGTATTTTTAAGTCACTTACATGAAAGACTAATGTAATAAAGAAAAGTTAATGTTTCATAAGACCTCCTTTGTGTTCAGACAATCTTAGGTTTCTCCCTACTTGGAACCACTTCATGAAAGTAGTTGAATGCTCACCACCTATCTCTCCCTGTATCTCCAACTTTTTTTCACCTTTTTCATTCCCAGGGCCTGTTTTCTACCCCCTGATTTTTTTCTCATCTCAGTACCTCCTAAATATTCTCCATTCTCCCCATCATTCCACCAAGCTCAACCATACCTCAGTCCTTTCAAAGTCAATCCATAATCTTGGACTCCAATCATTTCTTTTGCTAACCCTCTCTCAATCTTCTGAGTATCTCCCAAGTGGGGGCCTTTGTTGATTCTATTCTATTTCTCTTTCTACCTCTTAGATTTTCATTATCCTTCTAGAGACATTGCCTGGGATTGTCTTCTCTCTAAATTCTTTCAAGGAAGATTAGTTCTGCTGCTTTCACCAAAGATCTGCATTGCTGCACCCCTATGTCCTACACCTCCAAAAAGGGTAAAACAAAATTGGAGGCTCCACAAGTCATGAGGACAACACTCAAATACCCTCTGGGAAAAGCCCACCCTGAACATCACCCTACAATGTATTATAAATGAATATTTATCAGGTTATTGCTACAGTGCACTAAAAAATTGTACTGTGGCGGCCTAGAAGAATTAGTATAGTCCCCAAAGGTATTGTAGGCAGTTGCTGAGGCAAAAAGAGAATATAGCTTGATGTATATGACAGTGTCTTGAGAGTTTCAAAAGAAAAGTACTATTTAAATCTCAAAGGATTATTTTATTATATCTCCTTCTGTCTAAGGAAGGAGAAGATCAGTGCTGGTAACAAGTAAATTAATCTTTCATTGTCCTATCTCATGTTCCAGGAATTTTCTGATTCCAGTGGAGTTGTATATGAATTCAGGTTATCTCCAGTAGATCATGCTTTTCACTTCTGTCACTCAACCTGATGTTCTGTCCCTTTTTCTTCTAGGACTTCTCAGATCAGTTCCCTTCCTCTCGCTGCATTAACCAAGTCCCCTACCTTGGTTATACTATGACCATTTTGTTCCAACATTCCCTCGACTCTTCCTTCCTCTTCCTCTTCCTCACCAGTCCACCACAAAGCTTCTTCTTTTCAAATAAACCTTGACATTTCACATCAATCCTGCCCCTCTTTCCCAAGTCCAACAAGTTTTTCATCTTCAAACTCAGATTCCATTGCAGACATTGCATTCTTTCAGTACCCAATAGCCAGTTGGGGGACTACAATAAGTATTTTCCATACACACTGTATACAAAATTCACCCCAATCTTTAGCTTTTCAGAAAATACCCTCTCCCTAATTTCCAGTCCCAATGCTTTCCATTTAGACCTCTCCTCAAGAGCTACCTTTCTAGTGAAACTGTAGTAAGCCAAGTATTCCCACCAGCTTCTTGAAAGGGAAAAAGTTATGGGGGGGATGAAATCAAAGTCAACTGTTGTATCCCTTCCCTATCCCCTGAAAAGGAAAAGCTGGAGGACAGACCTTGCTACTTTATCCCATGTGCAGAAATCAAAATCTTGTAGAAGAGTTACCCAATATCCACTCACCCAGAGAGATAAATGGGAGACAACCCTGGTCTTTATCTCATCCTGAGCCTCTCCAGCTGTATCCCCAGACAGAGTTCTTCACCCACTCTCCCTCCCCTTATTGAACTTCACAGGTGTGGGCAACCATCCCACCCCACGGAGTCTTCTTTATCATCCCTAGCCCACTCACCCCCTATTACCTTATCAGCCATGATCATGGAGGCACCACCATGGATCCCCAGGATGGGGATGAAGGTCTGGGAGGAGATAAAATCCAAGATCTGTGCGATGGCTTCCTGGTCCGTATCATCCCCAAACACTAGCCCATGGATGCGGGCGCCAGACATGAGGTCGCAGACATGGGTGATGAGACTCTTGGGGTCTGTAAGGTTGACCAGCATGGCCACCACATTCACGTCGAGAGCAAGCTCACCTGCCAGTTCCCGGCCCCACAGGCTACGGATGTCCCGCTCTGTCACATCGTGGCTCCGGCCCAGAAGCACTGCGATGTTCAACGCCGGGGGCCCCTTCTCCGCGCGAGCTCGTGCCGGGCTTCGCCACACCAGCAGAGCCGGCAGCACCAGCAACGCCCAGTAGCCCAGTCTGCCCATGGTCGCCAGCTGCGATCCCTACAGGAAAGGGCGCACGCAGAGTGAGGACTCTCAACTCAAGGAAAGCTACATTCCCAGACAGTCAAAAACTTCACTCTCCACAAACCAGGGCAGAACACGATCCCGTAGTTCTCCTACCCAGAAGGAAGATCCTCTGGGAATAAAACTCAGCTTCAAAGCTCAACCTGGTCCTACTTGTAGAGTGAAAGATCCCTTCCCCGACACACACACACACACACACACACACACACACACACACACACACTGTGCACTTCTCGTCTGGGATGAGGGCACGCCTTGCGTTGCTGCGGGGGAGAATGAGCTATACACTCTTCTCCCACCACCACTACCCCTTCAATGCAGCGCATACGAGACCCGCGTGAGAAGCAGCTACTGGAGCAAAGGTCCCCCCTCCCTTCTCAAGAGAGGAGACGGGTCCCCAGTGAACCAGGAGTGAAAGAGAGCAAGGAGCTGTCCAGAATTAGAAGAATGCAGTGATAAGAGACCCTGCTGGGCCAATATCCCTCAGTGGCCCTAGGATAGAGCAGAGCTCATTCCTCTCTAATAGCCTTCTCTGGTTCCTCTCTGTTCTGGAAGCGTTGATGGGCAAAGAACAATTGCAGGGCAGCATAGCAAGGGGTGGAGGGGGGGAAAGGAGGGAGAGAGCTTACACCAGGTTTGACCCTACTGCAAAGTCTTACTGGGTGAGGGTCGGTACATGGAGCAGATACTAAGATATGTGGGGAAGCGATCGATCCCAGCCATATTCCCTCAGATTCACATACACTCAGAGCCATGCAAATTGGCGCACAGCCGCATTCACCTGTATGCATCCGCATACACTTCCCATGCTGACAGGTGATCGGGCAACACAAACATAGCTCCACCCAAGCACACAGCTCACTATTCAGGTGCACACACAAGTTCTACACACAAATGTAGTGCACACTGGCGCTCGCGCGTGCATGCACACGGGCAAACACGTGTACACACACGTGTGTGCACACGTCCATGAACACGCACACACCCATGCGTACACAGCCGCGCGTCCCCTCACCAGGGCTGCGGAGCCCTGCGAAGTTCATATTTAACTCTATAGAGTCTCTGCCTTCTGGAGAGTCCCTGAGTCCCCACGCGGAAGGTAGGCACAGAGAGCAGGGCAGCAGCGCCCCCTGGCGGCCACCTATCCTTCTTCCCGCGGTTCTCTTCTCACTCTCCCCACCTTTTTTTCCTCTCTCCCCCAACCATGTGGTCCCCAGCTCCCCCGCCGGGACGTACCAGGATCGCCGGAGAAGGTCGAGGCTGCGGTGGGGCGCGCTGCGCAGTCGAGCATTTCGGCTGCCTCAGCAGCAGCCGAGGTTAGGGGGCTCTCCCATCCTGCCACCCCAGCGCGCTCCCCTTGCCGTCCGGCGCTGCCCGCATAGCCCCCACTGGAGGCGGCTATCCCAGCCGGAGGTTTTGCAGCACAGCTCTGCCGAGGTGGGAGAGAGAAAAGGAAAAGATAAATCCAACCTGGGGGCTGTGCGTAAAATGTACAAACATATGCATACGAAAAGCTTGACCTTAAAGAGGAGACACGCTTGGCTCCCATTGATATACCCAAATGTGGCTCAGACGCTACCATCCGGCAGTGCTGACAAGAACACTGGGGAAGTCCTACTCTGCTGAGCCCGGGGGCTAAGGGACATAGAGTTATCCAGTTCCCACCCCCTGTCCATTCCGAAAATGCAAATTCGGCTTTCAATGCAACCCTCCCCTCACCAGTCTCTAGTGGCTAGGAGTTGTGCGTCCGGTAGCCACCAAGCTTAAGCACAAGGGGAAGGAGAATAAGGGTTGAGGAGGGGGAAGATCTTTCTAATGAAAGGAGGAGTAAGAATTGGGAAAGAAGAGAACGGAAAAGCACTCCGGCAGTCCCGCTGTCCAAGAAAACAGCCGCTCTCCTTTCCTGTGTGCTTAATATCCCACACAGTGAACCCCTCTCTGTCAGTCCAGCTATCCTTCTCTTCCTATCCCCCCACCTCCCTCTACCCTATGGGGGGAAAATTGGCTCTGGATCTAAGTGCAAGCAGAGCTCCCTAGGTCCGTGCGCCCCTGCTCCGCTTCTAGCAATACTCACCGCAGCCACCCTCCACATAGTTCCCAAAGGCAGCTCTTCCAAGTCATCTCCGGGGCTGAAAAACGCGGCCCCGCGGCTCCAGTTTTCAGTGCTCCCCGGCCCCCATAAGTCAGCCGAGACCCCCCACCCCAGTCCCTCTCTTCTTTCCTTTCTCTTCCCAGTGGCTACACGTCCCTTTTAGAGTCTGTGCCCGGGGATTCCACGCTCTGCTTCTCTCTGGACAAGAGCAAGGATGAGTCCTCGGCTATTCCAACATCACAGAGCTCCCTCTCCGCAGCCTAGCCTTTCGGGGCGCGCGCACCCGTGTGTGCGTGCGTGTGGGGGAGGGGGGAGGAGATGGCAGGGGATCCCCGCGTTCTCTGTCAGAAGATAGAGCCAAATGAGGAGGAGAATCAGGAAAGGTTGCTCTCAGCTTCCCTGCAGTCCAGCTCCACGCTCAGGTCCCAGCTCCCGAATCTCTGCTCCTAGACTGGAATTAGAAGGGCAAGCCCGACTCGCTGCAATGCTTTCCAGCAATGGCAAAAAAAAAAAAAGGGGGGGTCCCTGGACGTGCTCCGCACAGCCTGGGGAGGGGGCGGGCTCCCGCTCCCGCTCCTGCTGCTGCTTCTTCTCCCGCCACTGCCGCCGCCCAGAAGGAAGAAGGGGGCAGGTGCGCCCCCTCGCCAACTTGGGGACTTATTCAGAGCTGGTTTCTTGGAGGGATGCGGAAGCCCAGCTCAAGCCCGAGACTTTGGAGGGGGGAAGGAATACTTCTTCTCCTCCCACCCCCCTCTTTCCCCTCCGACACACACACACACACACAGTATGCCACTTTTTCGTACTGAGAATATATCTGCCCTGGCCCCCACCCCAAAAGGAGGGAAGCTTCAGATTCTGGTGACTGGGAGTCTGTGAGCCCCAGGACCACCAATAAGGGAGAGCTCTGGGAAATCTAGTGTCAACCTGATCTAGTGCTGTCCGTGGTGCTGAAAGCAATATTTCCTCTAGGTTCTCCACAAGGGTTCCTCCTGTTTTATGATGCGGCTGAAGAAGAATCAATTATTTAGAGCTCTAGGCTGCCAGTTCCTCTCCAGTGTCTGGGGCTCGTGGGAGCATTCGTCCCTTTCTACGTACTCTCTCACACAGACAAATATATATATATATATATATATATACACACACACACATACACGATCCTCTACACCGTTTTACAAAACCAGCTCTGTACCCCCTCACCCCACCTCCGCTTCCCTGTCATCACCACCACCACCATCTCCTCCAGTACCTGAGCTCACCCCCCCTGCAGGGGGCTGGATCTGGAGGGAGGGAGTGAGGCGGGCTAAAGAGGATGGTACCACCCACTTTCAGACTGGATTAGGAGGACGGGAGAAAGGGTGAGAAGATCAGCGGGGGTGTTTTGTAAGCCACACCAACTCTTCGCTGCCCCTAAGTTTTCTCTTTTTTGAGCTTCTAGAACATCTTCTGGGAGCAAAAGAAGATGAAGAGCCCGGAGTTTGCAGATGTGGTTGACAGATAACATTGAACAGACAAAATGCAGAGACTGGAAACATGGCTATTAAACTTGCTGTGAAAATTTCCGACTTTGAGACTTAGAGCCCTCATTCGAACTTACTCATCTCTGCCTGACCCACCCAATGCCCAACCCTCTCTTTGTCTGGACAAACAAATGCACATATAGGTAAAATAAATAGTTTATTTTATTTTATCTTAAACTTCAAGCCAGGCAATTTCTGAGGCAACTACCAAAGGATTTGGAGGGAAGTAATGGCCCTCCATTTCTGCATTTCAATTCGACAAATGTTAGTTGCCCACTAGCTATTGCTTAGGTTCCAAACCTTTCAGAGATCAAAGGGAGAAATACTGGGTTAAAAAAAAAAAAGGAAGAAACAGATTCAATCATTTCCCACAGGCAGCTTACAGTCCAGTATGGGAGATGAGACACCTATACATGAAACTATTACAAATTAGAATGTGAAAAGTGGGCACTTTGGAAATTAACAAGAGACCCCAAATGAGAATTCATTTCTTTACTTGTGATTGTTAAAACAATGAGATGTCTGTTGTAGACTTATCTTGGCTTGTAGGTCCTAGATCTTCAAAGGCAATGCCAGCGGAATACAAGTTTTGACATATACCAGAGCAAGCTGGAAAGCCTTCCAGTAGAGTCTAGATGATGGACTGTGTGTCTGTCTTCCCAGGACCAGCTGAGCTAAAATTGAAGAGGCTCAGGAACAGAAGCTGGTCCTCAGGTGATGAGGAAACTGAGCTTCTCTTCTTCTAAATAATTATGGTGATAGTGTTTATATGAATAAGAATTGTCCAAATGATGATATGTTTCTGGATCATTAGGCTCATGACTGAGTATGGAGATTACACTGTATTTACTTGGAAGGTTATGCAATCCTATCAATTATATCAAACTGATCATTGTCACAAAATAGTCTCTCTAACACCAATATTTCCTCAATGGTCCTCTATAACTACAACTACAGGGTACTATAGTTTTTGGAAATTTTAAAATTACAAATGACACATAGACCATGAAAATATCTTCAATGGGTAGAATCAGGTTTTAAAGTGTTATGAATGATTATGTGTGCATGAATGATGGTATCAAATTGTCAAGGCCATATCTGACCAGAAAAGGAGAAGGGAACAATCTAAGAGTCAATAAAAGGATAGCCTGAGGGGTGTCCTGATTCTCCCAAGACATTAAAAGGAAAAGAGAAAAACCTCCAGCATGTTTCAGAGATTTATAGAAAAATTGTGGGAAAATATGGACAATTTCCCAGAATCAAAAGAAGTGCAAAGACCAGTAGGGGGAGTGCCCACATGGATGAAATCATCCAACCACTAAAGTAACATTACGATTATACATTGAGCTCCAGTCACTAAAGAGCTACTGTAATGCCTTATCATGGTATGTAAGGGACTCCATTTGCAAAGGCTACAAGAGGTGAGTACAAGTTATGGTGGGTCCCAGCAAGAGACAAAGGCTTCAAATACAGTTTGAATTATGGACTATATGTCCATTAAAAGGCCAACCATACCTAAATGTTAAGAGGTTCATGACTAAGTTGACCACCAGATGACCAATAATTTTGGTGACCATGTCTCATGATGATTGTCTATTAAGGGATAGAGAGGGTTTGATCTTCATCACTGTAGAGAGTAGCCCAACAGAGAATCAGTGAATCATAGAATTTGGATTTGGAAGGAAATTTAAATCAGCAATCTTTTGAAGTATATTGAACGAATTAGTGAATGAATTCCTTAAGCCTTTTATACAAAAGAAAGAAAAGAGCAAGTAGGGAAATAAGGAGGGTTTTAGTAACCTCAAGGACTGGAATGAGCTTCTTAAAAGAGGGGGCACTTGTGAGAATCTTTGAAGGAAGCTAGTATTTTTATGAGGAAAACATAAAAAAGAAGTTCATTTTGGGAATGGGGCACAGCTTGTGCAAAGACATGCATACAGGAAACAGGATAGTGTGTACCGGAACCAACAAGAAGACCAGGTTGTTGAGTGTGTTAAGGAGGGTAACATACTATAAGCCTAGAAAGGTAGGCTGGAGTCAGATTCTGAAGGGCTTTAAAAGTCAAATGTAAAAAGTCACTTTAAAAGTCACTCTAGGGGCAGCTAGGTGGCATAGTGGATAAAGCACCATCCCTGGATTCAGGAGGACCTGAGTTCAAATTCAGCCTCAGACACATAACACTCACTAGCTGTGTGACCCTGGGCAAGTCACTTAACTCCCATTGCCCAACCAAAAAACAAAACAAAAAAAAAGTCACTCTCCTCTGTGTATTTTATTCTAGAGGTAAGAAGGGTGTTTTCAAAGCTTCCTGAACTATGACTTGGTCAGACCTGTTCTTTAGGAATACCACTTTGGCAACTATGGAGGATGAGTTGAAGGTGAGAAGGTCTGGAAGCAGGAAGATCAAGGGTCATAAGATCATGGAAGGGACCTCAGAAACCATCTTGACCCACCCACTGATCTTAAATATGAAGAAACTGAAGTCTAAGGAAGTAAAATGACTTGACCAAAGTCACATAGGCAGTAAGTAGATCTTCTGCCTCTAAAGGCATCACTCTTTTCATAGTAATATAGCAAAGGTGAGGCACAGTTTCTAATATTTATGTTGTGCTTTAAGATTTTTAAAGAGATTCAGTACATATATTGTCTCATCTCATGTTATCTTCACAACAATCCTGTGAGGTAGATGTTATTATTATTATCTCCATTTTACAGAAAACTGAGGCTGAGAGAGGTTAATTGATTTGCCTAAGATCACATAGATAGGACATACCTAAGCAGAATTCACTGGCATCCTATCCACTATATCATCTAGAGTGGTGACCATGTAAAAGGAAATGAGACAGACTTGTGCAAAATAGATTATGGAGTCAGAATCCATAAGACTTGGTGACTGATTAGATACGAAAGGTTAGTGAGCACAAGATAAGAATTAAATCAAGGGTTGCAAAATTATGGGTAACCAAAAGGATAATCCCTTCAATAGCAATAGGGAAATTCAGAAGAAGGAAAGGTTTGGAAGAAAAAAAATAGTAAGTTTTTGTTTTGGATATATCAAGTCTATGATATGGCAGTCCATTTGAGGATGCCCAGTATTCAGTTGTTGATGTGGCATGGTGAAATCCTCCCTAACACTTTGTTAGTATCTCTCATTTGTATTTTGTATTATAATTTTTATGTACATACATCTCACATCCCCTAACAGATTGCAAACCACTTGAGGGAAGATATTATCTTATTTGTCTTCATACTTCCTTTAGTGATAGGTAGTGTAGTGGATAGAGAGCTGGCAATGAAGTCAGAAAGACCTGGCTTATGGTCCTTCCTCTTATCCTTACTTGGCTATGTGACCCTGGGCAAGAAACTTAATCTCTCAGTGTTATAGACAACTCTCCAAATCTAAAACTGTAAGTTGCAGAAAAGATGCCTACCTTCATTGGTACAGGGAGTTTCTTCATCTGGGAATTCCCCATGTCAGTGAAATCAGACACAGTCCCCTTCCCTATCTGATATCTAATACATGCCTTTCACATAGTAGGCACTCAATAAATGTGTTTGGATGAATATATGAATGAATTAAAATTTACAATTGGAAAAAAGAAAACATTTCATAGTGACTGTGCTGACAAAGATATGGCTCTGGAGTTACTGAATCAACTGTTATTCAGCCAATTTGGACCATTTGCCTACCAATCAATCACTTTGCCAAGTAGGTCAATTAAAGTAACTGGAATAATTTGCTGATTGGTCTGAATGAACAAACTGAATCAACCATACTCATTCTAACTGATGGCTCTGATTGGTTGTTAAAATTACCAAAGAAATAGCAAAAAGCTAGAAACAAAGAAGGTCCCCATTGACTGGGAAATGATTAAACAAATTGTGATTAAATAAAATGTGGCTGTAATGGAATTCTATTTTATACTGTAAGAAGTGATGACTAAAAGGAATCAGAAAAGCATAGGAAGACATGGGAACTTAGAAGGAAACATAGACATAGGAACATAGATTCAGAGCTGGAAGAATCTTAGCAGTCAATAAGCCTAATTTCCTCATTTTACAGATGAGGAAACTGAGATTCAGAGAGCATAAGGATAAGTAGTGAGTGATAGAGCTGAGATTAGTCCTCTGACTCAAAATCCCATGAACTTTCAATTAATTCAGAGAACAATAAAAAGAACCATGAAAACAATATAAATAATGACTACAATGATGTAAACAAATGAAACACTAACCAGTAGCCAAACTGAGATTCATTGCAATTACCACTCAGTACAAAAGAATAGGTGATAAATCTCTGTCCTTGGTAGAGAACTTGTGTACTAAAGGATTAGAATGTTGCATTCACTGCTAGCTACCGTTTTTTAGTTAGCTTGTTTTTCTAAACTGTTTTGCTTTGCTATAAGGAAGAATTCAATAGGGAGAGAGAAGTAATGTGTATGTTTGGATGTATATACATGTAAGTGTGTGAGTGTGTGTGTGTGTGTGTGTGTGTGTGTGTATAAAATATATGGGGGCAGCTATGTAACGCAACTCATAGAGCCTGAAGTCAGGAAGACCTGAGTTCAAATACGGCCTCAGACACTTAGTAGCTAGCTGTGTGACTCTGGGCAAGTCACTTAACTCTGTTTGCCTCAGTTTCCTCATCTGTAAGATGAGATACAGAAGGAAATGGCAAACTGCTCCATGTTTGATAACCTCACATGGGGTCATGAAGGGTTGGACATGACTGAAACAACTCAACAACAACAGAGTATATGTGTATATATGTATTACACATAAGATAAACATACACACATATGTACACATATAATTGTATGTGCACATGTACACATATGGACATGACTGTGGTGTAAACAAAAGCTATCAGAAAGCAAAAAGTAAAATTTAAGTATCAAGGAAAAATATTCCAAAACACTTAATTTGGTTGAGACATATAAGTGTCATGTGTAGAAATATAATATCATCTAATAAATATCTTCAAGCTGAAGATATAAATATATGTGTGTATATCCAAATACCACTTTTGATTCTGTTTGTACTTGTGTTTTTGTCAAACAGTAAATATCATAGAATATTAGAAGTGGAAAGAATTATGTAGAGGCAACAAAAATCAGAAATTTTTCCCAGATGGAAATACTCACATATTGAGGAACTGTTATTCTACCAAATTTAAATCAGTAGGAATATGGCATGTCCTGAGATCATAGGATCATATAGTTAGAGTTGGAAAGAACGTTTTAGGTTATCTAGTCCACTGGATATTTTATACATGAGGAAACCGAAGCCGAAAGAGTCATTTGCTCAATTTCACACTAAGAATAAGTGATAAAGCTTGTATTCAAACCCCAGCCCCTTGACTTGACAACTAGGTGGTACAGTGCTGGGCCTAGAGTCAAGAAGAGCTGAGTTCAAATGCAGACTCAGAGAGTTACTAACTGTATGATGCTAGGATCTTGGAAGACCAGACCATGCTGATCCAGGAAGGGAGAAATAAGGAGAGCAAAAGCAAGAAGGTAGAGAAAAGAATGGGTTCAAGTCCTCCCTCTGGCATGAACTGGCTTTGTGACCCTGTCAGAGTCATTTAATATCTTAGTACCACAGGCAATTCATTGTGGAACAGATGCCAGTCTCTACTGGTAGAAAGTGCTTGCTTTTCAAGCATTTCCTAGACTAATGAAATCACAGATCTGGTGATCTCTTCCCGCCCCCCCCCCAATGCTGAAATCTTGCCCTCCTTCAGGCCCAGATCAAGAGTTATCTCCTCTACTGAGAAAGGAGGAGGCAGAAAAGGGTAAATTACATTACAGGAAAAGACACAAAATCCTATTACAGCAGAGGGAAAGAAGGGGGGGGAGCATTGTTTGAACCTTACTCTCATCAGATTTGGCTCAAGAAGGGCATAATATAATCAGTTAGGTATAGAAATCTAACTTTCCCTATAGGCAGTAGGAGGGAAAAGGGGAAAGAAAAGGGAGGGGGGAAAGAAAAGGGAGGGGGGAAAGAAGGGAGGGAAGCAGCAGTAAGACTAAGGGGAAGAAAAGGGAAAGGGATAATAAAAGGGGGAAGGCACTGAAGGAGGTGGTGGTCAAAAGCAAAACACTAGTGAAGGGGAGAAAGGAAAAAGGAGAAAGAAAAGCATAAATGGGGGGGAAAGGATGGAGAAAAAGACACAGATAGTAATCATAACTGTGAATGTGAATGGGATGAACTCTCCCATAAAACAGAAAAAGATTGTAGAATGGATTAAAAAACATAATCCTACAATATGTTGTTATCACTTATTTTTACCTTCTGTTGAGTTTTGTTTCATCTTTCTGATGGTTCCTCCTATTGGTTTTAATTTTTACCTACCACTTCACTAATGTGAAAATATGTTTAATGGGTATGTAAATGTAAAGCCTATATCAGATTGTGCACAGTCTTGGGGAGGGTGGGGGGGAGGAAGGGGAGAAAAATTTTCAACTGAAAAGCATATGGAAGTGATTGTTGATAAATCAAAATAAATTAATAAAAAAGGAAGTTACCTCCTTCCTGAAGTTTTCTTTGATCTCTCCAACTCTAAGTAATCTCTTTCTCTCTCTCTTCAAATCTCTCTTAGCACTCCATATGGTTTTCTACTGGGTACTTATTGTCTAGGTTACTTGTTAATTGTGTACATGCCTTGTCACACCTACTAGCCTATAAGAGCCTTGAGGATAGACCCAACTGTTTTCATTGCCATATCTCCCCTAGTACCCAACAGAGTATTAGTAGTGCATGGTAGGTTATTAATTAACATTTATTGAGTCAATTATAGCCAGAATTGATTAAGGTATAGACTCAAGGCAAATGTATAATTTTAAAGCGAAATTTTGTGGAGAGGTTTGACTAATATTTCACTAACATTCAAAACATAAACAGTTTTAATAAACAACCAACTGCATTCACATTTTGACTAGCGAAATAGCACATATTTCAGAACATGTTATAGTTGAGAAAACTGAGCAACCAAATCGCAGTTTGAGGAAACAGGCAGGACCATAACCTATAGTTTCTGCCTTTGTTATTCTCTTAGTGTGTGAATTGTGCCCCAAAGTGTTAGAATCTCAAAGATGCCAGCTGGCTGGGCCTGCAGGGTATATTAACCTGCAGCCCAAAATCAAATGGCTATCAGGGTCAGGCAGGCACTTAAAACCCTAAAATATTTTCCTTACTCTTAGCGATGGATTTCTCCTACCCTAACCAATTCCAGGATAGAAATCTGAACTGTAGCATTTTCTCTATACCTGCTCACTTGGACCCTCAGTGTTAGTGACTTGGGCTGAGTATCATGACTCCATTCTCTCAGACTCCAACTTTCTTTTAATATCTTGCCTCTATTGTCCTGTGTTCCTGAACTGTGTTCTTATTTCCTATGTCTACTGTCTGTCATATCGGAAATTCTCTATTTCTAAATCTAACCTGGCAACTTTCCCCACCTCTCTCATCTACCAATTCTTAATTCCTCACTAATGCTATATAAAAAGTACTAGTCAGTTGCGTGTGTACAAACTACATTAGACTGCTTACTGTCTCAGGGGTGGGGTAGGGGACAAAGGGAGGGACAGATAAAATTTGAAACTTAACCTGTAATTGGGGGAAAAAATACAATATTTTAAAAAGTACTAGTCAGAACACATGAATTGTGAACCTGACTTTGTCACTAACTACCTGAGTGATCAAGATTCCAGGGGACTGATAATAAAGCATATTGCCTACCAAAATTTGTTTTGCTTGACTACGCATATTTGTTACTTGAGTTTTGTTTTTCTTTGTTGTTTTTTTTTTCAATTGGGGGAAGGTAACAGAGGGTGAAGGCTTAGGAAAGGTTAACCAAGAAGAAGGAAAGAAAAATAAATACATTCTTTGGGCTTTTTTTTTAATGTACAGAAAAGAATAGAAAGCCAGAAAGAATCACAAGTAAGCAAGACAGATTTCAGAGCTATATTTTGAAAATCAAGTTGTACATAATGGATTCACAGTTTCATGTTCCACTGCACATATGGAAATGCTCATTTTCTTTTCAAAATAAAAACAACAAAGATGATAAATTATCTGATTGACCTGGCCTATTTCTAGATGCTGGGAATATGAGTTCAAAAGTAACACAGTACTAGCCTTAAAATATCATTCATTCTACTGGCCACTTTCCCCTTTGAGTCTGTTTCCTCTTCTGTAAAGTGAAAAGGCTGAACTAGACAATATCTAAGATCCATTTCATATCTAAAACTCTATGAATCTGTGATGTGGTTGGATGTTCTTGGCATAGACTGACCTCTAACCCTAATTAACCCTGCCATGAAGTATAAGTATGAAAGTCTAGAGCATCTTCTTTTGACACATGGAGCCAGCTGGATGCAAACAACTCTTTCATATTACAAAGTGCTAGTAAAAGCTAAAGAGCTAACTTAAGGACACCAAAAACTGATTTTTAAAATGGAAATGCAAACAGAATCTAATTCATTGATTTACTAATTGTTTTTCCTTGTTTCTGTTATTAAGTAATGTTTTATATTTTATATAACTTCAATTACTGCATTCAGTTAAAAAGATACCATATAGAACTTGTCCATCAATATGAATATCTGGGACATATAGTACAAATGGACAATGAATCGGGTCAAGATTTAAATGAATGGAAGAAAATAAAATGGATTGTCTTTAGAAAATTATTAAGATCTTTGAAAGTTCCAATGTTTTCCTTCAAATAAAAGTCAAACTCTTTATTATGGCTTTGAGATATGGAACACCAAAGTCTCCAAAGAAATGAAACTGAGTATCCCACAGAGGACAATGGAGAGGTATTTGAGGGGTATGACCAGGCTGCAATAGAAAACCAATGAGAAACTTCAAAAGCAGTAGAAAAGGATGTCATCAGGAAAATTATGTTAGAAAGAGAAGATAGGCTTTTTATGTAGTAAAGGTCAGGGATGATAGGGAGATAACACAACTGTTCTATTGGTACCCTCTTAGTCTCAGGAGAAATGAAGGAAGCCCTCCAAGATTTTGGGTGGACCTTCAATGGTCATCTTCAAGGAGGAAATGGACATGGGATAGACAGTCACAGATTAGTTGTTATCAGCATCATTAGAACATCCATATCGTTGAGACCACTAATGATGCGTCAAAGGTATAACAGAGATAACATTGGTCCCTTAAGTTGTTTAAGATATTAAGTAGGAATTGAGAAGGTAATATAGCATAGAGGAAAGAGACCTGGATTAGTAAGAAAGCCCTGGATTCTTGTCTCAATTTGTGCCACTACCTAGCTGTGTGACCTCACAAAAGTCACTTCTACTCTCTGGTCTCCAGTTGTCTCAAGTATAAAATGAAGGAGTTTAAGCTGATATTCTCTAAAGTTCCCTCAAGCTTTAAAATTTATTCTCCTTCTTAGATTTAGAACCTACTGCACTAGAGTCATGTTGCTTATATATCTTTCAATTCATTGTGGACACAAACACACACACTCACATATGTCTAGGGAGAGCTGACAAACATGCTCCCGTGATCTTCTCTCATGAATTCTGTAACATTTCCCCAGGCGATAAGTGTCAGAACTGCTGTTAAAATCTGGAAGAAAAAATCACAAAGAGAGTATAAAGAAAACTGACACCTTTTCCACTAAATCCTGGGGAATCCCTCCCTTGAAAATTGAAAACAGCCATTTTCATACCAATTATACTAACTATATTGAAAATAGTATATACGAGAGGTGATATAAGGTGAAAATATTAAGAGATGCAAGAAAGATTTCATACATATTTATGTGTGGGATGCAAATGAACTGATTTGACATATCTGAAGATAGAGTATAACAGAGTGGCTACTCTTCTTCCCATATCTCTCTGGGCATACTTCCCTCTCAATCTGCACCCATACTGGCAGATTGGAGTCCCTCAGGCGACAGCCATTACAATTATTTAGTCTTCTACTTTTGTGGCTACTGAGCTCCCACTGGTGTGCTTTCCAGTTACAAATCAACTAGCTGACTCGAGTATTTCTTTTTTTAACTAATTTTTTTGAAAAATTTTATTCTGAAATTAATAAATATTGAATAGGTTGGCTATTCACATATACAGAGTAGAACAAAAAAGAGATTGTATGTAAAACTGCAGGCCTTTATTATGTATACAGCTTGTTTTTCTTTTCAAGCACATAATAAAATCAACCTGTAGCTTTCAAGGGTGTCTAGGTAGTGTAGTGAATAGAGCATCAGGCCTGCAGTCAGGAAGACCTGAGTTCAAATTTGCCTCAGATACTTACTAGCTAGCTGTGTGACCCTGGGCAAGTCACTTAACCCTGTTTGCCTTGGTTTCCTCATCTGTAAAATGAGCTGGAGAAGGAAATGGCAAAACCACTCCAGTATTTCTGCCAAGAAAACCTCAAATCAGGTCACAAAGAGTCAGATATGACTGAACAATGACAACAAACTAGCTTTCAAAGCTGCCCTGCTTGTCTTGCCTTTTTTCTGGCCTTCCTTCTGTTCTTTTTTCTCCATTTTTTAAAAAAGTGCCTCAATTACTGTTTTTTTCTTTCTGTTTTTTTTAATACCCTATCCCTCTCTCCCTCTGCCCTCCTACTTTACTACATTTGAAAAGAAAAAGAAATGTAATAAAAATACATAGTTGAGCAAAATAAATTCCCATATTGATTGTGTCCTAGAATGTATGTGTCATTCCTCAAAAGCAAGAATAATAAAAACATAACATTCCACCTACACACTTGGGTCATACTCTCTCACCAAGGCACACTGTTGGTGGGAGAAAGTGGGCTTGTACATAAAGTACTATGGTAGTGAGACACATATATAGGGAGCAAAACTTCATCACTCTGGCCCTGTGATCTTTATCTTTATGGCACTGGCCTTACAAAAGTCACTGATGGACATAGTATTTGGGTTGGTTGTGTTGGATAAGCATTTCTGCTACCGAGCTGGGCTTCTCTGGGTCTGTTTTAGACAAGTCTATTATACTTCAAGGCTGCTCTGCTGGGCTAAGGAGGATGCTGAGCTGGATCAGCATATTGCTGGGTCAGGCTGCTTTACTACTATTGGTCCAAATAGAACCTCAGCTGAGCCAATTCTCTTTTCCACAAGGGTAGTTCTATTCTCTTTCTGATCTGAAGAGGTTTCTCTAGTTCTCCTACCTTAGCTGGACCCTGAAGGGCTTCAAATCTCAGGAAGCAGGTAGCGGTGCACAGAGCTACTGCCTCTCTTCCACACAGCTCTGAGGTCTTTTCTTACACTAACTCTTCTTGGGTTAGGGCTGACTGGGTCCTCTCAATGAAAAACCTCACTCTATCTTATGATGGGTAACCAATAAATTGCTAAATCCTCGCCTCTGTTAGTTAAGCCATAACCAGTACATTTGTCCAATAATTGCATCTTTATATTTGGATTTAAGATTCCCTAATTATTAAATCCGAAGTTGTCTTTTTGTTTGTATGCAAATGAGTAGCTGGGAAACAAGCAGTGAGGCTAGTCTTTAAGTACATTCTCTCTGAAGTCTCTCTCTTAGTTTCCATATAGTTTCCATTGTCTTTGCCCTGTTTAATCAGAAAAAACATCTGAAAGTCTGAAAATGAAACATCTCTATAGATCAGATCATAAATAATAGATTTAGAAATGAAAGTGACCTTTAACATTATCTACTACAGCCCTCTCATTATAAAGGTGAGGAAATTGAAGCCCCAGACTATTAAATAATTTTCCCAAGCTCATTCAAGTATCAAAGAGGAGAGCCAGGATTTGAACCCAGAGTCTCTAAGTCCAAATCCATCACTCACTCCACTGTACCACACTGCCTTCTTATATCTTTAACCTTCCAAGGAAGATATCAGGCAGGATCACTGTCTCCTCCCACCAAATATTCCAGGCACTGTTGACAAAAATACAACACCAGGCTAAGTGTGCTGAGGGTCAGTTCAGTCTGATAATTTTTAGCTTCCTAGGTATAGTGGAGTGAGTGTGTTGAATTTTGAGTTAAAAAGACCTAAGTTTAATCCTTCCCTCTGACACTAGTTGTGTGACTATGGGCAAGTGATTTTACCACTTTGAGCCTCAATTCTATTATCTGAAAAAATGTAAAACAATGTAATATCTATTTGAAAGTGTTGTTCTAAGACTCAAGTAAGATGATATATTTAAGATGCCTTGAGAACCTTAAAGTACTAATTATTTTATCAGTTATTATTGCCATCTCTTCTCATGTTGTTCTATATTGCTTTTACTGTTATTGCTTTTATTTCCAGCTTAACGGCAGGTCTCATTATGCTATTCTCCTTTCCTTTCCCCTAAGTCCTTGCCTTTCCCTTAGATTTTTCATCACGTTTCCTTTGTGAGGGAAAAAAAACAGCAGGTGTCCCAGAAAGGTTAGTCAGCCCCAACTCGACCCTTTCTTCAAAAAAATTATTCTCCTGGGGCAGCTAGGTGGTACAGTGGATAGAGCCTTGGACTCAGGAGGACCTGAGTTCAAATCTGGCCTCAGACACATAACATTATTGTGACCCTGAGCAAGTCACTTAACTCCATTGCCTAACACCCCCCCTAAAAAAAAAAACTATTTTCCCACCAAATTAGTATTATTATATGCCAACCCCATCCCTGGACTGATGTTTTAAATCAAGTTGTAGATAGTCCTCAATGGCAGACATCTGTTGTGAAATACAACAGATAGATCATTAGAGACTGAATTACCCGAGACTATCACTCAGCTCTCATTATTCACTCCACACTGAAAAAGAAAGGAATCTATTCAATTAAGGCTTCATCTGCTTAGTAAGCATGAGATCAGTAAGCAGACAGCCTGGGGAAATGTCTGGACAGGCTGTGGAAGAAGCCATATTTTGTGGTGCCTGAAATGTATTAGTATATATGTTGGATAGGAAATCAATGCAAAAAAAAAATTGTGGGGTTTTTTTTGAGGAGAGACAAGCCTTGAAGAGTAGAACATCCATAGGTTGACATCAGGGCTCATCTACTAACTAGAGACATTTGGATGATTGGACAATTGTTTATTGGCTTGTATGGTTTGGTTAAGGGAAAGGAAAAGAGGGGAGAGAACTCCAGGCTCCTGAGGTCTTCTTAATAAATTCACAGAATTTTAAAATTGCAAGAAACTTAGAACATAGAGATCATCTGTCCTCCAGAAACAAAGCAATGCATCACCACCATGGAGTCATCATGGCATGAGGGAAAGATCTTTAGCCTCTAGCTCTGTTGCTTTTGATGCATAGAAATCTTCCCCCTTTCATTGTTTTTAAAAATTTCGTCTGTTTTTCTGACTTCATATTTTCTTTCTAACTGTTCCACTCTACTCCAGAGTCTACTGTTCCATTGAAATCTTCCACTGTTATTTCTACATTGTTACTTCTCATATTCGACCTCTTAAATACGTCCTATACCAATTTCATTTACAATCTTAGTGATGCCAGGTCTTTCTTTATATCTCTTATTGTGATTCTAAACCATCCTGCAGGGTCTTGCAATATGGACATTCTATCTTCTAGAGATATGGTTGTGGTCACAGACTTATTCTTCCTTTTGGAAATTTTTCTCCATTTTTATTTACCCTACAGTATTTGTTCATTGTGCAAGGCCTTGTTTTTCTTACTCATTGCTTTGACATTTCTGCTAGTTTTCTTTCAGGGTTATTTTTTTCTGTAATGGTTTCTTTTCATCTCCATGTGGTAGGTTTTGGACAGGCCTTACTGTGACCCCCAACACCACCACAAAGTTTCAATTGTTTACAAAGCATCCAAGCAAGGCAGTATCCCCTAGGAGCAGTAGCAGAGTAAAAATTTAACCATCTAAAAGCAAGAAGACAAAATTGTAAAAGTAGATTTGGAGGAAAGCACAAAGCCATGCATCACCAACCTATGAAGTCCTAGTCATATATCATTGTGCTAACTCTAATTACTTTGTTTGGATCATTGGATAAGAGGACCTAGACTAATGCGGGACCCTGGACCTGAGGGGGTGGTGAATGGGGAATAAATAAAGTCTATTAAGGAGGTGGGAACCTCATTCCTATGCATGTATGTAGACAGCTGGACTACATGTGCTCCATGAGAAATGGGAGGAAAGGGAAGCTACAATCAGCTTTGGGCGTCCTTAAATGCCTATATGACTATATCCTTCTTCTGTAACATGAAAAAAAGTAACAGATTGTTGTGAAAATAGAAACAACCAGAATTGGTGACATCAATGATGATTCCAGGGTTGTCAGACTGAGTAATTTGAAGGATGCCGATGCCATTAACAGTAACAGGAAAGTTTGAAAGAGGGTTGGGTTTGATTGGAAATATAATTGAAGGTCATCCTGTTAGAAATGTCCTATAAGTAAATGGTGAGATGGGATTGGAGATCAAAAGAGAAGAAATAACGGCTAGATATATATAGTAAACTTGAAAGTCAACAGCATAGAGAAAATTGAAGCTAAGGGAGCTGACAAGAGTACAAAGTAAGAGAGTATAGAGAGAAAACTGAAAAGGGTTTTTTAGAACAGAGCTTTAGGGTACAACCACACTTAATGGGTAAATAAAGATCCAGCAAAGGACATTGAAAAGAAGTAGTCAGACAGGTAGGAGGAGAACCAAGAAAGAGTAGCATCCTAAGACCCAGAGAGAGGAAAGTATCCAAAAGAAAAGTGACAAATGATGCAAAGAGATCAAGAAAGATAAAGACTAAGAAAAGGCTATTAGATTTGTCAAAGAATTAGTGGTAACTTTGGTGAGAATAGTTTCAGTTGAATTGTAAAATAGGAAGCCAGATTGCAGATCATACAATTTCAAAATTAGAAAGAACCTTAACTCTCATCCAGTCCAATTTTCTTATTGGGCAAATTGATGGGTAAGCAGAGGCCTAGAGAAGTGACATGATGGAGGGAAAGCCTGGAGAAGCAAGGAATGGCTGCACTAGGAATCAGGATGCCTAAAATCATCTCTTGTTTCCAATACTTCCAAGAACGTGCAAGTTCACACATTTTCTCATGTGTGAACATGAGAAAATCTCTTAACCTCTTAGAGTCAGTTTCCTCATCCACTAAAGGAGGATAGTAATATTTATAATACCTACCTCACAAGGGTTTCTTTCTTTCTCTTATTTTTTCATGGGGTAGGGTGAGTTGGGAAGGAAGTGGAGCTTATCAATAATAATGTCAAATAAGAGGGCCATTGAAACAATTTTTTAATGCAAAGAAGGGAACAAAAGGGAACACAAACTGGACCATTTTTAAATTTTTTATATTTTATTTTCCCCCAATTACATGTAAAAACAATTTTTAACATTCTTTCAAAAAAAAATTTTTTAGTTCCCAGTTCTCCCTTCCCCCCCATTGGAAAGGCAAGCAATTTGATATAGGTTGTATATATACAGTCATGCAAAACATATTTCCATATCAGTCATGTTGTAGAAAAAAAAAACAGACAAAAAGATGACCAAAAAAAATAAAGAAAATGAAGAAAAAGTATGCTTCAATCTGCATTCAAACTCCATCAGTTCTTTCTCTGGAGATGGGGAGCATTTTTTCATCATAAGTCCTTCAGAATTATTCTGATTCATTATATTGCTAAAAATAGCTAAGTCATTCACAGTTCATCATCATACAATATTGCTGTTATTTATACAATGTCCTCCTGGTTCTGCTCATTTCACTTTGCATCAGTTAATGTAAATCTTTCCAGGTTTTTCTGAGAGCATGCCTGCTAGTCATTTCTTATAGCACAATAGTATTCCATCACAATCATACACAAAAACTTGATTACCCATTCCCCAACTGATGGGCATCCCCTTAATTTCCAGTTCTTTGCCACCACTAAAAGAGCTGACAAAAACAATAGGTTCTTTTCCATTTTGTTTTTTAAATCTCTTTGGGATACAGACTTAGTAATGGTATTGCTTGGTCAAAGGGCATGCATGGTTTTATACCTCTTTGGGCATAGTTCCAAATTGCTCTCCAGAATGGTCGGATCAGTATACAACTTCACCAACAGTGCATTAGTATCTCAATTTTCCCGCATCCCCACCAACACTTGTCATTTGCCTTTTCTGTCATTTAAGTCAATCTGATAGGTGTGGTATGGTAGCCCAGAGTTGTTTTGATTTGCATTTCTCTAACCAATAGTGATGTAGAGTATTTTTTCATATGACTACAGATAGCTCTGATTACTTTATCTGAAAACTGCCTACAAACAGGACAGTTTTGAAAGTAATATGTGGAACTTATTAGAAAGGAAGGAAATAAGCATTTATTAAGTATCTACAATGTGCCAGGGAGTGTGCTAAGTGCTTTATAAATATCTCACAATAACCCTGGGAGGTAGATGTTATTATTATCCCCATTTTACAGTTGAGGTAACTGAGGCAGTGGTTAAAGGCCAGTCCAGAGTCACACAGCTACTAAGTATCTGGGGCAGGATTTGAATTCAAATCTTCCAGACTCTAAGTTATTTCTCTGTTCAATACAACACTTAGTTTCCTTTTTTTTTCTCCTAAGCAAATTGTACCATTTTATATACAATCCCCTTTTTGTGTTTTGCTTTGTATATAGAAATGCTGTGTATGCCACAAAGTTCTGAAATAAATAAATAAATAAGATAGTATGCATCTCATAAGAGCGATGTAAGGAAGGGGTTTTGCAGGTCTTAAAAGTCCTATATAAATGTATATTGTCATTATTTGCCACAGCTAGTGGCAAAGAAAAAACTAGAACCCAGGCCTCTAGATTCCCAGTACAGGGCTCCTTGTGCTACATCACCCTGCCTAAGTCCCACTTAGCATTTGAAGATCAGTACCTGTCCATACAACCGGTACTCAATTCCCTGAAATTGGAAACCCATCATTGTAATCCAAAGGGCACTCACTTCAATGACAGATTCATTTTACCAGGTAGACAGCATTTTCCTTGGAGTTCCCAGCTTTTTCCTATCTCTGTGCTTTTGCATTTATCATCCCACCACCACCACCATGGCTAAGATCGTCTCTCCTCTGCACTTCCACAGCTTTTCCACCTTTTAAAATTCTGCCCTTTCTTCAAGAAGCAGTTCAGTCTCTTCTTCTCCCTCCTCCTTCTCCCCTTTATTCCTTGTTCTCCCTCTCTTCCTCTTCTCCCTCCTCCTTTTCTTCTTTTTCCTCCCCCTCTCCCTTTCTTCCTTTTCTTCTTCCTCCTTCCCCTCCTCCTCCTTTTCCTCCTTTCAATTCTCCTCTTCTTCCTTCTTCTTTCCCTCCTCCTCTTCTTCATCTTCCTCTCTCCCTTTCCTCCTCCCTCTCCTCTTCCCTCACTTCTTCCTCCTTCTCTTCTTCTTTTTCCTCCTCCTTTTCTTATTCTTTCTCCCTCTCTTCCACTCTTTCTTCTTCCCTTTCCTTCTCCTCCCCCCACTTCCTCTTCTCACCAACCTCCTATTTTCTCTGTTCTCAAAACTCTCCAAAAATTCTATCTTGTGCCTCCCTTATGAACTTACATTATAACTTGAATTTATGTAATTTTTTTTTTAGTATTTGTCTTGTCCTTACTATTAGATTGTGAGCTCCTTGAGAGTGAGGACTTTAATTTTCTGACTTTGCATCCTCAGTGCCTCGAATAGAACAGGCACTAATAAATGTTTGTTCAATGGAATGGAACAAACCTCACCTCTTCTGTCCTGTAACTTTGGTCTCTGCTTCTGTACCTACATCCGCCCTTCAGCAAAAAAGCAATCTGTAGCTCTTGCAACTCTCCAGGGTAAGCAAGAGCAGACTTCCCATGTACATTTGCAGAGGCATTTTGCTGTCTAAGCAAGAAGTAGCCTTATAGATTCTTGGGCAAATAGCACAAATCCAAGACTAATATCCCCTTGCCAGATTCACAGAACTAACAGATCTCTGGAGGCACATGGCTGCTGCTTCCTGTTAAAGAAAGAGGGTGTCTCAGAAGCTTTCATGGCCAGGGCCCAGGAGTGGCCTTATGCATGAGTGGGATCGATGTACGTCCATATGCCAACCAAGTATGAGAGGGATCCTGCAGTAATGAAAACAGCACTGAGCTGGGAACCAGAAAACAAAAAGGAAACAAAATCTGGATTAAATTTCAGCTCTTCCACTGTGTTTCTCCTGTATGTTTCTCCTTGTATGACTCTGAGCCACATATTCTAGAAAATAAGAGATTAGGAACCTTGAATGTCTTAAGAACTCTGATCAATACAATGATTAGTCAAGATTCCAGAGGACCAGTGATGAAGCATGTTACCCACTTCCTGACAGAGAGGTAATGGAAAGAGATATATTTTTCGACATGGCTGATGCAGGAATTTGTTTTTCTTCATTAGCATATTTATTATAAAGAGCCCTTGCCCACCCCTAAACCACAGGGGAGATAGGAGATAGGAGAGAAAACTGATTTTTGTTCATTGGAAAAATAAAATTTAATTACAAAATAAAATAAAATAAAAAATAAAATTTATAAGATCCCTTTCAACTCTAACATTCTATGATTTCCTCTTCTAAACTGTCATTTAATTTCCTCCAATAGACATTCATTTATTTTTTTCTTTGGTCAAGCATCGAGGACAATAGGTATTCTCTTTTTAAATGTAGGTGAGGAATGATATAGTCATTAGCACCTTAATGTGGATTGACTAAATTGAGCCCTTTCCTTTCTCACTATTGAGAACATCTACATTTTGTTCATTGTCTTTTAGTTTTGCTCCCAGACAGAAAGGGTGACTCAGGCCTGAGGTTCCTAGGGGCCTAATGGAAAGAGGGGTGTTGAAAGAGACCAAAGGGCAGAGAAAGGGGAGGGAGCACATGCTTCTTCCCTGTCTTCCAGCCTCACTTCAGCCCTGACTTCTGATTGGATAGGATCTCTTCCAGTTACTCCACCTACTCCAGCCCCATCACCACTTACCCTCACGTCTTGCCCCTACCACTTACCACCCCCCTTTTCTCCTCTGTGTAGAATGATCTTTCTTATGTGCAGATTTAGTCACCTTCTTAGACACATAATATCCTCAGTGGTTTCATTACATATTACTAGTCTAAGCCTAGTATTCAAGGCCATTTCCAATCTATTAATAAACCTAACTTTCCAGCTTTACCTCATTACCAGCCAAAGATTACTGACTTTTCCCCATATGTGCTTTGAACTTTTCCACCTGCAAAGGGAAGGGGAAAGTAAAGAGCAGGCCCCCTGATCAGCTAGAGCAGATCACCACCACTCCAATCTGTGCACTGGCTCACATTGAAATATATGGCTCATGACGATAAAGGGCTTGTTACTTTGGAGTGACCCCAGCAGACCCTAAACAATCCCTAGGTCCTACCCCATGAAAGCTAAAAGAACAGAGATTGCTTCAAAGAGTACTACCAGAGGGAGGGGAATGTTTCCACCCTCTGTCTCACTCTCTTTTCCATCTACCCATTGGGTCAAGACCCTTCAAGCCTTTTCCCATGAGGGGTGGGGAAAGGGCTGCCCTTCTCTTACACTGGCATCATGGCCTCATGAGTACATGTCCTGCCTAGGCAAGCCTGATCTTGCATCTTGCTCTGCTTTTACTGTTTTGTTTCTTTCCTGAGTTCCTCCCTTTCATTATGACACAGCTCAAGCTCCATCTTCTCCATGAAGACCTTCTTCTCTCCCCTCCCCCAAATGCTAGTGCCTGTCTTCTCATACTATCTTGTATTTAACTACTTTGTATTTTTATATTTATTAACTGTTTCGTGCTGTTTATATTTATATATGTATCTCTCATCCCCACCATTAGAAGGTAAACTTGCTTTTTTATTCTTTATACTTGTACAAAGCCTGGTACATAGTAGGCACTTACTAAGTGCTTGCTGATTATCTAATTGATACAGGTGACTGCACATTGGTTCTGAGATGGACATTTCCAGCCTTGAAGGCATCCTGGTAGGCTGAGCTCCTGGGTCCTCAGTTTCAGAGCATTTTAAGAGAAAACCCTAGTGACCACTCCAGTGCTTCTTGGAGAAGACCCCCTAGCAGAAGAATGAGCCCAGTTCCTGGCTTGGCTTGCCAGATATTATTGAATCTGGAGGGATTTTTTTGAACAGTGCAGAGCCCAAAGTGAAGGTGGCAGCCCTACAAAATGCATCACATTTTGGTCTTCTAAATGTCAAGGATAATATAACAATAGACCTGTTATTATTGCTGCTTCTTTAAGTATTTGTTAATGCTCCCTTATGAATCTTTGTATAAGCATATCTTTTGTACAAAAGAGATAAACAGCATGGATCAGAGACTGAGAGAGGAAAGGGAGATGGCAAGCTCCTCACTCTCCCAGTCCCTCGCTCCTGGGACTGGTAGGGGTGTTATTGTTATAAACATTTGTGGGTTTTTTGTTTGTTTGTTTGTTTATTTGTTAGTTTGTTTAAAGATAAACCTTATCTTTTCCACTGGCCCTTCCTCCAGCACATGAAAATACTCTCACCCTCTGAAGCCCAAATCAGATCTCACATCCTCTTTAAAGGCTTCCTTGATGAATCAAGCCTCAGTCAATATTCCTCTCTCTCCAGTGTCAGGCTCACCATAGCACTTAGCACTTCTCTTGTGCATTTCGGTATTATTTTGCATCATAGTTATTTTGGCTTGTGTCATTTTTCCCTGGATTTAAAGTCTTAAGGTCTTATCTAAAAATTTTATCTCATCCAGCCTAGCACAGTGCTTTAAACATCAGGAGCACTTAGTGGAATCATAGATGCCATAGACCTCCAGCAAGGAGGGACTTCAGATGTTAACTAGAACAACTCCTTCATTTGATAGAGGAGGAAACTAAAGTCCAGGATTTTTAAGTGACTTGCCCATGGTTATACAGGTAAATACCAGAAATGTTGGTTGAGTTTGTGTGTGAATCTTTCCAACCAGTTACAACAATCCAGAGAAATTGGGAGTAGGAATTCACTTACAAGCACCCTTCCTCTCTCTTTTTCTTTTTTTTAATTAATTTTAAATATTTTTAGTAAATAGCATTTTATTTTTTTCCAATTACATGTAAATATAGTTTTCAACATTCACTTTATGAGATTTTGAGTTCCATTTTTTCTCTCCCTCCCTTCTTCCCATTCCCCCTCCCCAAGACAGAAAGCAATCTGATATAGGTCACACATGTGTAATTATGTAAACATATTTCCACATCAGTCATGTCATGAAAGAAGAAACAGAACAAAAGGGAAGAGTCATAAAACCAACACCAACAAAGTGAAAATACATTCAGACTCCATAGTTCCTTCCCTGGAGGTGGATAGCATTTTCTGTCATGAATCTTTTGGAATCGTCTTGGATCATCATATTGCTGAGAGAAGCTAAATCAATCACAGTTGATTATTGCCTAACGTTGCTGTTACTATATATGCTGTTCTCCTGGTTCTGCTCACTTCACTCGGCATCAGTTCTTGTGTGTTTTTTTCTGAAATCCACCTGCTCATCATTTCTTATAGCACAATAGTATTCCATCACATTCATATACCACAACTTCTTCAGCCATTCCCCAACTGATGGGCATTCCTTCAATTTCCAATTCTTTGACACCACAAAAAGAGCCACTATAAATACTTTTGTACATGTAGGTCCTTTTCCATTTTTCATGATCTTTTTGGGATACAAACCTAGTAGTGGTATTGCTTGGTCAAAGGTTTTATACCCCTTTGGGCATAGTTTCAAATTGCTCTCCAGAATGGTTGGATCAGTATACGATTTCACTGACAGTGTATTAGTGTCCCAATTTTCCCACATCTCCAACCTTTATCATTTTCCTTTTCTGTCATATTAGCCAATCTGATAGGTGTCAGGTGGTAGCTCAGAGATGTTTTAATTTATATTTCTCTAATCAATAGTGATTTAGAGCATTTTTTCATATGATTATACATAGCTTTAATTTCTTCATCTGAAAATTGCCTGTTCATATTCTTTGACCATTTATCAACTGGGGAATGACTTGTATTCTTATAAACTTGACTTAGTTCTCTATATATTTGAGAAATGAGGCCTTTATCAGAAACACTTGCTGTAAAAATTGTTTCCCATTTTTCTGTCTTTCCTTCTAATCTTCATTGTGTTTGTTCTGTTTGCGCAAAAACCTTTTTATTTAATGTAATCAAAATTATCCATTTGGCATTTCATAATGTTCTTTATCTCTTATTTGGCCATAAATTCATCCCTTCTCCATAAATCAGACAGGTAAACTATTCCTTGCTCTCCTAATGTGTTTATAGTATCACCCTTTATGTCTAAAACATGCACCCATAATGACTAAGAATGTTAAACTGAACCCTTCTCAGCATTACGAGGATCTAAGACATCTCCAAAGACCTCAGGATGGAAAATGCTGTCCACATCCAAAGAAAGAACTATGGAAGTCAAATCACTCTCACTTATTTTTACCTTCTGTTGAGTTTTGTTTCATCTTTCCTATGGTTCCTCCTACTGGTTTTAATTTTTACTTACAACTTCACTAATGTGAAAATATGTTTAATGGGTATGTAAATGTAAAGCCTGTGTCAGATTGTGCACTGTCTTGGGGAGGGTGGGGGGGAGAAAAAGGGAGAAAAATTTTCAACTCAAAAGCATATGGGAAAAAAAAATAAAATATGCACACATTTTAACCTTATCTTGGGATGCAATGTGAGATATTGCTCTATTCCTAGTTTCTGCCATATTATTTTTCAGTTTTCCCAGCAGTTTTTGCCAGATAGTGAGTTCTTATCCCAGAAGCTGGAGTTTTGGGGTTTATCAAACAATAGATTACTATAGTCATTGACTACTGTGTCTTGTGCACCTAATCTATTTCACTAATCTACCATCTATTTCTTAGCCAGTACCAAATAGTTTTGATGATTGTTGCTTTATACTATAATTTTAGATCTGGTACAGCTAGGTCACCTTCCTTTGCATTTTTTCATCAATTGTCTTTGATATTCTTGACCTTTTATTTTTTCAGATAAATGTTGTTACTATTTTTTTTTAGCTCTATCAAATAATTTTTGGTAGTTTAATTGGTATGGCACTGAATAAGTAAATTAAGTAGAATTGTCATTTTTGCTCTTTTAGCTTGGCCTACCCATGAGCAATTGGTATTTTCTCCAACTGTTTAGATTTGACTTTATTTGTATGAAAAGTGCTTTTTTAATTGTGTTCATACAGTTCCTGGGTTTCTCTTGGCAAGTAGACTCCCAAATATTTTATGTTGTCTGCAGCTATTTTAAATGGAATTCTCTTTCTATCTCTTACTGCTGAATTTTGTTGGTAATATGTAGAAATTCTGATGATTTATGTGAGTTCATTTTATATCTTGTGACTGCTAAAGTTGTTAATTATTTTAAGTAGTTTTTTAGTTGATGCTCTAGGATTCTGTAAGTATATCATCATATCATCTGCAAAGAGTAATAGTTTTGTTTCTTCATTGCCTATTCTAATTCCTTCAATATTTTTTTCTCTTATTGCTGAAGTTAACATTTCTAGTATGATACTAAATAATAGTGGTGATGATGGACATCCTTGTTTCACCCCTGAATTTCACCTACAGGGAAGGCTTCTAGCTTAATCCCATTACAGATAATGCTTGCTGATGGTTTTAAATAGATACTACTTGGCGTTTTAAGGAAAGCTCCATTGATTCCTTTGCTCTCTAGTGTTTTTAATAGGAATGGGTGCTATATTTTGTCAAAAGCTTTTTCTGTGTCTATTGAGATAATCACATAATTTCTGTTGGTTTTGTTATTGATATGGTTAATTGTGCTGATAGTTTTCCCAATATTGAACCAGCCTTGCATTCCTGGTATAAATCCCATCTGTCACAATGTATTGTCCTCATGATAGCTATAATTGCTTTAATAATTACTTTAAAATTGCTACAATCTCTTTGGTAATATTTTATTTAAAATTTTACATCAATATTGATTAGGGAAATTGGTCTATAATTTTCTTTCTCTGTTTTGACTCTTCCTGGTTTAGGTATCAGCACCATATTTGCATCATAAAAACAATTTTGTAGGGCTCCTTTACCTATTTTTCCAAATAGTTTATATAGGTATTGGAATTAATTGTTCTTTAAAAGTTGAGTAGAATTCACTTGTAAATCCATCTAGCCCTAGAGATTTTTTCTTAGGGAGTTCATTGATGGCTTATTCAATTTCTTTTTCTAAAATAGGATTTTTTAGTATTTTTTTTCCTTTTCTGTTAATCTGGGCAATTTATATTTTTGTAAATATTCATCCATTTCACTTAGATTGTCATATTTGTTAGCATACAGTTGGGCAAAATAACTCCTAATTATTGCTTTTATTTCCTCTTCATTGGTGGTGAATTCACCCTTTTCATTTTTGATACTAGTAATTTGGTTTTCTTCTTTCTTTTTTTTTTAAGTCAAATTAACCAAAGGTTTATATTTTTTGTTTTTGTTTTTTTCATAAAACGAGTTCTTAGTTTTATTTGTTAGTTCAATAGTTTTCTTACTTTCAGTTTTATTCATCTCTCCTTTGATTTTCAGAATTTCTAATTTGGTGTTTAATTGGAGATTTTTTATTTGTTCTTTTTCTAGCTTTTTAAATTGCATGCCCAATTCATCAACTTGTTCTTTTTCTATTTTATTCATGTAAACATTTAGAGATATAAAATTTCCCCTAAGTGCTGCTTTGGTTTTATCCCATAAATTTTGGCATGTCTCATTATTGCCATTCTCTTTGATGAAGTTATTGATTGTTTCTATGATTTGTTGTTTGACCCACTCATTCTTTAGGATTAGATTATTTAGTTTCCAATTAATTTTCAATCTATCTTTCCATGGCCCTTTATTATATGTAATTTTCATTGCATCATGATCTAAAAATGATGTATTTAATATTTCTGCCCTTCTTAATTTTATTGTGAGGTTATGTCCTAATACATGGTCAGTTTTTGTGTAGGTGTCATGTACCACTGAAAAATGCTATATTCCTTTCTGTCCCCATTCAATTTTCTCCAGAGGTGTATCATAACTAACTTTTCTAAAATTCTATTCACTTAACTTCTTTCTTGTTTATTTTGTGTTTAGATTTAATCAGCTTCTAAGAGGGGAAGGTTGAGGTCCTCCACTAGTATAGGTTTGCTGTCAATTTCTTCCTGCAACTCACTTAACTTCTCCTCTAAGAATTTGGGTGCTGTACTACTTGGTGCATATATGTTTAATATTGACATTACTTCATTGTCTACGGTACCTTTTTGTAAGATGTAGTTTCCTTCCTTTTCTCTTTTGATTAGATATTTTTTTCTTTTGCCTTTTTTACTTTAGCAAAAGCATAATATATGCTGTTCCAGACTTTTACTTTTACTCTGTGTATGCCTCCCTGCTTCAAATGTGCTTCTTGTAAACAACATGTTGCATGATTCTGATTTTTAATCAACTCTGCTATTCACTTCTATTCTTTAAGTTCATCCCATTCACATTCACAGTTATGGTTACTGTGCATTTCCTTCTATCCCATTTTCCTCCTATTTATATTTTTTCTCTCTCCTTTCACCTTGTCTCCCCTGACCAGTGTTTTGCTTCTCATCACTTCCTTCCTCAATCTGTCCTCCCTTCTATCACCTTCCCCCTTTTCTTTTCCCCTTTCCCTCTTACTTTGCTATACAGTAAGATAGATTTCTTTATCCAGCTAAGTGTATATGTTCCCTCTTTGAACCAAATTCTATGACAGCAAGGTTCAAACAATGCTCACCTCTTCCCTTCTTTGCCACTACTGTAATAGGACTTTCATGTCTCTTCATATGATATAATTTACCCCATTCTGCCTCTTTCTTTCCTCTTCTCCCAGTATTATTCTTTTTTCTCCCTTTTTTTTTAATCATCACATCAAAGTCAACTTATACCCACACCCTCCATCTAAGTATACTCCTTCTAACTGCCCTAGTAAAGATACAGTTCTCAAGAGTTACAAGTTATCATCTTCCCATGAAGGGATGTAAACAGTTTAATCTTGTTGAACACCACTTTTTTCTTTCCTGTTTACCTTTTTATGCTGCTCTTCAGTCTTGTATTTGAGGATCAAATTTTCTGTTCGGTTTCTGGTCTTTTCACCAGGAAAGTTTGAAAGTCCCCTATTTCATTGAATATCCATCTTTTCCTCTGAAAGATTATGCTCAATTTTGTTGGGTAGTGATTCTTGGTTGTAATCCAAACTCCTTTGCCTTCTGGAATATTGTATTGTAAGACCTCTGATCCTTTAATGTAGAAGCTGCTAAGCCTTGTGTAATTCTGACTGCGGCTCCTTGATATTTGAATTGTTTCTTTCTAGCTTCTTGCAGTATTTTCTTCTTGACCTTATAGCTCTGGAATTTGGCTATAATGTTCCTAGGAGTTTTCATTTTGGAATCTCTTTCAGGAGGTGATCAGTGGATTCTTTCAATTATAGTTTTACCTTCTGGTTATAGAATATCAGGGCAGTTTTCCTTGATAATTTCTTGAAAGATATTGTCCAGGCTCTTTTTTTTTATCATGACATTCAGGTAGTCTAATAATTCTGAAATTATCTCTTCTGAATCTACTTTCTAAGCCAGTTGTCTTTCCAATGAGGTATTTTATATTTTCTTCTATTTTTTTCATTCTTTTGATTTTTTTTTATTCTTGATGTCTCACAGAGTCACTAGCTTCCACTTGCCCAATTCTAATTTTTGAGGAATTATTTTCTTCAATTTTGTGCTTCCTTTTCCAAGTTGTTGATCTTTCTTTCCATAATTCTCTTGCATAACTCTCATTACTTTTCCCAATTTTTCTTCTACCTCACTTACTTGATTTTTAAAACTCTTCTTGAGCTCTTCCAAGAGGACTTTTTGGGCTTGAGACCAATTCATAGTCTCCTTTTACACTTCATATGTAGGCATTTTGACATTGTTGTCCTCTTCTGGGTTTATGTTTGGATCTTCCCTGTTGCCACAGTAGCTTTCTATGGTCAGGGCTCTTTTTTGTTTTTTGCTCATTTTTAAAAGTTGAGTTGTACTCTTGGGGTACAGGAAGCACTGTCCCAAGCTTCTTGCACTAGCGGCCTGGAGCCTGGTTGCTGTCTTTCTGCACTGGGGCCTCTGCAACTGGCAGCTTGCCTACAGCATTAGGGTGACTCAACCTAGTCATGCCTACTGTGCCCTGGGTTCTGGATCTGGAGGACTCATAGCTAGCCTACTGTGCCACTGGCCTGTTGATCTAGGACCACAAGGCCTCAGTTGCTACTCTGTGTTGTGACTAAGAGTCTCTTGCTGACTTGCCCAGAGACTGTTTGCACTGGGCTCCAATCCCATTTTACCCAGTGAGACAAACCTTTCCTGAAGTCCTTCTAAGTTATCTTGGGCTGGAAAATTGTTTTGCTCTGTCTTTTTGTGGATTCTGTCACTCCAGAATTCTTTTAGAGGCTTAATTTAATGTTGTTCCAGAGGGAAACTGCAGAGAGCTTAGGCAGCTTCCGGGCTTCTTTCCACCATCTCATCTCTGCCCTTTTCCCTCCCTTTTTCTAAGTTACTTTTTTTCTTGTATTGATGCCTGACAACAAATGAGTAACTCCTGAGCCCCACCTTTCATTCAGGGTGACATTGGGCTGACTTACTAGTTTCCAAGACAGGAATTTTTATGATGCTGAGAGCATCTCCTTAGGCCTTTAGGCAGCTACCAACATTGGTTAGTTTTCCAATCCCTGGGAGTCAAACTTCATCTGTTTCTCTTAAGCTCTTGTTCCCTGCTATAGGCTTTCCAAACTATGCTCATCCCTGGTGTGTGACCTACTGAGACCCAGATGTGACTAGTATTGACCCATCTATATTCTTCACATGCCTCCCCATGGGTCAGAACCAATAACTGGAAATCTACTTCCTCCTTAAGAACATTAGGACACTATCTACATGCAAAAATTGGAAGAAATAAGAAAACTTCCTCAATAATGTCATTGTAGAGCAAGGTTGGATTGGATCTCTCTCTTTTACTCCTCCTCCCAATGGGAAAAAGGGGAAGAAGTTAATGCTCCCAGGCCCAGCCTTTCTCCTCCCACCACACTACCCAAGGCATAACCTTCCCTTTGTTTACCACCTCTCTCCTGCCACTTGTTCTTAGCTAGAATCTTGCCTGAGGATCTTACAGTCCAAGCAGACATACCTGGCTGCAAACCAAACAAACAACACATGTTTATGGTACTTTCCATTTATGAAGTTTATGAATCACTATTCTCACAAAAACCCTGTACTGTTGCTAGTATTAGTATTCCAGTTTCACAGATGGTAAGTATAAGATGATGTGATTACTTATGTAAGGTCACATGGCTAATAAGCAGTGGAGTTAAGACCCAACCCCTTGTCTCCCATACCCAGGTCTCCTGTCTGCTACTTGTCTCTGATTTACCTGAAATAGTCAAAGTAAGGTAATAATGGCTCACATGTACATGATACTTTAAAAATAAAGGATAGATAGGTGGTGTAGAATATAGAGCACTAGGCTTAGAATTAGGAAGATTTATCTTTGTGAGTTCAAATCTGACCTCCGACACTTGCTACCTGAGTGCCTGTGGGTAAGTCACTTAACCCTGACAAACCACTCCAGCAGCTTTGCCAAGAAAACCACAAAATGGGGTCATAAAGAGTCAGACATATTTGAAACAACAACAAAATATGGTACTTAAAGTTTAGAAAGCATTTTCTTTATAATAGCTAAGCTAGATGATATAAATATTATTAGCCACAAGAAATTAAATGTTAAGACTTCCCTAGCACTATATGGTTAATAAGTATGAGAGCTTGAGCTCAAAATCATAACTTCTGTCCCCCAAGTTCAGTTCTCTTTTCTCTAAACATGCGAAGCATTGACCTAGGAGTCAAAAGACCTGTGTACAGGCTCGACCACTGATTCATTGCATGTATGACTATGGACAAGTCATTAACCTCAATGGATCCAGTTTCATCATTTCTACAATGGGGAAAATAATCTCTGCTCTATCTACCTCACAGGTAAGGATCAAACAATAACATATTGCTACTACCTGTGTGACTACCTATGGCCAGTCAATTAACTTCTCTGGGTCTCATATCCTTGTCATTAAAGAAAGGACTGGACAAGATGATTGCTAAGGCCCTCTCTAGCTCTAAAACTAGGATCCTGTAAATGAAGCAAATGGCATCACCTCCTGCTTTACTGAGAGAATTGAGCTTATGCAACACGAGTTCTCTTGTTTCCCTACTTATACATCAAAATCCTTATAAATCTTTAATCATCATCATTTTCCTTTGCTCCAGCTTCTGAGAGACAGTTGTCTTCTTGCCAAAGGGAACCCTTCTACCTATGTCCTTGATGACATCTGTTCTTGTCTCCTTTGGGAGCCTGTCCCATCTCTCTCATTTTCAGTCTCTCTCTACCCAATGAGTTCTTTACTCCACAGGTATAAATATGTAAAGACTCCTCTAGCCCTAAAATACCTGCACTGACTCTATCATCCCCTCCAGCTATCATCTTATAGCTCTCCTCCATTTCATAGTCAAACTCCTAAGGTAGAATCATGGCATGTGAGAGGTAAAAGGGACCTCAGAGGCCAACAAGACCAACCCAAAGCTGAATGAGAATTGCCTCTACAACTGGCAACTTCACCAATGAATGGTCAGGTAGTGTCTGCTAAGAGTTTTCCAGTGAGGAAGAATCCACTGCCTACTAAAGTAGCTCATTCCACCTTGGTTAGAATTTTATCTATTAGTAGCACACATGTAGATAAATACATACATGTATGTGTATACACACATACACATACATGCATGTATGTGTGCTTATATGTATTGTATGACTGTATGTTATATGTGTAAAATACATAGTAAGTCAACAATCATTTAATGACTACTATGTACCAGGCATATATATATATATATATAAACACACACACACATATACATGTATGTATTATATATGCATACATACACACATATAGGCATACCTATATGTGTATATATATGAACTAATATATGTAAATTTATTTGTGAACATTAACATACCATATGTAGGTAACTAGGTAACACAATGGATAGAGTACTGGGCCTACAGTCATGAAAACCTGAGTTCAAATCCCACCTCAGATGCTTATTAGCTATGTGACCTTGATCGAGTCATTTAACCTCAACTCAGATAACATGGAGGTGGCAATAGCACCTACCTCTCAGGACTCTTATGAGGATCAAATGAGATAATATTTGTGAAACACTTAGCACAGTACTTGGTACATAGTAAGCGCTATATAAACACATTATTTATTATTATTATCATTATGTGTTATTATTATTATTATTGCAGCTATTTTATATGTGTATATGTGTGTGTGTGTGTGTGTGTGTATATATATATATATATATATACATATAAACTCATGTAATTCTCACAACAACCCTGTGAAATAGGCATTATTATTTGCATTTTGCAGATGAAGAAACTGAGGCTTAGAGAAATTAAGTGATTAATTCCGTCCTTCAAGTTATCTGTTATACCTCTTTGTGAACTCTACCTTTCATAATGGACTACTGGCTGTTTCCTGAACTCAACATTCCATTTCTTACCTACAGATATCTTCACTAGAGGACCTGTTTAGAATGCACTCCCCTCTCGTCTCTGCCTCTCAGAATCCATCTTCCTTCAGAGCTCAAATTAAGTACTGTCTCCTCCATGAAGTTTTCCTCGATTTCCCTAGGTAGTGCCCTTATTCTTCTGAAATTACATTGTATTCATTTATTTGTGTACTCTTCATCTCTAAAATATAAGCAATCTGAGGGCAAAGATTATTTTTTTCTTTATATTCTCTAGTGGTTAACACAGTGCCTTAAACAAAAGTAATTATTTCAATAAAGATTTAGTAACTGTAAGGTTAAGAAACCAAGTTCCAATACAAGGAAACATGGAGCATACAAGACTATACAACAAACCAGCTTTATTGATGGGACATATTTACAATAACGAAGAGCAGTCGGATAAAATGGAAACAAGCAAAGTCCACTAAGTACCTGGATGGAATGTGGCAGCCCCTGGGAACACAGGTGGAACTGGACACTTCCCTGGAACTTCTTCAGTTATCAGGATGGGAAACTGAGATCATTACAGTAATCAACAAATTTTTATTAAATTGAATTATGTATAACTAATAATAACAATTTTAATTTATCTGTATATTTGATTAATTTCCTCATTGGCAAAGCCTTATCCCAAAGCATGGCAATTGGGTTTGATCCTCATCAGCAGGAAGCATGCTTACTCCTTGTTCCATGGTCATGAGGTAGACCAGAAATTGTTCCTGAGACTCTGAATGTGTTTTTTGTATAAAGGCGCCAAACTTAAGCCATTTCAAAGCAGTCAATTCCACTAATCCTGGTACCATACCTATCACTGATGACACCTTGTTAGGCATCAATTTTAGATTACCTCTACCATCTGCCTCCTCACTCCTTTTGAATTCTGCTGAATGCAGGAAATTATTAAGCCATACTGACTGGGCAATATTTTTATACCTCCCCAAACAATTCTCTATCCCACTCACCATAGTGGCTATTCCAAACTTTCTCTCCTTTTCATCTCTTCCTCTGAAGATCTCACCTCATATTTCACTGAAAAAATGGACATTATTCACCAAAAGCTTCCTTTTCTGCTCTCTTTCATGTGCAACATCACTCAGACGTCTTCCTCACTCTCTTCCCCTTTACTCCTACCTCACATGAAGAGGTGGCCCTTCTTCTTGCCAAGGCAAACCCCTATACATTGCACAGGTGATCCCATTCCATCCTGACTTCTCCAGGATATTGTCCCCTCTACTATTTCCACTTTCTCTGATCTTCATTTCCTCCCTATCTACTGGCTCCCTTTTCCTATCTCTAAAAACATGCCTGTTTCCCCATTAAAAAAAAAAAAAGCTCGCTTGATCTCTTCCCAGTAATTACTGCCCTGCATTTCTCCTCTCTTTCCTGACTAAATTCCTTGATAAAGCATTCTATAATAGGTGGCTCCACCTACTCCCTTGTTTCTAAATATTCTGCCGTATAGCTTCCTACTTCATTCCATTGACACTGCTTTTTTCCAAAGTTACCATTGGATCCTTAATTACAAAAAAGCAAATGGCCTTTTCTAACTCCTCATCATTCTTGACCTTTCTGCAGCCTTTCTGATTATCAATCACCCTCCCCTCCACCTATGACATTGCTCTCTTTCAATCTGTCTGACCACTCCTTCTCAGACACCTTTGCTGGATCTATATCAAGGCCATACCCACTAATAGTCAATCTGTCCTAGACATTAATTTCTTCTCAATATATATTATCTAACTCTGTGATCTCATAAGCTTGCATGTGTTTAATTGTCATCTCTAAGGAGATGATTCCTAGATCTAATAGCCAGCCCTAGTCTGTCTCCTGGCCTCTAGCCTGGCTTAGCCTTTTGAACATCTCAAGCTGAATGTCCCAAGGACATCTCAAACTGAACATGTCCAAAAAATCATCCCCCCCCAAAAAAAACCCTTTCCATTCTTTCTAACTTTTCTATTATTGTAGAAAACACCACCATTGTCCCAGTTACCCAAGATCACAATCTCAGTGTCATCCTTGCTCTTCATTTAAACTCGACCCACATACCACTCTATTTTCAAATCTTGTTTCTACCTTCACACTAACTCATATTTATCCCTTTTGCTCTACTCACATAACCACCACACTTCCACAGGTCCCTATCACCTCAACAATAACAACAATGTGGCTTTTTACTGGCTGTCTCTAATACCTGGAATGATCTTCCTCCTCACTTCTGCCCCCTAGCTTCCCTGGCCTCCCTAAAGAATCAACTCAAATCCTACTTTCTCCAGGAGGCCTTTCTGGGTCCCCTACCTCACCCCTCACCCACTACTAGTGCCTTACTGCTGGGATTACCTTCCATTGAATGAAAGACAACAACCAACACCTCACATTTGCTTTGCACATATCTTGTCTGATCATAGTTATTAACATGTCTCCTCCATCAGAAAGTGAGCTCCTGGAGGTCAGGTCAGGTCTATTTGCTTTTGCCTTTCTTGGTATCTCTAGAGCTCAGAACAGTTCCCAGTACTTAGTAAGCTTAATAAATAGGTGTTGGATGATAGAGTGACCCAACAAGGTGACAGTGAATCTAAAAAGTCTAATTACCTTACCCCAAAGAAGTCTGAATGAAAAGGCACTAGTTAACCCAGAGGACTAGATTTTAAATTCCATGAGGGCAGTGACTGTGTCTTACCTAAATTTCCTGTCTCCTCCATTGGCTAGTGCATTTCTCCATAACAAGCCAGGTGCTTAATAAATAGTTACGGAATGAATCAATGATAAATAATGGGAATTTCAAGCACCATGGCACCTAGAAAAAAATATTTTGTAGCTGATGTTTTCTTCTACCTCATGCCCCAGTCCTTTGAATCACTAGCATCTAGTGGGCAACCACCTATTTTACCTCTATCTGAGGCTGATCATTCGTCACTCGAAAGCAAACCTATCAGATTGGCTAAAATGATTGGCAGGGAAAGCAATAAATGTTGGAGGAAATGTGAAAAATTTGAGACCCTAATTCATTGTTGGTGGAATTATGAACTGTTCCAACCATTTTGGAGAGCAATCTGGAATTATTCCCAAAGAATTATTAAATTGTCTATACCCTTTGAAAACCCAGCAATACCACTACTAGGTCTATTTGCAAAGATGACTAGGGAAAAAAGGAAACCTATATGTTTTAAAATATTTATAGTAGCTCTCTTTGTAGTGGCAAAGAACTGGAAATGGCAGGGATGCCCATCAACGGGGCCGAACAAATTGTGGTATATGATTGTGATGGAATACTACCATGCTACAAGAAATGATGAGCTCAGTGATCTTAGAGAAACATGGATAGATTTGCATGAAATAATAAACAGTGAAATGAGCAGAACCAAGGGAAGGTTGTATACAGTAACAGCAATATTGTTTTAAGGACAATTTTGAATGACTAAGTCATTTTGACTATTATAAATACCCAAATTAACTACATAGGACACATGAAGGAAGGCATTATCTGCATCTGGAGAAAAAACTAAGAAACAGAAGTATGTATGGAATGATTTTACACATACATGCATACACACATATTTGTGTCTAATGGTAGCCATCTGGGTGAGGGGGGCAGAAAAAAAGGAAATTTACATGAGAACTTAATTATGTATTTTAAAGGAATAGCACTTTGTACATAATAGATTTACGGTTTCATGTACAATCATCTTTTTTTAAATTATACTATCTAATGGGGGGAGCAAATTCCCAAACTAGAAAACCCCCTTAAGGCAATAGAGGAATGAATTGTAAAAATAGACCCTCATCTCAAAGAAAGAATTTTCTGGACATTTGGGGGGCAAATCTGAGACAAGAAAAGAACAGCAGTAGAGATTCTGCCTATTTATATGTCGGTCCCTGGCTCTGTGGAGAAAATGAAAGTGTCTGTCTTTCATGAATTTTCTTGGCATTGCTACTCCAATGCTTTTCACACAGATGTAGTTAGAATTTCTATTTTCCCAGAATGATCCAGGGTCCCATCCACCCACCCACCCAGGCTCTATTCTTTTAAGGTACTACATGATAGCCCCAACAGTGGCTGCCATTGCTAAGCTTGGTGGAGTGGGAGTTCCCTAAGGGGAGCATATTATCCCTTGCTGAAGCAGTCAGGCACAATGGAAAAATCCCGGATTCTAGAATCAGAGGAGTTCAGGTCAAATCTTTCCTCCAGCGTATTTTGTGTATGTAGGAGAAGCAGAGTTCAGGTAACTGTTGAGGTATTTCAAGGCAGCCGTTTCCACTAATCCTTATTGCCAAACTAGGTGAGACACTGAACTTTAAAATATCTAATTATCTTACCCTGGAGAGGACTGAATGAAAAGGGTACTGTTAAGTCCAAAGTACTAGACTGTCAACTCCATGAGGGCAGTGACTGGGTCTTACCTAAATTTTGTATCTTCTCTAATACCTAAGCTCCATAGAGGTTAGGTATTTAATAAATGCTTGTTGTATGAAGCAGTGGTTAATGGTGGGAATTTCACGTACTGTGCTACCTAAGGAAAATACTTTACAGTGTGTTCTCTCTCCACCCCATCCCCCAATCCTTTACATCACAGTATCTTGAGTATGTCACTGAACCTCAGTTTCCTCATCTGCGAAATGAGAGGATTGGGCTAGATGACCTCAAATATTCCTTTCAATTCTAAAATTATTATCCCATTATCCACAAAGCCAGAAACTGACCTTGGGAATTTCTGAACATGTGTTTAGGGAGAGGGAGGAAAGGAAAGGTAGACCTGACAAAGACATTTCAAGGCCCTATGATATAGCCTTAAATTCAAAGACAAGAAGCCTGTGTTCTACTCCTGGCGTTACCAGCAACTCACCATTTGACTTACATCAATTAGTCAAAATTGACTAATTTCAATGAGCCAGAATTTTCTGTCTAGTAAATAGAGATAATAATACCTATTCTCCAGATCTCATATGATTTAATGGAAAGATATTGGACTTAATATCAGTAGACCTGAATTCAAGTCTGGGCTAAATCACTTGCTAGTTGTGTAACTATGGACAAGCTATTTTATCTCTCTTTGCCACATTTTTTTTGGACCATGATCTTTAGAATCACAGAAAAAGACTAAGAGGGAACCCAAAGGCCCTCTAGTCTAAGGATTCTTAGCCCTTTTTGTATCACAGACCCTCTTAGCAGTCTAATGAAACCATTTCTCAGAATAATATTTTTAGATGTATAAAATAAAATTGGATTGTAAAGGAAACTAATTTTACTGAAATGTGGCAGAGAGAGGATGCACAAAATTCCTAGCTTCTAGGGGAGCCTCTGAAAAACCAGGGGTGGTTGAGTTTGCAAGCAAAAGGAAAAAATTTTTTTTCTTTGCAAACCTTGAAGTACTATAGAAATTTCTGATTTGGGGGCAGCTAGGTGGCTCAGTGGATAGAGCACCAGCCCTGAATTCAGAAGGACCTGAGTTCAAATCCGGCCTCAGACACATAACGCTGACTAGCTGTGTGACCCTGGGCAAGTCACTTAACCCCATTGCCTAGCCAAAAAAAAAAAAAAGAAAAGAAAAGAAAAAAGAAATTTCTGATTTCAATATTTCTGTCAGTGACACCTTAGTTTGAGCCTTTCATGTCCTTCAATTCTCATATCCAATCAGGTACCAAGTCCTGTTAACCCCACCTCTGCAATATCTTTTGCATCCCCCTCACACCATCTTCTCTGTTTTTTACTGCCACCACTATTATGGTCATTATTACCGACTCCTTGGGTTATTGTCTTAGGGTCATAGATTTAGGGTTAAAATAGACCTTAAAGGCTGTCTAATCAAATCAAATTCCTTCCCCATCTTTTTATGAAGGAGGAAACTGAGGCTCAGGAAGACTGTATTACTTGCCCAGTGTCATATAGGTACTAAGTGACGAGGGCAGATTTTTACCGAGGTCCTCTGACACTAAAGTCAGCTCTCTTTTTACAATTCTATCTACATTGCCTCTTTGCCACCTAGTCACTCTGATTCCAAAAGGAGAAAACATCTGATCAAGACGATAATATGATGGCTGCTGCTGTGGCCTCCACTAGGTCTGAAGAAGAGGCCACTCTTCCTGTGGATGCCCAAAGAAAGCTGTGACTGCATTGTTAAGAGAAGGTGCCAGACTAGGTAAATGGTGACACCACCACCACCAATGGAGGACAGCTTAGATGCCAGCTGGGACTTAATATCTTCAGCAAGTCACCAATTCTCTGGAATGCAATTTATCTGCCAAATGAGGGTCATGCCAGTTGTAGCAGCCCAGTTAAACTTCTGGCTTTCTTGGTTTGGCTTTTACTTGTCTTGTCTCTAGATATATTTCCTCCGTCTACTTTGTATGAAGGCCACCATGGTCCTTTCCTGCAACCACCCCCTCCATATCTAGAACCTTCCTGGAAACTTCCCACTTCTTAGTTCATTGGCACATTCCTTACTATAACACCAGAGGTAGGAAACCAATTAGTAGTACTTGGGCAAAATACCACCCTTCCTTATAAAACATCTGGTCCTTTTTTTCATCCTTTCTTAACTTTATTATATGGAACGATCCCTCTATCCAGCACCAAAGGAGTGGCAAGGGCATGCCACAACTTGTATGATAGGGCAAGTGGATGCCTGGATCTTTTTCTCCTCTTAATGGGTCTGAAGGTTATTGCTTCCAAGACCTAGACTTTCTCTGTAAAGTCATCTGGCCTGAGTTCCTGAGGTCCATTTGTAGCTTTGTCCTAGATGACAAGCATCCTGTTATATCCTTTCCTCTTCTCCATATCCCCTTATGATAATAATTATTGTTACTAAATATTATTTATATTTATATAATCATATAGAATTTATAATAATAGTATTATTATGGCTAGCACTTATATGGTACTGGAAGGTTTGGAAAGTGTTTATGCATGTTATCTCATTTGATCTTTATAATAACACTGTGGAGTAGGTGATATTATTATCTCCATTTTAGAGATGAGGAAACTAAGGCTGAAAGGTTAAATTACCTGCCTAGAGACACACAGCTAGTAAGTGTCTGAGGAAGGGTTCAAACTCAGGCCCATCCTGATGCCGAGTCCAGTGCTTTATACACTATGCCTGACATTGCCCTTCCATCTTCTTTCTCCCCACCCTACCCCCAAGATATCTAAATTCACCTTGTGTTAAGTAAAATTCACCCATAATAAGTCCCTATTGTTTTTAGCATCCTTGGCTTGATTGCTTTTCCTGTTAAAATCTCTAAGTCTTCCCCTCCCCCCCGCAAAAAAAAAAAATCTACAATAGCTTGGAACACCAGCAAAGGACCACAGCAGCAAATGGTGGAGCAGACTTTATAGGAGGTACCATGCCAACATAGGACAGGGCAGCAGATGGTAAATCCTAGTGTTAGAAGAGCCTTCATCCAAGAGCTGTGTCTAAGTATGGCCATTCACAGGGTAAAAGAAGCATCTTAGTTAACTTAAAAATCACACAAATATACTAGCTAGCATTCTACATGTCTGTTACATGTATGTAATATGTATTTATGAGCTGCTTGTAGACCATGTAGTGGTGGTATGGCAGTGGTGTGCCAGATTTTTTGATAAAGCAATTTATTAAGCATACAATTAAATGGGATTAAATTGCCATGTTTTTGTTCAGACCTTTATGGCTGGTGGTGACCCAAGAAACAACAGAGTGATGCATGATAAGCATGAAAGAAGCTTTAGAATTTAAGGATCCTTATACTAAGAGTGGCCTAAAAAGAGATCATTTAGGAGATCCATGATCTAAAACAGAGGCAGGCCTGTCATACAATAAGCTAAGTGATGACCAAAAGATGGGCAGTCCAAGTGTTGTATTGGTACCCACAGTAGAATGCTTTCATTGGGAATCAGGAAGACCTGAGTTTAAATCCTGCCCCAGACACCTACTTGATTATGTGACCTCGGATAAGTAACTTAACCTCTCTCAGTCTAAGTTTCTTCATCTTTAATATGGGGATCATAACAGCACCAACTCATAGGGTGGTTGCAAAGACCAAATCAAAAGAGACAATATGTGTAAAGTGTTTGCAACTATAAAACTATGTAAATGTTGGCTATTATTATTTTAATGTCAAAATATATGAGGAAATTCCTATGGTACTTTGGGTTGATCACCATCACCCATCCACCCCCCATGAAGGGATTTATTGGAAGACAGCAAGTCATAATTGGAGTCAGAAAGCTCTGGGTTCAAGTCAAGTCAAATATTTCTTAAGTGGTTATGATATTTCAGGCACTGTGCTAGGCACTTGGTTTGAAGCTATCCATTAACTGACACATACCAGTTATGTAACTCTTGGGATATCGTAAGCTGTGGGATAGTTGTGATAAATCTAATTGCCATGCCAACATAGGACAGGGGAGCAGATGGTAAATCCTAGTGTTAGAAGAGCCACCTAGACCAATAAAATCACAATTTATGACCAAAATTAAAAAAAAAAAGTTTAATGACTGGAGTGAGGGAAAGATTTCTACCCCTCTAGCCAGAACTTGGGTATCTTCAGTTGATACAATGCCAGTACATACCCCTATGTGATTATAATCCTACATTAAGGAGCATAATATTAAAAAACACTGGACTGGGAGACAGGAGGGATATAGACTCCAAATCTTCTTCTAAAACTTAATACCTCTATGACCTTGGACAAGTCATGTAATCTCTCTGAGTCTCAGTGTCCTCATATATAAGATGGTGATAATAATACTTCTGGTACCTATTTCATAGGGTCTTTAAGGAGATCAAATGAAATAGTGTTTGTATAGTGTTTTATGAACCTTGAATCTGTAGAAAAGTTTGCTATTATTATTGTTGTTATTAGTGAGAAGCATTGTTAACTTTGCACTGTTCGATAACATGAAACGTACTTAAACACACCTAAACACTTTCAAGAGAAGTGATAGATATTGAGGGAAAATTAAAGATAAATAACTCATTTTTCTTGCCCTCAAAATATTTTATAGCTAATTGGAGGGCAAAAGACAGACAAAGAAGACTAAAATTAGAACATAGTAAGATCTGTAAGCCAAGAAAAGAGAGAATTTTCACATGTGGGATCAACTCATTTCAAAGAGAATTTAATTAAGTACCCACTATGTGCAAAGAACCATGCTAAGGACTGGCGATAAAAAGAGAAAATTAAAAATGAGGAAAGGGGTAGCACTCCAGCTATACCTTGAAGGATGAATGAGAAAAATACCAAGAGGTAGAAATGGGATATTGTTATGATTTCCGTTCCACATAATATCTGTCTGCTGATTTTCATTTGTCAACAAAATTCCTTTGAAATACCAGATAAGCGTGATGGCAAGAGAAAAAGTGAGTAACAACTACCATGATATACAATGGGGAGATTTCTTAGTTTCTTGGGAAGGGTTCTGAGCAGCCTCACTCAACAGTTTACCCTGACCTTTTCAGCCACAGGCAACTCTGATACATGGGACATATTGCTCAGGATAATTTGCTCATCACTCTTAGCTTTTCCAAGTGTTTTCACATTTATGATATCATTTGATTATCACAATACCACTGTGTAGTGGTTAATAGTAATAATAATAATAAATATATGCAGTAGTTTAAAGTTGATAAAGCACTTTGTATAGTCATCCCTATTTTAATAGATAAACAAACTGAGACTCAGAGAATTTAGACAATTTGCCAATGTTCACATATTTAGGAAGTGCAATGCCCTTGTACGGGGTGCTCAGGGAAGACTAGCACCCCTGGTGTGAGGGCTTGCTGAGCCCATTTCAGGGCTGCTCATCCACTTTTGGTGTCCACCTGATTCACCTAACTCTCATCTGTGGTTCCAAGAAGCTGTAGCATGCACAGAGGCCAGACTCCAGCAAACCATCTTAGCAGATGGGCTAAACAAGGTTGAAGGTAACGGACAGGCCTCAAACCCATTGGTGAGTTAGGGGAGTGTCTGCCCCAAGCATGTGAAGACTTACCCTGGTGGATGAAAACAATTTGTTCCAACAGTCATAAAGGTGCCCATGTTTACAGGTAACTTTTGCAAGGTAACTTTTAGGTGGAGGCTGGTGAGGGTAAGAGATATACTAACAGCTGGGAGCTTCAGGGAAGGCCTCTTATAGGAGGTAGTACTTGGGTTGAGCTTCAAAGAAAACTAGGGATTCTAAGAGGCAGAGAGGAGAAGAGTATCAGGAGTCAATCCCAGAGGGGAAGAAAGATTAGATGACAGCAATTCGCATTGGACCTATTCAGCCTGGTTGCTGTCCAAATTGGGGGTAGGCAAGGTGTAAATGGTGGTAATATAATTAAGCGTGAATTTGCTCTCATGCATTGCAGGCATGAGGAACAGCCTATGCAAAAGCAGAAAGATGGAAAATGGAACATCATGGTTGGGAAAGAGTAAGTAAGGCCAGTTTAGCTGGAACATCGAGTACATGCCAGAAAGCAATACGCACTAAGCTATGCGGAAATGAAATGTCATGTGTGAGGGGCAGTAAGAAAGACAATTTGGCTGGGCCAGACAGTGTGTGAAGGGAAGTAATGAATACATTACGCTGCTACACATTAGTAACAGAACTGAGACTCGAATCCAACTCTCCAGCAATCTCACCCACTGCTCTTTCCAGTATATCTATTAGGTTACTTATGTTCTTCAAGGTCAGATCAGGGTTGGAGTTGGGAGGGAAGGGGTGAGGAGGTTAGGGAGATTGTATTTAGTGGTTTGCAAAGCAGAAGGCCCTGGGTCTCCCTTTATCTTCTGGGCCTATGGTAGGGACAGATGTCCAAGCTCAACCTCCCCCACTCCAAGCCTACTTTCTATATCCAAGTTTTCTTTCCTGTAAATAACTGAGCCAAGGGATACTCATTCTCCAGGTGATGGGCAGAGCTTTCCAAAGTCCTTTTAAAATCTGCTTATTATGGATGGTAATAAAAAGAAGAAGAAAGCAGTAAAGATGCCCCAGGGCCTCACCAAGGCGAGAACCCTGCTCTTGCAATCCTAGCATATGATTACCTAACAGCAGGGGCCCACCCACCTCCCCGCCTACCACATCCCTGACACATTCCACCAAGAACCATTCTCCTCCTCCCTCAGACTGTAAGGGAGAGAAGGCAGGGCTAACTTCCTTTGTCTCTGCCTGAGTTGGTCCGTCTGCTTGGAAGCTGAGCACCAGCACCAGCCTTGCATATTGGTGAAGAATGTGGCTGACAACCTTTGAAGAATAGTGAACCAACTTACCTTAGTTTGCGTCTTGGTTCGGGGAGGGGGGGGAGGTGCGGCACCAGCCAGAGAAGATGTCCAGTCTTGTCAGGCAAAAAAGCAGGAGATGACTAGGTCGCATAGTGATTCTGCAAAATGGTGAGGGGGAAGATGGAAGAAATGGGCATTGTTGATGTGGATATAAATCAATATAGATTACTGAACCCTAAATTTCTTCCTGCATAGCTACTTAACACAGTGAGTATAACACTGGACTTGGAGTTAAGTTCAAATCCTACCCCAGATACTTACTAGTTTATTATTTTCCCAGGTGATTCTGGGAAAGTCTGTAGACTGCAGTCTGTAGAAAGTCTGTAGAAACTGTAGACTCAGTTTCCTCATCTATAAATCTGGCTGTTCATCTCAATGGCCTCTACGATCTCTTCCAGCTCTGTATCTACAATACTATTTCTTCAGCCTATTCTTTGTCTTCGCTATGACCTCTATCCAGTCTCCCTACCCTTCAGTACTTTCCCAGGCCATTGTCCCTGCTCTGGTGACGCTTTATTCCCTTCCAATCTCAATCATATAATTAAACAGACCAATTCTACACTATTCTCTACTCTTAAATCTCTTGCTTACTTATATTATCATGGACCACCCACCGCTTGCCTAGCCCCAAATTGGATAACATCTGTCTCCTCACAAAGAGCTACAGGAAGTCAGGTAACCAGTCTGATTGGGTCCAGCACAAATTGATGTCATCTATCTTTATTCCCCTCTGGAATCGACTCCTGACTCTCTAGACTTTCTCCACTGTGCCAGAGCACCTTTCTTAACCTATAAATTCCCTCTAGCCTTGCAGCCCCTTCTTCTGATTGGTCAGCCATGCCCCAAACTTCTATTTCAAGGAAAGAGCCCAGACAAGCTGTGACTTCATTCCTTTGTCAGCTCCACTTCTGAATCTCCAGTCTTTCTCTGTCATGGCATAAGCAGCCTTCTTACCCTGGAAGTTTACTCTGCCCCTGGCCTTCTAACCTTGACATTTTATTCCACCACTCTGGACAGTGTCCAGGTTAACTATATCTTCATTCCTTTTCAGCCTCCACTCCTGACTCTAGATGTTTTTTGTACCATTTCTCTGTGTGGATAAGGTACCTTCCTCCTCCCCCACTCACCCTCTCTTTGGGGCCAGACTCCCCCAGGATTGAATCCAAGCTATGTAAATGCTCATGTAGCAAACACCCCAATATTGACTGTCCCCAAAGATCCTTCTCTTTTTGCACTTTGGTGACCCCACCAGCTCCTATAAATTCAGTTGTTGTCTCTGTAATGATGATACCTCAACTCACACAGACACCACTATGGCCCTCACCACCTCTCACCTGGGTTATTGCAATAGACTTCTAATTAGTCTCTCTGTCTCAAGCCTCTCTCCACTCCCATCCATCTTTTCACACAGCTGCCAAAATAATTTTCCTAAAGCACAGGCCTCACCATGTCACTCACCTACTCAATAAACTCCAGTGGTTTCTTATTATAATCTCTAAAATCAAAAGTAAATTTCTCTGTTTCACATTTAAGTCTTCACAATCTGGCCCCAGCTTTCCTTTCCAGCCTCAGTGCACAATGCTCCCATTGACACACTCTATGATTACGCCAAAATGGCCTGTTTGCAGCTCCTCGTGTAAGCCACTTCCCATCTCTACCCATTTTCGTTCACTATCCCCCATGCCTTTCATGTCCTCCTCCTTTATTTCCACCTCTTAGGTTCCATAGATTCCTTAAAGAATCACTTCATGTACCACCTTCATGTACAGGAGCCCTTCCTGATCCCTCCCAGATGCTAGGGCCTTCCCCTCACCTCCCATAATTGCTCTGTATCTATTTGTATAAACTTGCATATGAACACTTTTTAATCTCCTGGTAGAATGTAAGCTCCGTTAGGGTAGAAGCTATTTCACTGTCATCTTTGTGACTTCAGCTCCTAGCATGGCACCTGGCTGATAGTAGGCACTATCCCAAGCACTAGCTAGGTGGTATAGTGAATAGAGCTCTAGACCTGGACTCCATAAGACTGAGTACAAATCCTGCTTCTGATATTTATTGGCTCTCCGAACCTGAGCAACAGTCACAACCTCTGCCTCAATTTCCATATCTGTAAAATGAGTTAATAGTAGCACCTACCTCCCAGGGTTGTTGTGAGGATAAAATGAGATAATATTTGTAAAATGCTCTGCAAATATTAAAGTGCCATGTAAATGCTATCTATTGTTATTATAAATGCTTGTTGATTTATTGGTCCCTGGTCTCTGTGGCATGATGCTAAAAATGACTCATTCTGGAAGATGAACTTTAAAGGAATGGATTCCTGATAAAACTGAAGAACTTCATCCCACAGGCCTCCGGGCCCTGAATACAACAGTTAGAGATGTAAATCCAGTTTCTGCTGATGTCCTAGTGTCCTGGCAGTTGGAGGTATTATCTGCTCATTTTACAATGGAAGCAAGTACCAACTTACCAAGAGTTTTTTTTTTTTTCCAAAAGCCCATTGACAGCAAGTCTGTTTGGCACTCAGAACACATTTTCCCATAGAAATATTGTTGCACATGGTGGTTAGGTTCCCAGACTAGCCAACCTACTGAACCCACAATGTGCCATCATAATTAGGTACATAGTGTACCAAAATGTTCCAATTAAATTTTTAAAAATGCATTAAGTGCCTAGTGTGGGCATATATAAGATACAGGATGGCATAATGGATTATGTTGGGTTTTAAGTCAAGAAGAGCTGGGTGCAAATGATGCCATAGAAACAAACTGAGTGAACTTGGGCAAGTTACCTAACCTCCACGTGCCTTGAGTAACTCCCTAGATCTTATCTACTAAGTCTTAAATAGGTTACATCTGCATTGGAAGAGAGAGTTCTTATACAAGGAATTCTCCAGGCTGAGAAAAACAAAGATTCTTCTTGTTTTTTGCAAATAGGAAATGACTAGATAGATAGATGAAAGAACATTTATTACATGCTTACTATGTGCTGGGCACTGTGCTAAGCATCAAGTATATAAAAACAAGAAAACAAGATAGTCTCTATTCTCCAGTCCTTTTTTAAAATTGAGATTAGGATCTAATAAGGGAAGATAAAACACAAAAGAAAAGTGAAAAGTGAAAGAGATGGGAGAGAGAGAGAAGGAAAGTAATCAGTCAGCATGCAAGTGGATGAAGGGAAAACCAGAAATGGAGAAGAAACAGCATGATTGGGCCTTCTCATGATAGTTGGAGACAGGATTTCACCAATCATTGAGGTGGCCTCAGGGGCAGAGTCCTGCATATGTACAAATGCTCTCCTTCTAAGGCTTCATTGTAGGATGGAAATGAACCTGGGTTCTTGGAGTCTATGACAGTGTAGCACAAATCCTGGCAGGTCCCACCAAGCTGAGCATGAGCCCACTAGGTGAGCATGGGCCTGGTAATGGAATGCATGCCTAATGTCCAAGGATCATCCTAGCTGTGTTCAGAGAGGTTGGTTAATCACAAGGCTGGCTGTGAAGTATGGATTTTTTAGACACAGCAATTCTAAAAAACCCATCTACTAATTCAAAGGCATATTGCAAGCTTATGTTGTTGAAAGGAGTTCCTGGACCAACTAAATTGGAGAACCTTGTAATATTGATTGTATATATGTACCAAGTACTCTGCTAGGCACCAGTGATTCCAAGAATTCAGTGACAAAATCTGCTCTCTAAGAGCTTATTTCCCATCGAGAGATAGCAAATACAGTAGGAAAACAGATACTTTTGGAATCAGCAGGTTTGATTCCCATCTCTAAAACCAAACAAATCACTGGGCCAAGGTAAAGAGACCAATGGTGAGTTGCTGTTCTCAAAGGACTAAAGCACAATTTTTGTTTATACCAAGAGAGCTACTCTTCCATAAAATATGTAGACTAATACCTGTTGTATCTAACGCATAGGGTTGTACTGAAGATCAAAGAAATGTGTAAAATGTTTTGTAAATCTTAAATTATTTTATTAAATGACAGTGATTATAGCTCTGTAGAACCTAACCACCACTAAATAACAAGGTCCCTATGGGAAGATGCATTCAAAATTCCAACATGGGAGGCTCAGAATACATTTCTTCTCCACTAAAGAGAGAAAAGGGACTCTTGTTTCCCTCACCTCTCCAGCCTGTGAGATACCCTTAGCTCCAAATACCAGTCATGACTCCCATGACCTGGGAGAAGGGTTCTAATAAGATAAGTCCTGGAATGGAATTTCAAGGGAATGGAGTCAGGTAGTGGGTAAAATATAGGTTCCACATCTGAGTTGGATGGGAGGAGGAGGGAAGGAAAGGAGATATGAAGAGACTTGAGTTTCTACTAGTATCAACTAGTATAAACCTAGTATAAACTAGTATAAACCTTCTACTATTATAAAGGAGTGGAGTGCTACATTTTGGTCCTGGCCAGTCTATGATCAACTCTTTTCTTTTCTTCTTCAACCCCCAAGGGTTGACCCTACATTTCCTGTTCTAGGTAGCATAGTGGATAGAGTACTAGGCCTGGTGTCAGGAAAAGCTGAGTTCAAATCTGAAGTCAGATACTTCCTAGCTCTGGGACCTTGGGCGAGTCCCAATCTTTGTGTGCCTCAGTTTCTTCACCTGAGAATAGTAATAATAATAATAATAATAATAATAATAATAATAATAATAATAATAATAATAAATTCTCTATAATAGATATAATGCATATAGACATATAAATATATGTATTATATATAGATTGTATAATCTATATTATATATTATCTATATTGTATCTATATTGTGTATATTATATATAAATATGTATAGTTTTACATATAGATATATAATAGACAGATATATAACATACTATAAATAATATATAACAATAATATAATATTAACAGGGGTAATAATAGAACCTGCTTCTCAGAGTTGTTGCGAGGATCAAATGAAATATTTGTGAAACATTTAGCGTAGTGCCTGGCATATAGTAGATACTTATTAAATGTTTGTTTTCTTTGTTCCTTCATTCCTTGGTTCCTTCTTTCCTTCCTTCCTTCCTTTCTTCCTTCCTTCCATCACTAGTTGTTTCTGATCAGGACTCCTTCCCTGGTCCATTATGGAGCAGAACCTGCATTCATATAGGATCATTTTGAGGTTTTCTGAGAACTTTTATAACTATATGTAAACAAGAAGAAACAATGAATTAAAAGTGTTTCTTTTGTTCTTCCCAACCTTATCTTTTATCGCTTAGACTCAGCCCAAATCCCAACTTTGTAAGAGGCATTTTCTGGTCCCACCCCCCACCCTCAGCTGTTAGAGTCTTCCCCTTTCAGATTACCAATGTATATCCCATACATATCCTATATTAACCTAGATATTTATAAGTCTCACCCATTAGAATGTGAGTTCCTTGAGGAGATGGACTGTTCTTTGCCTTTTCCCCTCATCCCCAGTGTTTAGCATAGGGCCTTATACAAAATAAGCCCTTCATAAAGGTTTATTGACTGGCTGACTGACTTAGACCCTATAAGGAATGGCTAGAGGAATGTGGGGTGGAGGACCAAGGTAAAGAGACCGATGGTGAGTGGCTATTCTCAAAGGACTAAAGCACAATATTTCTATATACCAGAGAAAGGCTGTCCTGGATATTTTTATATAGAAGGGAGAAGGATCCCTCTGTGGTAAAGAATAAGATTGGCCCTCTAAGGAATAAGAAGTTGGAGCTGGGATTGTGAATGCTTCTGTTGGCCAGGCTTGGGCTAGAGTGAAGAATTTATCTAGGATTTATTTTTCCCCATACACTGACACTGTGGCAGGAAGACAGAGACCCCTAAATACCTTTAGAGGCAGCCAGCCCATTGTACCTACCATACTACTTCTTAGGACCTACCTGGGTTCAAATCCCTATCATTTTTTTTTCCTCCCTTAAGCAGCCCCAGGAGGAGACAGTTAAGCTTTGTTTCCTGAGCAAAGTTTTGCAAACCTCACCCCTCAGTGGTCCCCTTAGCTAAATGTTCTGTAGATTGATCACCAGGCTCGAGTCAAGAAGCCCTGGATTAAATCTTGCTCCAGGCACTCACTATGTGACCCTAGGCAAATCACAATCTCTTTGTACCTTAGTTTCTTCATCTGCAGAAGGAAGGGAATGAAATCCATATTCTCTGAGGTCCCTTCTCCACATAAAGTTATGATTCAATGACCCTCCAAGGCAGACGCTAATAGGAACCAGACCAAGCAGGGACTTATTTATACATGTGGCCACTTTGAGGGGGAAGCTGGCCATCTGGTAGCATCCTAGTTTAACTAATTATTCTTGCTAACTAGATTCTATGCTGGTGAAGGGATGAAAGTGTTGTCACGATATAAATGTAACAAATTTTAAAATTATAGAGCCTTTAAACATCATTATTTTAAATTTCTATGCCCTAGAAGTTTTGGTGCCCTGAGGCAAAGTCCTGATCACCCTGCCCTAGTTAGGACTCTAGTAGGGAGCCAGTCCCAGGGAATAACCTTGGGAAAAGGAATAGAAGTGGGGGAGGGGTAGATAAAATATATACCCAATAGGATGTAAACTTTTGGAGATCAGGGATTCTCATTTTTGTCTTTATGTCTCCATTACCTTGCACAGTACCTGACACATTGTAAGCACTTAACAAATGTTCACTGATTGATTGCATGAGGGAAGATAAATTCCTAAGCTGCTGATTATAGCCTGGGATGTAAGTAGAAAACTAACTGTACTCAAACCGACAGACACAAATATTTTTCTCTTCCTTTACATTCCATAAATGACTTTAGTGTAGCAGGGATTAAAGCCTGATTTTTGTATGTCTAGTGATGACTCTTTCTACCCAGTAAACGGAAGAATCACCAACAACCAGAGAGAAACTGGATGATTTATTATTGATAATTAATGACACTGAGAATCTTTAAATATTCATATTCTTTATTCTTAGCTCTGCCTGCCTGTACAGGAGATAATGGTTTGTTGTTAATGAGACCTGGAATATTTTTAAATCAACTTAATTGACATTTTTACAGTGTTCAACATGTCTAAGACATGGATTTTCAACACAGAAGTTGAGTAAGGGCTACGTTGAGGGAGAAGGGATTGTAATATTCCCTGGGGTGACAGGTGGGAGTCAAGGTCACCAAGGAGAAGCAGTCAACCCAAGCCATTTAGAGCTGAAGAAAATATTATTTTCTACTCTGCCTCTCCTCAAAAGCAAACCAAGTCATGGTTGTTGGTGGGCATCAATGTGCAAGACTGTTAGTGGAAAACTTACCTGTTCAATGGCCAATATCAGCTTCTGGGTCATAAGATCTTGGGATCTGAAGCTGAAAGAGGTCTTAGAGATCATCTTATACAATCTTCTTATTTTACAGATAAGTTAAATGGGAAGACAGGTAACTTGGCCTATGTCTTGCTGGGGTGGGGGGAGGATTGGCAGAGATACTGGAGTGGTTTGCCATTTCTTTCCCCACTGCAATCGGGGCCATCTCCAGTTGTCCTGATCTATATTTTGCCACTGGACTCAGATGGCTCTGGAGGAGAAAGTAAGACTGGTGACTTTGCACAGCCCTTCTTCACTAAAATCCAATTCACTTGCATGTCCTGGTATCACCTCCCCGACATCATAGTCCTCCTCAAGAATGAAATAACAACCAGCTTATTTTATAGGCAAGGAACCAAGACAGATAGAGTTAAGTGACTTGCCCAGGGGTCACACAGCTAATAAGTGTCAGAGGCCAAATTTGAACACATGAAGATGAGTCATCCTGACTCCAGACCTGGTGCTCTATCCACTGTGCCACCTACATGACACAGGAATGCTTCCCAGGTATAGAACTAGGATTCAAACTCAGGTCTTGGGGCAGCTAGGTGGCACAGTGGATAGAGCAACAGCACTGGAGTCAGGAGGACCTGAGTCCAAATCTGGACTCAGACCCAAACACTTGACATTTATTAGCTGTGTGACCTTGGACAAGTCACTTAACCCCAACTACCTAAAAACAAACAAACAACAAAAAAACTCAGGTCTTTCACTTCCAAATCCAACAAATTCACCCAGCTTCACTCTGATTATTGGTGGGTTTTCTATTTACTGGGTGGAAAGAGTCATTAGTAGACATATCAAATGAGGCTTTAATCCCTGCTACACTGTCACTTATGGAATTTAAAGGTAAAGAAAAATATTTGTGTCTACCAGTTTGAATAGTTAGTTTTCCACACATATCCCAGAGGCAAACAGGGTTAAGTCACTTGCCCAGGGACATATAGCTAGTAAATGTCTGAGATCAGATTTAAACTCAAGAAGATGAGTTTTCCTGACTCCTTCACCATCTACCTGCCCCACCGTATACATGAGAGAAGGTTGATTGAGTCCTGTGAGCTAGAGAAGGAGGGAGATATAACTAGGGCAGAACCAGAGGCTAGGTATCAAAAGTCAACCCCTCAAATTGGGAGGCATGGACAATACCAAGAAAGTGTGGTCTAAGTCAAGATGGAAAAGGGACTATAGCTAAAATCTACTTAGAAAACCCACTATTTATGTAGTTGCATGCTAATAATTAGCATTTAAATAGCTTACAAGAAATTTAACGTGTTATTTCATTCGACCCTTGTAATAATTCTGTGAGGTAGGTACTGTTATTAATAGCCTCATTTTACAGGTGAGGTAAAGATACTAAGAAAAGTTAAATGACTAGGCTCACAACTGTTAAAAGTTAAAAGACTAGGAATTTCCTGAGGCAGAATTTGAACTCAGGTCTTCACAACTCTCAGTTCAATGTGTTATTTCCACTGTACCAGCTAGTCACATGTCATTTGGCCAAGGCATATTCCTGAGTCAGGAGAGATCTCTGTCACCTTCACTTTCCCTCTCCTGAAGGATAATAGAAGCGTTAGCCATAGGGCAGCTAGGTAGCACAGTGGATAGAGCACTGGCCCTGAAGTCAGGAGGACCTGAGTTCAAATCTAGCCTCAGACCAAACACTTGACACTAGCTGTGTGACCCTGGGCAAGTCACTTAACCCCAATTGCCTTAAAAAAAAAAAAAGAAGAAGAAGAAGCATTAGCCATGGAAAAGTTGGATTAACCCTGGGCACAAGCCATTTCAAGAACTAGCTGTTGACACGAGCATAGCACTATCCATGGATAAGACCACAGGCCTATTGAATGAGAGCAGATTTAAGAGTAGATCACTGCTGCCTAGTATAAACTTCCACCTGCTACCTCGCCCTCAGAATCCATCTGTCTCTTGTTAAATAAGCAGGTTCTCTTCAAAGGGAAGAAACTTTTATTAGGGCAACAGAGTGATGCAGAGGAAAGAACATTGGAATTAGAATCAATTAATCTGGGTTTGAATCTTGGCTTGGCTACCTGTGTGACATGGAACAAGTCACTTAGCCTCTCGAGGCCATCACTTATCTGGAAAATGAGGGGCTGAAAGTAAATGAACTTTTGGTCCCTTGAAGCTCTTAAGCAATAATCTGCCTAGGTTGACAGCAAGCTGTGGACTATTTCATCCTCTCAGAGTGAGGAGAGACCTAAGAAATCATCTCAGTGGTTCCATGATGAGAGGAATGCTTTTATCACATCATTTTCATAGAGTCATAGAGTTTCTTCCATGGACAGGGAATTCACTCTCACATAAGGCAGCCCATTCTGCAGCCGCTGAGCTCTCTGCCTCCCCCTTTGTTACTTCAACCCATTGCCCTAGCTATACCTTCCATTTAGTTATAATTTCAAAGCTATGAGGGTTTCTACCAGGTAATTTGAAAAGGGGAAAAGAGCAGATGTGGCTTGTGTCCTTTGCCAAAAAGGCTCCAAAATCTCTGCAGGGGTAATTAACCTGGAATCCATAGATATCCAAGAGGTCCATGGACAGATTCCTGAGGGTCCAAGGACTGGGGGAGGGTGAGGGGTGGTGGAGGAAGAATACAACTTTAGTTTCACTAACCTCTAACTTAGATTTAGCATTTCCTTCCATTATGAATTGTAAAACACACACACATTATTCTGAGTAGGGGTCCATATGCTTTAACAGACTGCCAAAGGGGTCCATAACATTAAAAAAAAAAAAGAATAAGAACCCATGCTCTAGGAAGTGACAATTCCACTAATCTCAAATTCTGGGTGGCTAATCTGATCACCAGCTCTCCCCTCCTCTTCTGTCTCCTCTACCCCCACCCACTTCACCCCAAGAATGTCCTGAATCTTGCTATTTAGATTACCCACCCTCACTGGCTCCCAGTACCTCGTGCGGGAAGGCCCCAGGCTCACCCCCAGAAGGTAAGTGGGTGGGAGCTGGGTGGGAGCTCATTGCCTGTTCAAACCCAGTTCCCAGAGTAGGAACTGCTGGGCTGCTCAGCCCGAGGCGCAAACCTTCCAAGATTATAATTAGCCCATTTGCCCCGCCCACGGCTTTGCTTCTCCTAGGAGCTGAGGTTCGGAGACAGGTTTCTCTGTAATGACAGATTAAGCATGAGACTCAAGGCTCTGCAAAAGGGAAGGGGGTGGGATGGGGGCTGGTAGGAAGTTGAGGGAGACCATAAAGGTTCATATTAGTCACTGAGCAGAGCTTAACTCTGGGGAAGAAGGGGAGGAGAATAGTGACCCTTGTGTAGTAACCCAGATAAGTGAGGGGACAGATGGGTGGATAGATGATAAGCTGGCAGAGGAGTGGGTCACTACACTCACTTGTGATCTGCCCCAGTGGTCCTTAAGTGACACTACCTGGAAACATGGAAAGGTCAACTATCAAGGCAGATAAGGCACTGGTATAGAAAGGATACTGGAGGAACCAGTGAAAAGAACCAGTTAGGTCTGAATTCTAGGTTTCAGCCCTGCCACTAGTTTGCTGGGAATGAAAAAGAGAACTCAACATCAGAAAAGATGGAAGGGAGATAATAGCCTTTGCTGTAGGAAGGTCATATTACCAAGATTTGACTCAGTTTCCCTCTGATGTATAAGACTAAATGTTCTGTATCATTCTTAGGAATGCACTAAAATATGAGGAACTTGATTAAACACAAGGGTAAATTTCCTTTCTACAGTGGAGCAATACAATTCTGTGTTGCTTTAATGGGTCACTCAAGAGCTTTGTGGCACCTTCTTTCCTGATAGGAAAAGTTTCCTTTAGGAAATTTTAGGTCTCCAAAGAAACTTGGAGTATCTTTCTAAGCTGAGTTAGGCACAGTACTACAATGCATGGAAGCAGAAAAATAGATTACATGGCCTATGGGAGCCCCTGATAGCCTGAAAACCAGGTATCTAAGAACATTCACACTAAAGGCATAAAGTTATCCCTGCTTATCCTCCCCTGCCCCCACCCAACTCATGTTCTTACTACTAGGCATGTAGCAAGAGGTGACACAGGGGTTTGAGTACTCCATTGGTAACCTCCTGATGTCTGCAGAAATCAAGGAGGACCCCTGAATCTTCATGGTTAACTTAGGGAAGGGGAGAGACAAGGGTGGCACAGGATGGGCAGGCATGGATGGATGTAACATACATGCAAAAGCTACAAATCTGGTCTTGATTTATTGTTTTATTGATTGGGCAAGAAAGTGATGGAAAAAATGTTGCTAATGCAGATTAAATTTAATAGTGTGTCCTGTACATTTTTGTTTTCAGAGTGCTGACCATTAAATATTTGCCAGCGCATCCCTACCATACGTCTTAGAGTTAGAAGGGGTCTAGATGTAATTGTAACTCTTCATTTTATAGAATAGGAAACTGAATCCTAGAGAAAGGAAATGGTTTGCCCAGGGACACACAGGTAGTTAGCAGCAGAGTCAGGAGCTGAACCCAGGACCTCTCACTCCAAAGTCAGGGTTCTTTCTACTTGTATCAAGTTACTTCCCAAAATATTTGTTAGAAATTAGAGCTATAGGTAAGAAAAGGGAGCCTCAGAGACATAATAGGATCATGGGTTTAGAGCTAGAAAAGAACTTAATGGCCATTTAGGCAAACCACCTCACTTTACAGATAAGGAACCTAAAGCCTAGAAAAGTTAAATAACCAACCCAAGGTGACAAAGATAGTGAATATCAAGGCTAGGATTCAAGGAATGATTTTTGGCTCCAAATTTAGGGCCCTCTACATTACCCAGGGGTTCTTAACCTGGGGCTATAACTCATTATTTTTTGAATTATGTATTAAATATATAGAACATAATATATTTCATATTCAACATATATTTTAAATAGATAACTGTTTTTCAATATAATTGACTTCCTTAATAATCCGGTGTATTTGACTTTATGCATGTAAGAACATTATTCCAAGGAGTCCATAGGTTTCACCAGATTGCAGAAGGGGCCTATGCCATAAAAAAGGTCTAGAACTCCTGCTTGATTACATCATTCTCATTTGCATCAGGGCCTCTCCTTTGTTTTGTTTCCAGCACAGCATAGTAGAAAGAGCACTGAACTAAGAGTCCAGAGACTTGGGTTCTGGTCCTGGTTCTTCCATAAATCAACCCTATGTCTTTGGGTAAGATGCTTCTCCTCACTGGTCTCAGTTTCCTTACAAGTAAAATAAAAGGACTCCATCTCTAAAGGTACTTCCACCTCTGAATTTTAAATTTTAACACAATAGACAATTAAGATAAAAAGTGAGCACCTGACATGATCGAGGGCACAGCATGGGTGAGAAAGGAATGCCAAGGAGATCCAGACTTTCCTGGCACCACGGCATTAATGAGCAACAGTCCCTCTCTCCCAAGTACAAATGAAGGCAGAGTCTGGCACTCAGGAATTTCCCAAAGATGGTAGGATTTGGACACCTGAAAAGTCTGCTAAAAATAGAGGGCAGTCATTTAGTGTACTCTGAGTAGTACGTCTTCCTCAAGTCCTTAAGTCCAGCTGGAGGGATCTAACTATAAATGCTCAAATGCCATGCACCTTTGTGAAATTGTTGCCTTCGTCCCAGCTGTAAGGTCCCCCCTCTTGTCAATTTAGGTCCCTCCTTTTTTTCTTTCAAAAGCTAATGTAATGAGGTTGTCCCCCACATGCAGCATGGAGGTGTCCTGTGAGATTCGCGGGGAAGCAAGAATAGAGACATTTCTAGCATCCCCGCCCCAAATCTTTCTCCAAGAAAGATTAATTCCTGCCAAGAGGAGAAGCAGGAGGTTGGGAATCAGAGGCTGTCTTAGAGTGAACGGGTACAGGGCTACAATTATTTCTATCTGCTTCCTTAAATATTATTAGTTTAGGGGATGTAGTTTTCAGGTTTAGGTGCAACTCCTAGTTGAGATTTCTTAACCAGAAAAGGCTCAACTCCCTTCCCACCAAATGCTAGTTCCACAATGAAGACACAGAGTAAATAGCAAAGAAATCCATTTATCCAAGTCAAAAGTAAAGCAGGGAAAGTATTCATTGGAGAATATATACCAGACAATACAGAGTGAAAAAGCTCTCCCATTGGGAGTGAGATAATTCAGCTCAACTAAGAAAGTCCCAGATTTCACCCAAGGGAAAAATTCCCTGAAATCTCTAATGCAAAAAGCATAGGGACATGATAGAGATTTCCAGCTTCTCTTATACTGGCTTCTTTGTCTTTTTTTTTCCCCCTCAGCAACCTGAAGTGGGATTGACATTGTCCATCTTCTCTCTCAAAACTGGAAGCCAGAAGAGACTGGAGAGCTTAAGGTGCCTCAAGAGACCCACCAGACAAAGGAGACTGTATCCTCTCTCTCTCTCTCTCTCTCTCTCTCTCTCTCTCTCTCTCTCTCTCTCTCTCTCTCTCTCTCTCTCTCTCTCTCTCTCTCTCTCTCAACATTCCCCAGCCCTCATGCAGGTGAGGGGCGTTGATCTCTACCAGAGAAGAGAGATCACATACTGATGGACTTTGGGGCTTCAACTACATTCATTCATTCATCCTTTCCTTAAAACGTATTCTGTAGATTCAAAGGATATTATGAGAAGCATTGTGGTACAATAGAGAGGTGGCCTACAAGCCAGGAAGATCTGGGTTTAAGTCTTACTTCTGTTCCTAATTGGCTCTGTGACCATGGACAAATCTCTTTAACTGCTCAGGACTCCAGGCAGCTCTCTAAAACTTTAGATACTAGAGCAACTAGGAACCACAGTGGATAGGGTGTTAGACCTGGACTCAGTAGATAAGTGTTCAAATCCAGCCTCAGGTGCTTACTAGCTTTGGGACCCTGGGCAAATCATTTAACTTCTATCTGCCTCAGTTTCTCCATCCATAATATGGGATTAATAATAACACCTACCTTCCAGTATTATGAGTCTCAAATGAGATAATATTTGTAAAATGCTTTGTAAACCTTGAAGTGCTACATAAATGGTAGCTAGAAGATGCCAATTTGTATACCCAGAGGGAGTTCCTCATGTGAAAGATCACTATACCCATGAAATCTCAGGCCTAGTCCTTATCGTGTAGGATTCTAGAACTGGAAGAGACGATGTACATCACCTATTCCAACTGCCTCATTTGATAGGTGAAAAAGTGACATGAAGAGACATGAAGAGATTTGCCCAAGGTCACACAGCTGAGTTAATGGTAAAGCTAGGACTAGAATCTGGATTTCCTGATTGCCAATCCAATGCTTATTTCCATCATAACATTTCCTTTATCCAGCACCTACTATCACAGGTCCCCAAGACTGACATTTTACAGACAGCATTACACAAAGGAAAAAAAGGAGTAGAGGGAGGGAGAAAGTTACACAATACTTTTATTATATATTTAAAAGGAATAGCAAGTTGTACATAATAGATTTGTGGTTTCATATGCAATCATCTTTTTTTCTATTGTACTATGTTATAGAAATGCTTGTTTTATTTCTTAAGTTCAGAATAAAATAGATAAAATTTTTCAAAAAAGAAAGAAACTTAGTAGCCTAAACTGGCAACAGTGATGCAGTTGCATCTACATAGGGAATAATGTTGGAAAGCTCAGTGGCATGGTGTTTAGAGTTCCAGGCCTGGAGTCAGGAAGACTCATCTTCCTGAGTTCAAATCTGGCTTCAGATACTTATTAGCTGTGTGACATTGGGCAAGTCATTTAACCCTGTTTACCTCAGTTTCCTCATCTGCAAAATGAGCTAGAGAAGGAAATGGCAAACCATTCTAGTATCTTTACTAAAAAAAAATGGGGTCACAAAGAGTTGAACATGACTGAAAAACAACCAACAAGAAGTGGTGTTGAGAATAAAACCATTAAACCAGGACAGCAAAACTTCTCATCTCCAGGAAGCCTTCTCAGATTAATCAATCCTTCATCTCTCTGATGCCGTCTTTACTTAGAACCCCCTTTGTAAGTATGGACCATTAAATTGCACTTGTCTTTCCAACAATTGGGAATGGATAAACAAATTGTAGCATAAGAATGTAATCATATTATAGTGACATTAGAAGTGACAAATCTGAATAATTCAGAGAAGCACGGGAAGATATACAGGAACAGATGCAGAGTGACAGTAAGGTGTAGTAGACAGGGTCACTGAGCCAGGAAGATCTGACTTTCAATCTTTCCTCAGATATTTATTAGTTATGTGACCCAGAGCAAGTCACTTAACCTCAGTGTCTCAGTTTTCTCATTTGTAAAAATGAGGAAGGTTGGACTCGATGGCCTCTGAGACCTCTTTGAGCTCTAGATCTATCATCTATTGGTCTCTGATCCTATGTAGTGCTGAGATGATAATATAATAATTACAAAAATGAATTTTTAAAAAATGAAACGATAATGGGGGCAGCTAGGTGGTACAGTGGATAGAACACTGGCCTTGAAGTCAGGAGGACCTGAGTTCAAATCTGGCCTCAGACCAAACACTTGACACTAGCTGTGTGACCCTGGGCAAGTCACTTAACCCCAATTGCCAAAAAAACAGAAAACAAACAAACCAACAAAACTAATAACAACCAAGCTGGGACCTGGGGGGGGGGGGAAATGTTAAAGAAATGCAACTCCCTCTTTGCAGAGGTGGGAGCTGTGGGTGTGGAATATTACATATGCTGTCAGACACATTTGATATGTTGAATGGTTTTCCCAAGCTGCTTTTTTCCCCTCTTCTTTTAAAAGTTTTTGTCACAAGAGATCTCTGTATAGGTAAGAGAGGGATATATTTGGAAATGAAGATTATGTAAAAAAAAAAGTCAATAAAAATAAGATATTGAAAAATAAATTGTGCTTGTGATTACAAATTATCTTAAGCCTTTATAAGATATGTACTTGTGGTTTTGGTCTCTCCCCCCACCCCCATGCCCTAAGTAACTTCTGGGATGATAGGAACTGTGCTTTCTATGCCTAGAATCCATCCCTACAGTTCTTTGATCTGCACAGAGATAGTCCAGGCGTCCCAGCCAGCCCCTGAGGGAGAATGACTAGTAGCAATGCAAATTTTACTGGCAAGCCTGTTTGAATCTGTCTATCAAGACCCATAAAATCAAGTATAAATTTCATAGATATTGGTTCCGATCAGATACACTGATTAGATACAATTCTCAATCAATAATTAATCATCAGTTCTAGTCTAAGTTTTATACTGTCTATCTACACCCCATTACTTCTCAGACACTTCCCTTGGGGGAAAAATCAGTAAGTAAAATTTTGTCTACATTGTTTCCACCTGTCTTTTCTGTGTCATTAGCATAACCTGGTATATAGAGTCTTCAGGGAGGACTGGCATCTCTGGAGTGAGAGCTTGCTGAGCCCTTTTCACTTTTGATGTCCACCTGTCACCCAACTCTCACCTGTGGCTCCAAGAAGCTGTGTCATGCGCAGCAACCACATCCCAGTAAAACCATCTCAGTAGATAGACTAAAGCAAGTTGAGGGTAACTGACAGGCCTCAAGCTTACCAGTGAGTTAGGTAGACGTTCACTCCAAGTATATGAAGACTTCCCTGGTGGAATGGATGAATGAGAATGTTTTGTTCCAAAGGCCATGAAGGCAGCTGAACCGGATGCTATGGAGCACTTAGAGCTCTTGGTCAGACATCAAAGATGCCAAGGTCATGCACTGCATCCTGGACCATCACATGTCATCTTGATTTTTGTATTGAAACTGAACTTTGATGGTGCTGGAAGAGAGAGTAAGGCTGACTACTTTATGAAACCCTGTCTCACTTAAATCCAATTCATGAGCAAGTCAAGATATCATTCATACCCCAGCACTATGATGTCTTGGTACTCTTTGAAAACAAAGGATAAACAACTGGTTTCCTGCCTTCCTGGGTTGCCTAATTGCCTTACTTCCTACACTTCCCTACTCAATAATCAAATCCTGCTTCAGATCTATAGGAAACTCATTCATACTAAATGCTGTTAATCGCTTTCTTCTCCCAAAGGGATTTATATATGAATTAAGATCAAAGCCTTGGTACTCAAATATAAATCTTTAATTATGGAATTTGAAACACCAGCTAGTGTGTTAGGAGATAGCACATGGTAGAGGAAATATCATTAAACATAGAATCAGAGGACCTGAGTTCAAATCCTTTTTCTATTATTCCTTATTCTTCACTCCCCCAAATCAGAAATCATACTAGATGGGAAAGTGGGGTTGGCACTTTACCAATGCCTAAGAACCACCCTGATTTTCTTAAACTTTGAGGCAGCGTGGAATGGTGGGGAAAATCCACAGGGCTAGGCGTTAGAAGACTTGGGCTATCTTTCCAATTTTTCCACTAATTACCTGTGTAATGTGGGGCAAGTTACTTTAACTCTTTGAGCCTAGGTTTCCTCATTTACAAAATGAAGAGTTTAGGTTAGATGAGTTATTCTTAGACTTTTTGTTTTCATAACCTTTGTATATTCTTTAAAATTATTGAGGGCCTCAAAGGGCTTTTCTTTATGTGCCTTATATCTATTGATATTTACTATATAGAAATTAAAATGTCTTAGCTTAATAAGACATTAAAATTCTTATTGAGATTTTTTAGGACATTAAGACATTTGTCTTATTAAAAATATTTGGAGCTCTTAGAACTCTTGAAAGACTTTCAAGTACCCGCAGGGTATCAGAGAACTGTGAGAACCACTGGGGTTAGATGAAGTCCAAAGTCCTTTCCAGTTCTAAAAGTCTCTGATGAGAATAAAAATAAATACCAACTCACATTTATATGATGCTTCAAGGTTTACAAGGTACTATCTCCAGAACAAGTCAATAAGGTCAGTAGTCTTATATAGCCTTTGGTGAATAACATGATGAAGTAAAAAGAGCTGATAAATAGATATACAGAAAATTTTACATGTATGTGTGTGTGTGTGTGTGTGTGTGTGTGTGTGTGTGTCTAATGGTGCCCATCTCTAGGGTGGGCATGGGGAAGGAAGAAAAAAAGGAAAAAAAAGAAATTTACGTGATAACTTCTTTGTACATTTAAAGGAATAGCAAGTCGTACATAACACATTTGCAGTTTCATGTGCAATCTTTTTTATTATACTATGTTATGGAAATGCTTGTTTTATTCCACAAATTAAAAATAAAATAAGAATTTTTAATGATGCAATAGAATCTTGAATTTAGACTTGGAAGACATAGGTTCAAATCCTGATTCTTCTGCTCACTACTTGGGTGATTGTGGGCTAATCATTTCTCTTCTCTGGACTGCAGTTTCCTCATCTGTAAAAAGGAGTACATTGGACACGATTAAAGATCTACATGGTCCTATGGCCATTGTAGAACATGGGCTTATGGGGCAGCATGGAAATGGGAGCGCAAAAACTGGTCTATAATTTCAAGTTTCTGAGAAACATGGTCTTCAGCCTATCAAAGGTTTCCATAGGCTATCTGATATAGTACTTGTCTTCAGGCAAGACTGTATTTAACCCAACTTAGATCCTTTCTCTAAGGGATTGTCCAACAATTGGATGCATGTAAAGAAACGTGATGCTGTATGCCCTTTACAAGAGGGCTGATATCAGGCTGTCTCTCCCTCTTCATTTCCACCTCTTAGCTTCCCTGACTTCCTTCAAGTTTCAACTAAAATTCCACCTTCTGTGAATTTCCTTTGCTAATCTTCCTTAATGCTAATGCCTTCTCTCTGTTGATTATTTTAATTTATCCTGTCTATGTTTTGTTTGTTCATAGCTGTCTACATGTCATCTCCCCTATTAGACTATGAGCTCCTTGACAGAAGGGACAGTCTTTTGTTTTCTTTGTATCACCATTGTTTAGCACAGTGCCTGCAATAGAGCAAATCAGTTCTTGAGTGACTGACAGACTGACTCAGAGATAGACTATAGGTTCCCAGCTATTGGAAGGGAATACATTTTCCTCTCCCTGAGGATACAGAGGGAATATAAGCTCTTATCTCTCTCCCTATTTTGGCCTGTGATTGGGAAGGCAACAATTGCCCTCTGACCTCTGACCCTTCCAGGTCATTAGGAGAAGTTATTTCTCAGACACCTGTTTACAAACCCACAGCACACTGCAATTTGACTCCCTACCACCTGCTGATGTTTTCATCCGCCTCACCAAGAAATATGTTGATACTAAAGCTAATTATAAATGCCTGGTATTTATAGAGAGCCTCTCTGCACAGAGCTTCGAGTTCCACTCAACTATTTAAAGAATTGTCCCAGCACCTCAGAGGGACAAGAAAAGACAAGGGGGAAACTGAGGCATAGAGAGGCACAAGGAGAAATGATCCAAGGAGTACAGCATCTTGACAGAGGTGAGTCTCATGAGTAGATCCTCTGAGTCAAAGCTAAGTCCCACTCACTTGAGACCAGGAAGAGTAATGTTTTAATGATAGCAGATTAATTCAGATGCAATGCTAAAAAGGTCAAGGTCTTGTGTTCAAACCTTATCTAAACTAGTTATATTTGTTCTGTCTCATGGCCACAGACCAGACCACTAACTCATGTCAGAGAGCAGAGAATGGTAGAACCAAGAAGGATTATCAAATCCTCCAGCCTCACTTTACAGTTAAGGAAACTAAGGACCAAAGAAGGGAAATGTCTTTTCCTAGGTCATACAGTTAGGGACAGAAGTTTGACTAGAAGTCATATGTTCTGCCACCTGGGCCTGAGCCATTTCCAGAACATCATCGAAGCTATGTGCGTCCTTTGTCACCATGAGAACCAAGTGAGAGAATGTGAGTGACCCAGTGCAAACCCATCCTCATTCTTGGCTCCATCAGCCAAAAGCAGATCCCCTACTGCTGTCATCTTCACATAGGAAAGGTAGAACATTATTATTATGGTTGATTGATTGAGAAAGATGCATCATCTTGTACTGGAGAGAACAACAGATCTACAAGCCAGGATTCCTGGATTTGAAACTCAGCTTTGACCCTAGATATATGACCATAGGCAAGTCAATTTACTTCTCAGAACCTAAATTTTCTCATCTGTGATATGGGGACAATAATACTTATAAGACCTACCTCACAGCAGGGTTTGTGAGAAAAGTACTTGGTAAAGCTTTAAGTGCTGTAAAAGTTGCCAAGACGAGAAAAGCAGTCTACAAGGGAAGAACCAAGGTAGAACACAGTCCAAGAAGGAAACAGGACAGTATAGCTGAAAGTGTGCTGGATCTGAAGCCAAAGCATGGGTGTTTGAATCCTGGCTCTGCCACTTATTATCTATTTGAACTTGGTTCAGTTACTTAACCGCCCTAGGCCTTGGTTCCTCAACTGTAAAATGAGGGGGTTGGAGTAGATGACCTCTAAGGTCCCTTCCAGCTCCAAATCCCTGTTCCTATGAATTGACCTTGGATAATAGTAGTGTTTGGCTCTGTTGGAGAAGTTGTGATTCCTAGACAAGTTCCTCAAGGATGGGAAATTCTTTGTTTTGTCTTTTTCTCTCCACTTTTAGGTGACATAAAGCCCTGGGCCTGGAGTCAGAAAGACTGGAGTTCAAATCTCACCTCAAATATTTGCTTTATGACTCTAAGCAAGTCACTTAACCACTGCCTGCCTCAGTTTCCTAAACTGTAAAATGAGGATAATAATAGCACCTACTTCCCAGAATTGTTGTATTGCACAGCTCCTGGCACATAGTAGGCATTTAATAAATGCTTATTCTCTCTCCCTTCCTTCCTCCAAACGTCTGGCACAGTCCCTCATACATAACAAGTACTCAATAAATGATTATTGAATTATGGTGAATTACACTAGATTTAGGGTCAGTTTGGTGGCACAGTGGTGCTGGGCCTGGAGTCAAGAAGACCTGAGTTCAAATCTGGCCTCAGATACTACCTAGCTATGTGACCCTGGTCAAGCCCCATTTTACTGATGTGTAAGATAAGCTGGAGTAGGAAATGGCAAACCACTCCAGCATCTTTGTCAAGAAAACCCCAAATGGTGTCACAAAGAGTTAAGACAACTGAAATGACTTTTGAACAAGAGTGCTTAAAAAAATGCCCAGCACATAATAGGTATTTAATAAATGCTAATTCCCTCTCCCTCCCACTGTCTAATATACTATCTTACGCATAATAATATGTACATAATAATAAATACCTTATACATAATAAGTACTCAATAAATGATGATTGAATTATTGGATTGAACAGATCAAGGCATCCCGATGAGACATACCTACCATGACTACACAGTCTGAATGGAGACATGTCCAATATTCTTCCCATTGAATGGCAAATGAACCAGCCTTATCTCTTTGAGCCCATGTGAGTAAAGATAAAGAAAAGTTCTAGCTTTTCGCCAGATGACCTGCTTCTTCAGGTCCAATCTCTAGGTCCTGAGGCAAGAGCTAGGAGCTGCTTACTCAGCACATTTGATGCCCCTTTATTAAGGAGCTTTGGGAAACTCACTGGCCATGCCAAACGCATCTTTATTGAGAGCTTGGATTTCATTTCCCTGCTTCATTTAATAGTAATCTGTCAAGCAAAATGATATTAGAGCATTGATTTTTGTTCTACTCCTGCAGGCCTCCCTGCCATACTCTCTCTAATTGTATAGGGTCATGGACACTTAGGAATGTCTTTCCCTTGGGGATTCAAGATTTGCAAGCCAGGGACTAAGTGCCATTAAGATAGGATTTATGCTGTGAAAGAACAAGTAGAAGCTCTAGGCCACGGGCACCAGAGCCAATCACATTTAGTTTTCAAGAAATCCATTCTAGTGCAAGGGAAACACCAGGTTGAGCAAAAATGAAAAGAAAAACAATGTTAGCTTAATGTATGGCCTTATCCTGCAGAAATCATAAAATTCTTCCTTTTTGTAAATGTGAAGACAGGTCCTGAGGTTCCTAGAGAAAATAAGTAAATTGTATCTGGTGACTACTGTAGCTAGAACTGGAAGACCCCCTCTTCTACTGCAAATCCTCTGCTCTTCCCACTAGATCATGTTGTCTCTAGACTGGAGAAAGCACAGTAAAGTAAAAAGGGCGGTTGACTACAAAGTTTGCCTCCAATGCTCACCACTTACACAACCATGAACAAGTCATTAAATTTCCTGGGGGCTCAGTTTCCTCATCCATAAAATGAGGTCTCATCTAGTTCTAACATTCCATGTGAGTTATCCTCAGCTCCCCAAAGGTTGGTTCCTATAACCCAGTCTGGAGAAGCCTCTCTTCCATATTTACTGGTCAAGGAAATCAGTCAAAACAGAAACGCTGATCGTTAGGAGGAGACAGCCCTTGAAAGGTAGCTAGCCCAATGTACAACCTTGGTTAGCTACCTCAATAAGTGTGTTGGGGGACTAATAAAGAGTTTTGAAGCAGATAACATAGGACATAGGCAGTTACCCAGTTACAGTTACCCCTTCCACATTGCCACTTCCCCCATCTTGGTTGTGATTCGAGGGTCAGCATAAAAAATTAAATGGGAATTTGGGGAGAGTTTTGCAGAAGCCACAGGTGACTCATGAAGGCCAACAAATGTCACAGAAATTTAGAAACTCAGAAATGCATAAAATATATGTATAGTATTATATAATATCAATACCCCATAAAAGAAAGAGAAAAAATTCAGATTTCTTCTCTGGTAGGAAGAGCCAAAAAATTTTACATGGATTTTTCAGATCATGGTGGCGCTGGCCTCTGACATCCATGATGTGGAAGGGATAACTGATTTGATCTAAGTAGATCTGAGAGATTGATTTGTACTGACTATTTGCATAGATGGGGGGAAGAAAAAAATTGCCAGATTTCCACTTTATTCTGTGCTACATATTTAATGCATGACTTCTGGGTACTAGGCAGCTAGGTGACAGAGTGGATACAGTATTGGGCCTGGAGTCAGGAAGAGTCATTTTCCTGAGTTCAAATCTGGATTTAGGCACTTATTAGCGGTGTAACCCTGGACAAGTCACTTAACCCCATTTGCTTCAGTTTTCTCATCTGTAAAATGAGCTGGGAAAAGAAAGGGCAAACTACTCCAGTATCTTTGCCCCTCCCTCCAAAAAAATGAGCTTGCAAAAAGTCAGACATGAGTGAAAAATGAAAAATGATTGAACATCAGCTCTGGGTATTATCGTATTCTCCCAAAAGTTCACCAGCAGAGTCATAACAAGGATTGGGCAATTGCAGCTTTGCTTTTAAGGACATCCAAGAGCATCCTGAGGGTGCTTCCTCCCCTGCTTTTCCCATCTTCCAACAGTGGCCTCAGTCCGGGTGGTGTGCCTTCACCTGCCTTGCATGCCCCTGTGCTGGTAGTGAGTGGTTTCAGCCTCACCCACTAATCTTTCCTTCTCCATTAGCAGCATCGCAGACAAATCCCACTGCCTCAGGATCAGAGATTGCTAGTTATATCTCTTTTTACTCTGGAGAAACAGCTTTGCATGCCCCAGAAAGCCATAAGTAGACACTGAGTACTGGGGGATACTGGAGAAAGCTCAAGTACAGCTAATTGTTAAATTTTTATTGTCACCATTTATACATTGAAAAAGCTACCAAGCAGGGTTTAATTTATTGAGATGTGGATTATCCAGCCTTAAGAAAATGTTAATAATGAAGATTAAACTTAAAAGTAGGTCTAGCTTCCAGAAAGATGGTTGTTAAACATTTACCAGCATATTCCTGCTGAGTGCCTAATGACAAATATCCCTTACTTTGTAATTTTACTTAGAACTCTGCTAGTAGCTACCCATTTGTTGCTACTAACAATTGTTAAGAGAGTCAAGACAAATCTAATTACAACCAGAGCATTGGGGGGGGGGGAGCAGGGCTGTATAGGCACTGGCCTGGGAATTAAAAGATTTAGGTTCTGTTTTTGTGGTGGCAAAGAATTGGAAATTGAGGGGATGCCCATCAATTGGGGAATGGCTGAATAAGTTGTGGTATATGAATGTAATGGAATACTATTGTGCTATAAGAAATAATGAGTAGGCCAACTTCAGAAAAACCTGAAAAGACTTGTATGGACTGATGCTGAGTGAACTGAGCAGAACCACGACAACGTTGTACACAGTAAAAGCCACGTTATGCGATGACTAATATTGATAGACTTAGCCCTTCTCAGCAATACAAGGATCTCAGACATCTCCAAAGGTCTCATAATGGGAAATGCTATCCACATCCAAAGAAAGAACCACTGAGTTTGAATGCAGATCAAAGCATACTATTCACTATTTTTTTTCTTCTGTTTTGTTTTGTTTCATCTTTCTGGTGGCTCCTCCTATTGGTTCTAATTTTTCCTTACAACATCACTAATGTGAAAATATGTTAATAAGAACATACGTGGATAGCCTATATCAGATCACATGCTGTCTCGGGGAGGGAGGGTGAGAGAGGGGGAGAAAAATTTAAAACTCAAAAGCTTATGGAAGTGATTGTTGATAAATCAAAATAAATTAATTTTTAAAAAAAAGATTTAGGCTCTGGTTCAAACTCTGCCACTTACTGACAGGATGGGTAACCTAAGGCAAATCACCTCAGTTTTCTCACTTGTAAAGTGAGAGCATCTTAAAGTCTGAATACAGTTTGTGATAGGAGTAGTAGTTACTTGAGTCCTCGGCCATGTAGGCTAGGCTAATTCTTTTTCTTAAAAGGTATTGAACTCATCCTCAAAACTTCTTTGGCCCTAAGGATTAAAGGTTTGGGCCCTTATTGACATGCATAACATTCTGGTCAGCAGAGTACAAAAGACTTCTCTTCCCTGGGGCTTCTGACTGGCAGATAGCCCCAAGTCCAACACATTTATGGGAAAGCTATGCTCAGCTGAATCAGCACTGTTTCCTGGTGAACATCTTTCTCCTTCTATTAAGAATCATTGTTATTAACTTTTGTTAACTGCTAAATGGACTTTGAGTGTCTCATTCACGGATGTGAAACTAATATTCTGAACCAGGGGTGGGGAACCTTCAGCCTCAGGTCACATATGGCCTTCTAGGTCCTCAAGTGAAGCCCTTTGACTAAATCCAACTTCACAAAACAAATCCCCTTAATAAAAGGATTTGTTCTGTAAAACTTGGTCTCAGACAAAAGGCCTCACCCAAGGAGCTAGAAGGACACAGGTGGCCTCGAAGCTGCAAGTTCCCCAGCCCTGTTCGAAACTATTTTCAGTCAGGCCCAGCCCACTCAATGTGATGACCTAGTAGGACCAATTATCAGATAGATTGTAGAGAGGCTCTAATACCAATCATCAAAAGAATTATCAACTAGAATAACAAGAAAGAGCCAATATGGAAACCGCAAATAGGACTGGCAAAACCAGTCTTTCTTTTTAAATAAATATTTTTTAAAATTAATAAACACTAATATTTTTTTCTCTTTCGCACCTGTCTCCACCCCACTGGGGTGAAGGGGGAGAGGGGGAGAATGAAACAAAAACAAAAACAAACCTTACAACAAATATGCATAGTCAAGGACAATAAATTTCCCATGTTGGCCATGTTGAAAATTGTGTGTCTCAGGCACAGATGAGAGAGGCTAGTGTTGTTGGTCTCTTTGACTTTCACCTGATACTTGCCCATCCTCATATTGCATAGATTGGACCAAGCCTAGAAGTATACTATAGTCTGGACAAAAGATCTACAGCTATTCCAAGACATGAGGGATCAGGGGATGGAGAGAGAAGTTTGAGAGTATGAGCACCAGCAGGGTGGAAGATATGAAGAAACACAGTTGGATGTAGGGCCATTCTAATTTAAAGGGTACAGCATCCTCGGTGGCAAGGTAAAATAATTAACAACAACAATATCTACATAGGACCTTAAGGTTTGCAAAACACTTATGTAAACACACATATATGCACATGCACACACATACATGTACATTCTCACATACATGTAATGTGTATATACATATATGTTGTATATATGGGGTATATATGAATGTGTACCTACATATAAATACACATGTGTGCATATGTGTTTACAAAACTTAAAGCGCTATATAGAGGTTATTATTGTATATGTGCATGTATTCATATGTACATGTGTGTATATATATGGCTATGTATATAGCGTGTATGTATTTATAGGTAGGTATATACCATGTATATATGTATGCATATGTGTGTGTATGTGTATGTATATGTGTATACGTATATACCATGTATGTGTTGGGTAAGTGTATATGTATATGTAATGTACAAGTTATTTAACCCTCACAACAACCCAAGGAGGTAGATGTTATTATATCCATCTTAGGGATAAAGAAACCGAGGCTGAGAGAAGTAATTAAGTAACTCAAAGCTAGTAAATGTCTGAGGCAGGATTCAAATTCAGGTCTTCCTGACTCAAAGTCCTGCACTCTATTACACCCTCTCATTGCTTCTCATGGTAGAAGATGGCTGGGCTGAAGAAGCATGGTTGAGTAGTGGAGGTATGTGAAGGTAGGCTTGTCCACGTCCAAGGAGCTTCAAATGATTTGTCATCTCAACAAAATTTTTGACCCATGGTATTCTGACACTAACTGAGACATTTCCTGTTTGTTTCTACAAGAGGTAAGCTCTCCTTAACAGCAGGGAGTATTTTTTTATCTTCGTATTCCCAGTGGTTACCACAGGACCTAGTGCATGGTAGGTACTTCATGAATGTTTGTTGATTGATTAATTAATTGATTGATCTGGGGCAGGGATCCAGTTACCCATAATAAGCAGAGCCACTGGTTTTGTTAAAAATGTGTGTGTGTGTATGTGTGTGTTTAGATTTTTTTTTTCCCTGCCTCAGGAAAATAGTCTTAACCAGCAGTATCCTCCCTGGCCTCATTCCCATCCTCTCTCTCCTCTCTTCGTGCAGCTCCCTTGTAGTCCTGGCTCACTTCAGAGGATTTTTTCCCTGCCCTTACATAAGCCCTTAGCCCGCAGTTACTATCTTTCGTCTCAACCTTCCTGGACACTGTCTTTCCACACTGTCCTTTGCCAGCTTCCATTTGGCACAGAATTCTAGCTGGCAAGGGATGATTCTCCTCCACAGCTTTCCCCAGTGCCAGGAGGCTTTGAGAAGGCCCCTCGAGGTCTCTGGCTACCTGGGGAGGCAGCAGAAGTGCCTCTGGGGGCAGAGCTGCTCCTTTTGCCCAAAGGGGGCTTCTCCTCCCCTCTAGTCCCCATTGGTGACCTGCATCTTCCAATATTGAGTAAAGCAACAACAAACCCAAACACCAAGCTCCAGAACAAGCAATCCTGTGAAAATAATTAGCAAAAACCAGTATTTGGAGAGCCCATCATCTGTATTTTTCATGTATGAAAGAGAAAAGGTGTGCATTTTTACTTCATAGGAACTCACACCCCACCACCACCTCTCTCCCACCTCCAACTTCAAAGCTTTAAGATTTCGATCTTTAATTATTCATTATACAACCCCCAAATCCATAAGGGAGTCAACTGCTTCCTGCTCCCTCCTACCTCAGCCCTCAACATCAACTCCAATCCTTCCCCTACCTCTCCCTGGCTGGCGTTACAGTTGTTGCTTGGAGTTACAGTTGCTTCTGTCTTCCCCCTGAAGGAGTTTAAGTTCCAAGGCAGTAGGCAAGGCTGGATGGGTTGACATTGTCTTCTCTGGCTCTCAGCATCTTTAATTAGACCTCATGGGTAGGGCCAAAGCAATTCAATGGAGATTCCTTGGGGACAAGAACTGTTTTTGTTTGGCATGTAGTGGGTACATTATAAAAACAGTTGAATAGAATTCCATTGAATTGAATTCCATTAAATTGACCTCTGTCTGAGGTCTCTTCTTCAAGGGTTCCTAACCTGGGGTCCATGAACTTTTGTTTTCTTTTTTAAAAAATTAATAATTATACTTTAATATAGTGGTTTCCTTTGCAGTTCTATGTGTTTTATTTTATGTATTTAAAAACATTCTGAGAAGAGGTCCATACACTTCACACACTTCCAAAGGTGGCCATGACACAGAAAAAGTTAGGACCTCACTCTAAAATCTAGATCTATGTCTAGAGCAAAGATCATTAGACCTCCTTAGCTTCAGATAAACAGAAGGTATTACGCAGGATTTTTAAAAAGAAGATTAGTACATGACTGGGGATCTTTGCTTGAGGAAATCAGAGGAATTGAAATATGATTGAGAAAGAGAGAACTTTGGATGGAAGCTTGTAGAAATCATTTTGTGATGGGAATAGATACTCAAGGATCTGGTAAACCTATTCTCGGCAAATGGGGGGGTGATCTCCAGGATACTCTTGGAGAAAATTGGTCCATTGTTATACAGTCATTGATAAAACGTTGATACCTATATACAGGTAGGTCTAATGAGATCAAATGAGCACATAATGCTTTATTTTATTTTATTTTTGGAAATGCTAGTCTAATAATAGCTAACATTTATGTGGCACTTTAAGGTCTGCAAAGTGTTTTCTGTATGTGATCTTATTGGATTCTCACAACCACCCTGGGAGGTAAATGCCTCCTTGCACCTGTCCTTTCTTCCTATATCCTTCCCTTCCCATATATACCACCCTAACTCATACTCTCATCATCTTAATTCTAGACTAGTATAATTGTCCTCTAACTGGCCTTTCTACTGTCAGATCCTTCTTCCTTCAATTCATCCTGAATATCCCTGCCAGAGTACTCTTCCTACAGGATAGTTCTAATCACAGTCTTCTCCTCAACAATCTACGGTGACTCTCCATTACTTACTCAACAGAAACCAAGCTCAACCTTCACAAGCTATGAAGGAGCTACAATCCCCATTTTTACAGATGAGGAAACTAAAGCTTAGAGACATTTCGTGAATTGCCCATAATGACATAACCAGCAATTGTCTGTGGCAGGATTTGAACTCAGGTCTTCCCAAGAAACAGTAGGCTATCCACTATGCCACCTAACTGGTTTGGGGAGACAAGATTGGAAAGTGCCTGCCCTAATCCCCCACAAGTGTTCTGTAGGAGTACAACTTATAGTCCTTGCCTTCAAGGAAGGGACCTATAGCCCAGGAGTTGGCTATGGAAGAAGATTGACCTGAGGTTAAGAATTCACCATAGATGAGCTGTGTATAGATCATAGAGAAGTGTCCATGAAAACCTCAGAATCTTACCTCCTAGGACTAAGGCAAGAGGGAACTAATAAAACTTGAGGCCAAAGTGAGTCAACAGGTACAGAGAATTAGGGAAAAAGGAGAGAAAGGGTTGGGAAAATCACTTGGGGAGACAGAAGACATGGCTCCCCTGATGCTCACTCAGCTTTTAACTTGCCTAAAAATGTAGACTACAAAAATGTGCCATTTGCTCTGGGGCTGTTACTAATTAAAATCGTTACAAGGATGGAGGAAGAGAATAGGAATAGCAACTGGATCTCCAATAAAATGAAGGGAAATGGACTCAAGATATTATACAACTATTCCATGATTCATCAGTACAAACAGGTCCGGTGGCAGGTGGAGGAGTGAAAGCAAAGGGGTCAGGAGTTAAGGAGAAAGACTTGGTCCATTGGTTAGCATGAGAGCCATTCCTCAACCTGAAAGGTGCCAGGCTCTTGCTCTGATGCTCTGGCATACTAATAAATGGATTGGATCCAAGAATGGCTTCCAAACAGATGGAAAACAAAGAGAAAATAGTCATTCCTTTCAAACTTACTGAGTTCAATGGAGATCTTAAAAGATCTCAGTGCAATGAGTATAATTAATCTTGTCAACAGTACCTAGATTTCCTGGTTTTGAGATTGTGTCAGCTTAAAACTTAATTACAAATGCTTCTGAAAAGCACATTAAAAACAAATTGTGTTCTTAAAATAAGCAACACACCACTTTTGACAATAGTTTAAGCCCCAAAATGCATGAAAATAATTGAGGAATTAAAGTGAATTAATGACTGAAAGATGCAAACAAACTGTGCAAATTGCAAACATTCACCACAAAGAAAATCAAAAAACATCCCACTTCTCATATTGTAAATACTCAATGGCGGAAAGCTCTAGAAGCATATGAACAGCAGTGCCAGGTGAGGACCCCATTGAGGTATAGATTCAAGAACAGCTGGGGCTCAAGGAACCAAGGAAAGATAAAAAGTTACCAGTGGGACATTCCAACCAAATAAAGCAGAGAGGAGTGGGCAGCAGATGCTCCCCTTGGAGGGTTTATTGTGGAGGGGTTATTTTGGAGCTAAGGTAAAAAGCCCTTGTGGAAGAGAAAGGTCTTGTCCTTGGGTTACCAGCAACAATTCATAACGAGCTTGTAAGAGAAAGAGGGGAGAGAGAGATAGAGAGCAAGAGAGACAGAAACAGAGTCAGGGAGACAGAGACAGAGAGAGATGGAGAGTGAAGGTAAGAGAGAGAGAGAGACTCAGACAGAGACAGAGATGGGGGGGAGAGAGAGAGATGAAGAAAGAGACAGATACAAGGGAAGGGGGGGAAGAGAGTGAGAGAGAGAGAGAGAGAGAGAGAGAGAGAGAGAGAGAGAGATCAATTAAGTTTCATCCAGCTCAGGACTCTGGCTTTGAGAAAATCACCAAAGGGCTGATTGAAGGAAGAAAAATTCAGAAGGGATCAGTTCTCCTTTGCTCCTATATTAAAAAACAGCCCTTGAATCCTGCTGATTTTGCCTCCACAATGTAGGACATATCATTCTCCTGCATCCATCCTTTCTTTCCTATACACACTGCACTACCCTAACTCAGGGTTTTATCATCTCAATTCAAGACTTGTGTAATTGTTTTCTAACTGGCCTTTCTGCCACCAGATCTTTCTTCCTTCCAGTTCATCCTGAATATCCCTACCAGAGCATTCTTTCTCTAGCATAGTTCTGATCCACCTCAACAACCCACAGTGGCTCCCCATTGCTCATTCAACAGAAACCAGGCTCCTCATCCTGATATTTAGGGACCTCCATGTTCTGCTGCCAATCCACTTTCTTCCTTATCTCATATTCTTCTCCTTCATGACCCTGATCTTGCCAAATAAGATTACTTATTTGTAACATCCTGTTTTTTTCCTACCTTCATGATTTCTGTAGTAGTACTAGGACATGTACCCCATATCCTTGCCATTTTTTCCACTAGCAAGCTCATATCTCACCTCATTGGTACCCTATTTCAGGTTTCAAATGGCTTTTGCTTCTCCTTGCTTACTGGAGTTCTCAAGGCCCAAGTTCCCTATGAGGGGAAAACAATATAGTCTTCTTGACTCATCCCTTTTCTGCTCTATGATTATAGCACATAGGGCTTTGTTTTTGTTCTTGGTACCGGCTTAACATTTCCTCAGTGTAAGAAATACCTGGTATTTTTTTCTTCACCATTTTGATCACCAGCACATATATAATTTGCAGTCTCAGAGAACTCCCTGGAGCACAGAAAGTGTAAATGTCAGAGGTAGTTCTTAAGCCCAAGCCTTCTGGACTCTAAGGTGGGCTCTCTATTTGTTTTTCCTTTTTACCTCCCTGTGAGCTATTAAAGGGGATCTATTAAGAAACATTATAAAGAAACATATATTGGAGGGGTCGGTAGGGAACAGCAATAAGACAAAAAGATTAGCACTTCACAGTTTTCAAAGGTTCATTTTTCATCTTTCCAGTAGCTCCAAGAACTTCATATTCTGGTCTCAATCTGTCTTTCCAGACTGATTCCTATGTTACTTAACAATATGTCAAACTGGCCAACTTACTGTTCTCTTTAAACAACATCCCAACTCATTTCCCTGTGCCTTGTCCTCCCATTCCTGGAATTATCTGGCTCCTTACCTCCTGCTTGTAGAATTACCAGCATCCTTCAAAGCCCAGCTCAAATACTCTGAGGCAGTTTAGTGGCATAGTAGATAGAGCATTGGCCCTAGAGTCAGCAAGACCTGAGTTCTAATGTGACCTCAGACACTTACTAGCTGTGTGACCTTAAGCAAATCACAATCAGTCTTTGTTTTCTTAACTATCTCAGTTTTCTTAACTACAAAATAGGGATAATAACAGCACCTGCCTCAGAGAGGTGTTGTGAGGTCAAAATGAAATAATAAAAGCACTTAGCACAGTGCCTAGCACATAATAGGCACTATAGAAATGCTTGCTATTAGGTAACACCTCCTAAGGCCTTTCCTGATCCTCTCCATCGCCAGAAATTGTTCCATATTTATCCTATAATTGTATATCATGTATTGGAATCTGGGTTGAAAGTAGTAATTGTTTTGTTTCTCTTTCTATATCCCCAGGGCCTAGCACTGTCTCTAATGATTTTTTAATTGAATCTAATGGCATTTTTCACTTTCCTTAGATCCCTCCTCACATTATCTTCTTCTTCCTTCTCAGTCTGGACCTTGCCATCAACCCAACCCTACTTCCATACCTGTGGAACTGGCTGGTCCAAGGTATCTTTCTTAGCCTCCCAGCCCTCGATATGCCCTATGGGAATCTGAGCCTGAGCTGGGATTTTCTTCCTACTCCTCCTGCCCCCTCCTCCCACCAGATCAATCATTTTAGGTCATTTCACCCTCAGTCCTCTGGGCAATGAATGAAAAAGCATTTGTTAGGCACTTAATATGTGCCAAGTACTATACTAAGACTCTTTGTCTTTGAGAACTTCATGTCCTGACCTCATCAGAAGCCATTCACTTCATTATTTGTTTTGGACAATCTGAAGCAGATTCTGCAACACAGATCTTTGTTGCTCAGTTTAACAAATTCAACAAACTAGTCTCCTCAGCTACCTACCCATGTAAGTCCATCCCTCTGCCCACTAGTCTGGGTCACTTCACTCCTTGGCTGCATGGTCCAGTCTAACTTACTTTCACATTCTGAACATGTGCTCCTGTGAGCCACTCCTAGCTTCACAGTATTGGCCATCAAATGGCCAGTTAGATAGACAGATACACCTGAGGGCCAATGGTTTTTTTTTTCTTTGTCCTCAGTTAAGAATCTATTCTATACAACTTGGAGTGAAAAAGTCATTCCGACCAATAAACACCTAAATGAACTACAAAGGTTGTATAAAGGAAGACAACGTCTGCATCTTCTGAACTGATAAATAAAAGTACGTATGTATGTATATATATATATATATATATGTGTGTGTGTGTGTGTATGTATATATATATAATGTGTATATATTATATATGTACATATATTATATATAAAAAGTATATATATAAATAGAAGAATGATTTTACATATGTGTGTATAGATAGGTAGATAGATAGATAGATAGATAGATAGATAGATAGATAGATAGATGGATGGATGGATATAGACATAGACATCCACATAGTTGTGTCTAATGGTAGCCATCTCTAAGTTAGGTGGGGAGGAAAGGAAAAAAGAAACAAAAGAAATTTACATGTTAATTTTCTTACATATCTAAAAGAATAGCAAGTTATACATAATAGATTTGCAGTTTCATATGCAATCTTTTTTTTATTACACTATATTATGGAAATGCTTGTTTTATTCCATAAATTAAAATTTGAATAAATAAAAAAAATTTTAAAGAGAAATAATAATAAATCCATTCAGGGGCAGGGGGAGTATCTATTTTTGCCTGTCTCAGAACCATGTGTCTGAGAATTAGTTGCAGTGTCAAATACATAGATAGCATCCTTGAGTGAAATCACTTCTAGCAAGCACCCCTAGTGCCACACATTTTTGTTACTACTACAGGGAGAGCACTAGATTTGGATTAAAAGTACTCCAGTCTAAAACCTGGCAATTCTTCACTACCTGTGTGATGCCAGGCAAGTCACTGCATTTCTCTCAGCCTCAGTTTCCTTATCTGTAAAGGACAGATTTGCACAAAATTACCCCCAAGATCTCTTTTACCTATAAACCCACATCTGTGTCCTATTCTCTTTTGCAGCCTTGCACCTAGTAGGCACTGAATAATAATCAGGACATCTGTGTTCTCTCCTCAGGAGCAAAGCCAGGGAAATGTGAGGATGCACACATAAGAGCCAGAGGCTTCCACCACCCTAACCCTTTGCTTCTTCTATGGTACTCAGCCAGAATAACGTTGAAAGCTTCATCAGAAGCATTTGCCTTCTCTTTCCCTTTTGGGCCCTTGGATGCCAGTGATTTGTCATTCCTCAAACCTCAGGCAAAGTAATGTTTCCCCCGGAGACCACCCTAGCCAAACTCATTACCTGTCAGGTGATGGAACTGCTCAATGGTGCTAGCATTTCATCTTACGTGGTCTTTACACTTGTAGTTTTCAAAACTCAGTGCATGCATCTCCTTTTTGTCACACTGGCCAGGCTCTCACATTGGTATGTATTAGCCTAAGCCTTCAGGTATACTCCTGAAAGTGATGGATCAATCTAAAAATAGGCCCGATTTCTTTGCTGGAACTCACCCCTCATTGTGAGAGGTAATGATGATGATATGTAGGTTTCCAAGCTATTGGTCTCAGCAATTATATGAGCTGCCCTGGTAGCATCCATCAAGCCTTATGATAGAGAAAAAACTAATCCCCTAATAATCCTTAGGAAGAATATTAAATTTGGAATAAGAAGGCCTGGGATCAAATCCAGCTCTTCTACTCACTACCTGTGTGACTTTGGGCAAGTTTCTTTAGTTTTTTGGGCCCCGGTTTCTTCATTTGTAAAATGAAGGGCTTGGATTAAATGCTCACGAAGGTCCCTCCTGAATCTAAAACCCTATGATCCTTTGACCACCTGGACATCCAGGACACAAGACTATAGTCAGAGATATGTACTAACGGGATCTTATAAATAAGGGGGCAACTGGGTGACCCAGTAGATAGAGTACTGGGCCTGGATTAAGGAAGATCTGGCTTCAGACACTTACTAGTTGTGTGACCCTGGGAAAGTTATTTAACCTTGTTTGCCTCAGTTTCTTCATCTGTAAAATGAGCTGGAGTAGGAAATTGCAAACCATTCTGTTATCTTTGCAAGAAAACCTCAAATGGGGTCCCAAAAAGTAAAATGCAACTGAAAACGACTGAACAACAAGAAAAGAAATAAATAAGTCAATTTTTTTTTTAGTAGGGATTGGGAGGATGGTTGTGAAGGAATCCTAATAAAGCTGCTCCCAGCCCCAGTATTCTAACAGCAAGTGTGTACATGCACTCAACCACAGCCACATCCATTTTCCCCAGACAGGACCACAATAGGCAGCCAATAAGAAAGCTGTACAACCAGAGTGCTTGGGCACCAAACCATCAAAGGGGCTGTAATAGTAAAGAACTGACCTAAAGTAAACTTATGATGTAGAGAGAGTTATTATAATATCATTATCATGTATTAATGCCCCCCCAATGGCTTTTTTTCTGTATGTATTATGGGTAATCACATGCACAATTCCACCAAGGCTGGGACCCTTTCCCTATTGCCTAATCCCTTAACAAACTCTGCCTATATTTTAATACTCATATATTCTGTAATGATGTAATTGCATCTTTTACTTTATAAAAATCCTGTCTTGCTCTGATAAGCTGCCTGTTTCCTTCTTTGAGCTCAGCCGGCTTCCTGAGAAGCATAATTCTCAATAAATGCCTTTGCTTGGATTGGAGATGGTCTCAGTCTGTGAATTCTTTCAAGTTGACCCCACAATACATCTTGAAAGTGAAACAGTTCCTTTTCTCTCTTCTACCAATGCCTTTGGCCTGTTTATCAGTATCAGTCACCCAATGATGGTAGCAAAAACAAGATGGAAAAGCCAAAATTAGTAAAGGTTAAAAAAATATGGATTTTATAGCCTCTTGAAAAGCAAAAATATAAATATTAAGAGAGTCTATAGGAACATTTTTTAAACAAAAAAGTCACACAATAATACAGTCACCCATACACTGGTGAAATCTGTTGAGATTTGGCTGCTTTGGGAAATCAGTCTATAGAATGCCCAAGTAACTGTTTAAAAATGAAAAATTCAATCACATCAATAATTAAGCAACACTTAAAAATTAATCATTTGAATTCCATATTCCCTCCCTGCCCCCAAACCAGGAACTGAATTGACTGTTACGAAGAAAATTGGCAAAATTGGAACCCAAGAATCAAAGCTAAAAAATAACTTTGTGGAGGAAGGAGTAAAAATCATTGCATGGCAATGCATACCTAAGAGTGCCATACTGTAGCCCAGTGATTGTTTTTTCCTGTATAACTCTAGTTTGAGAAGGAATTCTAACATGTGGTTGGATGATAAATACCCTTTCACAGTCTCCTTGTTACCTTTACTTGAGATGATGATTAAAAATCAAGCATGACCAGTATGGCCTTAGAAGAAGAGAGGAAGAAACTCACCTCCCTTTCTTTGCTGATGTCTACAGCTGTGATATGTTGCATGTTTTGTCCAATACTGTAGTTGTAGTTGTTATGGTGATTGGTTTTGCTTTTGTTTTTCTTTGTTGGAGGCAGAGGTGCAGGTCAGAATGCTATCCTGAAATGACTATGATATAAAAAGAAAAGCTATCAATAAAAAGAAATTAAACTCAACAAAAATGAGCAAGCCTTACTGAGACTTTTTGCTCCTAATCTAAATAAAGAAGTGGCCTTGGCTTCAGAGGTCAAAGACAGAGACAGACAGACAGATGGGGGGAGGGGGGAGAGAGAGAGAGAGAAAGAGACAGGTGCATTTATTAAGAACTTATGTGTCAGACACCATGCTAAGCACTGGGGATACAAATATAAGCAAAAAGAAAGACATTCCCTGACCTCAAGGAGCTTACATTCTAACTGGAGAGTGCAAGACATAAAAGGGAACTGAAAAGCAGGTGGGAAGACATGGCAAGACTAGTAAACAGCAAAGCGGGGACTTGAAAGTCAGTTTTCTGACTCTGAATACAATACTCTTTCCATCAGGCCAAGCTTCTTGAGTTTCTGTGGCTTCTGTAACCTGGTGTAAAAGGTGGAGTTCCTAGAACACCTCTCTCTTGACAGATTAATGGATGTGGTTCTCTATCTTGGGGAATTTCTTTCCAATAACATTGGTGTGGTTCAAGTTTACCATGCACAAAAGGCTTACTGGAACCATTTGAATTTGGCATTTTTAAAAAATTCAATCCACTAGGCTTTTTTTTAAAATAACACTTTATTTTTTCCCCAATTACATGCTTAACCAAATTTCAACATTTTTTAAAATAAGTTTTGAGTTCCAAATTTGAATTTGGTATTTCTAGCTCTTTCCACTACAGGCAATAAGTTCTTGATAAATCTTTGAACATAAAGGGTATTTATTACAACATGTAAAGTTGTTGCCCCTGAGCCCAGTTACCAAGGGAATAGGTATAGCTAGAGCTTCTTCGCTCTCACACGTTCAGTCCTCCTTCTATAGAAACAAACTCATACCACCACCAAGAGAAGTCCCATTAGCATGAAGCCAGGGGCTGTTTCTTTTTTGCCTCTGTATCCCTAGCTCTTAGCAGAGTGCCTGGCATATAGCTGGTATTTAGTAAACGTTTGTTTAATGATTGGAATTGGATACTTTAAGGAAGACAACATCCATACATCCCTGAGGCTTGTTTTCCTGATGATTTCTGCTCAGTCAGTTGTTCCAGCAGTGGTATACTTTGTCCCTACAGTATCTCAGACCCAGTTGCCACAGCATAGGCCCATCACAGCTCTGCTTGACCCAGTACAAATTTCTCCTTGACCTATTGGCCTTCCCCATCTAACTCTCCATTCAAAGTAGGCTCCTAGATATCTCTACCATCCCTCATATGCCTTGCCTTCTTTCCAACAATCTCTTGTTGTTTGTTTGGTTGTTTTTCAGTCATGTCCAATTCTTCTTGACCCCTTTTGGGGTTTTCTTGGTAAAGATATTGTAGCAGTTTGCCATTTCCTTCTCTAGCTCATTTTATAGATGAAGAACTGAGGCAAACAGGGTTAAGTGACTTGCCCAGGGTCACACAGCTAGTAAGTGTCTGAGGCCAGATTTGAACTCAGGAAGATTAATCTTCCTGATTCCAGGCCAGAATTCTATACACTGTTCCAGCTAGCTGCCTTGCTACCCAGCAATCCAGTGGTTCCCAAAGTGGGTGATACTGACTCCTGGGGCTTGCTGGAACCATCCAGGGGGGCAGTAGTAGCCTCAGGTGCACTTGGGGGGGGCATTAAATAAAAATAAAGGGGCATTAGAAGCATAAGGAAAGAAGAGAAGAAAATTTTGAAAAAATGTTCATACATGTTTCATCTGTTGTGTAACGGAGTTAAAGTCATGTATTTTCCAAAAAACACACAAAATGCAAGTAATAACCAGTTGTTGGTCAAGTCCACTGACAGGTCTTAACAAGCAAGTGTTGGTGGGTGAGCATGTCATGCATTGTCAGGAAGTTCATCATGCATCTGCAGGAATATGTGCATGTAATGACTTGTTTACGATATGATACTGTACAGTTATATGATGCAATATTGCATCACCAAAATTTCAATGCAGGAAAAAACCCACAAATTTACAATAAATTATTAAATTTGCAATGCATCATTTTAAAATATATATATTTTATATTTTTTTGAAATGATACAAATTTCAAAAAGAAACCATTAAAGGGTTAAAGATTTCCAATGGGGCACTAAATAATTTACTTTTTGAAAAGAGGGTGGTAGGGGGCAGCTAGGTGGTTCTGGAGTCAGGAGGGCTTGAGTTCAAATCTGGTCTCAGACCAGACACTTGACACTTACTAGCTGTGTGACCCTTGGCAAGTCACTTTACCCCAATTGTCTTGCCAAAAAAAAAAGTGGTAGGCCAAATAAGTTTGGGAACCTCTGCAGCAATCCCTGCCCTCTTCCAATCAGCAGCTTGAGGTCCATGGTATTATAAGAAAGTGAGTCTTTTCTTATTAATTTTGATTTGCTTTTGAATTAATTTATCAATCAAGAAGCATTTATTAAGCATTTATTATTTTATGGTCCCAGAGCTAAGTTCTCGAGATACAAAGAAAGATTAAGAGTCCCTACCGTAGAGGAACTTATATTCTAATGATAGACAACATGTACATAAATTGGTAAATAAGTAGCAAACAAATTATCTCTGTAGTTCATTTAGCAACTAATATGTAAAGACTTGTTACATCTCTTCTTTCATTGTCTTCAACCATTACTTAAACCTCCATCATTATTTGATTTTTCATGTGTTTATGCTTGTTTCCCAAATCAAATCTCCAGATCCTTGAGATCCTGCTTATACCATATTAGGTTGTCTCCAACTTATAAAGACTGTGTTATAAACATATTTTTGTAAGTTAATTGTTAGGAATTCATTTCCTAACATTTCCCCACAGAAACTATGTTATGAATGTTTCCTAGACCCACCCAAAAGTCAATTTAACTTCTGATTCAACAATAACAACAGTACTAACCTGAGCCCAGGCTTTGGGGAGCAAATCTATGTTGGAAGTAATGAGACAGATAAATTAGCTGTGGACTAATTTAGTCAGTTTTGAATAGCCTAAGGAAGGAAAGAGGGCTGTCCTTGCCACAAAGAAGACTTTCTTCTGGGAGATCATAGCCTTGCCTCCAGAATCATTGGGCCCTTGGGGATTTTCCTTTCAGCTCTGCCTAGGGAGTGAGCACATTCAGAGTTCAAGCTTTGAGAATTTTACTCCAAAATCTACTGTTCAGTGAACGTTTCCCAAGCTGAATTAGATAGATTATTCTCCAACAATCAGACACCAAGAAAGCAATAATGGTTCTCTGTCATCATAAAAACCACATTATCTTAGTGTTAGAAGGAACCACAAAGGTCAACCCACACGTAAACATGAATCCATTCTAAATTGCCCCCAGTTAATAGTCATCCCGCTTCCACATCAAGATTTCCAGCAATGGGGAGCTCACTATCTCCAGAGGTAGTCAATTCTATTTTCAGACAGCTCTAATTATCTGGCAGTTTTTTGTTTTACCCAATGGAAATCTGCCCCCCTGCAACTTCTAATCATTACTAGTTCTTTTTATTTTTTTTCCTAATTGGACCTATGATTTTGTGAAAAATGATTATTAATAACCAATATCTTGAGGAGGTTCAGAACCTCTCCCTGCACCACCACTCCTTCTTCCAAAGTCCTGACTTTACCTTCAGTTTTTCTTCTGAAGGACGTTACTGATAATGAGACTGCATGGACTCTCCTTATCTTGGTCAGACCCCATTCAAGCTAGCAAGGAATTTAATCTAAAGTGGGGAAACCCAATGTGTTCTACTCAGGCTTCGGTGGAGACATACTCTTTTGTCTAGATAGCCCAAGGCGGAGATAGGTCTGATATAGCTGGGAGTGGTCTGGTATAGAGCTATTTTCTCAGTCTGGGGGTGAAATGATGATGGAGTGATATCAGTCCCTGTTGGAAGGGTATATAAACTCTGCAGCCTAACCCTAAAGAGGGTTCAGTTCTGACTACAGTTCCCATATGTTTGCTCCACCCACTTTGAGAGAAAATAAAACAGGCATCCAACCTAATTCTGTTTGTCTTTCTCAGACCAAACTGTAGGGGTGATGGGGATGGGATCTAGACCCCAAAAAAGGAAAAACCCTGGACTTTCTCACATGGCCAAATCTCTGGCATTTGTCTGAGGCTATAATCCCATTAACTGGCCTTTCATTGTGGCTATACCCAATCTCTGTTACCCTTAACCTATCTGACTCCAAGAAAGTCTAGTAGAATCTTTAATAAACCTCGTTTTTGGCTGAAAGAAGGCTTGGGTTGAATTCTTTCTGACAGGACCTGCGTGTCATGATCTCCGGGTCCCAGCACCCCTAACCTGTAGACCTCATCATAGGCTGACAGATTTTATTGGTGTGGGAAACTCCTCCTGGTAAGAACTTCCTCTGCCAATGAGATCAGGGTCTTCTCCTTGTATTAAAGAGTTATCTTGGGAACTAAAAAAAGCATTATTCCCAGATCTACCTTCTGGGGCCAAACAGAACAAACTGAATCTTTCGTCCATATTACAATCCTTTAAACATTCAAAGACAGCTACTTTGTCTTCCCTAAACATTTTCTTCTACAGAATGAAAAACCTACCTGAATTCAACAGCAAACATTTGTCTACCCTGTACAAGGCACATAGTAGGGACACAAAGAAGGGGTGCAATGTGAGGATAAAAGATAAAACCATAACAATTTCTGCCTTCAGGGAGCTTATATTACATTGAGGGGGTATAACATGAATGCAAATAAATAAGTAGCAGGTGGTTGTTGTTTGCCCTTCATTCTCAAAGAGGACCAGTGACATCAGGAGGGGGATGTCTTGACTTGCAAATGAACTAGATTTAAGTGAGGCAAAACTGTGCAAAGTCATCAGCCTCACTCTCTCCTCCAAAGTCATCAGTCCTCTGGCAAGACATAGGTCAGGATGACACATGATGGCCTCAGATGCAGTGAGAGACCTTGGCCTTGTTAAACTAAGGTCTTTTCCAGGTCTCAGTTTGTGTGAGGCAATGCTCATTCAGTAATTAAAGACTAGGTAAGAATTGAGGGAAAAGATAGCATAGTTTGCCTTCATGAAAAATAAATAAATAAATAAGTCTGGGAGGTGAAGAAACTCAGAGTTTCTGGACAGAAAAGAAACAATTTATATTTACACTCACTCTGAGCCATCAAAAACCAAACAACCAGCCAAATGAGTCTTGGGCTGGGACCTATTATTGGCCAATCAGTGAAAACCAGGATGATTTGGGTTTAAAGGCATGGTTAAGTAGCTCCATTTGAATCACAATAGGCTTTAACAAAGCTTTCAAGAAGTCACAATTGAAAACTACTTGAGACAAAAGAGTTACTTGTCTCAGTTAAAAAAAAAAGACAATAACAATGATAGAATAAATACATGTGAAGAGGGGGAGATCCCTAACAACTATAAGAATCTGGAAGGGCTTCATGTAGGAAGTTCTCCTTTGCATGTTTGTCTGGAATACAGAGTATGTGAAGAATTATAGGAAATATCTGCAAAATCAAATAGAAGTCTAATTGTGGAGGATTACTTCAATCTAAGAAATTTGTATGTTATCCTAGAGAACATAAGAAGCCACTGAAGATTTTTAGACAGGAAGGTTATATACTCTAACCTGTACCTTGGGAAGATAATTTTCATAGCTATGCGGATGGTAGACTGAAGAGATAAGAGACTGGAGGCAGAGAGATCAATTACTAGTTTAATGCAGACACTTAATGTGTTAGCAAAGAACTAGAAATCAAATAGTTACCCATCAATGGGGAAATGACAAATTATAGTTCATAAATGCAACAGAATGCTACTGTGCCATAAGAAAGAAGGAATTCAGAGAAATAATAGAAGACTTGTATGAACTGATGCAAAGTGGTGTTAGCAGAGCCAGGAAAACAATATACACAATGACTAAAGCAACTGTAAGTGCAAAAACAAACAAAAAGAAAGCAATAAAATTGAAAATAAGCATTGTTTACATAAAGCCTAAATGCTGTAATTTTAATAACCAAACTTATGTTGGGGGGTAAGACAGCTATGTGGAACTGTGGATAGTGTGCTGGTTCTGGAGTCAAGAAGACTCATCTTACTAAGTTCAAATCTGGCCTCAGAAACTTAGTTGTGTGACCCTGGGAAAGTCATTTGATCCTGTTTGCCTCAGTTTCCTTATCTGTAAAATGATCTGGAGAAGGAAATAGCAAACCACTCCAGTATCTTTTTCCAGGAAAACCACAAATGGGATCATAAAGAGTTGAACACAACTGAATAGCAACAACAACAAAATATTGGGGTGTGAGGAAGAGGGAAGAGTCAAATATAACTGAAGTAGTTAACCTGGGCACCTGGAAAGATGATCAAGTCCAGGAGAGAATTAAAGAAGTCAGTGGGAGGGGAAGCCAAAAAGAATTTAGTAACACAGGTGACACTGGAGTTCTGAGGAGAGATTAGGGATGGATACATACATTTGAAAGTCCTGTTATAGAGATGAAAATTGAACCCAGGGGAACTAAAGAGTTCACTAAAAGAGAGAAGAGGGTCTAAAACAGAGCCTTGGAAGGTATCCATATTAAAGGGTCATGATATAATTGATGATCTAGCAAGAGAGACTTAGAAGGAACTATTAAATAACAAGGAGACCCTGGAGAGCGCAGAATCAGAAAAACAAAAGTAGGAGAGAAGATAAAGGATGAGCAGGGCAGTTGACAGTGTCAAAAGCAGTGGAAGGCCAAGCAGCCTAGGATGTGAAAAAAGGTCACTAGATTTAATGGTTAAGAGATGGCTAGTAACTTTAGAGAGAGACTTTTCCTTTGAGTGATGAGGTCAGAAGCAGGATAGCAAAGGGTTGGGTCAGTTGAAGGTGAGGAAGTTTGGAGGCAATGAATGTAAACAACTTTTTTAGGAATTTAACTATGAAAAGAAGAAGAGATCCAGAGAACCTTGAGGGGGACAGCGGGTCAAACAAAGGATTTATAAGAAAAGGAAAGAACTGAGCATATTTTAGGCAACAGGAAAGGAGATAATATATAAGAAAAGACTGAAGATGACAGAGAACCTGGCTGGGTTGGGAGAGAAGAAATGATTGAACAGGTACTAAGAGAAGCTTCAACTGATCCTTGTCTAGAGGCAACTGATGGCACAGTGGATAGAGAGGAACACCTGAGTTCAAATCTGGCCTCAGATACTTACTAACTGTACCATACTAAGCAAGTGACATAACCTCTCTTTACTTCATTTTTTTTTTTACTCCTTGGGCGAGGCAATCAGGGTTAAGCAACTTGCCCAGAGTCACACAGCTAGTGAGTGTCAAGTACGTAAGACCAGATTTGAACTCACATCCTCCTGAATACAGAACTAATGCTCTGTCTACTGAGCCACCTAGCTGCCCCCTGCCTCACTTTCCCCAACTGCAAATGGGATAATAACAGCACCTATTTCACAGGGTTGTTGTGAGGATCAAACAAGACAATATTTGTTAAGTGCCTACGGAGTAGATGTATATAAATGCTTATTCCTATGACACACACACAGTGCAATGATATCTTACCATCTCATCTTTAGAGATGTGCTCCAACCCAGCAATATCTTTCTTAAAATTTGTAACCCAAAGCTAAAGACAGTATCTTACCATGACCTTACATATACCTTGCCAGAGTACAGTGAGAAAATTATCTCCCATGTTCTGGTCCCCAAGCCTCTGTTAATGCAGGCTAAAGCAAAATTACCAACATATCTTTTTTCACAGGAATTAGAATTTAGCTGAGTATCTCTCATCCTGCTCATATGTAGTTGATTTCTTAGACTGGAGTCTTTATATTTCTTCCTGTTGTGGTCTGAGAGGTTGAGATACCTCAAAGACTGGAGTGTAAGACTGGGTCATCTGGAATGAATTCACATATTCAAGCACTCTTTAAGTCAAGTTGGCAAAGATTTATTGTTACGCTTTTCAGTGGGCAAGGATCCTTAAGGAACCTGCAACCTTAGGTTCAGTTAAAATTTATGTAGGATAAAGTATAGTAAAATATGTGCCAAATATGCTAACTAGGTGATTCAGAGCAGGGGCCAGGGAGGGGAGGGGATTAGGGAGTGGTTAAGAAGTGGTCAGTTTTCATTTTATTTTTTTTAATATAAATTTATTTTCAGTTCTCAATATTTACTTCCACAAGATTTTGAGTTCCAAATTTTCACCCCATCTCACCCTTCCCCCCACCCCAAGATGGCATGCACTCTGAATATTCCTTCCCTTTGTCTGTCCTCTCCTCTATCTCCTCCCCCCTTCTCTTATCCCTCTCCCCCTCTATTTTCCTGTAGGGCAGGACAGACTTCTGTACCCCATTTCCTGTATTTCCCATTTCCCAGTAGCATGTGAAAACATTTTTTTAAAACATATGTTTTTGAAACTTTAGGGTTCAAATCTTCTCCCTTCCTCCCTCCCCACCCACCCCCATTGAAAAGGCAAGCAACTCAATATGGGCTATACATGTGCAGTTATGCAAAACACCTCCATAGTAGACATGTTGTGAAAAACTAACTCTATTTCCCTTAATCCTATCCTGACCTCCCATTTATTCTATTCTCTCTTTTGACCCTTTCCCTGCTCAGAAGTATTCACTTCTGATTACCCCTTTCCCAATCTGCCCTCCTCTCTATCATCCCCTGCTCTCTTGTCCCCTTCTCCCCCTATTTTCCTGTAGGGTAAGACAGATTTCCTACCCAATTGAATGTGTATGTTATTCCCTCCTTAAGCCAAATCCTATGAGAATAAGATTCACTCATTCCCTCTCACCTTCCCCTTTCCCCTCCACTGTAAGACTTTTTTTTTGTTTTTTTGTGAGATAATTTACCCCATTCTACCTCTCCCTTTCTTCTTCTCCGAGTATAATCCTCTCTCATCCCTTAATTTTATTCTCCAGATATGACCCCTTAATCTTCAACTCGCCCTGTGCCCTTCTATCTATCTATCTATCTGTCTGTCTGTCTATACATACATATAATTTTTTTTCCTCCAACTACCCTAATACTGACAAAGGTCTCATGAGTTATAAATATCATCTTTCCATGCAGGAATGTAAACAGTTCAATCTTAATAAGTCTCTTATGATTTCTCTTTCCTGTTTACCTCTTCATGTTCCACTTGAGTCTGTATTTGAAAGTCAAATTTTCTATTCAGCTCTGGTCTTTTCATCAGAATGCTTGAAAGTCCTCTATTTCACTGAATGACCATTTTTTCCCCTGAAGGATTATACTCAGTTTTGCTGGGTAGGTGATTCTTGGTTGTAATCCTATCTCCTTTGCCCTCTGGAATATTATATTCCATGCCCTGCGGTCCTTTAATGTAGAAGCTGCTAAATCTTGTGTTATCCTGGTTGTGTTTCCACAGTACTTGAATTGTTTCTTCTGGCAGCTTGTAATATTTTCTCCTTGACCTGGGAACTCTGGAATTTGGCTACAATATTCCTAGGAGTTTTCCTTTGGGGATCTCTTTCAGGAGGAGATCTGTGGATTCTTTCAATTTCTATTTTGCCCTCTGGTTCTAAATATCAGGGCAGTTTTCCTTGATAATTTCTTGAAAGATGATGTCTAGGCTCTTTTTTTGATCATGGCTTTCAGATAGTCCAATAATTTTTAAATTCTCTCTCCTGGATCTATTTTCCAGGTCAGTTGTTTTTCCAATGAGATATTTCACATTGTTTTCTAATTTTTCATTCTTTTGGATTTGTTTTACAGTGTCTTGATTTCTCATAAAGTCACTAGCTTCCAATTGCTCTATTCTAATTTTTAAGGAAGTATTTTCTTCAGTAATCTTTTGGACTTCCTTTTCCATTTGGCCAATTTTTCTTTTTAGGGCATTTTTCTCCTCATTGGCTTTTTGGACCTCTTTTGCCATTTGGGTTAGGCTATTTTTTAAGGTGTTATTTTCTTCAGTATTTTTTTGGGTCTCCTTTAGCAAGCTGTTGACTTGTTTTTCATGATTTTTTGCATCACTCTCATTTCTCTTCCCAGTTTTTCCTCTACTTCTCTTACTTGCTTCTCAAAATCCCTTTTGAGCTCTTCCAAGGCCTGGGACTGATTCATATTTTTCTTGGAGGCTTTGGATGTAGGAGCTTTGACTTTGTTGTCTTCTTCTGGTTGTCTATTTTGATTTTCTTTGTCACCAAAGTAAGATAATATAGTCTGCCTCTTTTTGCGAGGTTTGCTTATGATCCCAGCCAATTACTTGAGTTTTAAACTCTTTGTTAAGGCAAGAGTCTGCTTCCAATGTGGAGAATGTACTGTCCCAAGCTTCAGGGGTTTATGTAGCTATTTTCAGAGATACTTGTAGGGACCTGTAAATTTTCAGTTCTTGCAAGGTGGTATGATAAGGGGCAAGGTGTTTACTCCTTTCCTGGCCTGTGCTGTGGTCTGTTAGTGACCACAAGCACTCCTTTCTGTCCTGGAACTGTGAGGAAGGTTTCCTGTCCACAGCCACTACAAGCTCCACCATGCCAGCACTTCTCTTCACCCCAGGATCCCCGTCCAGAACTGTGACCCAGATCCAAGCACGGGCAAAGTCTTAGCACCAGCAGAGAGATCCTTATAATGCCCCTCTGTTCAGCCACTCGATTCCCCCTCAATCTGTGGGCCAGAAGCTCGGGAAGCAGCTGCCCCCCCGGGCCGTGTTCTCAGGGAATAGAGCTGAGACCCCACCTTCCTCTCTCAGCACCGCAGAAACTTACTTTTCGCACTGACCTTCTAAGTTGTCTTTGGCATTCATGGATTGAGGAGTCTTGAAATTGCCACAGCTGCCCACGATTCAGACCTCTGAGGCCTGCCTCCAGGTTCGCTGTGGCCTGCGCACCCATGCCGCGCTGTGCTCCGCTCATAGCCCAGCGCGATATACCTTTCTGATCAATCATCCAGGTTGTCTTGGGCTGGAAATTTGTTTCACTCTGTGTTTTTGTGGGTTCTGCTGCCTTAGAATTTGTTTAGAACCATTTTTATAGGTATTTGTAGGGGTTTGGGGGAGAGTTCAAGCAAGTTGATGCTTTCACTCTGCCATCTTGGCTCTGCCAGAAGTGGTCAGTTTTTAAAGGAACATGAACTTTTTGTATCTACTGTGCAGGCATTTCACCTTGGGGGTGGGGAGAAGGAATATGAAGGTGTGGTTTTAGCGTGCTATGTCACTACAGTTAATTAGCAGTCAGGGGCAATTGAGAGTTGCTCAGTCTGCCACCAGTCTGTGTCTTGTTTGACAAAATAGGTGTAAGGAGTATACATATGTCTTAATTTTAGAATATACATAATGAGGAGTACAGGATATAGGTAATTAGGTAGTTTGGTGGGTATGAATATTTTTATGACCCAGTGCAAAGCCAGTTCAAACTAATAATTCCTTCCGGTGCAGTGGGCAACTGCACCAGGGAGAGAGATAAGTGTGTTGCTGAGGTCCACTCATGAGTAATTGCTAGGCATAGTGTCCTTGGGCTGGGGGAAAACTGCCAGGGATAGTGTTTCTGAGGCTAGGGAGAAAAACGGTCTGTGAATTGGGGTCCCAGTACAAGTACCCAAGCACCCCATCACTCTCACTGAATTTCATCTTAGTAGATTTGTGCCATCATTCTAATCTGTCAAGATGTTTTTCGATCCTGATCCTGTCCATCCAACATGTAGACTATCCCAGATTCCATAAACACAATATGTTATCTAAGGTGGAATTGTAGTCATTGATAAAAATACTGATCTGAACCCAAAGACAGATCCCTGGAGGTTCTTTGTCAGATTCCCCTCTATAATAATATTAATTTGTTAAATCACTAATCGTTAGCTCTAGTCATTCAACCAGTTATGAATTCACTTAAATATGCTATCTTCCAGTCCATATCTCTCCATCTTGTGCATAAGGATCTCTTAGTAGATTTTACCAGAATTTTGATATCCTATTTCTACAGAAAAAAAAAAAAGAATTCTTGCATGATCTGTGCTTGATGTACCTACACTGGCTTTTAATGATCATCTACATCCTTTCTTAGAACCCACAAAGTCTGACTAACAGTATATTCTGGAGTTTTGCCGAGAATTGAAGTAAAGCTAACCAGTTTATAGTTTGAAAATTACACCTCTCACCTATCTTGTCCTGCAGCACTTCTATTCTCCATAATTTTTCAAAGATGACAAAGGCTCAGTGATCATATCCATAAAGACTTTCTCTTTCTTTAGTATATAGTTCATCTGGCCTAGTGACTTACATTCATTGAAGGTAGCTAGATTTTCCCTACACTCCATCTTCTCTTTATTAACCTTGGCTTTCAATTCCCTATTAACCATGTTTGCTTTATCCTTCTGAGGCTGAGGAATATTCTCCTTTGCAGAAAAAACAGAAGTAAAATAAATCAAGTAATTTTGAGTGATTTTTGTCTTCTTTTTCTTTTGTTTGCCATCCACAGCCATGCACCATACACCTTAAGTAATTTTCTTCTTGCCCCCCTACACACATTTTTAAGAACTCTTCTTGTTGTCTTTAGTGTTCCTTACTAGTTTCATCTAATTCTGAGTTTTAGCACTCCTGACACTATTCTTTCTGAACTCTTTTGTATTCACCTTCAGTTACCTGGCCTCGCTTCCTTTTCTGTGCTTGTCTTTTATAAATTGAAAAGCCAGAGTAGCCTTGCTATGGGAAATGCTTAAGATTTGGGTGCAAACACTCACCCCTTCCTATTGCCCTGACTTTGTGAGGTAGGATTTCCTCCCATTAAATCCTAATGAGAAAATAATTTGTTCTCAGGGGTTGTCTTGCAAAGCTACCAAGAACTCTGAAACTAATGTGCTTTTCATCTCCTCAAAGAAACGTTTTCCTCCCTAGAGGAGTAAACCAATGTGGGGCAGAAGCATGCTCTGTGAGGAAGCCATCATTTGGGAATCTGGGACCACTCACCCTCTTTGGGCTGCAGATGAATACAAAAATATGTTCACAGTACGACACCCAGAGAGGATTAATCAATAAGAATGTTCCCTGAAGTTGAATGGTTCTCATTTATCTCCATTGAGAAGATCCAGAGCCCAAATCCCAAACACCATTTTATTCTTTCAAGCACAACCCCCATTATAATCTGTAGGGTTTGTTGCACCTGCAGAAGTTCTATTGATGACAACACTGTGATGGAGCCCTATCTGAGACATGGAGGATTTTGAAAGTCTTTTTCAGAAAGAAACAAAATTATCTCTATCAACTGGGAAAACCTGGATCTTTCTGGCTTTCTCCAAAAGACATCAATCAAATTGTCTAAAAAACACACTAAAAATTCTTCTGAGAAGGGAAGTCAGGGTCATAGAAGGCTATGTTTTTTAAAGGCAACTCCAGTCCAAGACCCTATTCCATACTGTGTCCCATCACTTACAAGGAGGGAAAAGTGCCAGAGATTAAATTATTTCCGTAAGACTTAGTCCAAGTGATTGGAGTGCAATATTTGATGAATGAATGAACTATAGTTTGAGAAAGTTGGTTTGATGTGAGGAGTTGATTAACAATATCTTACATTTGTTTAAAGTTATTGTTTTTTTCCCCTCAATAATCCTGTAAGGTAAATCACATGTGCAAGCATTATCATCATCATCCTTATTTTACAGATGAGGAAACTGAGACTGAGAGATGAAATTATTTATCCACAGTCATACAGCTAGAAAGTGTTGCAGCCAACATCTGAACCAAGTCTTCTGACTCCAAATCCTACATTCTTAACATTATACAGTTTTATGCTTTGACTATCAGGCTAATCCTGCCTTTCTCAGAGTGTGACAACTTTTCTACTGAAGCCTTTGGTTTGGGACCTTGAATAGGGAAGCAAAGGAAAAAAGAAAGCGTTTGCTATAATGCAACGGAATGGAAAAACTGGGTCCTAGCTCACTCTTACTGGCTGTGTGAATCCAGGCAAATCATTTTGGTTGCCTCTTCTGAAAAAGGGAGAAAATGATACTTGTACTACCTACTTCTCAATGATTTTAGGAGGAACAATAACAATAAAATTCTCTCTCTCTCTCTCTCTCTCACACACACACACACACACACACACACACACACACATATATTCATGATGGCAAAAACAGACTTAAGTTCACATCTCCCCACTAGCCAAATATTCACAGTCACTTCGTAGCTCTGTGATTCTAGGCAATTTATCTACTGTTTTCAGGCCTCCTCAGTTTCCTTATCTGTAAAATAAAGGAGTAAAGCTTTATGGTCTCTTTGGTCCCTTCCAGCTCTAAATCTATGATACTGAGATTCCATGACCTACAAAATAGAGTACAGTTGGGACAGCTAGGCAGCACAGTGGATACAACACTGGCCCTGGAGTTAGGAGGGCCTCAGGGCAAATCGCTTAACCCCGATTGCCTCACAAAAAAAAAAAAAGGGGGCAGCTAGGCAGCACAGTGAATAGGGCACTGGCCCTGAAGTCAGGAGGACCTGAGTTCAAATGTGGCCTCAGACCAAACACTTGACACTTACCAGCTGTGTGACCCTGGGCAAGTCACTTAACCCCAATTACCTAAAAAAATAATAATAATAAAATAAAATAAAGCACAGTTGGTAAGTAGAAAAAATGGGGTTTGAACCCAGGTTTCTCCTGACTCCCAATGCTTTTTATACCTTTATATTATGCTCCTTCGATATAATATTTCAATAGGGGGGGAACAAAACCAGAAGATGAATGTAATGGGTGACTAGCCTATGGGCCTAATCTTATGAGCATGTGCAGAACACTACTGATGCAATTCCCCATGTGGAAGAAGCTTAGGAGACAACTTCTGGAAGATTCATGATGACTTGTAATGGAAATGTCTTGGAGAGACTTTAGAACACGTGTAGAGATTCTGTAACTGGTTCTAGCTGGCTAACCCTGGGGTAAAACAGGACCTTTTTGATTGGGGTGGGGAGGGGGGGTGGAGGGGTACTTAAAAAACAGATTCAGTTTCTTTTTCATCTCTTGGCTTAACTTCTTAGCTAGCTTCTTGCTGTCAACCTTCCAGTGATAGTAGAAAGAGAATGTTATAAGGGGAGAGGCCTTGGGCCCACCTCCTCTGAGAATGACATGTGGCCTGGTGAATAGAGGCCTTGGCTCCTTGTCTCAGTCTTCATTCTTCTGTTTCAGGTGAAGAAGATTAATCCAGAGGCTATAACCTTGTGAATTAAGAAAGGTAGGGAAAGTGAACTACCCAAAGTCTGGGAGTCTGGAAGTTGAGTCTGTCCTGGGTTTTCCTGTCATCTCAGCATCGATTACCTATAGAGTGCCCTTTGACCTTTGGGATTCAACCCAGCAGTAGCTAGAACAAGGACTGATCCAACAGCAATGCCACATTTGGACATGTCCTTGATGGGACTAATGGTATGTAGAAATTGCACTGAATCTGAGTCCGTTCTCTTCCAAAGACCAAAGTGGCAGAGGGAAATATGTACAACCAAGGTGTTGGGAGAAGATGTTTATACTTCTATCTCTTTTAAAAAAATGTGACTAGCAATTGGTAAAAATGCTATAATAGGAGTTTGAGCCAATGGCATTAAAGAAGAGATACTACAAGTCCTCCTAGAAACCTCAGGGAAATACATAGCCAGGTTGCTCTGAGAAAGTGAGGCCAGAGAGATACCCACTACATAGTTGAGAACAAGCTAGTGATTATGTTCACAAGTAGGCTAGGCTTCTCAGGGGTCCATTCCTCAATCCCGTGAAAAACGTATTGTGTCTACAATGGGTCAACCCAATGCCAGGTACTCTGTGAAGATCAGAAAGTGTAAAATGGGCTCCTTGCCCTCAAGGTTGCTTACAACCTAACTGGAATAATGGCAGCTCACATTTATCTAGTGCTTTGAACATAGGTCTTCTTAACCTGCTTTAGACACCTGCTAGCTGTGTGAACCTATCCAACTCAATCAACTGCCCTGTGCCTCAGTTTCCTCATTTGTAAAATCAGGAAGTTAGACTTAATGATCTCTAAGGTCCCTTCGAGTTATGAATCTATGATCCTATGAGCTCAATCCACTGTCAAAGCAGTTTTTTTTTTTTTCTTCAGCAATTAGGGTTTAGTACTGATGGCATGTCTGAATATACTTTTCCCAGGATGAGGAGGGAGGAAACAGTATTTAAAGAAGCAGTAATTTTTAATGTAGAAAAGCTTAGATTCCCATTCTTGGGCCTGAGAGCATTTCCCAATAGGAATTACATTCTTGGGTGGGCTGCTGAGTGTATGTGCTCATTAATATTTTCCTTACATCTCCTGACTCAGTGCAGTTATTCTGCTAAGAGCTGGAAATCCTGCTCTGCCTGTGTGATGGGGAATCTGCAGCCTCAAGGCTGAATTCAGTTAAAGGGTCACACTTAAGGACCTAGAGGACCACATGTGGCCTTGAGGCCACAGATTCTCCACTCCTGGAAGGAGATCCCCAGGAATACCTTCTTTTTCTGAACTCTGCCCTTCCTGACCTCTGAAGCCGCATCTTGCTCTCCATGACCTCTAAAACCAGCCAGCTAGGCTGACACTCTGAAGAGCTGACTGCTTCCTCTCCGCCATCCAGCCCAGTTCCTTCCGCCTGGGAGCTGAAGATAAAACTGTGTTCTTACTGCCGCTTACCTCATCCCCAGCACTAAGGACTCAGAGTTGTCAGGGTATTTGTGGGGCGCGGGAAGCAGCCAGGGATACAGCTTGCTCTGCCATCCGTGGAATACCAACTACAAGTGAGGGGGAAAGGTTTATCAACAAAGCAGATGCACCTCAAACACTCTGGGAAGCAGACACAGAGTGAAATGGTGTCGCTCTTACCCACTCACTCCTCTGAAAATAACTGCATGAGACACCTGCCAAGTTTGGGAGAGGAGCAAGTGCTGAGGAGCAGGGTGAGGCTGGAGAAAATGAGGCTTAGTGCAGGAGGAAGTAAGTTATAGCTTGTTGCCCGACAACTGGTGTCTATAATAATCCTTTCCATTTGTAGAGCATGTTATACTCTTAAAGCACTTTTACCTTCGTTACCTCTTTTAAAACCCAGCATAACTCTATGAAATAGGAATGACAGATGGGGAAAGTAAAGCCCAGAGACATAAAATACAATGAGTTAGTGACAAAGCTAGGCTTCAAATCCAGATCTCATTTGATCCTCACAATAACCTGGTGATGTAAGTACTATTATTATCCCCATTTTACATGTGAAGAATATATAAAATATGTCATTTTACATATGAGAGGTTAAGTGACCTACCCAGGGTCACAGAGCCAGGCCTTCTAGAGCTCAGTCTGCTACTGTTCAGCTGTTTTCAGCCATGTCCGACTCTTTGTAACCCCATTTGAGGTTTTCTTGGCAAAGATACTAGAGTTGTTTGTCATTTCCTTTTCCAGTTTATTTTACAGATGAGGAAACTCAGGCAAACAAGGTGAAGTGACTTGCTTAGGGTCACACAGCTAATAAATGCCTGAGACCAGATTTGAATTCACAAAGATGAGTCTTCTTGACTCCAGGCTCACACTCTGTCTGCTGCACCATCTAGTTGGTCCCAGAAGTCAGTCTATTTTGGGAGCATAATGGGGTCATAGGATCAAATATATAGAGCTAGAAGGGCCCTCAGAAACCATCTTGTCAAAATCCTTTATTTTAAAGTTAAGGAAATTAAAGCCCAGAGAGGCTAATTAATTTAGCCGCACAGGTTGTTATTGTTACTGTTTAGTCATTTCCAATTCTTTGCAGCCCCTTTTGGGGTTTTCTTGGCAAAGTGATTTGCTGTTTTCTTCTCTAGCTCATTTTATAGATGAGGAAACTGAAGCAAACATGGTTAAGGGACTTGCCCAGGGTCACACAGCTAGTAAGTGTCTGAGGCCAGATTTGAACTCAGAAAGATGGGCCTCCCTGACTTCAGGCCTGGCACTCTATCCACTACACAGCCCAGCTGCCTAGCCACACAGGTAGTAAACATCAAAGATATAATTTGAGCCCAGGCCCTTGGACTCTAAATACAACACTCTTTTCACTGTACTACACTGTTTCCCATATGAATAGGATCAAGGAAATATTTAATAGCTATGATCCCCACCCTCCAGATCAGTAATGACCTTTCCCCCCTCAAACATCGTAGAACACATTTATGCAGTGCTTTCTAATGAATTTGCATTATAGTGATTTGTGCAGGTATCCCACCCCTCTACACTAGACTGGAAATTCCTTTAGAGTAAAGACTATATCTTGTTTCATCTTTGCATCTTCCCAAGGACATAGTACAGTTCTCTGGGTAATGCTTAATAGACTGTTGTTAGATCGAAGTGAATACAAAACTCAATCATGAAAGAGAATGAGATAAATGGCCATTTTCATCTGGAAACATTGTTAGGGTTGCTTATAATCAGCGCAATAAACCTCCTAAGGCAACTATGAACTACTCACTCTTCCAGTCCCACATATAGGGGAGCCACACTTACTGAGAGTTCTTTAGTTCAGGGAAAGCTAAGGGGTAACTTGAAAATTGTCCATAAGGCTATGACAATTGAGGAGGCTAAGCACATCTCTGTCCACAAAGTACCAATTCAGAGGAGATGGATTCAATTAAAGCTGGAGAAATTTCAGTTAGATATAGTAAAGAACTTTTTGGGCCATATGCATAATAAAATTCATGATTAGACTCAAGAGAGATTTGAGGTCCTCGTATTTTAAGATAGACTAGAAAAGGATAAAAGGTCTTCTGAACCACATGGTTTAGGCCTTGGGTGGGAAACAGTTGTATCTTTACAGCACCACAGGGAATAACTTCAATCTAGCTTTTTTTTTTTCATTTTACTAAAATAAATAATATAGTTAACCTTTATATAGCATTTAATAGGTAGTTAAGTGGTGCAGTGGATAGAGTACCAGGCCTGGAATTAAGAAGACTCATCTTCCTAAGTTCAAATCTGGCTTCAGACACTTACTAGCTGTGTGACACTGGGCAAGTCACTTAACTCTGCCTCAGCTTCCTCACCTGTAAAATGAAATGGAGAAGAAAATGGTAAACTCCACTATCTTTGCCAAAAAAAAACCCCCTGAATGGGGTCATGAAGAGTCCAACATGACTGAAAAATAACAACTGTTTTAAGGCTTATGAAACATTTCACACTAGTCATCTTCAGGTACTATTATTATCTCCGTTTTACAGCACAGGAAACTGAGAATGAGAGGCCATGTTACTTAGCCAAGCACAAACAGATGGTAAGTATTTAAGGGGGAATTTGAATTCACATCTTGCTGACTCCAAGTCTCCACTAAGCCACCTAGCGGCCTGAAGTGAAATGTACAATGTTCCCCTCATCCATCTGATATCAAGAGTAGAATTCCCCTCACCTCTTGGCAGAGATGAACTAGAAATGCAGAATTATATTTGCTTTATTAGACATAGCCAATTTGTTCAATTGTTTTACATAGCTATATTTGTTATAAGGGAGGACTTCCATGGATGTTTCATGGATAATAACTTATATGCAAAAAAGAAAAGAAAAAAAGAAAAGTACACCAATAAAAAATTTAAAAATACATAGGAGAAAACAAAAGTTTTGAAAGGTACACAAATGCAGGGCAATAAATTTAATATACTTTTTTAAAAAACCCTTTAAAACAGTTCACAGTTTCATATGCAATCCTCTTGTTTTCTTCTTTGTTGACTGAAATATCCATGTAAACACACTGTGATTATGAAGTTCACACACAAAAAAAATTTTAAAGAAGACCAGAGAATATAAAAATCAATTTAATGTTTATTTTTTTAAAAAATCTAATATACTTCATATTTATTATGGCTAGTTAAAGGGGGGGAAGGCAAGGAGAGAGAGAAAGAAGGAAAAATGTAAAATGATAGGGGAGGGGAGCAAGAGATGCTGGGAAGAAGTGAAATTGACTCAGAAAAAGACAAAGAGAGAAAGAAAAGGAAATATAGATGTAGGAACAGAGAGGCCCTCGAGAAAACAGAGTAGGGAAAAGAGTACCAGGCCTGCTACTCCCATGGAGTAGACGCCCCCTCTTGTGGTCTCTTAGACTATTGCTACAAAAGCCTTTGAAAAGCTATGTTGGTTTCTGTAGCTGTAGGTATCCATAATATGACCTCTAGGTACTTTCCCTGTAGTCTGGACCAAAGTTTCTAAAGGACATCAGAAGAGGAGGGGTAGAAAGGAATCACTCCCAGTGAAGATGGGTGGTATTTTCTCCCTTCTGGGAATGAGCATTTTCAGAACTTTAATCAGCCCTTGAGCCTCCCAAATTGTCTAAGCTTTTATGACCTTGAAGATTCTTAGAAAAAGATCATGGCCCAAGACAGGAAGCTTAGGTAACAGTCACGGATGCCTGTGTTAATTCCACAAACTCCATTCAACAGATACTTATTTGGTGCCTACTATATACAAAAAGCAGTAAGTGTGACTGTTGGGGTTAATGTAAAAACTGATATCCTATACTCCCATCTGCCTACATTGCTTATGGATACAGATGTTAACACAGAGCCTAACACTTCAGTAATCACTAGAGTTCTGTGAGTCAATTCAAATCCCAGCCCAATGATCCACCAGCCACACAAACTCCTCTGTTTGGAATCTAAAGTCCTTCACAACTTGGTACCAACCTATTCTTCGAGCCTTATTACACATTCATCTCTTTCATGAACTCTATAGTACAGCTAATTTGGCCTTCTTAGTATTTGTCATAAATGACAATCCATTTCCAACCAAAATGTCTTTGGGCTGACTGTCCCCCATGCTTGAGATTCACTTTCTCTTCATCTCTGCCTCTTAGAATCCCCATGTTCCCTTTGAAACCTAGTTCAAGTGCCACTTCTACAGGAAGTCTTTCTTGACCCATCCCATGCCCCCACACCCAATGCCAATAATACTGGATCTATTTTCTTTATATTTCACACACACACACACACACACACACACACACACACACACACATTTATATATGTAAATGTCTCCCCTGATAGAATATAAGCTTCTTTAGGTCAAGAACTGTTTCATTTTTGTCTTTGGGTCCCCCCAACACCTAATACAGTGCTTAACAGATAGGGTGCATTTGATAATTGCTTACTGTTTGATTGTTGCAGATAAATGAATCCACACAGTAAGACTGTATTCCCCATGTAACAAAGAAGATTGAAAATGAGACCTTGAACCAGTGACTTCAGCCTTCTGGGGGAAAAAATGTGCCCAACACACCACAGGGGAAAAGGGATGGATCTCCCATAGCTTCAGAGACTATGTTCCAGAGATGTCAAGAAATTACAAAATTCTCATCCAACAGATCAATCCTTTTTAGGTTCTACTGTCATCTTCCCTAAGTAAGTGAGCCGTGTGGTTGTCCCTGTAATTCAACTCAATTTTTTGAAATTTATATTTCTTATTTTTTTCAATTAATAAGCATTTTTTTCTTCCTCCCAACTCCCCCTCCATCAGCCAAAAACAAAACAAAAGAAAACACACTCCAAAAAAACCTTCATAACAAAAATGCATAGTCACATGAAACAAATTCCTTCATTGCCCATGTCCAAAAATGTATAGCACCTTCTACATCTGTAGTCCCACTCTGTCAGGAGATAGGTAACATGCTTCTTCAATGGTCCTCAGGAATTGTGGTTGGTCATTGCATTAAACAGAGTTAAGTCTTTCAAAGTTGTTTTTCTTCACAATATTATCATTGCATAAATTGTTCTCCTAGTTCTGTTCAATTCATTTTGCATCAGTTCATAGTTAAGCATAGACATCTTCCCAGTTTCCTCTGAAACTATCCATTGCATTCATGTTCCATAATCTGTTAGCCATCCCCCCCAATAGGTGAGCACCCTTTTAACTTCTAGTTTTTTGCTACTATGAAAAAAAAAGTTATAAATAGTTTAGATATTTATGGATTACCTGTACATTTATAGATATTTTTCCTCTTTCTTTAATTTCACTGGGGCATAAGCCTAGTTGTCGTATCTCAGGTATACCTTGGTGGATTTGGGGGATAGTTCCAAATTGCTTTCCAGAATGACTATACCAATTCCCAGCTCCACCAACAGTGCATTAACATGTCTGTTTTCCTGTAGCTCACCAATATTTGTCATTTTCTCTTTTTATCATCTTTGCTAATCTACATAGATTAGATACAGATGTATGAGGTAGAATTGCTTTAATTTGCATTTCTCTATTAATGAATTGGAGCATTTCTAATATGTCTATTAAATAAAGTTTAAATTTCTTCTTTTAAAAGTTATCTCTTCATATTCTTTGATCATATATTAATTGAGGAATAGTTTTTATTTTCATACATTTAAATCATCTTCTTATACAGAGCACTCCAAAGGTCTTAGTGAAATTTTAAGTTTTAAGAACTTAGTTTTTTGATAGCTTAAAACTGCACTAAGACTTTTGGAATATCCTACTTTTAAATTAGAGTTTGAAAAAAAAAAAGCAATCTTTTTTGTCAGAACTTGTCTCTTGATGTCTGATTCAGAAAACATGATCGCCATAGCTATAATGAACTGTTTCCTCCAGAACACTTGAAGATTATTTTACAGATAAGAAAGATGAGACCCAGAAAAGTGAAGGGAATTAATTACCTGGGGTCATACAACCATTTAGTGGTATGAGAAATGATTCATTTGGAGCCCTACTCCATTCCAATCAGAATTAATCATTTCAGTGTGATTCTTTCTATAAAGAGGGTAAAAATCATTAGTAATTATTAGTGACATACTCATCTAGTAATATACATTTAGTCAGTTATCTAATAATGGTACAAGAATAAGCGTGTAGTAATAGATATTTTACACAATATTGGGATATACATTGGGATAATTAGATAAGATAGGTTCTTATAGTGGGCCTTTATAGCAGGCCTCAGACTTTAATCCAGCGTTCACCCCTTGTTTAACTAACAGTTATGAAGCTCACTAGCGCAACCACAAGAATGCTTAAATTTCACGTCCAAGACTAGTGTAGGTGGAGTGGTGTGGAAAGTCCCCCAATTTGTTTTCATATTTCTGTACCCATACCATCTCTTGCCCAACATGAGGAGGAATCTTACAATCTTACCATTTTTTGGCTGGCACATCATTTTTGGCCCTTAAAAACAAGGTCTGTCAACCATTGAGACTTTGTATTTTACTTTGCTTCTTCTGGGTATCAAATTCTATGAAAAACAAAGTCCTGGGGCCTTGAAGGCATATCAGATCATGAGGAAGATCCGAGGTCCCATTCATTGAAGGAGTCTGGTCCCTTTAATAAATGGTTAATGGGGTGGAACTCTGCCTTAGTGATTTTTTTTTCTTGTAGATTGGGCAATTTTGGACCCCACAGTGGCAAAGCTGGGAGTAAAACCAATATCTTCTGACCATAACCTTTCCATTACAACATACTCAGCCTTAGTATGCTTTAAAACAAACTGAAGAGTTTTTACCTGTTATGTTAGTGGTAATAGCATGTGCTGATGAAAGAGAGGAGAGAGAAAAAGTATTCCCAAATAAGAAGGCCTGAATTCTCCACACCATATGAATAGGGAACATGAAGGAACATGGCCTTACTCAGACTAATGCAGCATGTTCATTATATTTATTTTCCTAAACTCCAATTACTCATCCGCTGCCCAAGCTGTGACAGATTTTCCTTCTCAAGAGGACAGATTGCAGATGCAGGGGGTGGGGTGGGGGAGACGCTGGGCCCAACTATTTTCATAGGAGGGTGAGCGGATAAAGCGGGCGTACAGTTCACATTTGTGAAGTGTTCCAAAAGCAACAGCCTCCTCCTCCAAGTCAACCTGAAAATGATGGGCCATAAAATGACTCATGGTCACTCAATGAGAGCCCCGTTCAATAATTCAAGGCTTACAGATGCTTGTTTCCAGGTACAAAATAAGTAATTAGATCAACCAGACCTTTATGTTATTGTTCAGTAGTTTCAGATGATTCTCCATCATTCCATTTTAGGGTTTCCTTGGCAAAGATACTGGAGTGGTTTGCCATTTCCTTCTCCAGCTCATCTTACAGATGAGGAACAGAAGCAAACATGGTTAAGTGACTTGCCCAAGGTCACAAAGCTAGTAAGTGTCTGAGGCTGGATTTGAACTCACAAAGACGAGTCTTTCTGATTCTAAGCCCAGTGTTGTATTCACTGAGCCACCTCACTGCCCTGAGGCCATCATGTCATATCATGTTGAAGGTCTAGACATTTCTGACCTACTTCCTCCCACCAAAAATGACCCATCCTATGATACATTCCCTCCTTCAGGACCCTGATATTCTTTTACAAAGTGACCCCAAGCTATCAATTCATCTCCAATAGGCCAGGATTCACCTATGGAATGGAATTCTCTCACATCCTTTGGATGTCTCTGCCCTCTCCTCGGCCCTTCACAGCCTCTACAATGTAACAGGCACAGTTTACCTTAATCGCCCTGCTCCTCCAGGCACTCTTTTTCTCTAAGATCATGGGATCCTGGATTAAGAACTCTAAGGAACCTTAGAAGTCGTGGAATTCAACTCTCTTATTTTACAGATGAAGAAACTGAGACCCAGAGAGGTTAGTGACTTGCCTAGGGTCACACAGACAGTTGTATTTGAGGTGGTCTTCTTTACTCCAAGTCCGTATCTCTCTCTGCTATATAACACTACCTCAGGATTATAGAATTAGCAGCTATAAGGGGCCTTAAAGATGATCTAGTCCAAAATTTTGCAGATGAGAAAACTGAGGCATGGAGAAGGAAAGGGACTCACATAAAGTCATATAGATAGCAAGTAACACAGCCACAATTCGAACCCAGGTCCAGTGCCCTTTCCATACAAGTCTCCTCCCTGCTACCTCACCACCATCCAGCCTGGATATGCCCTCCTCTGAAGCACCCTAATGGTCTAGACATTTCTGACCTACTCCCTCCCACCAAAAATGACCCATCCTATGACACATTCCCTCCTTCAGGACCCTGCTATTCTTTTATAAAGTGACCCCAAGCTATCAACTCATCTCCAATAAGATATTAAGGATTAATAATGATTAATTTAGGGCAGCTAGATGGTACAGATAGAGTGCCAAGCCTGGAGTCAGGAAAACTCATCTTCCTGAGTTCAAATCTGGCCTCAGAAATTTACTAGCTGTGTGACCCTGAGCAAGTCACTTAATCATGTTTGCTTCAGTTTCCTCATCTGTAAAATGACACTCCAGTATCTTTGTCAAGAAAATCCCAAATGAGGTCACAAAGAGTCAAACATGACTGAAAAAATGACTGAATAACAACATCAGTGATTAGATTAACTCCACCATGAGGCGTTTGCATTTTAACAGAAGATTCTGGAGATTAATGGAACAAGTAAAAGAAAGAAATATCTAATGGTGGAACTTTAGGAAGGGCAACAAATCAGACAAATGAGGTATTTGGCTGTCTACTCTTCCAATATGCCATCAAATGAGGTGTAGATGTAAATCATTCAGTAAAACACTCAATAAATGGAAGCTATTAGCATTATTATTATGGTTGTGTTTAAATTCTCTATCCCTTGACCTTCTTACTGTCTTCCCTTTCAGCCCCCTCCATACACTTATTTCTAATTTCAAAAAAATTAAAAAAGGAGCCACTCCTATCCCCACATCCCAACAAACTGCTTGTTCCCACTTTAAACATGCAAGCCCACTCATAGAAATCTGTACGCAGGTGGTCCTGACAGAGCCCATAGCACAGTGTTCTCAATTTTTGGTACACTGTACACCCCACTTGCCTTTCCCCCCTTCCTGGCCGCCTCCTCCATGTATGCAAGCACATATGTATGCACATGCCCATGCTGCGTATGGATATACCCACTCCTGAAGCACAATCTAAAGAGGAAATCTGGACCAGTAAGAAAAGTGACAATGTGGTGTAGTGGGAAGCGCACTATATTTGGAGTCAGAAAAGTTGTGTTTGAGTCCTAGCTCTTTCACTTATGACTTAGGTGACATGGGACAAATCATTTCACTTCTTTTTTTTTTCTTTTTTTCCTTTTTTTCTTCTTTCCTTTTCTTTTCTTTTTTCTTTTCTTTTCTTTCCTTTCCTTTTTAATATTTTAAATTGGGTCTCTCTATCTCGCTCAGGCTGGAAGTGCATTAGCCACTCATAGGTTGGATCCCACCAGTGATCAGAATGGAAGCTTGGACCTACTCTTTCCATCCTAGGATGATTTGCCCCTCCTTCGGCAGCCAATATACATGCCCAATTGGCCAACTACAGCATCTAACTCTTGAGCTCAAGTGATCTACCAGCCTCAGCCTCCAAAGGCGTGGATTACAGGCATGCACCAGGTTTGACTATTTATTTCACTTTCCTCACCTATAAAATGGGAGTTGAGCTCTAAATTTTGAGGGTTTCTCATTAACATTTATACTATACAATATAGCTTTGGTGGGCAGGCTGCTAGTTCCCTGCCCATTTCATTCTTCCTCTTTGTACCTACAACCCCTAGCTCAGTACCTGATACATTGTAGGTACTTTATAAATCGCTTGTTAATTGATCAGTTTACTACAATTACTCAGAGGTTATGGAGTAAAGCCAACCTTGGAGCTATGGCCTCAAAACTGTAGCATTTCTACCCACTACTCTACTCTGTCAGGGTAGCTAGGTGGCTCAGTAGATAAGAGTGCCAGGCCTGGCATCAAGAAGACTTCTTAAGTTCAAATCTGGCCCCAGACACTTACTAGCTATTTGACCCCGAGCAAATCACTGTTTTTACATCAGTTTCCTCATCTGTAAAGTGATCTGGAAAAAGAAATGACAAACTACTCCATCATCTTTGCCAAGAAAACTCCAAATGGGGTCGCAAAGAGTCAGATGTGACTGAACAACAATCTAGTCCGTCTCCTTGCTGTGTCACAATAGTAACTTAAAGTCTCAACAAGTTTCTTTTTTAAATTATTTCTTCTAAAAACAAGCACTTCTTTTCTCTCCTCATCTTACCCCATCCTCATTAGAAAAAAGAAAGAAAAATGTCCTTAAAGCAAATATGAATAGTCAAGCAGAACAAATTCCTACATTTATAATGTCCAAAAATATGTCCCATTCTGTACCTCGAGTCTACCACCTCTCTGTCAAGAGATGGGTAGCATGCTTCATTATTGGACTTCTGGGATTATTGGTGTCAGTGGATTTCTTAAATGTACCAAAAAACTACTTCACTATAGATACTTGTGTATATATTCTATGTCCCAGAAGTTCTAAATGAACAGAGACCAAGTTCAGACAGGGACTTCTCACATATTAATTTTTGTCTCATGCTCCCACCACCAGGCTTCCCCTAGGACATCAGAATTTGACTTATTTTACCTCCCCCTCCACCCCCAGTTTCTCCCCTAGAAACATGAAAATAAAGCTTGTGTCCAGATCTATACAAAAAGTAGAATTACTCTTAGTTTCCATGTAATCACTTGTGTTAATAGTTCACTGAATATAGGACAGAGTTTTTTTAAGTCTGACAATTTAAAAAAAAAAAAAAGACCCAAGACTGGGTCCATAAGCAGCAAAAATAATTCTTCTTTCCTCTCCAATGGGCTTTCATTTCCCCAAGAACTATTCTAATAGGGTTGATGTGGCCTCCCAAAGAAGGAAGTACTTGGGGTTTCCCAGTCCTCCAAACTTAGAAAGCTACCGTCTGGGTGAAGCTTCTATGAAAGGGTTCATAAATTGAGGTCCTTAGGAAGTCAATCCCTTTTCCCAAGACCATAATTCACTGTATTAAAGAAGGGCAAGGTCTGAGTTTGCTCCTCCATGTCATGGTTCTTTTTTTGCAGCTCCTTGTCTAAGCTCCATCTTGGTCCCAAAGCGGCTCTGTTGGTTCTGCAATCTGACATTGTCCAAGTTGCTTCCCTTCTTCCTTCCATACATAGTGCTATGTACATAGTAAGCGCTTTATTCCAAAATGCCTATTGAACCTAAGTACTTTACATTTTTAGAGATCCATTAACCACAGGGTAGAACTGTATGTGTGGAGAACTGTATAGATCCCTGAGACATAAGGGGTTCACCAGGAGAAAAAGGATTTACTCTCTGGCAATACCAACTCTTTCCTCTTGAGGGGAATCTCAGCCACAGAAAAGTGCTATAAATCTGTATAGTCCCTAAAGGAAATGAAGCTTACCAGGAAGAGAGAGTGTTAGTTTTCCAAAGGCTTTCCAGACCCCTAGGGCTTTCACCTTTTGGAGACCAAGGTTATTGATGGTAAGTTATTCCCTGGGGGTAAAGGAGGTCCCCCAGGGAAGAAAAAAGAGTTGTGTATCCTGTTTACAAGCATTTTGTGCCATTTGTGCTTTGCATTTTCTATTGACCGAAATAAAGTCTATCCCCATTTTAGCTGTATTGTTAGCCTGAATGCTGTTATAGAAGCTAAGACCTCTTCCATCTTTTCTGAAGACCATGGGGTTAGGTTGGATTTGGAACATGAGTTGGGGTGGGAACAAAATGAGACAAACTTCGGTGCTCTGGGGGGACTTGATATGTCAAAAAGGGAAAGATATATCAAAAGCTTCCAAGACTGATGGTCCTGTAAATCCTTGGTCACAGGTACAATATAAATAGCAGTTTCCCAGTTTCCTCATATCCTCTTCTGCCACTATGCATTCATGCCATCTCTCCCCTCTCCCTCCCTCTTCATCTTTGGGTCTGTTGTATTTTTTTCTTTTAGCCCCAGAGAAGATGCCATCTCCTATTTGAAGCTTCCCTTGATCTTCCTAGCTGAAAGTAGTCACTCTGTCCCCAAATTATCCTAAATCACTTTTCTTTTTTTTGTTATTTTTAATGTGCTTTGTTTTTACATTACAAACATTTATAGATTACTCCCACTTTGTGAGTTCTCCTGTAACAAAATAAAACAGTTAAGTAAAACTAAGAACACAGTGACCTCATCTGAAAGTGCATGCAACATTTCACATCTCTAGTTTAGTTTTCGTTGGGTTTTGTTTTTTTTAGCATAAATTTATTTTCTTTGTCTCCCACCCTCCACCCCATTGGAAAAAATAAATAAATTTCTTGCAACAAATATGCATAGTCAAGCAAAATAAATTCCTTAAGTCTCACAATGGCTCATTCCCCCTCCCCAGATCTCTCCCTTGCCCTTTATTACTGTCAATCCGACATCATACTTATTTGTGTGTAGGTCATTGCTTTGCCCTGACTCTATCTACCTCCATTGAATTGTAAGGTCATTGTGGTCAGGAACTACATCATTTTTAAGATTTAACATTTGAGATTATACTTTCTGAAGTAAATATTACTATGAAAAGGTGGTCCAGCTAATGGAACTGGAGTACAGAAGCCCACTCCCTACATTTGGAGGAACACCATCAGTCGGGGCTGGAGCCATATGAAGACAGCCTAGACACCCCACCCCCACCCCCAATCACCTTAAGCATACTAGAAAATCCTGGGGATGGGGTGAAATACAACCTACTTGGCCTTCAGGTAGTGGGGGCCAGGGTACTCTGTTGCATATACAAAACCTCAGCAGAGAAATATAGATTATCATATGCATGGGCTAAAAAGCAGTGGTTAGAGTTATTTATTTATGCACCTAACATTTTCAATTTGAACAGAAATTCCATGAGGACAGGGAAAGGGTGATGAGTTAAAGGTACAAAATAAAACGTGCTTTCTCAGATGAAAAAAAAGAGAAGTTTTCCTAGTGCCTTGCATTAGAAGACACCTAATAAATGTCTGTGGAATTCAGTTAACTTTTTTCTTTTTTTTTTTCTTTGGTGAGGTAGGTGCCCAGGGTCACACAGGGTCACACAGCTAGTAAGTGTCAAGTGTCTGAGGACAGATTTAAACTCAGGTCCTCCTGACTCCAAGGCCAGAGCTCTATCCACTGTGCCACCTAGCTGCCTCCTTTGTGGAATTCAAAGGAATACTAACTAAAGGTACAGGTGGGACAGCTAGGTGGCATAGTGGATAAGGTGCTGGGTCTAGACTTAGGAAGATTCATCATCCTGAGTTCAAATCTGGCCTCAGACAATTACTAGCTGTGTGACCCTGGGCAAATCACTTAACCGTATTTGCCTCAGTTTCCCCATCTGTACAATGATCTAGAGAAGGAAATGGCAAACCATTTCAGTATCTTTGCCAAGAAAACCCCAAATGGTCCAAAGAGTCAAACACAACTGAAATGACTGAACAACAATAAAGGCACAGGTAATTTAGAAATTAGGCAATCCAGATGCATGGAGAATCTAATTTTGTCCAGTTTTGGAGGTGTTTGCTGTTGGCTCCCTTATTTTTGGTTCCCTGATCAATTTCCCAGAGGCCTATGAAGTCTATTCTCTACAGCTTTCTGTTTGAGCCTATTCCCTTGCCTTCCAAAAAGTTGGTCCTCTTTCTAATTCCAATCTTCTTAAAAAAGTTTTCTCTCTCTTATTTAGCTATCTTCCTGGCTCCCTGCCTCTTTTCTCCAGTTCTGTGTACCTGGTTCACCTTCCATCACCAAAAGAGCCTTCCCATTTCCCTCCTGAGAGATAAAAAGGACACACTTCACTTCAGGTTTCTCCTTCCCATTCAGATACAGCTATTGGAGGTGAACTCACTTCCACCCTGCATGAAGCTTGCTAGCTAAAGTAGGGAGTGGGGGGAAGCTGGGAAGAGCCTTAGTGATTCTCTAGCCCTGTGTCCCCAGCTCGCGCTTTGGGAAGCAAATACAGACACGAAGAGTACATTTCCAAAACCCACTAATCCCAATGGCAGGAGATCAAAAACAAGGGGAAGATCGGGAAGTGAATATGGCTTGTTAGAGAAGGGTGGGGAGGAGGGAGAGGAATGGGGGTGTGAGGGCTCTCGAGAGAATGACTGTTACACTGAAATTCTCCCTAATGGGAAGAAGGAGGGGACTAGGGAGTAAGACACTGAAAAGTCAATTTTTTCTAAGAATCACAGCCCACTCGGTTGCAGGCATAACTCCCTGTTGTCTCTTTCCTACCTCCTCCCCAAGGCCAGGGACCTGGGCCAGGCTATAAATCCAGCACACAAAGAGAATGACTGAAGGGCCTTACAGCCTTGACTCCTAAGGCTAGGATAAAACCAAATATGTGTGTGCTGGAGATGGGGAGAAGGGCTGAAAAGAGAGCTGAGGAGGGATGGAGGGAGGGTCGTAGGACAGCACGGGAGAGAGAATGGCTTAGAGAATGAGGGGTCAGAGTAGAAGAAATGCCTCTAAATCTGCAGAAGCTGCAGTTCTCAGTATCAAAAAGATTAGGATGGTAGAAAAAAACAATGAGAGATTGAGTGGTCTAATGGACAAAGAGCTGGCCTTAGAGTCAGGAAGACCTGAGTCCAGTTTTCGACTTTGAAATATACAGACTGTGTAGACACTGGGCAAGAAATTTGATTTCTTGATTCTAAATTGGAGAAGGAGGAAGGCTATGCAGTGCATGAGTAGAGGAAGTTCCTCCCTTGAAATTTCCCTATACTAATTCAGTCGTAGCGTTCCCCCTTCTAAAAATCTAAAAATAAAACCTTTAAGGGAGGTTTGCCACTACAAATGACTTGGAATTTTTGAATCACAGAATCTTGCTATTGAAAGAGGTCTCTGAGTTCATCTAGTTAGAGTCCAGCCTTACAAGGAGTCATCAAAGTTTGGTTTAGAGATCTCCACAGAGAAAACCCATCACTTTGTGAGACAGCCCATTCCACTTTGGAAAAGCTCTAGTTGTTAGTAAACTTTTTTTCTTCTATGGAGCCCAAATCTACCTTTATGTAATTTACATTCATTGCTCCTAATTCTGTCATCTAAGGCCAAATAAACATCCCTCCTAATCCCTCTTCCACATATACAGCCCATAAAATAATAGAATATGGTGACCATGTCCTCTCCTAATCTTCTCTTCTCCAGGCTACATTTCTTCAGGTTCTTCAAATGATCCTCCTCCTCACTCCTCTTATGCCATAGTGTCAAATCTCCTTACCAGCCCAGTTGTCTTCCTCAGGGCTACTCTGATTTGGTAATGTCCCTTTTTAAAATGAGGCTCCCAATGCTGGAAGACAACAGTCTAGATGTGGTCTGACCAAGGGGATCATGACCTCCTTCATTCTGGACTCCATATACCTATGGATGGGATCCAAGACTCTCTGCTGGCATCAAAGAAACAGTTTGAAATCATCTAAAACCATTCTCTTTATTTTACAGAAGAGGAATCAAACTATCTATCAAAATGCATTTTAATCAACTACTGTGTGTCAAACATTGCGCTGAACTCTAGAGATATGAAGACCAAAATTAAACCATCCCTGCCTTCAAGAAGTCATATTCTATCAGAGGAAATAATATTGACAGGAAATATATACCAAGTATTTTTGTTGTTCCGTAGTTTCAGTCATGTCCAACTCTTTATGACACAGTTTGGGGGCAAAGACATTGGAGTAGTTTGCCATTTCTTTCTCTAGCTTATTTTACAGATGAGGAAACTGAGGCAAACAATATTAAATGACTTGCCCAGGGTCACACAGTAAATGTCTAAGGCCAGATTTGTACTCAGGAAGATGAGTCTTCCTAAGTCCAGACCCAGCACTCTATCCACTGTGCCACCTCGCTGTCCCATATACCAAGTATATGCAATGTAATTTCATTAGGAGACTACAGCAGTTGAGGAGCGGGGGGGGACAATCAGGAAAGGCCTCTTGGAGGATGCAGTGCAAGAGATGAGCTTTGAAGAAAAGTAGCAATTCTAGGGGAAGAGACAAGATTGGAAGACATTTCAGGCATGGAAAATAGCCTGGACAAAGGCACCCAGATGGATGATAGAATGTTGTGGGTAAGGGAGCAGCAAATAGGCCAGTGTGGATGCAACATAGAGTGTGAAGGAAAATGAGGCCCAGAGAGGTGGATACACAATGTCCCATAGAGAGTTAATGACAGAGCCAAGCCCAGAACCCAGGGCTCCTAACTCACAAGATTTCTCTGCTCTCTTCCCATCTCACCATCCTCCCTCCCCCTCTCGGAAAGAGGTTGGCAACAAAACAGGAAGTAATCATCCTGAATGGAAAGCATTTGATTTAAATAGAGATACTCTGCCATTTGGCAATTATTCAAACTACATAGTGCCACTGTTCCTAGCTCCTTGAATTTTTTTAATTCAATAATCCTAATGATGTATCAGCAATTTTGAGCCATCTATCATTGTGTCATGAGATCTTGGAAGAAGAATAAATCAGACTGAAATGGAGAGTTAGGCTAGATCCCAGAACTTGGTCCAATAAGTGAAATGTTTTACCAGATTTCCAAGTCCAGTCGTATTGTCAGGTAAAGATGACATTTCTATCACACTATAAAGGTGAATGTCCCCTCTGATTTGGTTTAGAGCCATGAATAAAATTGGTCTTCTACGCCGACCCATTGCATCCAAGTAAAGGTTGCCCAATTTGTGTATTCCAAACACTCTCATTCTTCCTTTTTGATGCCCTTTTCGCTTCTTTTGGACTCTTCTGTCTCCTGAACAGCTATCTGATAAACTCATCCATTTTAATTCAATCCATTTCACACTTATTAAACACCTAGGATGAGCAAATCTCTGTGCTAGGTGGTGGATGTCAGGGACTATATCAGAGACAGAATGCTGGACTTCGGGTTTGATTCCTGTCTTGGAAATATACTAGCTGTGTGACCATGGACAAGATACTTAACCCTGGCCTTAGTCCTCTCATCTGCAAAGTGGATATAATAATATCACCTACCTATAGAGATCAAATGATATGTATTTAAAGTCTTTTGCCAATCTTAAAGGTTAGCTAATTATCATTATGGGAAGGCAGCATAGCATAGTAAACAGAGAGCTTGGTATCAGGGAGACCTAGGTTCCAGTCGTGTCCCTGATAGATATTAGCTGTGTGAGCCTGAGTAAGTAACTTTGTCTCTTAGTGATCTTGGTAACTTTCTAAGACTGTATATGTTACATAGAAGATACTGAGCTACATTGATAGAGGGAGTTTTGTCATATAGGAGTTCCCTATACCAATTAGTCACAGGTCCAGCCCCTATCCCTATTATTCCTATTATTCATCAGGCAAGAAAAAAGATAATGTACTGATGCATTGCTAATGGCTGAATTTCAGGAATCAGTAAGGAGGCATTTAAGAATAAGACAGCCTTTGTTGGTGCCCCTCAAATAATTTCCTTACTCTGCCAATAGACAAGGACAACTCTGACTACCATGTCCCACCAATATTCCTCTTTAGGAGAAATTAGAAGGGTTACCTAGAGAAGGGGATTTTTCTTCATTCTCCAAATACTGAAAAGCCAAATTTACATTAAAATCCTCAGTCCTCATTTGGGTCATTTACTCAAATAGATCTCTCTTTTACCTGGGCTAAAACACTTGATTACAGTGTGGGTGCAGTGGCAACAGTCCAGCAGACACTTTGGCAGACTTGGGGTTGGGGGAAACCATGGAATGGAAGATATTCAGAGCAGCAACTGGTATGGACTAATGTGGGCCTGAGAGCCTAAATTAAAATTCTAAAACTGTATCTGTCTCTTTTGTGGGCTCCTCATTTTCCTGATGTCCTTTAAATTTGGGTGTTTCCCGGAGAAGCAACCTACAACCTAGTGTGTGTTGGGCGGGAGGTGGAGGGGGAGGGGAGGAGGCACAGATATTTGATCCAAGGCATATAGTAATTTGCCTCTAGGCTGCTAATATCTTGAAGAGGCATGCTTCCCCCAGTGATTGCCATCTATAGTACCACTACTAGACCACCTCGCATATGATACAACTAGCCCCAAGCTACCATATTCAAGGTCTTATTTACATGGTACCCTTCTTACAGGTTTCATCTTCCATTCCCACCCTGACACCAAGGGAGCAAGAACCAAATTCTCTGGGATTTGGGCCATCTCCTCTCCTGGTGTGACTGCACTCCCTGTTGTATTATCCTGGACTCCATATCCCCACCCCACCCCCAACTCAGCCAGAGGGTCCTCTGCGCTGTCACCACTACACCCACACTCTAATCAGATGGTTTTGGTCCAGGTAAAAGAATTCTTAGTTTTGATTTTTAGCCATTTTAGGCATTAGTCATTTATCAAGGACACAGATAAAGGTATCAATTGTACGTTCATCACATTGGTATATTACACAAAGCTGGAAGAGATGGCTAGCATTCCGGATAACTAAATCAGGATCCAAAAAAATCTTGAGATACTAGAGCACTTGGCTCATTTGAATTTCAGTAGAATTAAATGTAAAATCTTATACAGTTATCCCTTCCACATTGTGATTTTCCCCATCATGGTTTCAGTATATCGCAGGTTGACATAAGAAATTAAATGGGAATTTGGGAGGTGCTTTGCAGAAGCCTCAGATGTGACATGGAAGGCCAGCAGACATCTAGAAATTCAGAAATGCATAATATATATGCATTTATATATATATGTATATATATATAAATGCATATATATAGTATTGTATAACATCAACATTTTTATTTTTTAACATCATAATAATTCAGACTTCTGCTCTGGCATGAAGGGAGAGCCAAAAAATGTTATTTGAATTTTCCAGATTGTGGAGGTGCCACATCCCTAACCCGTGCAACGTGAAAGGAGTAACTATTTGTGGATTCAAAAACTCAATCTTCTAAGCGCAGCATGAGAGAGGCATTGTTAGGCAGCACCTTGAGAAAGATCTGGATATTTTAATGGATTCAAGTTCCCTAAGACTCAGAAATATGATGGGGACAGTCAAAAAAACTTAACATAACCTTAGGCTCCATTAAGAGAAGCATTGCATTTAGGAAAAAGGAGTTGATAGCCCCATTGTATGTTGGCTTGGTAGGGCTATATCTGAAGTGCTATGTTCAGTTCTGGGCTCTACAATTTATTTATTTATTTATTTTTGGCTAGACAATGGGGTTAAGTGACTTGCCCAGGGTGACACAGCTCATAAGTGTTATGTGTCTGAGGCCAGATTTGAACTCAGGTCCTCCTGAATCCAGGGCAGGTGCTCTATCCACTGCACCACCTAGCTACCCCTGGGCTCTACAATTTAAAAAGGACATTGATAGACTTGGTGTCAAGGGCATGCTGGAATTAACTTGAACCAGTTCATTAAAGCTGATTGCTAAATTTTCAATATGATTGTTTACACCTTGGAAATCAGTAAATGTTACAAGTCAGGTCTTATTGGTTCCCTAGACTTAAGAAAGGGCAGCTGGGTGGTACAGTATACAGAGTACTACATCTGGACTCAGGAGATATAGGTTTAAGTCTAGCCTCAGATGCTTACTAGCTTTGTGACCCCAGGGAAATCACTTAACCTGTCTACCTCAGTTTCCTCATCCATAAAATGGAGAAAATAAGAGCACCTACCTCCCAAGATCGTTGTGAGTCTCAAACGAGATAATATTTGTAAAGTGCTTTGTAAATTGAAGTGCTACATAAATGCTAGCTAGAAGATGCCAATTCGCATTTGCAGAGGGAGTTTTTTCATCTGGGAGATGACTATACCTATGAAATCTCAGGTCCAGCACCTATTCTATAGGATGCTACAAGTGGAAAGGACCATGTAGGGTAGCTATTCCAACTCCCTCATTTGATAGATGAGGAAGTGAAACCCTAGAGACATGATGAAATATGCCTAAGGTCACATAGATGAGCTAATGGTAAAGCCAGAACTAGAATCTGGGTTTCCTGATCACCAATCCAATGCTTCTTTCCACCATGACATTTCTCTTATTCAGCACTTCCTACCACAGGGTCCCGAGCCAGGCATTTTGCAGAGAGCTCTACGTTACCCTATCCTCTAGAAACTTAGTACCCTAAATTGGCAACACTGATGCAGTTGCATCTACATAGGAAAAAACGTTGGGCAGCTAGGTGGCACAATAGATAGAGCGTGACAACTGGAGTCACGAAGACTCATCTTCCTAAGTTCAAATGTAGCCTCAGACACTTACTAGCTGTGTGACCCTGAGCAAGTGACTTAACCCTGTTTGCCTCACTTTCCTCATCCATAAAATGAGCTGGAGAAGAAAATGGCAAACCACTTCAGCATCTTTGCCAAGAAAACCCCAAATGGGGTCATGAAGAGTTGAACATGACTGAACAATAACAGACTTAAGAAAGTGATAGAGAAAACGTGAACAATGAAAATTAAGCATTAAAATACTTAAAACACAAAAGACTCATGAATATACACTGAAAATATTTAAAATATACAGGGAGAGATAAAAGAAGAGGTGGAGGGAGGGAAGGAGGGAAGCAAGAAGTGAGTAAGTCAAAAAGGGCAAACAAAAAGCCTCTCAGGTAAGGAAAAGGAAAAGACAAGTAAATGAACAAGCTTAAAAACATAATGAACACATACTATGGATCAAAAGACCCTGAAGGGAAAAAAAAAACCTAACTTCAACATGGGCTTAAAAACTGAAGCTGGGCACAGGATCACAGATCAGAGCTTGAAGGGACTTCTGGTCCAACAGGCTTATTATATATGTGAGACTCAGAGAAATCAAATGTCTGGTCCTAAGTCTCATACGGCATGAGAAGCACAGCCACAAATTGAAACCTAAAGATTCACACTGAGTTAAAATGAAAGGTTGGAGTAGAATTTCTTATGCCTCAGGCGAATCTAAAACATCAGGAATGACAAAAGATATGGCTAAAATGGTAAAAAAAAAAAATAGATATGGTTAAAAGAAGTAGAGATAGAATTCAAACTCAGCTTCTTTGTCTCCAAGTCAAGTATTTAATCCACTGCACTTAAGCTGCCAGTGTAATTTGCCTATTGATCCTTGGAGGGTCTTCCTGATTGCTCTAACATCAGCCCATGCTCACCTGGACCCAAGGCTTCATGAGTAATTGTACCACACTGCAATCCCATTGCCCATGTTATGACTCAGGGGTGCTTCCCCATTTATCTTGCTAGGGGTCTCTTCTGACATATTTGTGATGGCATGACATGCTCCTTTTTTTTTTTTGGCAATTCAGTTTATGTTAATCCCCCAAAGCCACACAAGACATACCATATTCCCATCCCTTTGGCGCCTTTAGGAAGAGAATAATTCAAGGGAATGTGAAGGAACAAATAAGAGTTCCACAATAATAATGCATCTTAACTCAAAATAAAGTACTATCCTTCCACCCCAGACTTGTACTTCCACCTCAGAAATGGTATATGCTTTGGAAAGTTGGAGAAAAAGTACTTTGTTCAATCCTGTCAAGGAATAATCCACTAATACTCTGCTAATTGCATGGCTGACACATAGTTCTTTCATTGATAATGTAATAGACCTGTTGGCCCAAGGTACGTGACATCCTACTCCCATTAAGGGCCCTACCTTGACTCACATAGAAAGGTGTCAGTCCCCTGGGGAGCATACCCCCAATAGAGCACTCTGTGGCTCATTGCATCTGCATTCAAAGGAGAACTCTGTAAAAAATCACTTAAAACAGGTTAGGTTCATGTCTAGAGTCTTCTCCAAAGGGATCAATGGGCTTTCTTCTAAACAGGTATTGAGTATACAAAGTAAACTATGTATAGGACAGCTATTTTCTCCATCATAAACACACACACACACACACACACACACACACACACACTCTCATAAAATACTTAAAACACAAAAGATTCAGGAATATGCATTTATAAGGACTTAAAATATGAAACAACAGCATATAACTACTATTATATTCTCCCAGGAGGTTAATGTTTGAAACATCAAAACATAAAACAATTGAAGGACTGCTGAATAGGCTTGGCTTCACCTTCACCTTGGCTCTGTACTCACTCAAGATCCATATCTTCTGGCAAGCCAGAATGTGAGTTGGGTCATCCTCCTGTTAGTGATCATCTAACAAGCATTGTAGAAACTAGAGAAAGTATCTGTTACAAGCAGTTAGCATTGAACAAGGAACCCAGGAACACTTGAATTTCCAAGATACACATTAGGCTCAAAAAGTCTGCCTTTCAGGATTTCCATTCAATCACCTGTGCTCAGGATTAGAAACACGAAAGCAGAAGAAGCTAATAGTCTCAGGCTCCTCTAGGCCACCATATACACGTAACTTCAGGGGAAGAGGAGGAGGAGAGAGGAGGTGCTCCTAGTTCCATATATTCTTGACCAAGAAAACAAAGCATATATTTTGATGGAAGTGGTCAGGGTGCAGGCACAGAACCCTGTGGGAAGTACCCTGCTCAGGACATATGTTTCCACAAGTGATCAGGGCCAGGCCTTTCCCCATGAATATTTTCTGGGATAACAAATGTTACAATTATATGGAGTTACCTGGGAGAGAGCAGTGCAGATTCCAAGCCTGTTCAGATCAGTGAGAATTTCTCAATGGATAGAGCAAAGCAAAAGTTTTTATTATCTTGGGAAAAATAATCAAAGGATGGAGGCACAGAATCAAATGTTGGAAGGTGCTTTATAGGGAGATTAGAGTAAGAAGTGGTAAAGATTAAAGAGCTTACAGAACTATTTTAATGGATACATTCAAAGGTGAACCCCTGAAGCTTATCCAAGGCAAGTATCTCCAGAGTATTCAGAGAATGGTAAAATATTAACTAATAATGGACTATCAAAAATAACACAAACAAGCAGAAAAAAGCCTTCTACTCCATTGGACCATCAACTCCATAATTATGGGGATTGTCTTTTGCTTTTCTTTGTAAGCCCAGCATTGTACCTAAGTTCAAATTTAGCCTAAAACTCTTACCAGCTGTGTGACCCTTGGCAAATCTCTTAACCTCTACCTGGTCAGTTTCTTCAACTGTAAAATGGGAATAACAGCACCTACCTCCCAGGGGTGTTGTGAGGATCAAATAAGGTAATATTTGTCAAGTGCTAAGCATAGTGTCTGGAACCTGAAAAATTAGTATTTCCTTCCTTCCTTCCATATTCCAATGGAGAAAACAATATGTACATGAACAAGTGAATACAAAGCATGAAGTAAATAGAAAATGCTTACCAAATCATAGTTCTGGTGCTGGATGAGACCTCAAAGGCCAGTGTCATCAGCTGTGACCTTACCTCTCCCTGACTGAACCACAAACTTTACTTTTTACTCCACTCCATCACCTACTACTGTGCTTTGGCATTCACTTCCAGCCATCTTCACTGGCCCCCCACTCCTAGATAACTGACCACCCAACCCAGAACAAGAACTTTCCCCACCAAGGAGATGAAGATCAAATTACTATCTGAGCTGGAGCCAAGGGCAAGCCTGTTTGTTGAGGGAGAGTAAGTAAATAAATTATGACATGATTTTTCACAATACTAGAAACTAGGCTTCCCATAATGTCTATTCTGCCAACCAGATTGGCTTGGAAATAAAGTACCAGTAACTCTTTAGGGAGAGAATAATCAAATTAACATTTAAGTTGGAATCTAGCCTGCCATTTCTTATTGGAAGGCATGACAATCTACTGTACTATGGATGGAAAGCTCTTCCCCCTATCCACTTCACTGAATCGCCATGGTTCAGAGTCAAAGCCTTCCCAGACATAAACTCCTTTCCCGTGTAACTATTTTCACTCCCTCATCCCTATCCAACTCAACTCTAACCTTATTGTATCCCTCCCTTGGTCTTCCCTTTTCTCTCATTGTGTCCTATAGAACCATTGTTATATTATTAACAAACTACTCTTATTAGGCCAATTTTTTTCACACTTCTATCTTCTTACAATCACAGAAATCTGACTTTTCCCAGAATACACTGCATCTCTAGCCATCCTCTCTAGTACTTGTATATACCTATTGGTCCTTTCTTCTCTTTGTCACTTGCAGATCTTCCCCTTGCCACCATCATTCAGCAATCTTTCTTCCTTCAAAGGTTATTCCATTTTGGATTTTGTTGTTTGTCCTTCATTCTCAAAGAGGACCATGGCATTAGGGAGGTGATGCCATGCCATGCAAGTGAATTGGATTTAAGTGAGGGAGGGCTATGCAGCCTCACTTTCTCCTCCAGAGCCATCCGAGTCCAGTGGCAAGGTATAGATAGGGATGACTGGAGATGGTGGTTGATGCAATGAAAGACCATGGCCTTTTTAAGCTAAGATCTTTAACAGGTCTCAGTCTGACTAAGGCAAAGACCATTCAGTGATGAAGACTAGGTAAGATAGAAACAGAAAATGGACTCTTCACCTAGCCAAAAAACAAACAAACAAACAAACAAATAAATACATAAATGAATCAATCAATCAATCAGTCTGGGAGGGGAAGACCCTTACCTTTCTAGCCAAAACAGAAACAATTGTTATCTACATTCATTCTGAGTCAATCAGAGCCCAAATAAAGATGAGTGGGGCTTGGCCTGGGACCTATTGGCCCAGAGCCTATAGTCTTGGATAATAAGGCTATTCTTGATTTCCTTAGTCCTCAGCAATATCCCTAGAAATTACCTTATATTTAATTTTATCATATTTTTGTTTATAGATGTGTGTACATGCTATTTCTTTCCAGTAGAATGCAAAAAAACCTTGCACTGAGGACAAGGATTATTGTTATTTTTGTCTTTGCATTCCCTGTACCTGTTACAGAGTCTGACACATAGTAGGTACTTAGTAAATGCTTATTAAATTGAACTGAATTGAAAAGGTAGCAAGACAAGATCAAATAAAACTCATTTGGAAAAAGGGTCAACAATTTTTCAAGCAATGATGATAGAACTAGAAAATAGAGTTCAGAGAGATAATTTAAAAATCATTGGATTACCAGGCCAATGCCAAAAAAGCACCATTTTCAGCAAATTGATCAAGAAAATGTCCCAGAAATAGGAATATTAAGGTGACAAATTGAAAAAATTTGTATATAATTCTATCAGAAAAATGCCAGTTCAAGTCACCCAGAAACATCATCTTCAATTGAAATTCTATGGCTTTATGGATGAGTATCATAAGGAACAAAGGGGAAAAAAAGCATCACCAATTGAGTTACTTGTATTGGGAGCATACAAGCGTATTCATCCATCACAAGAAAACTGACCAAAAGCTGAAGTATGATTCACAAAAAGTCAAGGGAAGCAGGTCTTTACATATTTAGCTTCTCCACAGCTAGAAAAAAATAATAGAAAAAGTAAACAACATATGATTTTTTGATTTCTTGTTTCCAAGAATTTTCGTAAGACAAAAAGAAAATACCTTGGAACTTTGGTGTGCAGATAAGCCTGCTAACAAACTTCTGATTAATTCCTGGAGAGGATAAACCATTTGGGAAAATTAGGCATTAAAATCAGCAGTGAACTCTGAATCAATTAAACGGGATTCCACATAAAAGTCATACAGTGCTAATAAAAAAAAAACAGGGAAAGTGTTGTAACCTGAAATTGGTTTAAGAAACATGAAGAAAGAATTGGGATGGGGAAATATCAATAGTATTACTCAAGGTAAGCAAAAATCCAGAGTTAAGATCTGTATCAAATGAAGTGGAGAATTATGGTACACAGTTACAATATATTTTATATGCTTTTAGCGCATTGTATGTAATGTTTGAAATCTTTTTCACTCAAAATATAGTTAAGCAAGCAAAGCCACCCATTCAGATCACTATTATTTGACACAAACCTAGAAATGCTATCTATAGCCATAAGATTTTTTAAAAAGAAATTAAAGTAATAAGTGTTGGGAAAGAGGAGATTAAACATATCTCTGTGTAGAAAATGTGATGAGTTATTTAGAAAACTCAAGAAAAGCAAGAAAAATATTGATCAACGCAATAGGCAACATCAGCAAAATAGCAGGATATATGATAAACTCACAAAATAGTCACTATTTCTATAACCCCAATAAAATTTTTAATGTGATAAAGAGAAAAGTTATTTGAACTAATAACCACATTTAATAAATATCTAGGAATTAATCTACAAAAACATAGAGAACTCATGTAAGACTAACATAAAATGATTTTTTTACAGTAGCAAAAGAAGGAGTAAAATTGTAGGTTTCTTCAGTGTTTATATTTTGGTGAAGAAATTATAGTGAAGATGTCAGTACTTTCCAAATCAATCTATAGATTTATCACAACCTGTAGATTTATCACAATCTACAGATTTATCTATCAAAGTAAAACAAATAGATCAGCACAGTAGGTTAGATAATAATGAGCTGAACCAGATGCACATAGCAGTCTAGTTTTTTGTTAACCTTGGGACACAAAATTCTGGGTGGGAAGGAGAAATATTCATCATTTGACAGGAAAAAGAAGTTAAACAGATAACAGTTTGCTTAAAAAGAAAAGGGAAGGGGGGGAAAGATAGATCAACATTTTATATTATACAACACAATATTATTTAATTCCATAAGAGAACTCAAGAACAAGGGATTTGGATATTTAAAAACTGTAGAGAGATGATATTTATTAAGCTTTGACTTGGAGGAAATTCTCAGAGAAATATACATTAATTTGATATATAAAAATTTTGTCCAACAAAAAAAGAATGCATCCAGAGCAAATGCATTCCAGAACACAGAAATAAACTGGGGGAAAATATTTGTATCAAATACTTCCAGTAAAAGTCTGATATTCAAAACTGATTCAGTGTGTTAGTTCCACAGAAATGTATCAGAGTAAGAGCCATTCTCATACTGACAACTGGGTAAAGAATATGAAGAGGCAATTCTTTGTTTTGTTTTTTGGTGAGGCAGTTGGGGTAAAGTGATTTGTCCAGGGTCACATAGCTAGTAAGTGTCAGGTGTCTGAGGCCAGATTTACACTCAGGTCCTCCTGACTCCAAAGCAGGAATTCTATCCCCTGCGCCACCTAGCTGCGCCTGAAGAGGCAATTCTTGAAGGAATAAACAACATTATCAGTAATCAAGTGAAAAATTATCATTATTTCTAATAATCAGGAAAATTAAAATTAAAACACCTCTCAGATTCCACATGACCCCCATGAAATTGCTAACAACAGCATAAAACAAAATTCAATTCTGACAAAATCCTGATTAAAAACAGACATTTTAACACATAGCTGTGATAGTCCAACCTTACAAATATACGCATGACCTTTGAGCCATCTGGGACTATGACCCAAAGAGGTAATTGAAAGGAAAAAAATTACCTATATTTAACACCACACAAAAATATTCCTAATATCTCTGTTCATAATAGTAACAAACTAGAAACCAACATGATTTCCATCAATTGGAGAATGACTGATATATTGGCTGAGGGATAAAAATGGTCAAGACCTAATAAAATGAAGGACCAGGCCTGAAATTAATGTTATGCTCAAGATGTAAGGAAAGGGGCCCCTCAACGGAATGTCTGTGAGAGTCTAGCTATTTTCATGTTAAAGATGTACTATTTTAAGCACACCATCCAGGGTATAGGGAAAGACAGGACAGGAAGGGAAATAGGGTCATTAATCCTAGCAACTGACATGTAAGTTATACCAAACACCTCAAGGAGGATACTAACGAGAAAATAGCCTCAAGAGTGACCACAGGAATGCAACAACAGCAGAACTCAAGATAAGGTGAACTAAGCATGAACCAAAGCCTAGACACACAGGCGCAGTAGGGGAGTTACCAAGACAACAGAACTTGAGATTGGTCATGTGCAAGGTCATACCAATTGCGATAAACATGAACTAAAGTGGAACATCCTGGAGGGGGTGTTTGAATGGAAGATGGGGAAATAGGGAGAGGAAAGTAAATGATGTCTGTGAACATCATGAAATGGGAAGTGAATGGGAGATGGGTTCATGTCTATGAGGGTAGGGGAAGTTGGATTTTAGACTTAAATTAATGATTGAATGAAGGAATAAGCATTTATTAAACATCTACTATGTAGGTACTGTGTATTATGCACTGATGATACAAATATAAAAATGAGATAGGGCCTCTCATCAAGTAACTTCCATTCTAACAGGAGCAGGTAACACACATAGGGAAATGATGGCTAGGGAAAAGATTTTTTGGCATAGGAACATAATCATAGGGTGGTTGATTGTCATGCCCTTTCAGAAACAATGGTACTATTAATGTAATTATTGTTTCCAGAGCTGAGGCATGGGAAGGGAGGGGCTGCATGTACAGCAACAGTACAAATGGGTAGATACCTGAGGTAGATGTCTGGTTGGATTGTGAAACATGGTCTGGATCAGGCTAAATAGAGTGGTGAGTTAGGTAAATTTTCTTTTTCACCAAGTAGAACTGTATAACCCCAAGGCTAAGTTTCATAATCTAGTGAATTAAAGGGGTGGGGGTAGGGGCAGATACTGTTCTTATAGTTGTTGTTTGTCCTTCTTAAAAAGGACCAATGAAGAGGGCAGCTAGGTGGCACAGTGGATAGAGTTCCAGCCTTGGAGTCAGGAGGACCTGAGTTCGAATCTGACCTCAGACACTTGACACTTAACTAGCTTAACACACAGATCCTGGGCAAGCAAGTCACTTAACCCTGATTGCCTCACCAAAAAAAAAGGGGGGGTACCAATGATGTCAGGAAGGTGATGTCTTGACTTTCAAGTGAATTGGATTTAAATGAGGCAGAGCAGTGCAGGAGAAGGGAGAAGAGAGAATGACAGCATCTATGGAGGTCCAGCCCAAAGCATACTCTTCCAGGTAAAGGAAGGGGCCAGCAGTATAGCACAGGATAAGCTTTGAGCTACCTATATGAAAATACATCTATCCCTGAAGCTTTAGCCTGAGCTATATGTGCTCAATGAAGTACTCAGATAAAAGCAAATTTCTCCATTGTTACTCTCCATACCTCTAGGCACAACAAAAGGGAGCTAAGAAGATGAATAAAATAAGGTACACGGATGTAATGGAGTTGTTCTTGTTTGTCCTTCGTTTTCGAAAAGGACCAGTGACATCATGGGTGATGGTTTGACTTGCTAGTGAATTGGATTCAAGTGAGGCAGAGTTGCACAAAGTCATCAGCCTCACTCTCTCCAAAGTCCAGTTGCAAGATGAAAATCAAGACAACTGGTGATGGCCTGGGATGCAGTGGATGACCTTGGTACCTTCAATGTCCAACCAAGCCTACTTAAGTCACCTTCATAGCCATTGGAACACATTGTTCTCATCTACCATTCTGCCAGGGAAAGTCTTCATATGCTTGGTGTAGACATCCCCTCACTCACCGATGAGTTTGAGTCCCGGTGGTTACCCTCGACCTGGTTTGGCCCATCTGCTGAGACTATTTACTGGGGTGTGGCAGCTAGGCATGCTATAGCTTCTTGGAACCAAAGGTGAGAGTTGAGTTCCAGGTAGACACCACAGGTGATAAGCAGCCCTGAAAAGTGTTCAGCAAGCCCTCACACCAGAGGTGATAAGATAATGTCAATATGAAGATTTTTTTTTAATGGGAAGACATATGAAGTGGTGCAAAGTGAAGAAATAAAACCAAATAGAAAATATACGTGTTTACTACAACCACATGATTAAAGACAACAATAACACCAAAAAATTCATGTTGAGCACACAATAAAGAGGATCCAAAAATATCCAGAAAACAGTGATAATTATGTGATAATATTATGAAGTCAGTATATAGATTCTGTAGGTATAGAATTAATAATTGATAAATAATAGAAGGTGACTAGGTAGCACAGTGGATAGAGTGCTTGGCCTGGAGTCAAGAAGACTCATTTTTATAAGTTCAAATCTGGTCTCAGACACTTACTAGCTATGTGACCATGGGCAAGTCACTTAACCCTATTTGCCTCAGATTTCTCATCTATAAAATGAACTTAGAGAAGGATATAGCAACCCACTCCTGTATCTTTGCCAAGAAAACCCTAAATGAGGTCATGAAGAGTTGGACTCGTCTGTAAACAACCAAACAACAATAACAAAATGATGGAAATTACTGTCACATGTATAATCATTTTCTACCCTTTGTATTTTTTTTTTTTGCTGTGTTACAATTCAACTGAGAAACTAAGTCTGAGCAAAGCAATTTATTGGCAAATGCATGCAGTTTGCAAATAAATCTGGTCTTTAGCTCTTCAGTAAGCAAAAAGACCATGAGGTGGGGTTTACATGACTTCTCATAGGTTAGGGAAGTTTAAAAATAGAACAAGTTGTGGGCAGGATATAGAATCAAGTCATCTAACTTCTGTTGGTGGAAAGAATGAGAGTTTCTTCTTGTCTCTGTGGAATGCTGATTGTTTGTGTCCATCTATATCCTGCAAGGACAGTCAGTGGTGCAGAGATAACAGCTTTCCTTGACACAAAGACAGATTTACAGGAAGACTGAACTTCTGAACTTAATTCAGGGACAAACAAATGTGACTTGGGCAGCTACACAAAATGTCAACAGAGATACCAAATGAAATCAATTGCAAAATAGCAGTTTATATTTGATTCTAGAGCAGTACCCAAAGGAAAGAATGTAGAAGCAGGAAGACCTGATTATCATGACATATCTGACTGACTCTATATAAATGCCTCCAATCATCTGGATTATGTTTTAAAGCAATGGAGTCAGTCAATCCATGCATCTATTATTCTACAAATGTAAGTTTAATAGAATTACACAGACTGCCCATTCAATGGATATTCTAACTCTTTATAATGCAAACGCAAATTTTGCTGTGCATGATATTTTTGGGGGGTAGCACATGTAAGCTCTGGGCTCACTTTTTCAACCTCACTCAAATTAGCAGATTGTATCCCCAGATAGAGCTCAGCTGGCTTCATTTCCCCTCAAGATTCTAAGAATAACCCTGAGAAGTTGGAGGATGTCTCTCTAGTACTGTCACTCGACAATGTCCATCTAGTATATTCTCCCTAAATTTCAATTGATCAGTTACCATATCCTCAATATCATTTAACCAATTATCACTGCCCCCAACACAGATTTGGTCAATTGATCTCTCCTCTATATCAATTAACCAATTAACATGAATGAGCTTTTGTAAATGGATGTTTACTGAGTACCAAACAAAACATCCCAAACCAGGAGCATACTCTCCTATCACCTTAATCCCCAGGGACAACAGACCCAAAGTGTTTGCTACAAAGCACCCCCCCCATCCCCAACCCCAGTACACATTTGGTTATGACATAGCTAATGGATGAACTCTGGACAAGGACGAGCACATTACCAGGACAAGGAAAGCATGTTACATCACTCATCCATTTTCTAAGAGCATTACAATTCCTCAGAGTTGAATTGCCTCTCAGTATGGTTTCAACAGGGCAGCTACATGTCACAGTGGATAGAGTGGGCCTGGAGTCAAGAAGACTCATCTTCGTGTGTTTAAATCTGGCCTCAGACACTTACGAGCTGTGTGACTCTGGGCAAGTCACTTAATCCTGTTTGCCTCAGTTTCCTCACCTGTAAAATGAGCTGGAGAAGGATATGGCTGGCAAACCATTCTTGAATCTCTGCCAAGAAAACCCCAAATGAGGTTACAAAGAGTTGGACACAACTGAAATCCACTCCTTCTCTGGCATGGCATCTGGGATGCTTCCTTGAGTCAAATAGCTCACTTCTCAGGGCCTATTCCTTACCAGAACTGGCTATGCATCACTACCAGCAGATTCTGCTATGGACTCTAGCTACTGTATTTCTAGTGGCTCTTCTGGCTTTTCAAAGCTCTGGTTTGTTCCATCTCTGATATTCAATAATCTAAGATCAGGGACAGCTAGGTGTTGCAGTGGATAGAGTATTGGTCCTGGAATCAGGAAGACTTGAGTTCAAATCCAGTCTCAGACACTTACTAGCTATATGTCCCTGGGCAAGTCACTTGATCCTGTTTATCTTACCCTTTTCTTTATCTGTAAAATGAGCTGGAGAAGGAAATGGTGCACCACTCCAGTATCTTTGCCAAGAAAATCCCAGATAGAGTCAAGAATAGTTGGACACAGGCTGAAAGGACTGAACAGCAATATGATCAGAAAAGGGTTCGCACAAAAAGAGTAGACGAAACATAGGTCTCATGTGTTCCAAGCTACATGGTGGCCCTCATTAAGGAGATAAGGAAGCTGCAGCATGCATGCTGATATCATCTCTCCCTGCCCCCACCCACCCCCCTAGGAGGTCTGGCAGCATTTCTTCCTGGTCCTTATTTGAAAACTACCAGGATTTGTGCCTTTTATATGCATGATCTCTTCTGGCTCAGCAGCCAGTAACCAGGCTTTTCATCTCCCTGCAGTAAGCAGAAAGTAAACAGTCAGAAAATGCTCATGCATAATCTGAATAGGGAATAAGCCCCTTCAATACACTTGCCCAAGCTCAACAAATCTCCATGTTGGTTCATAACACACAGAATATATTGTGTATGCTCTAAGGACTATGGCTGTATTGGCCCCTCCCTCATTACATTTCACTGTAATAATAACAGCAATGACACTTTACACTTATTTCTGAAGACTTCAACAGGAGGCAATGAATTTTTTTGGCCACAGCAAATCATAGAGCACCTCTGATAAAGTACAGGGGCTGTCGTTTGCATCAATTGCAACACAGATTCTTGTAGGGTTTAAGTGTTTTTTGTATCTTCTGTAATTTGCTCTTCCCCAACATTTGCAAATAGTTACAACGTAGTAAACAGGGAGGGCTAGTGTCAGAGTCACAAGGAGCTTGGTTTCAGTGTCACCTCTGACATTTACTAGCTGCAATACCCTTGCATAGGCATGCAAAGTTTATGGCCTTAATATCCCAGCATGCTCTCAAGGAGTATTCTTACTGGTGTTTTCCTATTTCCCCTGAATGTGCGGGCTCACCCAACTCAATCTCATTGTCTTCAGGCAACTCTAAAACTAAGTTTCAGAGCAAGTATGGATCTTTAATCTGTATCAGTGAAAGGAATTTCCTAATTGAATTTCCCTGCAGGGAAGATATCAGAAGTGGGTTTAAAAAAAAATCTGTAAAGTTAGTAGAGCAAATATTATCATTCCTATTTTAAAGATAAAACCAAATGCTCAGAAATTTGCCCAATACCACACTCCAATATACTCTGATTTCTACACCACAGATTTACATTGACCCAGATTCACATAGGAATATTTTCATGGTTGGCCATACATTCATACTCACTTGATAATTAAAAACCTTTCCAGTTGGTGGATTGATTTTATATGATAATTAAACAGATTTTACAATTAATAACTACTTTCATACAATTGTTGTGAAGGTAATCACAGCTGACAATTTATAATGGTGTCACTAACTGGGGAAATTACTAGACTTCACTGATTCTTGAGAACTTTACAAGGACAAGACATTCTAAAAAGAAAAAACATGTTTTGTTGACATATTTTCTTTTCGCATCTTAGTTTTCCTTCCATCCAGCCCCACTACCACCACTGATTCCTGCTTCTGTACCAGAGAAAATATAGTTAAGCAAAACCAACAGATCAACACAATGACAACTTTTGGCAGATTGTGCAGTATTCTACCTCCATAGTCCCTCACCTCTTTACCAGGACATGGAAAGTACATCATCCATTCTCCAGGACCATTATAATTCAGCAGAGTTCAATTGCTTCTCAGTATGGTTTCAACAAAGCAGCTAGGTGGCACAGTGGATAGAATGCTGGGCCTAAAGTCGGGAAGATTCATCTTTGTGATCCTTGGTCTTTGGCAAATTTCTGAATGTTTGGTTTTATCTGTAAAATAATTAATCATAGAAATACTCAATGATTTCTTTAAATATAATGACAACAATGAGACAACATATCAAAATTTATGGGATATAGCCAAAGCGATAATTAGGCAAAAATATATATTTCTAAATGCTAATATCAATTAAAAGGAAAAAAAAAAAGCTGATCAATGAATTGGGCACAAAATTAAAAAAATTAGAAAAGAATAAATTAAATTCCCCCAGTTAAACACCAAATTAGAAAGCCTAAAAATCAAAGGAGAAATTAATAAAATTGAAAGTAAATGCTTTAAAAAAGACAACATTGAACTAGTAAACAAAACTAGGAGCTGGTTTTTAAGAAAACAATAAACTTTAATTTGATTTTAAAAAATAAAGAAGAAAATCAAATTACCAATATCAAAAACAAAAAGGGTGAATGCACCACCAATTTGCCAAATTATATGTAAATAAATCTGACTAAGTGAAATAGATAAATATTTACCATATATATATATATATATATATATATATATAGCCCAGATTAACAGAAGAGGAAGTAGAATACTTAAATAACCCCAACTTAGGAAAAGAAATTGAACAAGCCATCAATGAACTCCCTAAGAAAAAATCCCCAGAATCAGATGGATTTATAAGTGAATTCTACTAAACATTTAAAGAATAATTAATTCTAATACAACATAAACTATTTGGGGAAATGGGTAAAGAAAGAGTCCTACTAAATTCCTTCTATGACACAAATACGGTTTTGATACCTAAATCAGGAAGGGCAAAAACAAAGGTGGGGGAAAAACTATAAACCAGTTTCCCTGATGAATATTGATACAAGAATTTTAAATAAAATACTAGTAAGAATATTATAGCAATACATCACAAATATCATATGATATAACCAGGTGGGATTTATACCAGGCAGGCAGGACTGGTTCAATACTAAGAAAACTATAAGCATAATTGACTACATCAATAATAAAAACAACAACAAAAATCATATGATTATCTCAATAGATGCATAAAAAGCTTTTAACAAAATATAATACTTATTCCTATTGAGGGGGAAAAAAACCACTAGTAAGCATAAGAATCAATGGAGCTTTCCTTAAAATGATAAGTAGAATCTAAAATCAAGAACAAGCATTATCTTTAATGGGGATAAACTAGAAGCCTTCCGAATATGATAAGGGGTGAAGCAAGGATACCCATTATCACCACTCTTATTCAATATTGTACTAGAAATGCTAGCTATAGCAAAAAGACAAGAAAAAAGAAATTGAAGGAACAAGAATGGTCAACGAGGGAATAACACTACCGGTCTTTGCAGATGATATGATGGTATACCTAGAGAATCTTAAAGAACTAACTACAAAACTAGTTGAGATGATAAACAATTTTAGCAAAGCTGCAGGATATAAAATAAACCCACATAAATCATCCTCATTTCTATATATTACCAACAAAGCCCACTAAGGAAAAGATTGAAAAGGAAATTCTATTTAAAATAATTGCAGACAATAGAAAATACAAGGAAATCTAGCTGCCAAGATAAACCCAGGAACTATGTGAACACCTTTACAAAATACTTTTTACACAAATAAGGACTGCTTTAAACAACTGGAGAAATATTAATTGCTCATGGGTAGGCTGAACCAATAAAATATAAATGGCAATTCTACCTAAATTAATTTCTTTATTCAGTGCCATACCAAACTACCAAAAATTATTTTGTAGAGCTAGAAAAAAATGGTGACAAACAAAATTCATATGGAAGAACAAAAGCTCAAAAATATCAAAGGAATCAATGAAAAAAATGTAATAGAAGGTGACCTAGCAGTACTAGATTTCAAATTATATTACAAAGTGATAACCATCAGAATAATGTGGGACTGGCTAAGAAATAGAATGGTTAGATATACAATGCACAGTAGTAAATGACCATATTAATCTAGTGTTTAATAAACTCAAAGATCCAAGCTTTGGGGACAAGAACTCACTATTTGACAAAAATTGCTGGGAAAACTAGAAAGCAGTTTGACAGAATCTAGGTACAGACTAACATCTCACACTATACACTAAAATAAGGTCAAAATGACTACATGATTTAGACATAAAACATGACATAACCAAAATAAGAAAGCATATAAAAAATTGCTTGTCAGATCTATGGATAAGGGAAGAATTTTTGACCAAATAAGAGACATGGAGGATCATAGGAAATAGAATAGATAATTTTAATTACATGAAATTGAAAGGGTTTTGTACAAACAAAACCAATGCAGAAAAAATTAGAAGTTAAGCAAGAAACTGGGGGGGGGGGGAAGTAGAGAGAGATTTAGAGCACATTTCTCTCATAAAGGCCTCATTTCTCAAACACATAGGGAATTGAGTTAAATTTTAAAAATAAGAGCCGTTCCTCAATTGATAAATGATCAACTATATGAACAGTTTTCAGAAGAAGAAATCAAAGCTGTCTATAGTCATATAAAAAAATTCTAAATAACTATTGATTGGATAAATGCTAATTAAAACAACTCTGATGTACTGCCTCACAATATGAGATTGGTTAACGTGATAGAAAAGGAAAATGGCAAATGCATTTGGAAAAATTGAGATTGATGCACTAATAATGCATTAATAAGAACTAATGCACCATTTGTGTAGTTGTGAACTGGTTCAACCATTCTGGAGAACAGTTTGGAACTATGGCCCAAAGGGCTATAAAACTGCACATACTCTTTGATTCAGCAATATCATTACTAGGTTTATATCCCAAGGAAATCAAAGGAAAAGGAGCTATATGTACAAATATATCTATAGTAATTCATTTTGTGGTGACAAAGAATTGGAAACTGAGGGGATGTCCATTAATTGGGGAATGGCTGAACAAGTTGTACTATATGAGTTTGATGGAACACTATTGTGTTATAAGAAGTGACAATCAGGATCATTTCAGGATGACCTATATGAACTAATGCAAAGTAATGTGAGTAGAACCAGGAGAACATTGTACACAGTAAGGACAATACTGTAACAATTATCAACTGTAAGATACTTAGCTACTCTGATAATGTCAATGATCTGAGACAATGATACAACCCAAGATAATGATGAAATGATAGAATCCAAGATAACTGATGAACTCTGAGTATGGACTGAAGAATATACTTTTTTCATTTTCCTTAATTTTCTAGGTTTTTTTCTTTTTCTAGCATGGCTAATACAAAAAATGTTTTGCCTGATTTCATGTGTATAGATCACATATTTCTTGCCTTATCAATGGGTCAAGGAGGGGCAGGAGGGTGGAAGAGAATTTAAAACTCAAAAGTATTTTTTCAAAAAGAATGTGAAAAATAAATAACACTGAAGTTTAAAAAAATTCCCTCTACTTCATAAACTCTATGATCCAGTCAAATTGGTCTTCTTGCTTCTTCTGATATAAATCATTTCACTTCCTCTCTCTGTATCTTTACTTATTCTGTTTACCATGCCTGGAATTTACTCCCTCCTTATCTCTGCATCTGCAGGCCCTAGTCTGCTGCAAAACTCAGCTCAAGCAACACCTTTTGTATGATCCCTTCCCTGATGCTCCCACCCCAGTCATTAATACCCCCACCTTGAAATTGTATTTATTTTGTTTATTCTTGCGTGTTTACATGTTTCTCCCTATGATAAAATATAATCTTTTTTTAAGGGCAGGGACTGTTTCATATCTCTCTTTATATCCCCAGTGCCTAGCACAGCTTCTGGTACAGAGTAGGCTCAATAAATAATTGTTGATTAATTGATTGGCTACAGTGAACTTTAATCTGACTCCACAATTTTGATCTATGATACCTAAATGTGTCCTCTAGGGCCAAGTAGAATAAGTCTAATCCTCATCCATATAGCAACCTTTCAACTATTTGAAGATATTTATCATGACCCAAGTTAATCTTTTCTTCTCCAGGCTAAAAATCTTCAGTTACCTCAACTGATCTTCACATAACATGTTCTCAAAAATTCTGACCATCCTGGTTACTATCCTCTGGACTCTGCAACTTATCAATATTCTTCTTAAAATGTGGCACCCAGAAGTGAACAAAATACTTTATGTGTGGTTTGAAGAGGGCAAAGTATGACAGAACTGTAATATCTCTTATTCTAGATACTTTTCTCAATACAGACATTAACATCCTTAGGTTGTTTGTTTTTGTTTTTGTTTTGCCTGCCATATCAAACTCTGGACTTTTATCTTGTTGTCCACTAAAACTCCCAGATCTTTTTTTCAAAATGGACTTTTTTATACAGCCATAACTCTTCCATCTTATATTTTTCAAGAAGAAGTATTTTGATGAATCCCCCTTTTCCAGCATGAGGATATTTTTTGCCTAAAGTCTAGAATTTATAATCTAGATGTAAGGGACTCACCCCTATACGGTGTTCAAGAAACCCTGACAAATTCTTACTAAACAGATTTTCTTTTTCAATATTCCTTATCCATTCACTAAAACATCTGTTGTGATAACACTTCCTCAGGAAAGACACTGTTGCAGTTTCCAAGATTACAGTTTATCTTGTTATATTTTAAATTGATTCCTTCCTTTTTAGGGTGATACCTTACATTCCTCACTGGCATTCAAAAAGGACACTTCTTTTATCAGAAGTACATTTATCATATACATTCTGCTTTTTAGCTTCAATTTTAGGAGGTGGCATCCCAAAAATAAGATCATATTTTACTTGGATTCAGCAGCCATTATTACATCATCTGTATTCTATAAGAGAATTACATTTATCTCTTTTTTCTTTGATAGTTAAAAATGGAATGTTTATCTATTTTTGAAGAAGCAAACAGTGTGGTATAGTGAAAAAATTGCTGAATTTTGAGTCAGAGGATTTCGAATCAAATCCTAGTTCTACCATTAAATTAATAAGTCAATTCAATTAATAATTACCCTTCTTAATTAGTGCAAGTCACTTGTATTCAGTTTTTCATTTGCAAAATGAAGAGGTTGGGTCAATATAAGAAATAGTAATACTGCCTAAATTAATTTACTTATTCAGTGCCATAACAATAACATTACAAAGGATTAATTTATACAGCTAGAAAAAATAATAATGAAATTAATCTAAGAAATATAAGATTAAGAATCTGAAAGGAGATAATGGGGATGAAAATAGAAAGAAAAGAGCTTAGCAGTACCAGATCTCAAACTATAAAGAAAGCAGTAATCATCAAAATTGGCACTGGTTAAGAAACAGATAGGTCAGTGAACAGGTACATGACACATCAGAGCAAACAAATCTAATAGTCTAACGTTCAATAAATCCAAAGAACCTTGCTACTGGGCTAAGAATTCGCTATTTGACAACAACTTTGGGGGGAAATGGACAAAAGTCTTTTAGAAATTAGTTTTAGATCAACAACTCACTCCATATACCAAGATAAGTGCCAAATGGATACATGACCTACAAATAAAAAGTCACAAAAATTAAAGAAGATTAAATGGATAATTCTGATTACATAAAATTGAAAATTTTTTGCATAGACAAAATCAATAAAGCTAAAATTAGTCAGGAAACAGTTAATGAGTGGGAAAAAAATGTGTTTCTCTGGCAAAGGTCTAATGTCCAACATATATGAAGAATTGATTCTAGTTTCTAATAAGAGAGATTTGCCAGTTGTTAAGCAGTCAAAGGAGATGAACAGGCAGTTGTCAAGGGAAAAAATCTAAGCTATCTACAGCCATGTAAAAATACTCTAATAATAATAAAAGAGGAAATTAAAGTATTTTCACCTCACACTCATGGGATTGGAAAAGTTGGCACAAAGGAAAATGACATATTGGAGGGGCTACAGGAAAACAGGCATATTGCTGCATTGTTCATGAAATTGTAAATTGGTATAAACATTCTAAAAAGCAATTCAAATTTATGCCCCTAAAGTTATTAAACTGTAGATAGCCTTCAACCCAGTGACACCACTGGTAGGCCAATGACCCAAAGACATCAAAAAAGAGAAAAAGGTCCTATATATAATGTGTGTGTGTGTGTGTGTGTGTGTGTGATTTATAGCAGCTCTTCTTGTAATGGCAAAGAACTGGAGACAATTACAATGGAATTAAAAAACCAAGTAATTACATCCAGGCAATGATTTGTTTGGCAATGCATGTGGTTGCAAAATAAACCAGGACTAAGGCTCTTGGTAGCCAAAGACCCTAAAGCTTGATTTCTCACAATCAATATACAATTTGCAGGGAGTGAAAAACAGGAAAAATGAGACTATAGTAATTGAGATATCTGGCTTCTCATTGGTAGAGGGGGATCAGGAAATGCTGAGGTGAGAGGAAGAAAGGAATTCTTATGACTTTCTTTAAGTCAGGTGACTTGTGAAACCTCCTAAATCAGGTGACTTACATGGAGTTGAAACTTCACAAAATAGTGGATAAAAGCAAAATAGAGTCACTAACATATCAAAACTAAAAAGGTTCTCATCAATTGGGGAATGGCTGTGGGGAAAGCAGAGAGAAGATGGCAGAGTAGAGGCAGGAACTCACCTGAGCTCTCCCAAATTTGCCTCCAAACAATTTCAAAATAATGCCTCAAACCTAATTCAGAAGAGGCAGAACCAGAAAAAGATCAGATGAAACAATTTTCTAGCCCAATACAACTTAGAAGGTCAGCAGGAGAGGTCTCTCACACTGGGATGGTGGTTAGCCATAGAACCAGCAGCAGGCCTTGACGGCAGCTGCATCAGTGATGGCAGCAGTTTTGGGAGCTTTCAACCCACAGATGATAAAGGGGTTGAATAGCTAGTCAGAAAGGGATTACAGGGGACAATTTGCTGGTGCTGGGTTCAGGTCCTTGTTGCATTTTCCATACGTATTTCTGGGTTGCAGTCCCAGGGTAAAAAGAAGCACTAACCATTGGGACCTTAAGGGAATGTGGGCCCTGATCGTAGTTCTAGGGTGAAGAAAAGTGCTGTGGTAGCTCACAAAGGAGTAGGGACCCTGGACTCAATTCTAGGGCAGAAAAGAGCACTGGTGATTGCAGTCATAGGACAGCAGGGAGCCTGGTCACAGTTCCAGAGCCTAGAGGAGTGCTAGCATTAGTGGCTACAGGGAAGCAAGGTCCATTCCTGGATAAAAACCATGGCACAGGCCAGGAGAGCCACAACCACAACTCTCATTATATCATTCTACTTCAGAAGCACCAAACATCTACACACTCCCAGAACTAGTGTGAAAACAGCAGCATGAAAAATCTGAAGCTTGGGACAGTGCCCCTCCACCCCTGGAGAAAAGCCCAACTTTAACATAAAGTTAGAAGTCATGAAATAGGATAGAAAAACTGAACTTGACCATATAGTTACCATGGTGACAGGGAAAATAAAAATTCAAACTCAGAAAAAGATGACAATGTCAACATAGTTATAAGCAAAGCCTAAAAGAAAAAATATATGTATGTGAATTGGACACAAGTCCTCTTGGACACAAAAATTCCTAGAAGAGCTCAAAAAGGAGATTCAAAATCAAATAAGAAAGGTAGAGGAAAAATTAGGAAAACAAATTAACTGGAAACTAAATAATCTAATCCTAAAGGATGAGTGGATCAAAGAACAAATCATAGAAACAATCAATAATCTTTTTAAAGATAATGACAACAATGAGACAACATACCAAAATTTATGAGATGCATCCAAAGCAGTATTTACAGGAAAATGCACATCTCCAAAGGTTTACATCAATAAAATAGGGAAAGAGCAGATCAATGAATAGGGCATACAACTAAAAAAAATTAGTAAAAGAGCAAAACCCCAGTTGAACACCAAATTGGAAATCCTGAAAATCAAAGAAGAGATTAATAAAATTGAAAGTAAGAGGGGGCAGCTAGATGGTGCAGTGGATACAGCACTAGCTCTGAGTCAGAAAAGGCTGAGTTCAAATCCAGTCTCAGACATTTACTAGCTGTGTGACCTTGGACAAGTCACTTAACCATGATTGCCTTCACACAAAAAAAGAAAAGAAAAGAAAGGAAAGGAAAGGAAAGGAAAAGAAAAGAAAAAAGAAAGCAAGAAAACCATTGAAGAAATAAGTAAAGCTAGGAGCTGGTTTTATGGGGGAGGGGACAATAAAATAGATAAACCATTGGTTAATTTAATTTAATGTGATTTGATTTTAATTTGATTTTAAAAAGAAAGAAAGAAGAACATCAAATTACCAGTATTATAAAGAAAAGGGTGAATCAAGATGTCTACCTGACAAGACAAACCCTGCAACTATATGAACACAATTACAAAACACTTCATACAAATCAAATCAGATCTAAACAATTGGAGAAATATTAATAGATCATGGGTAGACCAAAACAATATAATAAAAATGACTTATTTAATGCCATACCAACCAAATTACCAAGGAAGTATTTTAAAGAGGCAGAAAAAAAAATAATAGCAAAATTGACCTGGAAAAACAAAAGGTCAAAAATATCAAGGGAATCAATGAAAAAAAAAGTGAAATAACAGATATCAAACTATATCACAAAGTGGTAATTATCAAAACAACCTGGTGGTGGCTAAGAAACAGTGGTGGATCAGTGGAATAAATTAGGTACACAAGGCACAGTAATAAATGATGACAGTAATCTAGTGTTCACAAACCTAAGATTCAAGCTTTTGGGATAAGAACTCATTATTTGACAAAAAGTGCTGGGAAAATGGGAAAGGAATTTGGCAGAAACTACGAATAGACCAACATCATGGGTACATGATTTAGACGTAAAGGGTAACAACATAAGCAAATTATGGTAGTATCGAATTTTTACCTATCAGACATATGGATAAGGAAAGAATTTATGACTAAACAAGAGATAGAGAGCATTAGTGGACACAAAATGGATAATTTTGATTACATCAAAATAAAATGATTTACTTAATAAAACCAATGCAGCCAAGATTAAAAAGAAATTGGGAAATCAGGAATAATTTTTTTACAAAAAGCTTCTCTGATAAAGGACTCACTTGTCAAATATATAGACAACTGAGTCAAATTTGTAAAATACAGGTTATTCCCTTATTGAAAAATGGTCAAAGGATATGAACAGGCAATTTTCAAAAAAAGAAATCAAAGCTATCTTTAGTCCTATAAAAATAATCTAAAGGCTTTTTGTAGGGGTCTAAATTTTCTTTTGCAACATGGCTAATATGAAAAAGTTTTGCAAGACTGCATAAGTATGAACTATATCAAATTGCTTGCCTTCTCAAAAAGGGGGAAGGGAGAGAATATGGAATGAAAAATTTTTTTAAAAAAAGAATGTCAAATTTTTTCTTTACATATAGTTAAGAAAAAAAAATTAGATTAAATGATAAAAAAAATACTGAGAGTCAAATGAAATAATGCATGTAAAATGCTTTGAAAAACCTGAAGTTCTAAGTAAATGTTAACAAGTCAACCAGCATTTATTAAGTACTATGTGCCAGATGCAGGAGAAGCGCAGGAAATACAAATACAAACAAAAAGAAAGATCATTCCTGTCTTCAAGGAGCTTACATTCTAACAGGAGAAGACAACATTCAAAAAGAAGATGAGAATGAGGTGGGGATGGGGGGGAGAAGTACCCACTGCAAGGGCATGATGAAGTCCAGAGTAGCCTTTTGGGAAATAAATGGTTGGCCTAGGTGCCTTCCTTAAATAAACGTTCTGGGAGGAGACCTCCAGCCTCTAGTCAAATGGGAAGAGCCCAGGGACAGAAGATATTTTTGAGGTATAAGTTCTGAGAGAAATGATTATTAATAACCATATCTTAGAGAGATTCAGAAGCATTCCCCTTTTTCCAAATTCTTGATTTTAAAAAATTCAGTCTTTTGAAGAACATTACTGATTGTTTGTTTTTTGGTTTTGTGAGGCAATCAGTGTTAAGTGACTTGTCCAGGGTCACACAGCCAGTAAGCCTCAAGTGTCTGAGGCCCCTAAAAGGACATTACTGACAATGAGATTGCATTAACTCTCCACTATCTTGGTCAGATCCCACCCAACCTTACTAGAACTTTAATCTAAGGTGAGGAAGCCCAGTGTTCTACTCTAGCTTGGGTAGAGACAGATCCTTTTGTCTAGATAGCCCAAGGTTGGGAGGGGTCTGAGTATAAAAATAATTTCTCTGTCCAAGGGTCACTCTCAGCCCCTCATTGACCACCTACTCTTTCAAAGGATATATAAACTGTGAACTCACCACCATGATTGTCTTTGGTCTAAGAGAGATGGCCAAATGACCATCCTTTTATTAATAACCAGCAGGTTATAATGGCCTTATTAATAAAATGATTAAATTACCTAGAAACTATGTCTCTTGAACATTTATAATTGTCGCAATTCTAAGGATAAAGTGATCTTCCAGGATGAAGAGCCTTCTGGGATATGGCAAGTCTAGAAGAATACAACTTGATAGGAATTGTTAGCTATTATTTTAAGGTGATACTCATTTCTGATTCAGACAATTTTATTAGTAGAAAGGGACAGAAATCAGGACAGTTGTGAGAAAAGTAAAGACATTTAATCAGGGTAGAGATGGCCAAAGTATCTGTTTCCCAGCATCTAATTTGCATATGATTGATATGAGGACTTTGATAATTGTGAAACCTTGATTCCTAGAACTGTTTGGTGACTGTGGGACAACTATATATTACCCAAATGTTACTTGTTTGGTGGAAATGTGCATTTTGATTTTCAAACAAAGAATAATGGTGAGTCATTTTATGTAAGAGACTTTGCTTTGGAGCATTGAGTCAAAACAGATGTCACAAGAAGACTTTAGAGCCTGCTTTGCCATCTGAAGAGCAGGAAGGCACATATGCAGGGAATACCTCCCCAGGGCAACTTTGCTCTGGACTTCAGCCTGTAATGTCCTTTCTCTTTCTCAGAGATATCCTGCACAATATGAAGATCCTTGAAAAGAACTTGAGAGAGGAGACTTAGTGAGAACATGATAACTCTCTTCAAGTATTTGGAATGCTGTTTTGTGGAAGGAGTGAATCTGTTTTACTTGACCTCATAGAGTATAGTAGTGATTGGAGGATGTAGAGAATCTAGTTTCTACTGAATGCAAGGAAAAGCTTAAAAATTAGACATGTTCAAAAGTGTAACAATATATCATAGGAGCTAATGGTTCTCCCCCATTGCTATAAAGAATTCCAAGATTCCTTCCGTTGCTGAGTATCTGTGCCTCATTGAAAGTATAGCAAATTAGCAAGACTCCTCTTTCAGAAAGTGTACAGGTAATGAGTAATATGTAAGTACAGAGAAAATCTTAAATACATTATTTTAATGCCCTATAAAAACACTTGGGAAATAAAGGCTAGTTATATAAAAGACACACATAATTAATTGGTCAAAGTTTGCCTCTAGAATTTTTTTTCTTTTGTTAATAACACTGCCCATATAAGCTTGGTCAAATACCATTGCCCTGATATCATGGGACCATAGGGTCATAGATTTAGAATTGGAAGGGGCCTTAGAAATCACAGGTAAACTCTATATTTTTCTCTTTGTAAACAAATATACATAATCAAGCAAAAATAAATTCCTCTATTTTCCATGTTCAAATATGTATGTCTTTTTTTTTTTAATTTTGGTAATTTATTTTGATTTATCAACAATTACTTCCATATGCTTTTGAGTTGAAAATTTTTCTCCCTCTTCCTCCCTACCACCCTCCCCAAGATGACACACAATCTGATATAGGCTATACATTTGCATTCCTATTAAACATATTTTCACATTAGTGATGCTGTAAGTAAAAATTAAAACCAATAGGAGGAACCATCAGAAACAGGAAACAAAACTCAACAGAAGAGAAAAAAAATGATAGCTATTCAACTTCCATAGTTCTTTCTTTGGATGTGGATAGCATTTTCCATCATGAGGTCTCTGGAGATGTCTTAGATCCTTGTAATGCTGAGAAGGGTTAAGTTTATCAATATTAGTCATCATACAACATGCCTGTTATTGTGTACAAAGTTCTCTTGGTTCTGCTTACTTCATTCAGCACCAGACCATACAAGTCTTTCTAGGTTTTTCTGAAGTCAACCTGTTCATCATTCCTTATAGCACAATAGTATTCCATTACATTCATATACCACAACTTGCTCAGCCATTCCCCAATTGATGGGCATCCTCTCAATTTCCAATTCTTTGCCACCACAAAAAGAGCTGCTATGAATATTTTTGTATATGTGGGTCCTTTTCCCATTTGCATGATCTCTTTGGGATATAGCCCTAGAAGTGCTATTGCTGGGTCAAAGGGTATGCACATTTTCATAGCCCTTTGGGAATAGTTCCAAATTGTTCTCCAAAATGGTTGTATCATCAAATATGTATGTTTTGTGCATATTAGTTTTTTATGTCTCTGTCAAGAGGTGGTTAGTATTCTTCATCATCATTCCTCTGTTATCATAGTTGATTATTTCATGGAACAAAGTTCTTAAGTTTTTCAAAATTGTTCAATTTTACAATGTTGTCACCACATAGATTGTGCTCTTGGTTCTTTACTCTGCATTAGTTCATACAAGTCTTTCTAGGTTTGTCATTTCTTACAGCACAATATTATTCTATTCCATTCATATACCATATTCTATTCAACTACTCCCCAAATTTTTAACATTTAATTTTTATTTTATTTTTTTCCCAAGTACATATAAAACATTTTTTTGTTTTTTTGTTTTTGTTTTTTCTTTTGGTTAAGCAATGGGGTTAAGTGACTTGCCCAGGGTCACACAGGTAGTAAGCGTTATGTGTCTGAGGCTGGATTTGAACTCAGGTCCTCCTAAATCCAGGGCCAGTGCTCTATCCACTGTGCCACCTAGCTGCCCCCATGTAAAAAATTTTTAACATTCATTTAAAAAATTGGAGTTCCAAATTCACTCCCTCCCCCCCCACACCCTTCCTAGAGAAGGCAAGTAATTTGATATAGATTATACTTATGCAGTTGTGCAAAACCTTTTCATATTAGCCATGGTGCCCAGGAAAATGCAGGACCCAAAAAAAGCCAAGAAAAATAAAGAAAGTAAGAAAGATCTGCTTCAATGTGCATCTGGACTCCATCAGCTTTTTCTCTGGAAGTGAATAGTATTTTTATCATAAGTCCTTCGGAATAATTTTGGATCATTGTATTGCTGAGAATAGCTAAGTCATTCACAATTGATCATCATATGATACAGCTGTTAACTGTGTATAATGCTCTGTTCTGGTAACTTCACTTTCCATCAGTTCATGTAAGTTTTCTCAGGTTTTTCTGAAACCATCCTGCTCATCGTTTCTTATAGCACATGAGTATTCCAGAACAATCATATATACCACAACTTGTTCAGCTATTCCCCAATTGATGAACATCCCCTCAAATTCCAATTCTTTGCCAGCTCTAAGAGAGCTTCTATAAATATTTGTGTATATATAGATCCTTTTCCTTTTTCTTTAGTTTCCTTGGGGTAGTGGTATTCCTAGTATTGCTGAGTCAAAAAGATATGCACAGTTTTATAGCCCTTTGAACACAGTTTCAAATTGCTCTCCAGAAAGGCTGATCAGTTCACAACTCCACTGAAAAAGTACTAAGGTCCTTATTTTTCCACATCTCTTCCAACATTTGTCATTTTTCTTTTCTGTCTTATTAGCCAATCTGAGAGGTATGAGGTACCTCAGAGTTATTTTAATTTGCATTTCTCTAATCAATAATTATATATATACATATATATATAACTAAAGATAGCTTTGATTTCTTCTTTTGAAAACTACCTCTTCATATCCTTTGATCATTTATCAATTGAGAAATGACTAATGAGTCTTTTATCAGAGAAAAATTTTGTAAAAAAAAAATTATTCTCCATTTCCTGATTTCTTTCTAATCTTGGCTGCATTGGTTTTGTTTGTGCAAAACCATTTTAAATTGATATAATAAAAATTATCCATTTTACATCCCATAATGTTCTCTATTTCTTGTTTGGGCACAAATGCCTCATAGTATATGTAAGATAAGTGTTATCATTATCCTTACCCTTGGTTGCAGAGCTTGTAAGTATCTGAGAATATTTGAACTCAAACCATAGGTCTAGAGTTCTGTCATACCCATTGGCTATTCCATATCTTACCTCCTTTTTGTGGCTAAACTATTTAAGAAAACCATCTAAAATTGCTATCTTTACTTCCTTTCCCTTCACTCTCTTCTTAACAGTCTCCCATCTGGCTTCTGACATCATCATTCAACTGAAACTTTTATCTCCAAAGTTACTATTGATCTGTAATTGTTAAATCTAATGGCTTTTTCTCAGTCCTCATCCTCTTGAACTCTCTGTAGCCTTTGACACTATCAATCACTCTCTTCTCCTTGGTACTCTTATTCTTATTCTAGGTTTTTTGTGGCACTGCTCTCTTCTGCATGTCCTATTACTTATCTGACCAATTTTCTCTCTCCTTTGCTGAATTTCCATCCAGGTCATGTCCACTGTGGGTGTCCTGAGTCTTCTTCTTTTCTCTCTATGCTATTTTGCTTGACAAGCTCATCAGTTCTTATGATTTCAATTATCATATCTATGCTGATGATCCCCATATCTACTTATTCAGACCTAACCTATGTCCTAACCTGCAATCCCACATCTCCAACTGACCATTGGACAAATCAAAATCAGATGCAGCTAGATACAGCAATGGTTGGAGTGCTGGGCCTGGAGCCAAGACCTGAGTTCGTATTTGTTCTGAGATACTTCCTAACTGTGTGACCCTAGGCAAGTCACTTAACCTCTACCTAATTAAGTTTCCTCAACTATAAAATGGGAATTATAATAGCACCTCCCTCCCAAAGTTGTTGTGAGGATCAAATGAGGTTTGTAAAGCATTTATCACAGTACCTAGAATATAGTAGGTGTTTAATGAATGGTTGTTCTCTTCCCTTCAAAACTGATGTTCTGTAGATATCTTAAAATCAACATGTCCAAAACTGAACTCATCTTTCCTTTAAAACACCACCACCCCTTCCAAATTTCCCCTTTTACTATTGAGGGTACCACCATTGTCCCACTCACATAGGCTCATTTCTTTGGTGTCCTCCTAAACTCCTCACTCTCTCTCACCTCACATACCAAATCTGCTGCCAAGGTCTGTCAGTTTTATCTTTATAGTATCTGTTGAATATGACCCCTTTCACTTCAGATACTGCTGCTATAGTGGTATAGGCCCTCATCATCTCACCTTTGGACTACTGCAACAGCCTGCTGGTTGATTTGCCTGCCACATCTCTCCCTACACCAGTCCATCCTCCATCATCTGTCAAATTAATCTTCCAAAAGTACAGATCTGACCAGGTTAATTCCTCATATTCAATAACTCCAATGGCTCTCTATCACCTCCAGGATCAAATATAAAATCCTCTGTTTAGCATTCAAAGCCCTACACAATCTCCTTACCTTCTACCTTACAGTCTTCTTAGATCTTACCCATTCGGCACATACTCTACAATCCTGTGCTACTCATCTTCTTACTGCTCCTTAAACAAGACTTGAACAAGTCATCTCTGGACTCTGGGCATTTCCACTGGCTGTCTTCCATGCCTATAATTCTCTCCCTCCTCATGTCTACCTTTTGGTTTTTCTGGCTTCTTTCAAGTCCTATCTAAAATCCCACCTTTCCATAACCTTCCCTGATCCCCCTTAATGTGATGTCTTCCCTCTAGTGATTTTTTTCCAATTTATTCCATTTATATCTTGTCTGTAAATAGTTATTTTCATGTAGTCTCTCCCTTCTCATAAAGAGAAGCTCCCTTCTCATAGAGTCTCTCCCATTAGATTATGAGCTCCTTAAGAGCAGGAACTTTCTTTTGCCTTTTTTTTCTTTGTCTCTAGAACTTAGCAAAGTGCCTGGCACATAGTGAGTACTTTAAAATGCTTATTGACTGATTAGCTGACTGACTATCCGCTATACCATGCTGGCTGTCCAAAGCCATAAAAATACTTTTCCCTGGATACTATGGGTTCATTCTGGGTGCATGTTCTGTAGAATTACTGATTAAGTGGGAAAAGCAGAAGTTCTCAGCTTTCATTTCTCAAAGAAAGGAAAAGAGATCTGGCTTAAAAAAAAAAAAAAGGACTGTGAGTTCCTCTTCAAAACAGATTGAGAAAAAAAAATCCAATATAGAATCACTCTTCCCTTTGTCTCAGGTGAATATGGGGGAAAAAAAAAAGACTGAGGAAGTGAATTCCAAGCAAATTGATTTATTAGTAAGGCTAGCAGTTATATAGTAAATTAGATTCCAGGCCCCTCAGCAGGCACAAGGACCTCAAACGGCAGTTTAAAAAGCTTTCTTATAGTCAGCAATGAGGAGCAAATCAAGTTACACACAATCTTGAGTAACAAGGGTGTCTTTTCTTTCCGATTGGTTAAGCGTGACAAAAACAAAGGGTACTAACCACAAGCTGTACCATTCTTTCCCAGAACATTTTGCAGCTCGTATGATCTGATTTCCCTGAAATCATATGAATAAAGTTTTGTACTGGAATACAGAACTTGAAGTCTCAAAATGAATACTGTTCATAACATGGAGTTACTTTGATTCTTTCACCATAATAAAAAGTGGCACCAAGAGATAAAAAGAAGTTTCCTACCATGACAAAAAAAAGTTGTTTGTTAAACTGCAGGCTGCATAGATACCATTGCACTCTCTATTTTCCCATGCTAGGGATGAATAAGAGTATTATTTGTATATTGTGTCTCATTATATTCCAGTTTGGAATGCCACGGCCCGCTTGGCCTTGCAAATACATGTTCCTTTGCTACAAAGACAAGTTAGATAACTGTACAAAAGATGATTATGAACATTTCTTCAAGGACCAGCCTAATTTACTGAGGAAGAAGAAAAGGACACCTGTGCAGACCTACCGTAGATTGTATTATGACAAAATTTGGTTCTGAAATTACAGACTAAATTTGCCTCGGTTTTTCTGGCTTAGTTCATTTTTATCCTAGATATAATAAGCGTAACTGGGTGGTGCAGTAGATAGAGCGTTGAGCCTGGGGCATGAGTTCAAACCTGATCTCCAATACTTCCTATCTATAGAACACTGAGCAAACTATTTAGCATTTGTCTGCCTCAGTTTCATCATCCATAAAATGGGGATAATAATAAATAGCGTCTACCTCCTAAAGTTGTTGTGAGGATCAGATGAGATATTTGTAAAGCACTTAGTACATTGCCTGGCACATATTAGGTCCTTAATAAATCCTTCCTTCCTTCTTCCCTTCCTTCCACTGCTCATTTATATATGTTCATGCCACCTGAGAGATAAAATAGGTCTGTGTTCAACCAATCAACATTTATTAAGCACCTCCTGTGTGACAGCTACTGGGCAAAGAAAAAAAGATTAAATAATCTCTATTCTCAGTGTACCTCGATTCTATGTGGAAAGCAATAATTATACCATATAAGCATATGCAAACTAACTACCTTGTGTTTTTTTTTTCTGTCTACATTAATTTGTATATGAACTAGAAAGATCTAGTTATAGCTAGAAGGATCATTAGAACTCTTCGAGCACAACTCTTTAATTTTACAGAGGAAGAAACTGAGGCAAACAGCTGAAATGACTTGCCCATGAACCCACAACTAATAAGTAGTAGTGCTAGGACTGGAATGCAGGTTCTCTGACTCCAAAAACCAAGCACTTTCCACCATACCATACTTCCCCTACCTGAGAAGGGATTAACAAACACAAATAGATGTATGGAAGTTTATTCAGATTGCTCAGCTTCTTGGAGAAAGAGCAGCTAAGGAAAGGTGGAACCAGGGATAAGCGCAGAATAGGACAGAATAGCTGCAGCCTGAAAAGAGACAACCAAATAATATGGATGAGGAGTAGAACAGGAAAAAGGATCTGTGCCCACCCCCCCCCAAAAAAACCCAGTAGGAGCCAAGTCTCTCAATAAGCAGGTAGAATGGAAGTCTCTGTGGAACTTTTGCGTTCGAGAAGAGGGGTGTAAAATTTGTGCTATTTTCCTTTCTGAGGCCATACAATATGATAAGCCCCAACTTGACCCTCATGGCATCCTTATCTCCTAACAGAATGAAGAGATCATTTATGCTAAAATTCAAATATGTCTTTTTGAAGAGAAAGCCCCTACTCAAAATCCCTACTGAAGCACCAATGGGACCTTTATTCTTGGAAGCTGTGCTATAAGAAGAAAAACTCCAGCAGTTTCTACCATGCTAAAGACACAGTGCCAGTTACAGGCTGAGTTGGCTATTACAGGAATAGCCTAAGTTAAGAAAATAACTTAATTTTCAACTTTTATATTGGGTATCCAAAAGTCTTTGTGCAGAGACTCACTACCAAGAGATGGTCATCACATGATCAATTCTTTGGTGAACTCTCTCTCTGTCTCTCTCTCTCACCATTTGAGACCCCCAACACTCAAAGGAAGCTGAAACCTGGACTAATCAATCAGAAAAGGACATTTTTGGCTCACCCTGGATTGACATAACTATCATGCTTTCCACACGCTCTAAGTGAACCTGAAGCTCTCCTGATGGATTTAGCTGACTGGGAACATTCTTCTGACAAAGACCAGGCACCTTAAATCAGATTTTTCTCTTATCTTGTTGTTTTATGGCCCTCCATTAAAGACACTATCTTGAATAATGAGACTTTTCTTATCTTGATATTTTATAGACACTATCCTGTTATGACATCCATGTTTTATGACAACCCCATGTTTATGGCTGACAGATATGGAAACTATAATTTTCACTGACACAGGCATCCTGAATCAGGGGGTTGAGGGTTGGGGGGAGGGGGAGAGGTGGAAATACTTCCTTGCTCCAGCTCTAAGGGTATAAAGACTCCTTCAGCTGGCTTTTCTTTGAGTCAGATTATTCTGATTCCTATACATATATTTTCGCTAGCTTAAAGAAAATAGACAGCACGTAAGTGACCCAATTTGTCTCCTTTTAAACCAAATTCTGAAAGTTGATTTCATATATATATATATAGCGAGATACACACACACACACACACACACACACACACACGTACGCATATATATATATATGTGTGTGTGTGTATATACAAAATAGTGCCTAAGTTCTCTATATGAAAAATAAAAATAGTTCCTAAGTGAAAGTGACCTTTATATTTATTATGTTTATTATAGCACAATAGAAAAGGGAATAGACCCAGGATCAGAAGGTCTAGGCTTGAATTCCTGCTTAGATACTAAACCTGCATGACCTTGAGCAAGACTCAATCGCTCTGGGCTTCAGTTTCTTCATCTGTAAAATTGAGAGGGTTGGACCAGACCAGGGGTTCTTAATCTGGGGTTTGTGAACTTTTTAAAAAATCATATAATTGTTTTTCAATATGAATTTTTTTTAAAAATCATATATGTTTTACTTTATGCACTTGAAACATTATTCTGAGAAGGGTCCAGAGGTTTCACCAGACTGCCAAAAGAGTCTGTGACACAAAAAAGATTAAGGACCCCTGAACTAGATAGCTTCTAGTCCAACTCTAAATCTATGATCATATGAACTATTATTACCAATAATATTTTTATTAAGGACAGATGCCACATGATGGAATAATTTGTACTGAAAACAAGGAATATCATTTGTGTTAACAACCCCCAAAGAGCAGAAAACTTAATTTTTAGTTTTATGCTAGATGTCCCAAAAATCATAGTTTTAAGCTATTAAACTATTTAAGCTTATAGGTGGGAATAATAAGGTAAATGGACCAAAACTTTGAAGGAATACAGAGTTTATTGGGTTTGCTAGTAAGGATAGTACTCCCGTTCTGGTAGAGTCAACTGTTTTGGGAGGGAATAGAACCTATATAGGGCTTGGGGCAATAGAGAGGAACTGGGATGGAGTATCAAGCATTGACTGGTAATAATGACGTTCCTAGGGCTCTGAGGGGGATCCTAAGTTACACATGTTTGTCTGTTGAACCCAGATTATTGTGCTTAAGCTAGTTCTTGGAATCAAGGTGCAAAACAGGACACGTCAACATCTTATTCCAAGCTGCTTGCTATTATAAACAGGAGAGGGCCAGAGAGCCAAAAAGCTAAATCTCCCAAACAACTAAACCTACTGCATTTTAAAAGTTTTTTCTTTGAAAAATAAAAGCCAGAGAGACCGCACATGCACACACACACACACACACACACACACACACCCCACACAATTATTACAGATATCACTGCTTGTCAAATTTCTAACAATAACTATATTGTCTATACCAAAAATTGGGTCATCTGGTCTGACAAAGGATATTTCTGTTGTAAAAGTTTATTGAAGGTGTGTTTTTTTCTTAAATCAGGATTAACTCAAAATGTGAACTGTATGGTTACTTTTATTAATTATAAATATTTTTAATTCAGTCAATACCTAAGTATTGGTGATTTTTAGGGACAAAAATTTGTTATTGCATCAAATCATACAACTAGCTTTAAGTTTCTTCTAAACTCATTACAAATAATCCCAGAAATCTTCTATGACATAAAACTCCTCTGGATTTAAATGTTAAAATTTGGGGGTTTTGTTTTTTACTATTTAAAAACAGTTTCTCATCACAAAACCTGACAGTCACCTATCAGATTAATGCTCACTTCATAGGTTAATAAACAATTTCTCTGGACTTTACAAACCTGATCTAAAATATTAGTCCACATATATTCTAACTGGGCAAACTGCATTTTCACAAAATCATAGAACAGTACAGCCAGAAGGGACTACAAAATAAAGATTATCTAGTCCAGTGCATTGATATTGGAGACAAAGAGATTGAAGCTCAAAGAGATGGAATGACTTACCCAAGGTCGTGATGGCTAATGCATTGATGATCCAGAACTCAAATCCTTGTTCCTTGATTCAGAGTGCAATACTCTTTCCTCTTTAACGCATTGTTTAGAGCAAATTCTATTTCCCCAAATGCTCTTTATATAAAAATTTGTTTCCATTCCCCAGCTTTTCTTTATGTGTTGTTTTGTTCAATTGAACCTCAGAAGGTTTTATAATCCAATATGTATAATTTAATCAGCATTTTTGCAAAGTTATTTACTTTGTAAAATGCATTCCTGGACAAAATAAAGTTTAGGAAGTATATTTAGCTTGACATAGAGTCAGGAGATCAGAGTTTAAAACCCACTATCAAAACTTAAAAGTTTTGTGACCATGGTCAAGTCACTTAATTTCTCTGAGTTTCAATGTTCTCTTCTTTCAAAGGAAGAGAATAATCCTTGCACAAGCATTTTGTAAATTTCATAGTGCCAGACAACAGTGAGTTAGCATTAGCCATTTTATTCCTGTAAATGTTGGGTGACGTAGTGGGAGGGCACAACCAGCTGCCTAGTCATCTAAAATCCTTAACAGGACCAAGGTGCGTGAGGGCTGGCAATCACCCAGAGACTCCACATACTCACTCTATCTCCTTGGGTCTTAATCCAGGTATTTGTATATAGATTTTCATTTTGCTGCCATGCAACTAGCCACTCTCCTTTCTCTTCTCACAGTGATTTGACCATCAAAAAGGTCTACTCATGGGGTCATTTTCTTAAATAATTTATTTGGGTTAAACAAAAGGAAAATAGAAACAGAAGTATTACTCCCATGTAATAGACTGCATTTTATTTGATCCCTAGATCTTCCCTCCCCTAGAGTAGAAACCCTTTTATCCTTTCAAAGTGCTGTCACCATATATTTCTTCTGGCTTTTATGGGAAAACTTCTTGAGAAGACAGTCATTTCCTCTCATCTCATCCTCTTCTTAAACTCTTATAATACAGCTTCTGACCTCATCATTCCACCAAAACTGCTCTCTCCAAAATTACCAATGATCTCCTAATTGCAAAATCTAATGGCCTTCCCTCAGTTCTCATTTTTCTTGACCTCTCTGTAACCTTTGACACTGCCAATCACCCTCTTCTTCTTGATACTCTCTTCGAGAGTTTTCAGAATACCACCCTCTCTTGGTTCTCCTCTTACCTATCTGATCACTCCTTCTCATTCTCCTTTGCTGGATCCTCATCCAGATCATGGATGTCCCTTGGGGCTCCGTCCTGGGTCCTGTTCTCTCTTCCCTCTAGTATACTATTTCACTTAGTGATCTCATCAGCTCCCATGGATTCAATTATTATCTTTATGCTGATGAGTCTCAGATCTACCTAACCAGTCCTAATTTCTCTGCTGACTTCTAATCTCTCCTACAATGTAGTGATACGCAGCACTACCATTCTTGTCTACCTGCTCTACCTACTACCTCCTTGTCTACCTGTTAAATGGAATATGAATACCTGCAGTTAATTCAAGACTACTTTCGAAAGCCTTTCAGGCCATCTCCAATTGAACGCCCAGTAGACATCTTAAATTCAACATGTTGAAAACTGAACTTATTATCTTCCCACCTAAACCCTTCTGCCTCCCAAATTACCTATTATTGTCAAGGGCACCACTCTCCTCCCAGCCTCCCGGGATGGCAAGTTAGATGTCATTCTCTACTCCTCATCATTGCTTGCATCCCATATTCCGTCTGCCAAGGCCTGTCAATTTCACCTTTGTAATATTTCTCTAATGTGCTCCTTTCTGTCCTCTGATGCTGCCACAACTCTGGTACAGGCCCTTATCACCTCATGCCTAGACTAGTGTAATAGCCTGCTGATTGGGCTTCCTGACACAAGTCCCTCCCCACTCCTGTCTATCCATCATGCAGCTGCCAAAGTGATTTTCCTAAAACACAGGCTGTACCATGCTACCACTGTGTCAGTAAACTGTCTACCACCTTCAGGATCAAATACAAAATCTTCTGTTGCTGTTCAAAGTCCTTCATAACCTAGTCCCTCCCCACTCCCCATCTTTCAAGTCTTCTTACGCTTTACACCCCTAAAGAGATCCAGACACACTGGTCTCCTTGCTGGACCACAAATAAGACACTTCTCTTGGCTCCAGACATTTTCTCTGCTGTATGCCAGGCCTGGTATATTCTCCTCCTCATCTCTACTCCCAGTTTATCTGGCTTCCTTGAAGTCCCAACTAAAATCCCACCTTCAACAGAAAGCCTTTCCCAAACCCCCTTAATTAGTGCCTTCCTTCAATTAATTATTTCATATTTATTCTGTACGTAGCTTGTTTATGTATATTTGTTTCCTTGTCTCCCTCATTGTGAATTTCCAGATGACAAGGACTGTATTTTTTTTCTTCATATCTCCAGCTGCTTAGCACAGTGCCTGTTATACAGGAGGAGCTTAATAAATGCTTATTGACTGACTGACTTTAAGCTAGACTTGGATACTCTCTCTCCCCTTTTCCCCTTTCTCTTTCCTGCTTCCTCTCTTTCCCCTTTTCCCCCTCTCCACTCTCTCTATTGTGGGTAGTGTCAAGTCCTGAAATAAATCAAACAGATAAGTGAAGGAATAAAATATCTTTAATCCAGATAACGTGGTAGCAAACTTGTGCCCTAGTGGATGTCCCTCTAAGAAACTTACAAGAAAAGTTCTTATGCTTTTAGGAGAAGAGTGGGAGCAAGGCCTGGTCATGAGATGCCAGCCACCCTCTGCAAATCAAACAAGGAAAATCACATCATTCTGGCTATTTTGTCCTTCATGCCAAGAATCCCAGTGGAATGGGCTAAGTACCTCAGAAGTTACTTTGGAAGTTGGTCTGGCTCAAGCTGGCTTTGTTTACAAAGAAAGTGGGGACTTAAGGTGTGGCTCAACTGAACCTAGTCAAAATATCTTAAGGGTAGGAATGCAAGGATTACTGGAATTACTGGAATTCTGACATTATTAGGATCATTAAGAGGGAGTGTCAGGTAATGTTACATTTGATATTAACAATTTTTCTGTCATTATATTAACAATTTTTTTTTCTGTCAGTAGCAAAGTAACCAAAGTGACTCCATTTTGTAAAGAGCCTCTAACTTGTCCCTGTTCCTTATTCACTTAAGGACTCCAACTCCTTTTATGGCCCCATGAATTTTTCAAGTGTCAAAATTCTCACTAACAAATTCTACAACTTCTCTCCAAATCCAGGAAGGTTTTAATAGTATGCTATAAACATGGGCTCTAGAATGACCATACTACTGGTTGGATACATCAGAGCTTTCCTTTTTCACAGGGGAGCCAGACAACAGCATGGCACAGCTAGCCAATCAGGAGGACTTCTGAAGCCCAGAGCTGTTTGACATACCAGTGACCTTTACTTTTCAAGATGCCTGCAACTGCTGGAACTGATGAGATGCTTATGATGGAATCCTAATAAAGCTGCCCCCAGCCCCAACACTATAACTTTCTTATGGGCCCCACTGAACAGCTGGATGTCCTGATTTAACCATACCACAGACCACCAGACTCAATCATAGGCCTCACTGAACAGCAGGCCCACTGCCATTACCTACCCACTTCCCCCAACCCCAACTCAATATCCTAACTTCTTCATCTATGCCTCACTGCCTCATCAGAACAACAGGTGTATCCATGAACTCATATTTCTCATTGAAACCGCAGGCATGTCCATGTGATGGGGTCCTAGCTACTGCCTCTAGGTAGCCACTGGCCCCAGATCCATTCCTCATGCTTCCCACAGAAACAACAGGTTTGTCCATGCACTCAACTACAACCACATACATCTAATCTCAGACAGGATCACAATGGCCAATCAATCAGAAAGCAGCACCACAAGCCAAGATGTCAGAGTAAAAAGTAATTTGCTCTCACCCTCTTTTGTTGACCTCTGAAAGCCCAGAAAATACAACCCCAGGAAAAACCCTGGAACAGCTGAGCCAGCAGAAAGATGCAATGCAGCAGACTCAGGAAGCTAGGGGGATTAATGGGAAAGGCCCCTTGTGCTCTGGGGGATGGGGAGCAGTACAGGACAGGAGGCATCCCAGCAAGCCAACATCAAGGCCCCCTTCCGCAAACCAGGGGGAGATCCTGAGCCCCAGGGTGGTGGAGCAGGCAAGTGCCAACACCAGGACCCCAGAGTGCCTCAGCACAGGCAGGGAAATGAGTAAATACCAGCTTGGAAAACTACCACGTGTGCTGGCATTCTCTAGCAACCAAATCTCCTAGTGCTTCAGCACAACTCCAGGCTGGCAGACATCCTTCAATAGCCAAGCATTTGAGTGCTTTAAAGAAGCCCGGGTGAGTAGGCAGCCTCCAGGGGCCAGACTCCCCATCCCCACTCCAGGAGCTCCAGTGCTGCTAACCCCAGTTCAGCACCATGTAAGCTGCCAGACCCCTACAGCCTCCAGCTGCCAGCATGTGAGGCTGCAGCACACAAAGCCAGTGACCAGGTCCCAGGCTCCCAGCACATGAAGCTTGGGTCAGCACTCCAGCAAAAGAGCTCAACTTTAAAAGCCAGGAAATAGGCAAACACCATGAGCAGAAAACAGAAACAGAGAATGACTATAGTTTTTCAATATGGAGTCAGAGAAGATCAAGGCACAGATTCAGACAGGACAACATTATCAGTATACCCACATCCAAAAGCTCAAAGGGGAATATGAACTGGTCTCAAAAATTCTTCTTAGAAGTACTCAAGAAGTCAAATAAGAGGTAGAAGAAAAATTGGGAAAGGAAATGAGAAGTATGTAAGAGAGAGTCAATAGCTTGGAAAAGGAAGGACAAAGGGACAGCTAGGTGGCGCAGTGAATAGAGTGCCTGCTCTGGAGTCAGGAGGACCTGAGTTCAAATCCAGCCTCAGACACATAATATTGCCTAGCTGTGTGACTCTGGGCAAGTCACTTAACCCCAATTGCCTCACACACAAAAAAAAGGGAAGGACAAAAATTGACAGTAGAAAACAAGTCCTTAAAAAATACAATTGGCCAGATGGGGGAAAAGTACAATGAAGAAATTAACTTATTAAAAAGTAGAATTGACCAAATTCCAAATTCCAATTCCAAATAGAAAAGGAGGTACAAAATCTAATAAAAGGAAACAATTTGTTAAAAATTAGACTTGGGCAAGTAGAAGCTCATGACTCTATGAGAGATCAAGAATCAATCAAACAGAAACAAAAGAATGAAAAAATAGAAGAAAACATAAAATACCTCATTGATAAAACAACTGACCTGGAAAATAGATCCAAGAGAAACAATTTAAAAATTATTAGTCTACCTAGAAAACCATGATGAAAAAAAAGAGCCTGGACAGCATCTTTCAGGAAATCATCAAGGAAAACTTCCCTGAGGTCCTAGAATCAGAAGGTAAAATAGTAATCAAAAGAATCTACCAATCAACTCCTGAAAGAAATCCCAACTTGAAAATGCCAAAGAATATTATAGCCAGGTCAAAATTACCAGGTTATAGAGAAAATACTGAAAGCATCCAGGAAGAAACAATTTAAATATCACGGAACCACAGTCAGGATTATGCAGGACCTTGCAGCTCCTACGCTAAAAGATCAGAGGGCATGGAATATGATATTTCATAAGGCAAAGGAACTTGGATTACAACCAAGTATCAACTACCCAGTGAAAGTGAGCATAGTCTTTCAGGGAAGAGATGAACATTCAATGAAATAGGGGACTTACAAACCTTCCTGATGAAAAGACCAAAGCTCAACAGAAAATTTGATCTTGAAATGCAAGATTCAAGAGAGGCATAAAAAATTAAATAGGAAAGAAAAAAACAACATGTTATTAATAAGGGCAAACTGTTTACATCCCTAAAAGGGAAGATGACACTTGTAACTCTTGAAAACTGTATTGTTATTAAGACATTTAAAAGGGGTATTCATAGACAGCGGGCATGGGTATAAGTTGACTTTGATATGATGATAAAAAACCTAATTAAGTGTTAAAAAGGGATTGTACTGGGAGAAGAAAAAAGGAGGAGGCAGACAAGAGTAAATTACATCAAATGAAAAGGAGCAAAAACCTGTTACAGTAGAGAGAAAGAAGGGAGGGAGATGAGCATTGTTTGAACCTTACTCTCATCAGATTTGGATCAAAGAGGGAATAACATAATTAGTTAGGTACAAAAATCTCACTTACCCTATAGGAAGTAGGAAGGAAAAGGGGAAAGAAAAGGGAGGGGATGGATAGAAAGGAGGGAAGAAGTAGTAAGGGTAAAAGGGAAGAAAAGGGAAGGGGCTGACAGAAGGTAGGGGAGACTGAGGGAGGTGGTGGTTGAAAACAAAACTCTAGTCAGGAGGGAAAAAGAAGAAAGGAGAGAGAAAAGCATGGCGGGGAGGGGCAGGGCAAGAAATAGGATGAAAAGACACAGATAATAATTATAACTATCAATGTGAATGGGATGAATTCTCCCATAAAACAGAAGCAGAAAGCAGAGTGGATTAAAAACTATAATCCTCCAATACGTTGTTTAAAAACCTGGAAAGACTTATACAAACTGATGCTGAATGAAATGAGTAGAACCAGTAGAACCAGGAGGAACCCTACTCTATTACCTAATGGAGTCACATTGTGCAATAACTGATTTTAATAGACTTAGTTCTTCTCAGCAATGCAAGGATCTTAGACAATTCCAAAAGACTCACAATGGAAAATGCTATCCACATCCAGAGAAAGAACTTTGGAGTCAGTATGCAATTGGAAGCATACTATTAACTCTCCTTTTCTTCTGTTATTTTGTTTTATTTCTTCTTTCTTGTGGTCCCTCCCATTAGTTCTAATTCTTCTTTACACCATGGCTAATGTGAAAATATGTTTAATATGAATGTATAAATAGAGCCTCTATCAGATTACACACCATCATGGGGAGGGGGGAGGAAAGGGAGGGGGAGAAAATTTAAAACTCAAAATCTTATGGAAGTGAATGTTGAAAACTAAAAATAAATAAATTAATTATTTTTTTAAAAAGGAAGGAAGAAAGTAGCACCACCAGGATGTCCAAGCAGGATGAGGACCCAAAACAAAAGAAGGAATTTTCCCTAAGTAGGATTGTGGGATATATGGATGTTGTTTCTGCATATCACTCAATCAGAGGTTGGAGTCAGAGGAGTAGTTTCTCCACAAAAAGTCTAGTGGAAAGGAATGCAGTCTGGGGGCTAAGTGGAAGTTGAACAAAGGGAGTCATATTAGAATAAGAAAACACTCTTGGTGGTGAATAGACTAACAGGTAGGAAACCAGTTTTGAGGTTAGGTAGAGATTAACATCAAAAAGGGTGTTCCCAAATAAGGGCTAGGGTTGCCCAAATTGAGGGGAGTGGGAGATGTAATTAGGGGCAGAGACTCATGTGGGGAAATTAGGCACTTCCGGTAACCTCTGTAGTGCCGATTGAATGGGGAAACAGGGGAAGGAAATTCTAATGGGGAATAAGGAATAGATGTGCTCTTAAATGTGTGCTCTCACACATGCAGGAAGCCCGGCCTTCCCAGGTCATTAGCAAAGTTCTTTCTGATTCAACAATGGCTTTATGGAATTTGTGATATTGATAAAGATAACAGGCACCTGCACAGTCATAGCAAAAGCTGTCCTTTAGGGGAACTTGTGATGTAGAGAGGCTTATTATGTCATTATCATACATACAAGCACCCCCCCAACAGGTTTTTCTATATGCATTGTGGGTAATCACATGCACACAGGCTAGGACCCCTCCTCCATTACCTAGTCCTTTAACAAACTTCTCTGGCCTTTCTTAATATTCATAATTTCTGCTGTGTAATCAGTATCATTACACTATAAAATCTGCCTGTAATGTCTTACAGAGTGGCTGGATCCTCTTAGAACTCAGCCTGTTAGAGACATTAAATGCCTTTACTTGAATTAGAGGTGGTCCAACTCTGAGAATTCTTCAAGACGACCCCCACAACAAGCCATGAAACCACAACAGTAATACCATGCAGATTGCTTATGCATGCATACTCTGATGATTGCTATTTATTTAACCTCGTAATAAAGCTGCTCTAATTTCCCCTCCAACTTTAGTGCCTAGATTTGACCCTTTACTCCTCTTTCTCCCACCCATCTTCCCTCTCCCTTCTCCCTCTCCCTTATTTTCCTTCTCCCTATCCCTTTTATCTACCTGTTAAATGGGGGCTGGATACCTTCAGTTAGAAGCACGGGTTTAGAAAGCACAATAAAAAAATTATTGTCATGGTTGCAGCTACCCAGGCAAATGGGAAACCAGGGTGCCAGCTTCAGAGTCTGAGGAGCAAAATTTCCCAGGGTATAGAACTATGTGTTTTTTGCCTTTCTCAGCTACCCAGGACTGGAATGGGATGAACCTCAAGTTCCTCCACTGAGACATTTGCAGCATTGCTTGACTACCCATAAATCTAATGCCAATCAGGGTAGGGGTAGGGGAATGAGCAGAACCCTAGACTGTACTGTGTCCCTTCAGGTCCCTCAACTTGACCTTCAAAAGCAGGAAAACAAGTAATAACACTGGAAGTCAATTCATCCAAAAGAATTCAATGCCAAGAGCATGTCAGCATTTAATTGCCTTACCCCTCCACAGCTTTTTCTGGCTGACTAATGTAGGTACACCTCCTCAATATTACTTTTTACAAACACACATATTTTACACACAAAAAAATCCTATTCTCCATGGCACGAAGGTATTATTTTACGTTGTCAGGTTGAATGTTTTACAATGAAGGCTCAAAACTTCAAGCATAGAGCATACAAAGGCAACAGTTTTCAAACATGGGAGAAGGTACAATTCTGGAAACTTTCCCAGTCCCCACTAACGCCTTATCCCTCCTCTTTCTGAGTTTCATTTTTAGCCAACTTTTTTCCAAGTTTTAAGTGTTAACATAATTAATATCTTCATTTTGTAGTGTATTATTGAGCATTTCTTTTTTCAGATTTAATCCCTTAATTCTATAGCTTTAATTTTTTTTAAGCATTAAGGGCTTCTGAGGTCATCTCAAACTGATTTGTCCAGTGACCTGACCCACTCAAGTTATGCCTGGCTGCTGTTTCAACACTACTAAAGAATCTCTGTCCACCAGTATATCTTGTGTTTTAGGATCAGACACTTTTTATGTAGTCCCTTGCCATCATCTTATAGCCATCCTTTGTTACCTACATTTCCTTGAATCTTTACATGTATTCTTTTCTTTAAATATAAGTTAGTTAGTTAGATGAGTTTCCTGGGCAAACAAATGAAAAATTAAGTGTTTAAGGTGAGGAGGAGGAAGGGAAGTGAAGCTTATACCTGAGGGTAGAACATAAGGTAAATCTGAACCACGTTACTCAGGTTCTTGCCCTGAGAGAGGATAAAAAAACCTTGCCCAGTTACCCAGAGCAGAATAAGGTAGGAGGCCCTTACATCATGCAGTAATAAGAACTGCATCTCTCAGAGGAATGTTACAGAGAGAAAGAAAAAAAAAGCAGAGTATTCTAAAATTAGAGAGGGGAGTCCTTGGCCAAATTGGTAGGTAGTTGAATGCTTTTTTGAGTAAAATCTCTTATTTCTCTATTATTTCCAATCCCATCTCAGGCAGGGGTCCCACTGCTTTCCTGTTGTGTTTCATCCCTCCTTGGGGGGGAGGGGAGAGAGGTGTCGGGGAGATGATAGTCTATTACTAAAATTCCACACTAAGATTTTCAGAAATTCTCTTTTTTCTTTTGCTAAGATAGTTCCTTCCTTCCTTTTTTCTTTCCTTCTTTCCTTCCTTCTTTCCTTCCTTCCTTTCCTCCCTCTTTCTCTCTTTTCCTTTTTCCTTCCCTCCCTCCTCTTTATTCTTCTTTCTCTCCTTTCTTTCCTTCTCCTTCTTCCTTCCTTCTTTCATCTCTCCCTTCCTTTCTCCCCCCTCCCTCCTTCTTCTCTCCTTCCTTCCTGTCTTCCTTCTTTTCTTCCTTCCCTCTTCCTCCCTTTCTTCCTCTAAGCACCATGCCCTCAAGGAATAAAGCTACCAGGGTGCCCTCAAATCATACCTCTGGGGTCAATGATACCCCTAAAGCAATCTATCAAAGAGGAAAGTCAAAGATCAAAAAGTAAATGTGATGAGTACCTGAAGGTCTTAGCTAAAGGAACTGTATATTTTCTTTTAAAATGCACTTATTAGAAGTTTACCACTACATATGCAATTCTCTTTTTGAGTCTTTATGCGTTAGAATGTTTGTGTTTTGTTGGTGGTTAAATTCATGAGAAAAAAAAATGATTTTTTGAAGTTCTTATACTTTAAGTGTTTAAATTAATTCATTTAAATGTAAATAGTACCATACAAATTAAATTGGTTGTATTTATGTTTAGTATTTTTAAAATAAAACTTTTTTTAAATGATCAGTAAGGAATCCTTATCATCTCAAAGTGGGGACTTTCTTAGCTATTTTACTGGCATGTTATAGCTCTGGTTAGGGCTTCTAGTAAGAGGAATCATTCATTTGGTAATAATCAATTCAAATGTTTATTTAAGAAACCTTTGGGAACTTGGCTACTCCAGGATGAATAAAAGAAACAGTTATGGGCTCATAAAACAAATGAACTGCCACTCCTGACAAGAGAAGAACCATATTTGTGAGCCAGGATGGCTATTACCAAACTGGTGTTCACATTTAAAACCCATTCTCTTTTCCAGTCTCCTCCTTAACCTCATCTTCAATGAGAGATAAAACCTTCAGAGGATATATGCATCATTTTCAGTTGCAAATGAACAGATAGCTATAGTTGGAAATGTATAGCATGGGGGAATAATAACAATAGCATTTAAATAGCACTTTAAGGTACCCATTGAATCTGATGGAATGAGGGTTGGGGAGTGTGTTACAGTTACACCTGTCCTAGTTGGAGTTAGCTCCCACTTCCCATTTCTTGCCAACAGTAAGAAAAAAAAATGAAACAAGAAGTAACATTGTATAGCGCCACAGGAATAAAGAACTGTGCTTTTAGTCAGGAAGAGCTGGGTTCAAATTTTGCTTCTGCCATATACTCATTGCGTGAGTCTGGATAAGTTATTGAACTTCACAATGCCCCAGGGAACTTTCTAAAAGTTGTTAGCCACCATAGATACAGGAGGTCTTAGAATTCCCTACACCAAAGAAATCACAGATCTGAGAGAGAGAGAGAGAGAGAGAGAGAGAGAGAGAGAGAGAGAGAGAGAGAGTAAAATGATTCTGAAGTTTTGCCTCATGGTAAGCAAGTTGGCAAAGATGGGAATGGTTAATGCTTGACAACTGTGGATAGATAGGTCTGATGATGTCATTTTGGTGGGGCAGCATGTTCCTGGCACATAGTAGGCACTCAATACATGATGATTACTTGATGAATATACAAGAAAAGTCATACAACTGAGCATGTCTTATGATCCAGTAATCACACTACTGGGCATATACTCCCAAGAAAATCAAAGAGAATGTCAGGATCCCCATGCCAAGACCACTCCTCTCTTTTTACTATTAGGAGATGCCTTGTTTTCCAGAGCTAAGGCCCAGCAAGCAAGCTTGCCATAACAATAATGTTTTGCACTCACCCTCTGGATGACCTCAGTCTCAGCAAAATCCCAGAATTGTTTCACATCAGCACCAGTTGGCCCGTGAGTTCAGACAAGCCACTATAGTACCCATTTTCCAGTCATGAAGTCCTGTTATGAATCAAACTTGTCTCATTGTGGCTGTTACTCATCATTGTCAGGGCTACAGTTCACTGCATAGCCACTAGTACATGTATTGAGATTTGCCAACACTAAAGTGTGTCTCCTACTAGAGGGGACCCCAACACACGTGTCTAGTTTACTCCTCCAACAAAATAATGTTTAATAAGTGCTTATGACCACTGTGAGATCTTTGGTTTTATTTTGTTTTCTTTTTTTTATTTTATTTTTCAGAGTTAACTGTGGTTGTGATAACCCATGTGAGTTCTTTGGTATTTTTAGAGTTAATAGCAGCTGCAAAATCTCTGTGATTCTTTGGTCAGTTGTTTTCAGGACTGACAACAGAAACAAAGTTCTGGTATATGCCAAAATATTCATAGTAGTAAATAACAAACAACAGGAAACTAAGTGAATGCCCATTGTTTGGGGAATGGCTGAAAAAAAATAGTATAGGAAAGTAATGGGAGATTATTATGCAGCAAGAAGTGACAAATATAAGGAATTAAGAGAAGTGCATTTAAATTCAAAATTAAAACAAATTTAAAATCAACCAGCATGTGACAAGCGCCTACAGTGTGCCAGGCACTGTACTACACTCAGGATAAATTGGACATAAACTCAGCAGGATGGTAGTAACATTAAAGAGGACTGAGAAAAGGTTTTTTTTGCAGAAGGTAGAATTTTAGCTGAGACTTGTAGGAAGCCAACAGGCAGAGTGGAGGAGAGACAGAATTCCAGTCATGGCAGTTGTGGGTAAGGTGAATAAACCTGTGTACTGGGAGTTTGGGGAAAACATCTACTCAGAAAAGCAGTATATGCAATCAAAGAAACAGAGCTACAGAATTGTTCAAATAGAGACAGTTACCTCCTCCACCCCACCCCCACCCCCACCCTCACCACCAAGGCTGTATTTTATTCACATTCTTCTTGACAGCAACAGGATGTCCAACTGATTCTGTCTTGAGGGAGGCCTTCAATATCTTAGAAGTTTCTTGCTCAGATAGGAATTCTGATAAATCCAATCTCAAAGAAATGAATTTCCCACTGGAACAAACTTGATCTTTGGCAACACCCGAGACCTCAAAGTTAACATGTTCTCCCCATTTCCATTCTTCCTAAATGCTGCTGATTGGCTATAACTCTAAACAGGTCTGAAACATCATTTTTAAAAAATCTATACCCCAGGAATCTGAATTTACTATTAGTGAGAGTAGATTTCTTAGCATACTTACAAATTTCCTTACTTTCAAATCTGGCCTGCTATCTTTGACCCACAGTCATCAGACCTTCACTGGCTGATATGTCTCTCCTAAGCAGTCAGTTACCTTCCATGAGCTTTAATTTCTTCATGTGTAAAGTAAACAGGTTGAGCCAGTTCACCTCAAAGTTCCTTTCCATCTCTAAATCTGTGATCCTATGGAAGAGAGAAGAAAGATGAAAAATAGGGTTGGACAGGGAAGAGAGGGAAGGACACAAAATGTATACTGTATATAATGATGGAATCCCAACAAAGCTGCCCCCAGACTCAATACAGCCACTGCCTCTATCTAGCCTCTGCCCCCAGATCCAATTCTCATGTTTAAATAGGTGTGTCCATGCACTCAACCACAATCACATCATCTAGTTATCCCAAGACAGGACCACAATACCTAATTATCCATCTTGACCAGACAGGACCACAATAGCTAGGCAATCAGAAAGCAGCAGCACCAGGATAGAGACCAGGATGTTTAACCACTGTACCATAGAAGGGGCTTCCCCTAAGATAGTGCCTGGGCAGTAATAGTGAAGAACTGACCTACAGCAAACTTATGATGTAGAGAGGCTTATTATGATATCATTATCATACGTAAATGCCCCTTCCCCATTTAGGTTTTTCTGTATGCATTGTGGGTAATCACATGTGCAGTTCCACTAAGGCTGGGACCCCTCCCCTGTTACCTATTACCCTATTACCCTTGACAAACCCTTCCTGCTTTTTAAATATTCATAATTTCTGTTGTGTAATCAGCATCATTACACTATAAAAATTGCCTTTCTTGTCTTACTAAATTGCTGTTTCCTCTTGGGATTCAACCCATTAGAGGTATCACTCCCAAGAAATGCCTTTGCTTGGACTGGAGGTGGTCTGAGTCTGAATTCTTTGAGATGACCCCACAACCACAATATATAAGACCCTGCTCTGGGCACGAAAAACTACATAATTTTTATCAATGCTTAGTACACTAAAAATGTAATAAGATAATTTCCCAATAGGATAAATATTTTTAATTTAAAAAATACTTGCTGATTGATGGATGGATTAATCACTAGAAATCTAGGCACAGGCTGCATGACCCACATATCAAGTGTGTTATAGTGGTTATGTTCTTCAAGGGAAAGACAGGACTCAGTGATTTTTGTAGGCCTTTCAATTATAAATTCTTGGCTTCTTAGTTGAAATTCTGCTCCCATTGTGGGATTCTTTCTTTCAATATTTATTATGTTGTTAGTGCTGAGGTTTAGGGGTGCTGGGACCCTGAAATACCAATTCAGGTCCTGCCCGAATGAATTCAACCCAAGCCAAAGACAAGGTTTATTAGAACACTGATTGAGGTAAGAGAGATTCCTAGTGAGTCTGCACTATTGGCTAGATTTTAAGAATCTGAGCACCTTAATGGAGATAAGATGGATCTTATATATAGAAAGACTGTGGGAGGGATCTAGGAGTGAACAAGTAGTCTGAGTTGACTGTGAGGAGGAGTCTAGAGAGGAGATGGATGAAAGTGGCCAGTAAGCTAGAGTGACTGTGAAGTAACTGAATGCCACGGACCTGGACCACGTGGCCAAGGGTGAGTCTAGGTAAGATTAAAGGTAAGAAGTGGCCAGGGGCTATGGGGGAGGAGTCTGGGAAGACAAGTAGAAGCTGAAGGACTAGTGTTAAATAAGAAAGATTTGAACTGAAGGACCTGAGGAGAGAAAGAACTTGGAATTAAGTCATAGATATTTAGGGCAACTTGGTGTTACAGTAGGTACAGCACCGGGCATGGAGTTGGGAAGAACTGAGTTGAAATTGATGAGCTTCAGCATCACCCCAAAATCTTGGGGTGCGAGGTTATCCCAAAATAATTTGCTCAAGCTGTCTCCAAATCAAGTATAATTTTACATTTATTGGGGGTAGCACACAGTACAATGTAATGCAATGCAATACAACACACACCAAGCAAGTTCCTTTGCCCTTTAAGGGAGACACAGTTCAAGGGAGACCCCAGCTGAAGGCAACTTCCCCACCCCCACCCAGGGATGGGGTGTGAGAAATGTTAACAGTTTGGTTCCCACAGATTCGATAGGAAAACAGGACCCCGGTTTTTTTGGTTTATTGGTTTACACAAATGTGCAAACAGGATGGGGGGAGATTGGTCTTCATAGACTCTATAGAAACAAAGATATTACATGGCAAACACAAGTGTTACACAGGACCTTTGTTTGGGGACCCAATCCTGGGCTGAATTCTGAATTGAGTCTGGGGTCTTTATAACAAACAGAATGCTCCCAACAGAGAGGGGAAGACATTCTTCATTAAAGAGGATGACCTACAATTAAGGAAGATGCCCACTAGCCAAAAGAGGCTAGGGATTCTTATAGAGTAAAACCTTTGGGGAGATGAAGACACCAGAGACACTTAAGCTAGGGGGTGGGGAGATGAGGTAATCAGGGACAGTAGTTTCAGAGTTTCGGGCATTATCTTTTATTATTATTATTATTATTATTATTATTCCATTGTTCACCACATGGGTGGAGGGGTCCCTATCAGTTTCTGGATTTCATTGGCCAGCTTACTTGAATTTCATTGTCTCCTCAACTTCTCTTAACTGCTGTATTTGAATCTCATTAAAATCTGCCTTCTGAAGCCTACTTGCTATGTGACCCAGGTCAAGCCATTTAACCCTGGTTGCCTCAGTTTCCTCATCAGTAAAATAAACTGAAGAAGGAAATGACAAATCACTCGGGTATCTTTGCTAAGAAAACCCCAAATGGGGTCACAAAGAGTCAGACACAGCTAGTTGTTGTCCTTCACCTGTGTTTTCTTGATATTAATTGTTAGGCCAAAATTAGCACAAGCAGCAGAGAATCAATCCATACCTTGCTGTATCTCAGCTTCGGGGACTGCAGTTAGTGCACAATCATCTGCAAACAAAAATTCATGCACCAACACTCCCTCCACTTTAGTCTTGGCTTGTAGCCTTTTCAAGTTGAAGAATTTACCATCTGTGCAGTAGCTGACCTTGATGTCGGTATTCATCCTAATTGAAGGTTTTTGACAACATGGCTGAAAACATCATGCTAAAAACCATGGGAGCAAGCACACAGCCTTGTTTCACTCCACTGGTGACTGGGAAAGCAGCAGAGTAGCCTCCATTATTCAAAACCTAGGCAAGCATGCCTGCCTGAAATCGACGCACAATATTGACGCACAATACTGACGAACTTCTCCAGGCAACCAAATTTTGACATAATTTTCAATAAGCCTTCACGACTGATATTATCAAAGGCCTTGGTCAGATCTACAAATGTTGTATACAGCCCTCTGTTCTACTCCTGGTATTTCTTCTCGAGTTGTGAGGCAGCAAACAACACATCGACCATTCCTCGGCCGTTTCTGAAGCCACACTGGCTCTCAGGTAGATGAGCACCTTCCAGGTGAAGGATCAGCCTATTAAAGAGGGCTCTGGCAAGAATCTTTTCAGGAATGACTAAGACAGAGACCCTTCACTCCTTACCCCACCATGATTGTCCCAGGACAGTCTATTTCCTTTACTTTTATAGAGATGGACAATGGAGGTGTCCTTGAATTCCTAGTGGATAACCTCCTCTTGCCATATAATCTAGTGCCATACTAGAGGATCCAGATATCATTCAAAAATTCTTCAGTTCAAGGTTTGGCTACATAGGGATTGACTTCAACCTGAGGTTAATGGTCAATGCTTCAGCATTGATTGATAATGATCTATTGAGAACCCTATGGAAATGTTCAATCCATCTCTCTAGGTTCACATCTTTATCATTAATTAATCTGGCTCCATCAACTCTGAGTAGTTGAGATGCACCGTAGATCTTTGGCCCATAAATACCCTTCAGGGCATCATAAAAGCACTTTGGATTGTTACTATTAGCATAAAACTGAATTTCATCTGCCTTCTGAGCCAAGAATCTGGCATTTCTCAGCTTTGTACTTTACTTTTGACAGAATTAAACAGTGCCTTCTTAGAGATGTATGAACTATTTTGCTGGCAAGCCCTGTAGAGTTCTCATTTTTCATTTAAGACTTTCTGAATTTCCCCTTCATTTTGGCCAAACCAGTCTTGATGTTTGTGAGTGTTCTGACTCAGATGAGTAAATGCAGTACTGTACATCAAATCTCTGAAAGCTGCCCACTCCTTTTCTGTTCCACTGTTGCCAATTGTGTGTCGGCTCAATTTTCTCTCCAAGTCAGCAACAAACTATTCGTGATCAGAGAAGTGATCTAATCTGTTGACATTAATTCGTCTAGTATTCATTTTGCCTTGGGGCCACTGCTTTTGTTAAATGTGATATATAGCTTGAGAAGAATAAATCTATGATCAGTCCACCACTCTGTATCACACATTGCCTTTGTCACTCTCACATCCTGTCTGTCTCTTCCCCTTACAATCATGTAGTCTGCAACCAGAACACAGTGTTGGTAATGAGAAGGTTATGAGATGCACAAGTCTTCAGTAGTAAGTGACCATTGCTGTTGCTGTTTCCAACTCCATTCCTCGCAAGGACTCCCTGCCGTGTCAGGTAGTCTCAGCCTACTTTAGCATTAGTCTCCCAGAATTGTAAGCTGATAGAGGTCACCAGGTCTTCATAATTTTTTTTAACCTCATCGTGGATTATCTTAGTGGAGCATAGGCACTGATGATGGTGACAAGACATTTTCCTGCAAGTGGCAATTGCATCGTCACAAGCCTGTCGTTTACTCCTTTTGGTAGGCATACAAGCTTATGGACTAGATTTGTTTTTGATTACAAAACCTTCACCAGCTTCACAGGGCTCCCCTTCACTGTGGCCACTCCAGAAAAACATATATCCAGCTCTGACTTCAGTAAGCTGGCCTTCATTTGCCAGCCTTGTTTCACTCAGGGCTGCTATTTGGATGTGATACTTACTTAGTTCTCTCACAACAAGAGTTGTTCGTCTTTCAGGTCTACTGGATTTTGTGTTGTCTATAAGTGTGTGCACATTTCAGGTACCAATGTTGAGTAGAATCATCTTTGCAGATGTTTTTGTACATTTTTTTTTTGTTTCAGCCACAGGGTGGGATCCCTGCCTCCTATAAGTAATCAGGCCAGAGTTGGGTGAGCAGACAATTTTTAGGACACCTTTTCTAGCCCCTTCTTCACACCAGGAAATGAGCAGTGAAATCCTTAAAGGCTGCACAGACAATCGGGGGCTGCTGAATCCCACTGCTGCTTCCAGTGACAAGACAACCCCATAGCCTGTGTGCAGGTTTGTGACTACAGCTCCCAGTGTATCTGTACCTGCTGCTTCGTCACTTGCCTGTCACCACAAGACCTTGAGATAGATAAAAATGGTAAAATGATATGAGTTATATCTTTTGATGTGTGTGTAAATTGGATTTAAGTGAGGCAGAATTGCACAAAGTTGTCGGCCTCACTCTCTTTTCCAGAGCACAGTCCAGTGGCAGGATAGAGTCAAGGTGACTGGTGATGACTCAAAATGCAATGGATGACCCTGGTGTCTTTGATGTCTAACCAAGTTTCAAGCATTCCATGGCACTTGCTTCAGCTGCCTTCATGGCAGTTGGAATAAATTGTTTTCATCCACCCATTCCACCAGGGGAAGAGTTCTCATGTTTGGGGTAGACACCCTGCTGACTTACTGATGGGTTTGAGACCCCTCAGTTACCTTCAGCCCGGTTTAGCCCATCTACTGAAACAGTTTGCTGGGGTGTGGCCATTGCGCATGCCACAGCTTCTGGGAGCCACAGGTGACAGTTAGGTGGATCAGGAGGACACCAAAGGTGGAAAGGGCTTAGCAGCCCTCACACCAGAGAGGTACTAGTCTTCCCTGAACATACCCTACACTCCCAGACGCAACTGAAAAACATCTGAACAATAAAAAGCACAGGTTCAGGTCTCAGAAAAAAAAAAACCTAAATAATCCGGAGATTCTGGCAAGGCTTCTTATAGCAAAATTGTGTCAGAATGACAGAAAAATCATTCTTTTACATATTGCAATCTTGTACATTCCTCTTGGGTCATAAAAGTTAAAGAGAAAATAGATCCATTATTCCATAAATCTTTTAATGCTATAAAAGTTGAACAAATTTAGTGAAATAAAATCATAATTTTCCCTAAGGAAACAAACTTTGTTAAACAAACTCTATAGGAAACTAAGTCAGGTTACTAATCAAGCTACATTTAGAGGTTCCACAAATAGGTTGATTGAAGTAGATGTACATGTCACCAAGCAGTCAAGGACAGCTCAGAGTCTTCCTCTGGCTTCTTATCTAAGGAATGTTTAATTAAGGCTCTAAGTAAATTCTCACATCATATAAGTCAGATTTGGTCAAGTGAGGTTAATATCAAGACAGACTTAGCTAAGCAAAATTTGCAGGAGGAATGACACCGAGTTCCAAATAATAAAATGAAATTTAAAAAATTTCCATAAGATAAAAACGGACATTCTTTTTCACTTTCATTTTTCAGTCCAGACCTGTGGAAACTCTGAATGGGTAAATTCTCTCTCTCTGTGGAGATCTGCCAGCTGTTTTGCAGTTTTTAGTCTGAGAGGATTTCCTGGAGCATTGACAAACTTGGGTGATTTCTTCAGGGTCATGGAGCCAGTATCTCAAAGGCAGAACTAGAACCCAGTTCTCCCTGACTGCTGCCACCTCTCTATCCTCTATACCACGATGCCTCTCATTGTCTCATGGGCATTTATATTACATTTTAATCTCACTATAATATTATATATTATATTTTATATCATACATACATAACATAATATAATGTATTATATATTAGTTTTAATGTTTAAAGTGCTTTATATATATTTTCTTATCTGATTCCCTAACAACTCTGTTAGATTAAGTACTATAGATATTTCAATATCCATTTTATAGATGAGGAAACTTGAGAACAGAAAGGATAACAGATTTGCCTATGGTCACATAATTAATAAGTATAAAAGTTGAGATTCAAACCCCAGTCTTCCTGATGCCAAGTCTATCACTCTAAATTCTTCAGCAAGTTGTCTCTCATGCCATATAAAGATTAGTTAAAGTAACTGGAAATATTTAGCCTGGAGAACAGAAGAGGGTTTTTTGAGGGTGGAATAGAAGAATCGTTTTGTTTTATTTTGGGAGGTGGAAAGAAGCTGGAGTTATTCACTGTACTAATCTTGACACATTTAAAATGCTGTCCTTGTGGAAGAGGGATTAGACCAGGTGGTGGGGAACTGCGGCCTCAAGGCTACATGTGGCCTTCTAGGTTGTCAAGTGTGGCCCTTTGACTGAATTCAAACTTCATAGAACAAATCCTCTTAATAAAAGGATTTGTTCTGTAAAACTTAGACTCACTCAGAAGGCCACACCCAAGGATTTAGAAGGCCACTAGTGGCATTGAGGCTACAGATTCCCCACCCCTGGATTAGACCTATTCTGATTGGCCCCAGAAGGCAGATACAATTGGTGGAATTGACAGTTGGTCAATCAACAACAAGCATTTATTAAGGCCCTACTGTGTGCTAGGGATATAAAGAAAGGCAAAACAGTCTCTAATCTCAAGGAATTCACAATCTAATGGGAGAAACAACATGAAAAAAGCTATTTACAAACTAGATACATACAGAATAAATTGGAGATAACAAACAGAAGGAAGACACTAATTAAAGAGCCTAAAACACAATATCATTCCATTCCATTAACATGCCACGATTTGCTAGTGTGCTTTAAGAAAGGAGGAAACAGATAATTTCAAAGAGACATGGAAAGATGTGTATGAATTGATACAGAATGAAGAACCAGGAGAACAAAATAAGTACAACATCAGTGAAGAACTACAACACCAGTATTATAAAAATGAAAAATTTTGAACATATGTGTAAACTGATGAAGAATGAAATGAGCAAAACCAGGAGAAAAATGTATACAATTACAACAGTGTAAAAACAAAGAAACTTAAAGGTTGTAAAAACTTTGATTAAAGCAACAACCAAAGGAACCATGTTGATCAAAGCATCCATGGTTCCAGAGGACTACTGATGAAGTGTTATATCTGCCTTCTGACAGAAGTGATAGATACAGGGTACAGAATGAAGTGCTCCTTCATTTGTTTGTTTGTTTTTTAAACACAGCCAATGAATTTGTTTTGCTTGACTGTGCATTTTGCTACAAGAAATTTCTTTTTCTTTTTTTCTGTGCAGTGGATGTTGGGAAGTAGAGAAAATAGATTTCTGTTCATCAAAAATAAAATTTGATTTAAAAGAGCAGTTGCATAGAAACAAATTAAAAAATGAGGAAGCTAAGCCTGAGAGGTTAAGTGATTCAAGAGGAAACACTGCCTAAAGATTAGGACTATTCAAAAGTGGAACAGTCTGCCTTCATCACTGGAGGCCTTAAGGCAAATGATGAACAACATCTTGTCAATTATATCATGTATTAGATTCTTGTTCAGACATGGGCTGGTTTAGATGACTTTTGAGGTCACTTACAATTCTAAGAGTCTGTGATTCTCCTTGAGAAGGTGGGACTGGATAAGATTTTTAGTGGTCAGAAAGGTACCATTCTCAAATCATAGCAGGTAAGCTTCCACTCTCCTATGCATAGGACAAGCCTTGGTTAGGACTTAGCTTAGGATGAGATTTCACTTAGCTTACCAGAATTTATAGAACAATAGGTTTGTCCAGTAACAGAGTATGTATTTGTGAAAATATTCTCCCCAGGAGACACTGTACTTTTAACACTTACTTGGTGCCACATCATACCAAGGCCTGCTGGAGGTCTTCAGCAAATGCACATTCTATTCATACTGACTTTAGTTCTTACCCCCACTGGGACTTAGTGGAATGACTAACCAATAAACACAAGGCATCAAATAAACATTTCAATTCTCTAGACAAGGATTAAAACAGGAAAGGAAAATTCAACAGTCTCTCTGGGAAACTAGAGGTATCCCCCAACATCTTTGCCAATGTCTTGCTCTTTGCTGGGCATTATACTGCTGCTGCATTAGTTATGCCATTGCATAGGCTTACTGATGGCTGGAATGAATCACTGAAAATGCCACAAAGGCCAGTTCTGTTCACAAGACTTCAAAGGGGCCCCCCCTGGGGAATGGACAATTCTTTTTTTCCAGGCAGTCTTGCCAGACCTTGGGATTGTGATGATTTATGAAGCCAGTGACAGGTCTGGGAGCAGATTCAGTTGTCAGGAACAATAATGCCAACAACTTCACAACAAAGAGCTGCCTAATCATTGGGATTAGCCAATATGGAAACAAAATGGCTTATTCTCCCCAGGGTAGATTGAGGGGCCTTGCCCTCCCCCATCCTGATTTTTATCATTCCTATGCTGACTGTCCTTTACAGGGAGGGAGAACATTGTTTCTGACTCACTCTCAATAGCAAGCTTTCTTTGGGTTGTTTTAGTTTCTCCAGTAATGCAGATGGATTTACACCAAGTCATTATAACTCACACCTGGTACAGTAGGATTGTAGGTTGAGAGCTTAAAGGAACTTTAGAGACCATTAAATATAACTCTCATTTTACAGATGAAGAAACTAAGATCAGAGAGGTTAAGTGACTTACCTAGAGTCTGTCTTGAGTAAATTTAATCAAGGTAGACTGAGGTACAGATTCTGAGCAAGATAAATTTAACTCATAACAAAGTGGGTCATACTAGCAACTTCACCAAAGCCAGTGTCCTCCAGAGGAGGGGACCCTCTTTATTAACACACAACAAAAAAGGAGTCTTGGTAAGCATGGAGAAAAGGTGAGACCATATTTCACCACATAATCATCATAGATATTATGCAAAAATTTTTTTTTGCAAAAAAGTGGGGTGTGATCATTATGTGAAACTTTTTTTTAATTGTGCTGGTATTACTTAAAAATCATTTCTTACTAAACTGTCTTTGTTGTAAAATTAGGATGTACAAAATACTCGTAAACATACATTAAAATTCAATACTGACAATGCGTCTGTGCTGAGAATTCTAGGTTTGCGGTTCACAATGGGTGAGAGAGAAATGTGTGTCCATATGCCACTGGTGAATGCATTGCTGCTCTGTTTACCTTTGAAGCAGTGTGACAAACAGAATTATATCATGTGACCACTACACGATGATGTATAATCCAATTTTTGTGCTGGAAACAACAACAACAACAACAAAAGGTGCGATGATTATGTGGTGACATACAGTAGGTTGTAGGGTTGGGACAGGAACATTACAATTGTCTATACAGAGAAAGGTGGACTGGCATTCAGGTGAGACTAATCACCCCCCCTAACAATTAAGAAATGTTCATTGTTTTATGGGACCCATCTGTATCTTGTAGTCTTTGCTAGGGGATCACAACTAACAGACTTTCTGTCTCCTTGGAAGAGATTAAAAACTCCCTTAACTACACAAAGATTGGAAAGGACAAACAGCATATTTTTTAAGGATTGTAATTTTGTGGGGCTAAACAAACAGATATCCATGAAGTATCCTGCAGGATACCACATGAGGGGATAACCTTTCTTTTTAACTATCTTTAAGCTAACTCAACTGGATTTCCGAGCTCAACTCAAGCCAAGTGGATACAGATCTAATTATGAAATTAATACAGCATAAAATCAATACTGGAGAAATTAGAGATAATATTAATTTTTATATCTTCAAGTCATGCAGGTGGTAAGCATCAAAGACAGAATCTGCATCTGCCACTGCTACCTTCCCCTCACTCCACTGCTATCATCGTTGTCATCATCACAACATCATCATCATCATCATCATGGTCATCATCATCATCATATTTATATAGTGCTTTAAAGTTTGAAAAATGTTTTACAAATATTATCATTTGATTCTCACCACAGCTTTGTGAGGTAGATACTGTAATCATCCCAATTTTCTAGATGAGGAACCTAAAACTGAGAGTAACCAAATGACTTGTACAGGATCACAAAGGTAGTAAGTAAGGCAGGATTTTAATCCCAGTCTTTCTGACTGTAGCCCTCTATCCATTAGGCAACACTACCTCTTAAAATAGAAAATAGGCTTTTTCAAAGCATGGCTTGTTTTTTGTTTGTTTTGTTTTTTGTCTTTGAATTCTCCAACGTCTAATTCGGAGCCTGGCACATTAGTAGAGCCTTAAGAAATGAATTGCTGATTCTTGTGACTGAGGACACATTTGGGAGATGGCTGGCAGGACTTAGGGATGTATCCCCAGTAAATGTCCCCTAAAGTCAATGACTATTACCATTTTCTTCTTTGTCTCTCTAGCACAGTGCTTGACACATCATAGATGTTAAATAATGCTTGTTGAATTGAGTTGCTGAATTGAGTGTAGTCTCTCTGGGCCTGAATTTCCTCATCTGTAATATGAAGGGAGTGGGCTGGCTGCTCTCTCATTCCTTTCCACTCAAAATTCTATATTTCTATTTCTATAATAGTATAGACTCCTCAACAGAAGTATAAATTTAAATTCTGGGTGCTGAAGCCAAAATTTCAGGAAGAACTCAATTCTCTTTTGTTAAGTGTACAATAAGACACAGCCTAGTGGATCTAGGAAGGAGCCTTTAATTTCATGAGTTCAAGCACTGCCTGAGTAATGTTTAAGCCTAAGGAGCTCACTCACTAAAAATTTATGGGGCATAGCCTTAGCCGTGCCCTCATGGCTGTTCAGTCATCCTACACTACTATCCTATTATGACTCACTATCTTACTCCCCACAGAAGCTGCTCCAAACCCTTTCCTCTTCCCCAAAGTTCCTAATCCACACACTTAACAACTGACAACTTAGTCTCCTTTACTGTGGAGGCTGAGATAGCCCTTTCCCATCCTTTATTCCCATTTTTCCAAACCATCACCTTTTCCTTTCTCTTTCCTTGTTCACAGAAGAAGAGGTATCACTATTCTTTGCTATGGGACAACCCTTTACTCATGTTTTCTTAATATAGCATAGGATATGCTGGACAGAGTCAGGAAGGACTGAATTTGAATCCCACCCCAATCATGGACTAGCTGGGTCACCTTAGACAAGTCACTTAACCTCACTCAGACTTAGTTTCCTCATCTGTACAAAGGGTATAATAATAAAACCTACCTCACAAAAGTTGTGTGAGGATCAAATGATATAACATATTTGAGGTGGCTTGCAAACCTTAAAATGTGATATAAATGTGAGCTACTGTTCTCCAGGACACTATTCCAACAATCATTCCTCCTCTCTCATGCATATTCAGTCTATTCCTTTCTACTGATTTATTTGGTGACCAATGTGCTACCATGTCCTCAAACTTAAACAACCTTCCTTTGACCTTCCTACCCTTTCCAAGTATTGTCCTGTCTCTCTTTTCCTCCTTCAAAGACAAACTTCTGAAAAAAAAATGTTGTCTACACCCAATCCCTACAAAGATTCACCCCTCATTCTTTTCTTAACCCTTTGTAATTTAGAGTTTAAATTTTCTTGAAGTACATTTTGGGTAAACATTAAGGAATGTTAACCAAATCTTGATATGGAATCATCCCAGGCCAACAACTACCCGCTCCTTATTATGGTATGTGGGTTATGACATGACGTATTGTTCTACCACATAACAAAGCATGTCAACACATGACAAAATGTGTCACATAATGTAACATGTTTGTGTTATGTGACTAGATTGTCTATAACATGGTGAAGTGTGTGCCTATAACATGACAAAACATGTTAGCAGCCATGTGGCACACCATGTTCATCACATGATACAGCATTCAGTTACATGACATAGCGTGTTGCATGACATGTTTGACACATGGCGTGTGTGTTTGTCTAACAACACAGTGTGCTTGTCACATGGTTGCATGTCCAAAACATGGTGAAGTGTGTCCATCAGAGTATGCCATTGTGTGAAATAGCATGCCTACCACATGATGTGGTATGTTTGATGTGCGATGCAGTGTGTTGTGAAATGTGTCTGCTACATGACATGCTTATCAATGACATAGGGTGTTTGACACCTGTTCTATGTCAATCATATGACAGCTCATGCCATCACCTCATGTAACATGGCAGTCACATGTCATTACCTTTTGTCATATGATGTGATATATTATATAGTGTGTCCACGGCATGGCATGTTGGTCACTGATACTGTATTTGTCACATGACATGCCAATCACATGGCAAAGCATGTAACTACATGGTGTAGCAACCCATCTCATGGCACAGCATGCTTGTTGCATGCCGTGGTGCACCAGTCATATTACATGCATGCTGTGTCCATCACATGATGTATCATGTCTATCACATGGCATAGCATTAATCTGTTCTTTCTTTCATTGATGTATGTGTTTAGGGATAGAAATTTTCCCCTAAGTACTGCTTTGGCTGCATTCCACAAATTCCAATATTTGTCTTATTGTTGTAATGCTCTTTGATGAAATTATCGATTGTTTCTATGATTTTGGTCTGGAAAGGATGCATTTACTATTTCTACTTTTCTACATTTAGTTGTGAGGTTTTTATGCTCTAATACAAAGTCAATTTTTGTGTAGGCACCGTGTAAAGCTAGTAAAAAGGTATATTCCTTTTTATTCCCATTGTTTTCTCCAGAGTTCTATTATATCGAACTTTTCTAAGATTTTATTCATCTCCTTAACTTGGTTTTCTTATTTATTTTATGGTTGGATTTATCTAGCTCTGAAGGGGAAAGTTGTATTATGCCAGTATAGTCTTACTACTTCCTCTTGTTATTGATTTAACTTTTCCTTTAAGAATTTGGCTGCTATGCTATTTGGTGCCTTTTGATTTTGTTGTTATTGTTCAGTTGTTTTTGTCTAGTCATTTTTCAGTCACGTCCGACTCTCTGTGACCCCATCTGGGGCTTTCTTGGCAAAGATGCTAGAGTGGTTTGTTATTTCCTTCTTCAGATCATTTTACAGGTGAGGAAACAGAGGCAAACAAGGTTAAATGACTTGCACAGGGTTGTACAACTAGTACGTGTCTGAGGCCAGAATTGAACCCAGGAAAGTGAATCTACCTGAATCCAGGTGTGGTACTCTATCTACTGTGTCAGCTAGATACTTCATATGGTGCATATGTTTAGTATTGATATTACTTCATTGTTTATGGTACCTTTTAACAAAATATAGTTTCCCTGCTTATCTCTTTTAATTAGGTCTCTTTTTGCTTTTGCTTTATTTGAGATCATAATAGCTACCCTTGCCTTTTTACCTTCAGCTGAAGTATAATAGATTCCGCTCTAGCCCCTTATTATAATTGTGAGTTCATCCCGTTTACATTCACAGTTATGATTACTAACTATGCATTTCCTCCAGCCTATTTTCTTCTGCTGCAGGGCAGCTACACATACATATATGTACACATGAGACACATGGTAAAAACAGAGGAATGTTGAGGATTGACTGTACTTAATAAACAATTGATTGCTTAGCTGAACATTATTATTATTATGGGCTGATTCTCCTTGGAAATGCTGGTGTCGTAAATTCCATCCATTAACCATTTCTGCAGCCTTGGGTAGATGCAATGAGTGGCAATTAGTATGACTACTCTCCCAGGGAGAAAGGACAAAACAAAGCCTTGAGGTCTGATAGAAACCCAATCCCTCAAATAAAGGAGGAGGAAAAAGTACTCATCTAAGGATAGGAGGAAACCTGGCTTTTCCAAGACACCATGGACTTCTGCAGGCCACAAGGTAATGCACTCCCTGGTCTCTCTCATCCTTGCTGTAATCTTTACTGGGCTATGATGGAAGGGTTGATATCTATCACCCACAAGCCTTGGTTTTACAATCTCCCAATACATATCCTACATGGAATTCCCTATCCAATGGGGTTGAATTGCTTGCAAATGTTTCTAAAGCTATTGAACTCTCTTTGTGGAGACACTGATCCCTAAACTGTACCCATCGGCTACTCCGTATCCCCTCCTGAAAGGCTGCTAACATCTTCTCAGCATGGGAGTCAATGTGTCTGTCTGGGATGGGGACATTAAACCACTGGTTCTGGGAAAAGTTGTTGCATCAATGTTGCCTGGGAGACCTTTGTGGAACTCTGTTTAAAATCTGCTCATATTGGGAGATAAGCATCAACCAGTCAGTCTATAGGCCAAACTTTGATAGCAGAGTTAAGGTTAGCGGAGGTCAGACTATGAAGGGAATTGCATGCTAAATTGGGGCTTAACAAAACCACTTCTCCGGAGCAATTTTACAGCAGTATTGAGGCAAAGGAGACAGACCATTAGTACTTAGGAAATACACAGCAACAAAGGAATCTCTAACCCTGGAATTCAAGAAGGGTGCCTTTTAGCATACATTCCGGCATCCCTATGTAAGCAGTCACCTACTCTCTCTCTATATAAGGCCATCCCCACCTGGCAAACACCCATCCCCTTGATATCAAAAAGGAACTGGAAGAGAATAGTGGAGTTCATTATGTTCTTTGTTTAGACATGGCTGCCGCTGCTGGTTTCATTAAGTGCAGAATGAATGCTAATATGCATTGGTAGCTTAGATTTCTTTTTTTATGGGTTTCATAAACTCCAGCCATTTTTAGCCATCTCATCTTTCCCGCCAGCTGAGGGAGCACATACTGTAGCGTTGTGCAAAGGTAATTTGATGTTTCTGAAGTCAGTTTATCAGGCAGCCTGTTAAGTATGTTGGAAAGGACTGGCACACAGATGAGATCAAAACCCCCACATTGTCATTTCAGAAATCAAATGCAAAATGCTGAGCCAATTTTGCTCACTGGAGAAAGCCTACCTGGTACATTGCAGAATTTTATGCCCAGAGAGGGTCAGGAACACATCAAAGCATTGACATGACAAGAAGTAAGGGAATACCAGGAAAAGAGGACTGATAAACCATGGAGAGAAAAAAATAAAGGGGAAAAGAGGAGGTCTAGCACAGGGACGAGGTTTAAGAAAGTCCTTTCAAATTTGAATTTTAAATTGTTAGGAGGTATTAGCACCCACTGATTCAATGAGATCAAAACCAGTCATAGAAAAAATTAGTAAATAGGTAAAGGTTGTTTTTAGAGCCCATTAGGGTTTTTTCTTTCTTTCTAGTGGCAGCTAGGTAATGCAGTGGATAGAGCATTGGGCCTGGGATCAGGAAGACCTGAATTCAGATTCTGCCTCAGATACTTAATAGCTTTGTGACCCTGGGACAAATCACTTAACCTCTCTGCCTCAGTTTCCTCATCTGCAAAAAAGAAATAACAATAGTACTTGCCTCCCAGGGTTGTTGTGAGGATCAAATGAGTTTTTTTATTTTTAATTTTTATTAGAATGAATGTAGCTAGTCTTAGAAGGAATGTAATTTTTTTCTGTTCTGGCCAGAAACTTTAAGGGCCTTCCCCTCCCAGACTGATATTTTTGTCATGGTAAAATAGGCTGTCTTGTGTCTCAGTTCTTCCCTAGCCCTTAGTCATTGAATGGGCATTGCCTCCGCAAAGTGAAACCTGAGAAAGACATTAATTTAGAAAGGCTGTATCCCAGGCCATTACCTGGGATACTTTTTGGTCTCGACACTGGACTTTGATGACTCTGGAGGAGATAGTGAGGTTGATGACTCTGCACAGCTCTGCCTCACTTAAATCCAATTCACTTGCAAGTCAAGACTTAGATTGGTCTTCTTCCAGAGCAAAGGACAAACAACAACTGTAAAGCACTTAGCACATATCTGGCATATGGTAACCACTGTATAAATGTTAGCTATTTTATTATGAGCATTTTTCTGTGTACACAGTTCTTTTATTCTGCCCCTTCAAAGTCTTTTACTGTAGTGGTCCACTCAAGCTAGGGCTTCATGTGCTAGTCTATACATAGGTTTAGTGTGGGAAGGACGGCCTCATTATCATAGTTCAGCCAAAAAAGAAAAAAAGGATGAGTAATGGCCCCAGGGAAGCATGAAGGGAGGAGAAATAAAGGAGCCCGAGAAGATTCATATTAGACTTCTAAGACATACAAATCTGAGGACCTCTGAGATGCAAAAACAATATGAGAATCACTGGCCAAGGAAATGGATATGTTTGTGTTGGGGGGGAGGGTGAGGAAATATGGGCCCTGGTGGTTATCCACAAACTATTAAAATCAGCAGATACATTATATTATAGATGCAAGCTAATGTGAGCATCTATTATTAATTGTCAAAATGATCATGATCACTAGATGACAGCCAATTAGAAGTTTAATGTTAAGCATGATCTCTGTGGTTCTTTCTAGACCCTAAGTCACATGTCTATTGCCAATGCTAGGATCCTATAGATTTACCTAAAGGATCATCTAGTAGAAATTCTTTATTTTACAGATAGGGAAATACAGATGGATAGGTTAAAAGATTTTCCCCAAGGTCACACGAGTAGTAAGGGCAAAGCCAGGATTTAAACCCTAATGCTCTGATGCCAAATAAATCTAAGCTCTTGCCATCAGAAACATATGAATCAATGGATGGATGGATGGATGGATGGATGGATGGATGGATGGATGGATGAATGGATGGATGGATGAATGGGTGAATGAATGAATAAAAAACATTTATTAAGTGCTTACCATGTACTAAACACAATCCTAAGTAAAACAGATACAAACACAAAAAAGCAAAAATATTTCACTCAAGGCACTTACGTTTTTATAGGGGAATAGTGGCAAGGGAAGGGCACTTAGCTTGGAGAGATGGTGAGTGACATCACAATAAAAATCTGCGATAAAAAGAAACTGAGGCACAGAATTCCAAGCATGAACGACTTATTAACAAGGCTAGCAATTGCCAATAAAAAGATTAAAGACTCCTTAGTAGCCTTTGTCCTAGTAGTTTGTCCTACAACTGTAGGAGTTTACAAAGAGCATTTTTATAGTCAGTTGAGAGGAATCAAAAACTACAAAATCTTCAATTTGTGATTGGTTAGGGGTTAGGTAATATTGGAAGGAGAAATTTGGGTGATTTGAAATATCAAGCTGCTGGATATGTTTGTTGGCATGATAAGCATCAAACTGTAAACACTCCTATCTGATTGGTTTATAGCATTACGAAAATTGTGACAAGTGAGATAATTGACATCATACAATTACTGAGCTAGCTAAAACTAAAAGAACTAACAGAAAATGTGGAACTTCACCTTAAATAGAGAACTTTCACTCACCCAAAATAGAGGATTGGGCATGCCAACTCAGCTTTGCAGGTACTCAGCTCTGCAGAAATAGGGAACTTATTCTTTTACTATATCAACTATAAATCTTTTAATCCAAAAGCTATCTTAATTAGGCCTAATAAGCTGAGGTAAATCAATAGGATAGTCAATATTATCTTAATTAAAAAGTGTTTCTTTCAGTGGGACCATAGATTGAGACAGCCTTTCAAGGAACAGTGGCAAAGTTGTTTTGATCACAGTGTCAGAATTAGGGAAGTAAGGAATGAAGTTAAGTGTTACTGGGGCCAACCTAAAATAATGGACCAGGGGAGGCATTAAGCAGTGGGAGCAGAGGACACCACAAGGCCTCCCAACCACAATGTGTAATGATAATGAGATGATTCTCAAGTTGAAGAAAAGTGTACTGCTCTCACTAGGAATTCTCTGTCTTCATGGAAGACAAGGAACAGAAATAGAGCAAGAGTTCATCATTATCTATGTGTGACACATTTCACACTCTAGTTGTAATCTTTCTAAACCAATTCCACCTTACTCCCCTTCATTCATTCGACATCCCAACCCAGTCCACTTGCCATTCTTTCATACATTCCATTCCATTTCCTATCTCTATCTCCTTTTGCTCACTGTCCTCCATGCCTGGAATGTTTTACCTCCTCATCTCCACTGGCTTTGGAGTCAGATGGCCTGTGTTCAAATCCAACCTTTGGCACTTGTTACCTGTGTCACCTAGGGACAGTCATTTACCTCTCTGAGCTTCCATTTCCCTACCTGTAAAATAAGCGGGTTGGACCAGATGACCTCTAAATCCTAAAACCCTTCCAAGCATAGCATAAGTGTCACCTCCTCATGAGACTTTTCCATATTCCCTTCTTTATACATTCTGTACATTCTGTGTATGTTTTGTATATGCTTATCTGTTGGGGGTCACTTCTTCTCCCCTCCTCCCAATAGAATACAAGTTCCTTTAGAAAAGGGATTATTTCTTCTTCTATCTTTATACTGGCAGCCCCCATCTCAGTACCTGGTTTATTTTGTGTGTGTGTGTGTGTGTGTGTGTGTGTGTGTGTGTGTGTGTGTGTGTGTACCTTGAGGCAAGATTTTCCTTTACTCAAAATTGGAAACAGGCAACTGGATACACATTGTTAGCAACAAAAACGATGTAATTGGGAATAGGGATGGGAGTTTCCACTGGCCACTGCTCAAGGGAGAAGAATAGAAGAAGCAGCCAATTAGAGAGGTTTTTGTCATGACCTGATACAAAACCTAGAGTCATCCGCCCAGCGGCTTGGACTGAAAATAGGCAGGAAACATCTGCATGCTATAAGACTGACTCTCAAGGAATTCATATTCAAATAAGGGGAGAGAACATATGTAAGAGATGTCAGTGAAAAAGCCACGTGCTCCTTAGGGTACAGCGGTAGAGCGGATGGTAATCGTTTTTGTAAAATTATTTCCATTAAACATCAGTTTCTACCTTTGAGCCACTTGATGGTGCCAAGGACTTTGGTGATGAGAGGGTTGTTTTGTCTTTAGGAGCTGTGGCTACTGAGGATGCAGGAGCTACAGCATCTGAAAAGACAACTGCCATCAGGCTTGTTCCCCAACTGTTGTTGTTGTTATTTGTCCTTCATTCTTGATGAGGACCAATGACATCGGGAAGGTGATGTCTTGATTTGCAAGTGAATTGGACACCAGCCTCACTTTCTCCTCCAGAGCCATCTGGGTCCAGTGGCAAGATATAGATCAGGATGACTGGTGATGGCCTCAGTGCAGTGGAAGACCTTGTCTTTGTTAAGCTAAGGTCTTTCCCAGGTCTCAGTTTATCTGAGGCAACACCCATTCAGTGATTAAGGCTAGGTAAGAAATGAAGCCTGTCCCCCAACTAAGCCAGACTGAAAACAGTCTGAGGGTACTACTCTTGAGCTTTGGGGCTTACCTTCCTGTCTATGTCAGTTGGTCAGCAGTTGCTGGTGGTGGTGGTGGGGATGGTGGGACCCCTTTACACAAAGTTTGTTCCTTTAGATAATCACTGTCAGACTGAAAGTAGGAATTGGAGAGGGTTAGTGGTTGGTGTTAATGATAGAGGGTATAGCAGGCCCCTGTTCCCCAAGGACTACTTTCCACAATAGTGGCTACAAGGATCAGTCTGGAAGCAAGGTCCATGGCCTGAGGGGCATAAATAGTCAGACTTTTGCCTAGGGCATGGAGAGGTTGAGTGGTGAGCCCAGGATGTATCAGAAATGGGACTTGGACCCAAGTGTTACTGGCTTCTAGTCTAGCTCTCTAGCCCCTAAACCTTGCTGCCTCTCTTTTGAAAGAATAATAATTGTTGGTTTAATTATTAATTAAATCCAACCTTCTCTAAGAAAAAGATCTGGTAGTAATTACCTTGATTGACAAGAGTTCTTTTCAGGTTTCACAGAAACAGGGAATATGTGAGAGAGAGAGAGAGAGAGAGAGAGAGAGAGAGAGAGAGAGAGAGAGAGAGAAAGAGAGAGAGAAATAGAAAGAGAGACAGAGACAAAGAGAGAAAGAGACAGAGACAGACAGACAGAAACAGACAGGCAGACAGAGACAGAGGGACAGAGACAGAGAGGGGAAGAATCAGAGACAGACAGAGAGAGGGAGAGAGACAGAGACAGAGACAAAGAAACAGAGACAGAAAGCTCCTGAGTTGTCCTCTGCCCCCTGCCTTTAGCAAAAAAGAAAGAAAGAAAGAAAGAAGAAAGAAAGAAAGAAAGAAAGAAAGAAAGACCCACTAATTTGCAAAAGCAACCACTGCCAACTTAGCTTGATACCCAGCAAGGGTTCATGTGGGCTGCAACAACATTGACTCATCACCTTTTCCAGGGTAAGTCAGTATGTCTGGCCTCATGAATATTTCTCTTCCTGGTGAGAGAAAGTAATTTCAGTAAGTGCTCAACTTCATCACTACTTCATCAGTGCCTGTGTTCACATATAAAGGGCATCTCTTAGGTCTGTCTTTAAAATACCTGAGGCATGGGGAGAGCTTTGGGGAGTAAGGGGATTCTCAAAACATCCTGGGTGATTGTACACTATAAAGTAGACATACTGAAAGCCACAAAGTTCAATACAAACAAGATTACTAACCATCCTTGATCTCATTCTGCCCTCTCTCCCATGCATTCTCAGATGTTGATGCCAGTAGGCATACCTTCATATCTCTTCGTGTTGCAGTCTTTTCCTTCTTTCAAGGCTTAGTTCAGGCATTCTCATTTTCTCTCTCTCTCTCTCTCTCTCTCTCTCTCTCTCTCTCTCCTCTCTCTCTCTCTCTCTCTCTCTCTCTGCAATTGGGTTAAGTGACTTGCCCAAGGTCACAAACAGAGAGAGAGAGATGGGATTTGAAACTCAGGTCCTCCTGATTCCAGAGTGGGTGCTCTATCCACAGCACCATCTAGCTGCCCCCAGGCCTTATCTCTTTCATGCAGCCTTCCCTGATTCTCCCAGCAAAAAGTGCCTCCTCCTCCTCAAAGATCTCATTCCTCTCTGTTTGACCTCTCCCATGCACTTACCAAAAAATTTAAATCAGTTTTATGGCTAACTTGTGTATGTCTTTCCCTTCTGCTAGATTGTAAGCTCACTGAGGCCAGAAATTGTATCTCTGTTCATCTTTGAATAGCATCTTGCACATATTAAGCACTCAATAAATGTTTTCTTAGTTGAACTGAAAAAAAATATTCATTAGATTGAATTAAGGTGAACAGAATAAAACTAGAGACAAAGAAAGATTACTCTAGGACAGATGTCCACTGCATCATGATAATGAATTCCAAACAAAAACCATGAAGTAAATAAGATGGTCCCTGTTAATCTCTTGGTCATCCAAGAGGCAAAAAGATGAGGGGCAAACCCAACTAGGCTCAGTGGGAAATCTTACCCAAACCACATAGAGGGAGTAAGCACAAATGTCAAATCTCATAGATGGCAAAGCTTTTTCTAGAAGAACAGGAAAATATCATATTGTCACAGAACAAAGGACTCGCTTGAAGTAAAGGTGCTAAAACTGACCTTATCTGAAGAAGTGAATCTGTATCAAGACAGCTGACTAGGTTCTTTTAGGGCTCAGGGGAAATAATAATAGTAATAACTACAACAATAGTTAACATTATTAATTATTACATCAATCATAATCAATGTATAATTTATATGGTATATTAATATTTAATAATCACCAATAATGATTACTACTATTTCTATAATTCTTTACATTTTATGAAGTCTTTATGCTTACAATGGTAGTAATTGCTCAGACATTCTCTCCCACCTCCAACCACCATTTGTTCTAGCCAGAGTAAAACCCATAGATCATTCATGGGAATGGACCTTAGGGTTACCCTACCCTACAGTGTGTGTGTGTGTGTGTGTGTGTGTGTGTGTGTGTGTGCATGCATCAGGGGAGTGGAGAGCAGGGGAAGGGGATCTGGAAAGGGGAATGGTCTGAACTGAGCTCTCCTGGCCACTTCTGGTGACACGTTTTCTGACTTGGAGCTGAAGGATTTTCAAATTGGAATGACACTGCAGCCAAATCTTATTGGTTCATTCATTGCCATGGCCATGGCAGGGTATGTGAGAGGTCTGTAACAAAGAATTCTACATTGAACTAGGAAGAACAGTTTACTCAGTAAGCTTTAGAAAGAGTGACTTCCTTCTCAAGCTCTCTCTTTTATCATATGATAAGTGTGTTGGGACTCTCCAAGTCTCTCCCTTGTGCAAAGTAGCTATCAGGGCTGCTCTTACATGGCAGTGAGAACATGTGCTTGTCTAGACCAGCCTAAGACTAGATAACAACAGCTTTACTGCCTCTTGTGACAGTGATGTTGAAATACTTTTTTTAGCCCCGGTGGCTACCTTGTGGACTGAAGAGACCCAACATCATTGAGAGGTCAATGTGACTTACTACCAGCAGCTACACTTTCTCAGAGAAAACTCCAACGAGATAATGAGCCATAAATACTACGTGGTCAGATGTTATAGATCTTAAGTGAGTTGCTCAGACAATGCAGATCTGAGGTGACGGGAAAATGTTTGTTCACCATTCCCATGAAATGGGTTATATTTTAATGTTTTAAATATCAACCTCCTATGAGAATAGAGTAGGAGATATGAGTTACAGTTTAATGGCTTAAGCATTTGTCAATACGTTTTGATAAGTCTTTTGTTTTTAAACATTTCTTTTGGTTTGGAGTAAACTAATAGCTGCCCTATACCTGGTCTGCTTTGCAAGCTGAAATAGCATTCAAGAAGGGACCCTATTAATATCTTTTGGGGAGATCCTAGACTTGAGTCAAATCTACACTTCAATTATGTGATTCTCATCAGAGTTCTACACTTCAGTGAGGACATAATGATCCAAAGACAATAAGAAGAAGTCAGAACTGTCTCTTTAAAGGCCAGGATTCCGCCAGAACTGGAAGAAGTTTGTATGAACCTTCACACAAGATCTGAGGGCCCTTAGAAGAGGATGCCCAACCTCCCCTGAACCAGAAGTCCTGTTGCATGTACATAGGGAGGTAGCAAGGTTTCTGCTGGCTAGAATATAGTACAAAAATCAATTTTATTGTTCTTGTTGTTACTTGAAGCTATACATATAAAAGGTTGTCATTTGGACCTTGCCTTCTACCTTAACTTTTGTTCTTGCTCAAGGTCTACTGCATGCCAAAGACAATTTGGGGAGCAAAGATGGGTTCGTCACTGTAACTATTACCTGGAGTTTGAACTCTGTTCTTCTAACTACAAAACTAGTACTACATATTCTTGTGGGTTGGTTTCTTTTGTTTGTTTTTGTTGTTATCGTTGTTGTTTGTGGGGATCGCATCTCTCCAAAATGGATTTAGAGGATATAGGATCTCCATAAATCATTAAATGGATTATAAGAATGCTCCAACCCTAAGTCAATTAATTATTGGGGGAAAAAAAAATCTTCAATTGTTCCCAAACACAGGCAGCCCAAATAATAGACAACCTCAGTCAGGAGCACTATGGTTGGTTTTTGCTAATTCCCCTTAGCTAGATGTGGTTGGCTATATTTGAAGAGCCATTGTTCTGAGCTTATCAGGTAGAGGCTTTCTAATCCCTACTCCTTAGCAAATGAGAACTGAAAGCCTATCAGACAGTTTTTAAGAATTAAAGCTTGAAACATAACAGCAGAAAGTCAGCAACCATACGCTCTATGTGGTCATATGTGTTCCAAACAACTACAATCTCCCCTCAGTGGCGGTATGGTAGCCTGTGGGAAATGTATTCCATGTGTATAAGGAGGCTTTTTCTTGTCACTTTATTTGCTCTGTTCTTTGATTAAAGGTCACTTATTTTGAACTAATGTGTCTTCTGGTAGCTGGTTAAATATAATTTCGTCAGTAGGGGCTCATAAGCTATGGTTTTAATTGAGTGCTGATCCAAAGTGCCTCAATACTGAGATACCCTTTCTGAGGGACCCATATGTGAAAGGGAGTATCCTAGGTGCTACTCATGCATTCCCTGCACAGTAGATACAATAGGCATTACTATACCCATTTTACAGGTGAAGAAATTTAGGCTCATAGAGGTTAAGTGACCTGCCCAAAGTTATGGATGGGGGGCGGAGCCAAGATGGCTGAGTGAAAGCAGTGACTTGCTTGAACTCTCCCCCAAACCCCTCCAAATACTCATAAAAAATGGCTCTAAACAGATTCTGAAGCAGCAGAACCCACAAAAAGACAGAGTGAAACAAATTTCCAGCCCAAGACAACCTGGATGATTGATCAGAAAGGTGTATCGCACCAGGCTGGGAGCGCAGCGCAGCGTGGGTGCGCAGGTCACCAGGAACCTGGAGCAGGCCTCAGAGGACTGAATCGTGGGCAGCTGTGGACGTTTCCAGACTCCTCAATCCACGAATGCCAAAGACAACTTAGAAGGTCAGTGGGAAAAGTCTGTTTCTGTCGGTGTTCAGAGACGAAGGCGGGGTTTCAGCTCCCTTCCCCAAAGCATGGCCCGGGGGGGGGGGCAGCTGCTTCCCGAGCTTCCAGCCCACAGACTGAGGGGGAATCCAGTGGCTGATCAGAGAGGGATTGCAGGGATCTCTTGCTTTGCCCGTGTGTGGATCTGGGTCACAGTTCTGGGCGGCAGTGCTGGGGTGAGGAGAAACGCTGGCATGGTGGAGCTAGTAGTGGCTGTAGAGAGGAATCCCTTCTCACAGTTACAGGACAGAAAGGAATACTTGTGGTCACAGACCAGGAAAGGAGTAAACACCTCGCCCCTTATCATACCACCTTGGAAGGACTAAAAATTTATGGGTCCCTACAAGTATCTCTGAAAACAGCTACACAAACCCCTGAAGCTTGGGACAGTACACTCTCCACACTGGAAGCAGACTCTTACCTTAACAAAGAGTTTAAAACTCAAGTAATTGGCTGGGATCATGAGCAAGCAGCACAAAAAGAGTCAGACTATATTATCTTACTTTGGTGACAAAGAAGATCAAAATATACAACCAGAAGAAGACAACAAAGTCAAAGCTCCTACATCCAAAGCCTCCAAGAAAAATATGAATCAGTCCCAGGCCTTGGAAGAGCTCAAAAGGGATTTTGAGAAGCAAGTAAGGGAAGTAGAGGAAAAACTGGGAAGAGAAATGAGAGTGATGCAAGAAAATCATGAAAAACAAGTCAACAGCTTGCTAAGGAGACCCAAAAAAATAGTGAAGAAAATAACACCTTAAAAAACATCCTAACCCAAATGGCAAAAGAGGCCCAAAAAGCCAATGAGGAGAAAAATGCTCTAAAAAAGAAAAATTGGCCAAATGGAAAAGGAAGTCCAAAAGATTACTGAAGAAAATGCTTCCTTAAAAATTAGAATAGAGCAATTGGAAGCTAGTGACTTTATGAGAAATCAAGACACTGCAAAATAAATCCAAAAGAATGAAAAATTAGAAAACAATGTGACATATCTCATTGGAAAAACAACTGACCTGGAAAATAGATCCAGGAGAGAGAATTTAAAAATTATTGGACTATCTGAAAGCCATGATCAAAAAAAGAGCCTAGACATCATCTTTCAAGAAATTATCAAGGAAAACTGCCCTGATATTTTAGAACCAGAGAGCAAAATAGAAATTGAAAGAATCTGCAGATCTCCTCGTGAAAGAAATCCCCAAAGGAAAACTCGTAGGAATATTGTAGCCAACTTCCAGAGTTCCCAGGTCAAGGAGAAAATATTACAAGCTGCCAGAAGGAAACAATTCAAGTATTGTGGAAACACAAGCAGGATAATGCGAGAGATGTAGCAGCTTCTACATTAAAGAACCGCAGGGCATGGAATATAATATTCCAGAGGGCAAAGGAGATAGGATTACAACCAAGAATCACCTACCCAGAAAAACTGAGTATAATCTTTCAGGGGAAAAAATGGTCATTCAGTGAAATAGAGGACTTTCAAGCATTCTTGATGAAAAGACCAGAGCTTGAATAGAAAATTTGACTTTCAAATACAGGACTCCAGTGGAACATGAAGAGGTAAACAGGAAAGAGAGATCATAAGAGACTTATTAAGATTGAACTGTTTACATTCCTGCATGGAAAGATGATATTTGTAACTCATGAGACCTTTGTCAGTATTAGGGTAGTTGAAAGAAAAAAATTGTATGTATGTATATATAGATAGATAGAGGGCACAGGGTGAGTTGAAGATTAAGGGGTCATATCTGGAGAATAAAATTAAGGGATGAGAGAGGATTATATTCGGAGAAGAAGAAAGGGAGAGGTAGAATGGGGTAAATTATCTCACAAAAAAACACAAAATAAAATGCTCTTACAGTGGAGGGGAAATGGGGGAAGGTGAGAGGGAATGAGTGAATATTATTCTCATAGGATTTGGCATAAGGAGGGAATAACATACACATTCAATTGGGTATGGAAATCTGTCTTACCCTACAGGAAAATAGGGGGAGAAGGGGACAAGAGAGCAGGGGGATGATAGAGAGGAGGGCAGATTGGGAAAGAGGGTAATCAGAAGCAAATACTTCTGAGGAGGGACAGGGTCAAAAGAAAGAATAGAATAAATGGGAGGGCAGGATAGGATTAAGGGAAATAGAGTTAGTTTTTCACAACATGTCTACTGTGGAAGTGTTTTGCGTAACTGCACATGTACAACCTATATTGAGTTGCTTGCCTTTTCAATAAGGGTGGGTGGGGAGGGAGGAAGGGAGAAAATTTGTAACTCAAAGTTTTAAAAACACATGTTTTAAAAAAAAGTGTTTTCACGTGCAACTGGGAAATAAGAAATACAGGAAATGGGGTACAGAAGTCTATCCTGCTCTACAGGAAAATAGAAGGGGAAGGGGATAAGAGAAGGGAGGGGGGAGAGATAGAAGAGAAGGCAGACCAGGGGAAGGGGTATTCAGAATGCATGCCATCTTGGGGTGGGGGGAGGGGTGAGAAATTTGGAACTCAAAAACTTGTGGAAGTGAATATTGAAAACTAAAAATAAATAAATTTATATTTAAAAAAAATAAAATAAAGTTATGGAAGAAGTAAATAATAGCAAGAAGACTTGAACTCAGGTCTTTTGACTACAGATATAATGTTCTTTCCCTTGTTGGGGCTTTGTTGCCTGCCTTCTTATACCAATGCACATAAGATCATAAGTTTGAGCATTCTGTCATTCATTTCAAAATCATTTATTGAGTACCTACTGTGTACAAAGTACTGTGGTAGGGAGATTTCAAAAAGATGATTAATCTATGGTATCTGCCTTCATAAAGCTCACAGTCTAGCACGGTAACTACAACACATACACACAAATATGCAAATTATATATTGACTATGTAGTATAAAAGAAAGTACAACAAAAGCTTAAGGACAGGCACAAAATCCTATTTGGGGTTGGAAAAAGAAATGATTATTTCCAACTATGAGGGATCAAACAAAACTTCCTAGAGGAGAGACTCAATTCTCTTGCCTAAGCATAGTAACTTATTGTTTTCAGGTTTTGAACGCTGAGTTTCCTTCAGTAAAATCAGAGTAAATATCTCAACCTTTCCCCCACAACAAATACCTTTCTCTTTTCTATTCCCTCATATAGCTGAATGCCTTCCACAGACATCAGCACAACTCACCATTGGACCAGCACTACACTAAAACCATCCCTAAAATTATAGATTTTCTAACTTTTTTTGTGTTATTGATATCTTTGGTGATCTGGTGAAGCCTATGGATGCCTTTTTAGTATAATGTTTTTCAATTCACAAAATAAAATGCATAGGATTATAAAGAAAATCAAAATGTAGTGGAAAAAAGATGTCATTTTTTTCCCATCCGAGATCACCAACCCATGGTCTTTATACCCCAGATGAAGAATCCCTGCCATAAGGAGAAGGATCTACACCTGCTGACTTTCTCTATTCTTCATAAGCAAGCTGCAGGTGAGCTTGTACACACTCCCTTCTTGATAATAGTTATTAGCAATAAATCACAGACAAAGCATGTGGTTTACTTGAGTTGCCAAATCTTTAACAGTCTCCGACCTTTTCATCTGGACTTTTGCCTAATTGCTGAGGCCCCTCGGCTTCTTTCTATCACATGCTTGCTGCTTCTATTCATCAGTGTTCATGTTTCTGTGTGAGTCAACAAGCATTTATTAAATGCCTACTAGTGGAGTCGTTTTTCTTCCTCTCTTTTCTTGCCTCTTATTCTACTCTATTTAGACATTTCTATTTCTCTCCCACTTGACCTACCGATTTTTACTTTTCTAATATGAGTCATCTTCTGGCAATGCATTTGGAATCAGTTTTGCAATTATTTTTCTCTGGATTGCTTTCACCATAATGTGCCATATTTTTAATTGCTCCCCATGTTTCCTTCATCTGGTTAGACTGTTGTCCTAGACAGAAAATTAATATATGGGAATAATGTACACACTGAATGAACCATATATCTGACCAGCCCTGATTAGACAGAAATTGTCCTTCATTGGCTCTCTCAAGGGCCTCAGCAAGATTGGCAGCTGACTTTATAGGAAGATGTTAAAGATTTTGGAATTCTTAAGAATGAAAGTGACACAAGTGAGTTCCTGGCCACATCATCCAATCGTAAAATTAATTTTTATTATTTTATGTCACTTGCAAAAAAAAAACACTAAAGTAGGTTGTAATCTGAAGTGATAAATTTGAGTTATTGTTGTTATAAGTATTATTTGACTCATTTTTAGATGAAGAAGCTGAAGCATGGAAAGGTTAAGTGACTTGCCCAACGTCACATATTGGTAACTACTGGGAACAGAATTGGTTCCCAGTTGTTCTGATTTCAAATCCAATGTTCTTTGCTAGGTAGTATAGTGGATAGAGCCCTGGACTTTCAGTCAGGAAGTCTGGAGTTCAAATCCGATCTTAAACATTTTAACCACTCTCTGCCTCATTTTCCTTTTATGTAAAATGGGGATAATAATAGCACCTCCATCCCAGGATTGTTGTGAGGATCAAATGAAATAGTTTTTGTAAAACATTTTGCAGACCTTGAAGTGCTATATAGATGCTAGCTATTATTATTTACAATGTATCAATATTTCTAAACATTTCTGATGAAAAGGCCAAAATTCAGGGGATATGTTGAAATTGAAAGGTAGGAGTCAATAGGACTGTAAGAAAGTACACACGTTTACAATGAGAGGAAGAAAAACAAATGCCTTCTCTGATTCCTAATGATTACAAAGGCCATAAATAAAATGAAATAAGATAGGCAGAAGACCTGGGATTTTGATGGTCTTAGGAAAAGATAGAAATGGGAGGGATAGAGGACTACATTGGAATGAAAAGGAGGAGGTCAGTAAGGAAACTCATTCTTTCACATAATAGTGGTACATGATATGAAATATATTCATACAATGAGGAAAGAGTAGATGTGAGAGCATTCCATAAACCTTATTTTCATCTGAAATAAAGGAAGGTTGAATAACCATCTTTGAGTATGGTTCTAAAGGGAAATATAGAGGGACAGGGAGAGAGAAAATTTAAGAGAGAGGGAAGGAGTTCAAGGAAATAATCATAAGCAAAAAATCTCCAACACTGGAGGTGACTGTGAAGGAAAGATTAAAAAGAAAGGAAGAAAGCAAAAACCTGCAATGGGGGAAAGAAAAGAGAAGGGAAGCAACCAAGAGTGAAAAGACCATTTAATTTGTAGTTCAAAAGTGCTAGGTGAACCTTTTTATTTGTAAAGGGAAAAGAGACAAAGAGAGGGGGAAAGTACAAGGATAGGGTAAAAGGAAATACATAACATAATCATAACTCTGAATGTGAATAGAAAGAACTCATCCATAAAAAAAGGGAATAGTAATATGGATTAGAAAGCAGAATCTAATAATATATTGTTTACTAGAAATGCACCTAAAGCAGAAATATTCATGTAGACTTGAAATGAGAGGCTGAAGCAAAATCTCTTATGCTTCAGGTGAATTAAAAAAAAAAAACAGTGGTTGGATTCATGATGCAGATAACATTACATTAAAGACCTTACCAAAAATGCAGAAAAGCAAAACTAGTAAACACATCATTTATTAAACACAGCACAATAAATATTATATTCAATAAATTGTCTTTGAAGGAAGAATTAAAAATAATAGGAGACTAAATAATCATAAAGAATTCATGAGTCAGAGAACAAATCATAGAAATGGAAAATGTCATCAAATAAAGTGACAACATTGGGATAACATACCAAAATTTATGTGACAAAGCTAAAGCAGTTCTTGGGGGAAATTTTATATCTTTATGCAATAGGTATATAAAAAGTCATGCCATAAAAAGATTAGAAGAGAAAAAGATCAATTATCTTTCAAAACTGTGACTAGGAGTAATATTCTTATAAAACACACAATTTTGATGGCACATATGTAGAAAGCCTTATTTAAATAAAATTAATAATAAAAGAAATAAAAAGATAAGAAAATATTTGCTTCAATATCACTGATAAAAGTCAGATATCCAAAATATATAAGAATGTAATGCAAATATATAATATAGGGGACCATTTCTCAATAGGTAAGTGGTTAAAAAGGATATGTGAGAGGATTAGCCTATCTCTAGGCCCTAGATGACATAAGCAACTCCATGTTTGACCACTGATTGGACCACCTATGTTTTGGGAATCTCCTATGTACCCAATAATGGGTTTAGCCAGCTTCATTTAGGCAAGATATAAAAGGCTGTCCTCATCATAATCAGTTTAGCAAACTTCATCAAGGCCAGGTTGTTGTTGTTGTTGTTGTTGTTGTTGTTTGTCCTTCATTCTTGAAGAGGACCATGACATCAGGAAGATGATTCCATGACTTGCAAGTGGAAGGAGGGCTATGCAAAGTCACCAGCCTCACTTTCTCCTCCAGAGCCATCTGGATCTAGTGGCAAGGCATAGGTCAGGATGACTGGAGATGGCCCCGTTCAGTGGCAGATCTTGGCCTTTTTGAGCTAAGGTCTTTCAAGTTCTCATTTTGACTGAAGCAACACCCATTCAGTGATTAAAGCTGGTTAATAAATGAGCCAAGAAATGATCCCTTTTATCTAACCTAAAAAAAAAAATCAATCTGGGAGGGAAAAAGCCTCAGGACTTCTGACCAAAACAGAAACAAATTACTTTTTACATTCACTCAGCCATCAGGGCCCGAACAATGACCACTAAGTGGTGCTTGGGCTGGGACTTATTATATGCCGGGTATGTAAGGGATATAAGGCTTTCCTAATCATGATGCCCTTATGGTTGAAAAGGGAGGTCAAGTCAGACCACTTACTGATTGATTTCCTCAAAGGATCTCCTCCCACTAAGTCTCTATGAATCAGCTCAGCCACAGAAATTCAATATAAAAACAGATATCCAGAGTTCAGAGTTCTTGACTGGCATATGAATTCTACTGTACATCAAAGCCCCTACTTAACTATGGGACAGAAGGACTGAAGAGCCACATATTTGAATGTCTTGCATGTGAGTAATAAACTGCCTGACTTGTGATATTTATGTCCTTCTTGGTACCTTATCTACCCACTTCTCACAATATGAACAGTTTTTACCAAAAAAAAAAAGAGCAAACTAATAATAACCACGTGAAAATAATATTCAAAAATATTAATAGTAAGAGAAATGAAAATTCATATGTCTTTGAGGTTTCACCATGTAGATTAGTGAACACTGGAAAAAATTAAAATAGTCAATGGGGCTATGGGAAAATGGGCATATGAATACAGCAGCTATGGAATTGTGAAGTAGACAAACCATTGTTTACATCAATTCAGATTTGTACAAAAGGAAAAAAAAACCCTTTGACACAGTGATCTTACTATTGGGCATAGACCACAAAAAAGTCAAAGACAGAAACAAAAGTTGAATATATGCCAAAATAGCAGAATTCCTTGGAATAACTAAGAACTGGAAACAAAGTGGGTGCCCATTGAAAAACTGATAAAATCAAGTTGATTCTTCTATTGATTTCATTTTGTAATTGATTTTATTCTGATCTCCACTGACATTTTGTATAACTGCCTAAGTCATATTTCTTTGTCTCTGAGTTAAGTTCATAAGTTCATTCTTCCTATAAATCACTGTTCTATTTTACGTCAAGGAAATCTGTTATCTCTGTACCACTAGCCATACTTGAAGGATGCAGGTGGGCACAACCAATCAGTATTCCATAGAGACAAGAAGAAACTATCACCCTCTCCATCAACAAAAGTTAGATGACTCCATCCTATGTCCTGCCTACATCTTGTTCTGTTTTTTTACTTCCCTAAGCTATAAGTCACGTAAGCCCCACCCCACGATCTTTTTTGCTTACTGAGTAGCTGGAGACATGATTTGTGGCCAACTGCATGCCTTTGCCAATAAATTGATTTGCTTGAATTTGTTCCCTTGGCTTATTCTCAATTCTAGTGCAACAATATCAGCTGGGGAATGACTGAAAATCTGTGGCATATGAATATAATCAAAATTATTTTGTACTAACAAGTGAAAAAAAGAATTCAGAAAAGCATGAAAAGATTTGTATGAATAGCCACAGAATGAAATGAGAATAACATATGCAATTGTGGTAATGTACAGTTATCCCTTCCACATTGTGACTTTCTCCATCACAGTTTTGATGTGTTATGGGTAAACATAAGAAATCAAATGGGAAATTTGGGGGAGTTTTGCAGAAGTCACAAATGACACGCAAAGGTCAGCAGATGACAAAGGAAAAGTTTGGAAACTCAGAAATTCATAAAACATATGTATAGTATTATATAATATCAATATATTTTAATATCATAAATATACACAATTTAAAGTTAAAATATGACCAAATACTTAACCTAAAATTTACAATAAGGTACTGAAAGCAACCCATAAAAGAAAAAAAAAATTCAGACTTCTCTGGTATGAAAGGAGGGCCCAAAAATTTTACATGGATTTTCCAGATCATGGGGAAGCCACACCCCAAACCCTGACAATGTGGAAGGGATAATAACTAAAAAGGAAAAAAGTCACAAAAAGGAGGTTGGACTTTGAGTAATGAGAGGAAAAAAACAACAAAGAAGGTCTTGAAGAACAGATAATGAAATATACCTCTGTGTTCATTGTGTGAGAGAAATAGAAGGTTAATAGGACAGAATATTATATATATTGTCAGATATAGTCACTGCATTAGAAGTCTTTATTTTATTTTATTTTGTCACATAGGAGGGAAGGGCAAGCTACGTGACATAGAGGACATTATGTTAACCTCAGAGTCAGGATGAACTGAGTCTGAATCCAGTCTCAGACACTTACTAGCTAAGTGACCCTGTACAAATGAATTTACCTCTCATAGTCTCAGTTTCCTCATTTGCAAAATGAGGGTCATAATTGCACCTACCTTCCATGGTTGTAGTGAAGATCAAATGAGATACTAGTTGCACTTTGCAAACTTTAAAGCATTATATAAATACTAGCTATTATTATGCAGGGAGAGGGGTGACTTTAATGTAAAGACAAAGGCATCAAAAAACATTTTTTAAAACTTTTTTAATTAAAAAAAAACTCTAAGAACCAAGAGAGTAAAGAAGATAAGCACAGCAATATGTACAGCGACCGACAGAGTAGAGAGAGAAAACAACTGTGCAGACCATGACCCATTTGGATCATCAAGACAACTGCAAAGCCTAGCAAGAGCTTTCAGTCATTGTCCAGCTACTTCTAAGGACTACTTAAGATAAACATGGCATCATGTCTACCACTCACATTGTGAATCACAAAGTGACTGTGCCCTCTTTCTAGAGTAGGAAAGTAGAGGAAAAGGAGATTATGACTCTCCGGAAGGAGTAGACAATTTTCACTTTGTGCATCAGTATAGAAAATGGTTTACTATTCAACTGTTTAGGGCAATCAGTGGATTCTGAGGCAGAAAAGAAATGAAGGAAGTACATAAGCTTTGGGCAGCTAGGTGGAGCAGTGGATAGAGTGACAGGTCAGAAGTCAGGAAGACCTGAGTTCAAATCTGACCTCAGACACTTATTAGCTATGTGACTATGTGCAAGTTCACTTAACCCTTTTTGCCTCAGTTTCCTCATCTGTAAAATGAGCAGGAGAAGGAAATAGCAAACCACTCCAGTATCTTTGCCAAGAAATGAGGTCGCAAAGAGTTGGACACAACTGAAAGGCCTGAACAACAACAACAACAACACGTATGCTTTGGGATCGCAGGAGTTGCTAAAGGTCAGGTTTGTTCCTGTGGGAAATACATTTCTCTGTGGTTAGTCTTATCAGGATTTCCTGCACTGGCATGAAATCTCTAAGACAGTGGAGGCCCATTTTAAAATAGAATCATTCTAGTTCATCCTGATGTTGACAATAAGGAGGAAGTCACCTCAGAGGTTACTTTATTTATGGAAATGTTTTGCCCAAACTCACAGTTGATCTACCTACTCCATATCCTTCATTACCTGCTTCCCCTTGACTTTTCCTTCCTCCTTATTCCTTCTTGCCACCACCCTACATATTGTACAATCCAGTGATTGGCCTCTTTGCTGCTCCTCTCATAAATCCTCCATCTCTGGATTCTCTGCATTTTTACTGGCCATTCTCCATGCCTGGAATGGAAGAAAGAAATGGAAGAAGGAAAGCATTAGATGAGAGAGAGAGAGAGAGAGAGAGAGAGAGAGAGAGAGAGAAAAACTCAGGCTCCTCTAGCACTAAACTCAATCTGTGTTAGCCTGGGGATGGGACCTCTTGAAGGGAAGAACTCCCCGTACCTTGCACTTATATATCCTTTATTTACTTATCTATGAAGATATTATATTCCTCCACCTCCCAAAACAATGCCCTCCTTGAAGGCAGGGCTATTTTCACTTTTATATTTGTGTCCTTAGCACCTAACAGTGCATAAAGTATGTGTGTAGTAAGTGCTTGTTCATTTGCTGCTTAATTTCTCCTTAGCTATCACCCTGAACCCTATCTCCCTATCATACATACAGGCAGCTTCTCATCTAGGCCTATAAACTCACACGAGTCTCACTTTTAGTACCTCCAGCCATCCCACAATAATTCTCTAATTATCTGCTTTTTCTATAATAATCCCTCTCCATTCAATGAACAGCCTAGCCTACTCCCTTGTCCTTGAGTTAACATGCTTGCAACAGAACATTCTAAAAACAAAGACCACAGTATTTCAAATGCCGTTGAAAGGCCCTCTCTTTTATGTCTTTGGGAGGAGTGGAAGCAGAGAAGGAATGCCCACAGGTTAATATTCTCTGAGAGCAAAAGTAATCTAGTAACTCCAAATAACATTGAGGGGATGTCTATTTTACCCCTTTTGGAGAGTGAAAAGATAAAGGCCAGAAAAAACACATAGGTCATTCTCAGAAAGATTTTATGAAGCCCGTCAATTGTGGAATTGCTAACCAAATTATGGTATATGAATATAATCAAACACTATTATGCCATAAGAAATGACAAAAGGAATAATTTCAGAGAGGCCTGAGAAGACTTCTGCGAAATGATGCAGAGAATCAAATGAGGCAATACATGCAGAGTACTTTGCAAACCTCAAAATGCTATATAAATGCTTGTTGTTATTATTGTTGTTTAGGTGTATACTTATTGCTCCAGATCTGAGATTTTTATTAATAAAGGACAGTGTCTAACATGCCACCAATCAGCCACATGCAATTTACAACATTACCAAGTGGACCAGGGGACCAGATTAAAATGCAATTGGGAAATATTTAACAAAATAAATAAAAGTACAATAAAACATAGACAATGTTAATATGTGGTTTTCTAAGTTAATATATACCCACTAGGATCTTTGCATATGGTTTAGTGTCCATGTTTTTGTTTGAATTTGACACCACTGATGTTGGCAACTCAATTTCTGGAAATATCCTGTTGGATGTGGTGTTTCTGCTGGTTCCATTAATTTTCAACCTGACTGATTTGATTGCCCAGAGAGAATCTTACCCACCAGCAGATCTGTATGACTTGAGATCTAATAAAATGGGTAGCTAAAATGAAAGGAAAAATCAGTAATAGAGTTAGAGTCAATAAACATTTATTAAATGCTTACTATGTGCCAGGCACTATATGCCTGAGAATACAAAGAAAGGTGTAACGGGGAAGATAATATATAAAAAGAAGCTGGGGGGAGGGGGTCTGGTGAGAGTACACAGTGTGGGAACATGATGAAGTCCTGTAAGGGGGTAGGAAATGATCTGAGGAGGTATGAGTTAAAGTTAAATTCATCTCCAATGTCCAGTCTTCTCTTTCTCCAGCCAGAGAGAGGGAAGGATGACAAGGGCAGGGGATACCAAAGTGTATGAGTTTCAGAGTTTATTTCATTTTGCAGAATAATGAGTTTCTAGTGATCATGAAATTTAGAAGGTCAGCCAGGTATAAAATGATGAGGCACATTCCCTGGGTGTCCTACTCAACCTGAGAGTCTGGAGGAAATAATTATCTGTTGAGTGGTTAGATCAGAAGTCACCCTGCAAAGAGTTAAGAAAAGGGTGAGGGGAAAAAAAGCGGAGGCATCTATTGTAGATGACCTTCTCAAGGAATTTAGCCACAAAAGGGAGGAAAGGCATAGGATACTAGCTAGTGGGAATGGATGTTTCTAGTGTCGGTTTTGGGGAGATGGGGAAGACATGGTCACATTTGTAGTCAACAGGAAAGCAGCCAATAGAAAAAAAACAAATAAAGATTAGTAAGGTAGTAGGGGTGACAGAGGAAACTAGTATTTCCAAATTCCCAATAGATAATAATCTTCAAGATTCTAGAATGAGAGATTGAAATTCCTGGGAATTCTCCAAGTCATAAATTATTCTGTATTTTTCATAACATTTTGTTTACATGTTACTAAGTAATAATGAGTGGCCATAATAATTTTCATGTGATATTTGGTGTTGTTCAGTCATTTTAGTCATGTCCAATTCTTCATGACCCCATGTGGGGTTTTCTTGACAGAGATGCTGAAGTGGTTGCCACTTCCTTCTCCAGCTGACTTTATGGATGAGAAAACTGAGGCAAACAGGAAAGCAATTTGCCCAAGGTCACACAGCTTGTAAATATCTGAGGCTGGATTTGAACTCATGAAGACAAATCTTACTGACTTCAGCCCCGGTTCTCTATTAATTCACCTACCTGTCCCTTTTATGTGATAGGGTTGTACTAAGAGTTTCAGGAGTTTTATTAAAAATCCACATCTTAATAAATGTATGATTTATTATTATTATAAACCAATATTTTATGACAATGATTCAACATATAATAATTGTAAAGTACTTTGTATATTGCCTGATGTAGAGTAAGTACTATATAAATGTTAGCTATTAAAACATATCTGGCAATAAGCTGACTGCTTTCCTTTACCTTCTTCAGAATATTGCTGACGGTCTTCATATACTTTATTCTTCACATGGATATCTTTTTAAAATGTGTTTAATAAATAAGAAAAATTAAGTTTAGTAGTTTTTACAAAGTGTTGTAACCTATTGCAAATATTCAAACCCTAGAAAATGCCAGTGAACATTATTAGGTAGTTTCCTAGCAAAATGAACAGCACTCCACAGAAATTACAATTTAAGAACTTACTTTGTTTCCCAAACTTGTTATTTCTTGAAACTCCACTCATAGAATTTGTATAATAATAATAGCTGGCATTTATTTAGTGCTTACTATGTGCCAGGTACTGTGCCAAGTGCTTTACAAACATCTGATTTGATCCTCACAACAACCCTAGGAGGCAGGTACTATTATTATGCCCATTTTACACATGAGGAAACTGAAGTAAACAGGTTAAGTGACTTACCCACGGCTATGCAGCTAGCATCTGAGACTTGATCTCCACATTTTCTCACTATAGTAACAGTACTTTATCCAATGTACCACCTAGTTGCCTAAATAATATAAAATCTACTATGAGTACAAACTTAGAAATATTATTCTTATTTGCAAGAATGACTCACTTATTAGCTGCTGACTAGGTCATGAAAACATAATTAGGGGGCGGCAAGATGGAACAGTGGAAAAATCACAGGTGGTCGAGTCAGGAGAACCTGAGTCCAAATGTTGCCTCAGACGCTTACTGGTTGTATGACCCTGGGCAAGTCACTTAACTGAGATTGCCTCCTCTCCCTCCTCCCCCACTTCCACCCATCAAATAAAAAAAAAATTTCTTAAACCGCTATCATTAGAACATGACAACAATTACAATACAGAGAGGGTTTGTTCATCCAAGAACTGATTTAGGCAACTAGGTGGTAGTGTCAGGAATTTTTGTTCAGTTGTTTGAGTCGTGCCTGACTCTTTGTGACCCCTTTCAGGTTTGTTTGTGGGATTTGGATTTTTTTTTTGTTTTTGGGGGGGTTTTTTTGTTGCTGTTGTTTGCTTGTTTGTTTTTTAGCAAAGATATTGGAGTGGTTTGCCATTTCCTTCTAAAGTTCATTTTACAGATGAGGAACCTGAGGCAAATAGCAGTAAGTAACTTGGCCAGGGTCACACAGCTGGTAAACATCTGAGGCCAAATTTGACTTGCAAAGATGAATCTTTCTGACTCCTGGCCTGACACTTTAAACACTATGTCACCTAGCTGCCCCAGTGTCAGGAATACTTGAGTTCAAATCCTCCCTTGGACACCTACTACACTTAACCTCTATTTGCCTCAGTTTCTTCTTCTGTAAAATGAAGGAATTGAACTCAGTGTTTTCTAAAGTCACTTTCAACTCTAAGACTCATAGCTAGAATTCCTATAATATTTTAAGGTTGATAAAGCACTTTACATTTTACATATGGGGAAACTGAGGCTAAGTGAGATAGGTGATTTATTGAGGGTCCCGCAGATAGTAAATGCCAGGGGCAGGATTCTAACTCAGTCATTCCTTACTCCAAATCCATTTTTCTAGCTATGGCACCATCTATCTAGGCAGTTCAGTGGATAGAGTGCTGGGTCTGGGCTCAGGAACTGAGCTCTAATCCAGCCTCAAGACACTTAGTAGCTATATTATCCCGTACAAGTCACTTAATCCCTGTTCACCTCAGTTTCTTTATCTATTAAAAAATATATGGGTATAAGAATAGCACAAAAAAAAAGAATAGCACCTACTTCTTAGGTTGTTTTAAGGATCAATTGAGATAATAATTGTAAAATACTTAGCACAGTACTTAGACTGTAGTTAAGTGCTATAGAATTGTTAATTATTGTTATTATTGTTATTATTATTTACCTGCTCCTTATATAATCTTTCCCAATGGTTCTATACTAATAAAATAATAAGTCCAGTCCCTAGCTCTGGATTATAAAACTAAGTTTTATGAGAAAGCTATGTAATTTTTTTGGATTGCTGTATACTTTTTTTCTGGGAGCATGGGGGGGGAGTGTCTTTTGGCCTTGGGCAAATGGCCCAGAGAGCTAAAGGATCAGACTGGTCCCTAAGGAAGGAAATTGAGGAATTAATTACTCAAGGTTTGCTAAAGGCTAAGGAAAGAGAAGTTAACTTCAGGTTTCCTTCTTGGCTGTTGATGGCAATTCACCAGGTATGATAGGACCTGGGTCCTCCCTGTTGTCAGTATTTCTCCAACTTGCTCCGTGCATTTCTAAAGACCACAAAAGTCACCATACCTTGCCCTGCTGACTAGACACAGTTCCATATGGAGAGAAGGGCTGCATCCTGAGAAGTGAAATGCCATCATATCATTGCTGTGTTAAGGCAAAGAAAATCTCTTTTTGTTAACTGCTCAATGACTTGTCTGACCCAATATCAAACCTAAATTAACAAGGTGCTAGCATTAGGCCTGTCCCTAATACTATGGTAGAAGAAGAGACAAGGACTCAGCAAAAACACTCTAAACACAAAATGAAGATTGTATAGGTGGCTGGAACTTCTTTTGTGCCATATCTTAGAAAACTGAGAGCAGGAAACTAGTAAAGAGCACATACATAACATGAACTCCTTTCATCACCAAGATGGTTATCAATGCAATGTCAAAAATCTTGATTTTTGGCTGCATGTAGATGACTGGCAGAATTTTTCACTTTTCATCTGGATGTTTACCATCCTGTCTTCTCACCAAAGAATGTCTTTGGACTCAAATAAATTGCATCAGGTTAGTATAAATTAACTTAAATGGCCTCACCAAATTTGTTAAGCTTTTTTTGTGACATATATTGCTTCTTTCTCTCCTCTTGCAATAAGACAATGGATCATATCTTTAGCCAACAGTCTCAGCCATCTATGCCAGAGGTTTGATTAATGCCTACCCCCAAAGCATCACAAAGCAATTGTAATCCATTTTTTGGCCCTCTGAGCGCTATAGCAATTCTAATGAATCCTCCTACGTCTGATAAATTGGATTACTTGGCTTCTAATCTCTGGTTGAGTTTTGCACACTGAAGGAATAAGAATTTAGCTGTGGGGCAGAGAGTAGAGCTAGAAGGGAGAGAGTGAAAGGAGCCATTGAAGTATTAAAGTATTGGTACTCAACTCCAGGGAAACTGTAGGGAACAGAAAGTGTGCTTTTTAAGGGGGGTTTGCAAAACAAACACAAGTTTCACCATTTGTCCTGATTTTGGGTTCTGGAAGTATGTCTTTAGAAGGAGGGTGTATGAGTCAAAGAACAGAAAGGTCCTCACTCAGCCGGATAGCAGAAGAAACAAAAACATGGATGTTCAAGCCTCATCACCTCTCACCTCAACTACTGCCATAGCCTCCATCTTAGACTCCCAGCTTCCATTCTCTCCCTACCCAGCTGCCAAAATAGTCTACCTAAAGCACAAATCTGACTATGTTACTTTGGCAATCTGACTATTGCCTTGCCAAAGATCCCTCAGTGACTCTGTATTGCCTCCATGACAGGGGTTCTTAACCTTTTTTGTGGCATAGATGCCAGGGTGTGCTAGAGCCAGTTAGCACCCACCAATGTGAAACCTAAATTTAATTCACTTTGATTATTAGATTAATCAGTGGATGCCCATCTTGTCATTGTTCTCCATTTTCCCATCCATATTCTTGCATTAATCTGTTCCTGTAAAAGCTTTGTTGATATCGCTCTGAGAATAGTTCCACATTTAGAGTTCTCTATTACTGTCAGAAGTTTTACTCATGTTTCAGAGAAATTGACACAAGATTGTTGCTATCATAAGATATTGATGTAAAATTTTACATTAATCAAAAGCTTTTATAATATCTCAGCTGATAAGTGAAAAGGGATGATTGTTGACTGAGATTGTACAAACAGATTAATTCCTTAATTTCTGACTCTCAGTTCCCTACTTTCAATAATGCTTGTGACTTTGTAATTTCATTCTTCTCTTATTTTCCTCATTATTATTTGTAAGAATGCTTTGTTGACTCCCAGATGGCATCCTCAGTTTATAAGGAAACCTGGATCCCATTTATTGGCAGTTGCTAGCTTTTCTGATCACAAAACTTCATTTCCTCAGTCTTTATCAATTTCAATCGCTACATCAGCTTGAACTCATTGTTAAATTCTCAGCATGAACATTTAAACATGTCTGCCATCATTACTATTGTGTGAATTTTTCCTGGATTTGTTGATAAACTGCTTCCAATAAACTATTCAGCATACATGGAGACAGGATTATGGCAGCTTATTAATTCAAAGGGAGATACAGCCCACCATCAAGTGGAAGGATACAGTATCCTTTACAATTCTGCTAGTGATATTTGTAGGGCTGCTAGGTGGCACAGTGGATAGAGAACTGGATCTGGAATCAAGAAAACTCATCTTCCTGAGTCCAAATCTGGCCTCAGACACTTGCTAGCTGTGTGACCCTAGGCAAGTCATTTATCCCTGTTTGCCTCAGTTCTCTCATCTACAAAATGAGCTGGAGAAGGAAACGGCAAACCACTCCAGTACTTTGCCAAGAAAACCCCAAATGAGATCACAAGGAGTTGGAGGTGACTGAAAAATGACTGAACAAGTGAAGTAGGGACAGCAAAGTCCTAATTTTCCCCCAGAGCAGTGAGGCCCTATCCTTTCCCTATATCCTGATTAAGCAACCCTTTCCCCTATGTTCTTACTACTTCCCCATATGCTGAATAAGCAACCTCACCACTCCAAAGCCCACCCTCTCACCAGTGGTCTTGTAGTCTAGAGACCCTCAGCCCGCCCTATCGCCAGCGACTTTGTGGTCAAGGGACTTTCCCAAGACCGCAAAAGCCCAATAAGACTCCTCAATGTGATGTCAAAGTCCCCATTAACTTCTTAAGAATATGGTAATGAAGGGACTCTCAAGAGTGAAAGTATAGCTATTTTATGATAGCCACCCAGAAGACCCAGTAAAGCACAGGCACAAGTCTTTTTTTTTCTACTTGCATAGCACAAAGATTATGCCATTGCAAATTTCCATAAGTTACTCCCCCTTTAGCTCTGACATAAGCAAGTCCACATTCCCCTTCCACACAACCAACCAGCTTCCTGACGCTGCTTGGTTCCATTTGCTTTTGTGATAATAAAGCTTAACCCATTGAGAAATAAGCCTGGCTCTTGGGTAATTTTTTACCCCTCCAACTCGCTCTCCCACTGCACAAGAACAACACAATATTTATACATCACATGAGATGAAGAAAGAGGAAAAAATGACTGCTTCTTACAGTGCATTTAGATATACAAAAGAAAACGTTGTTTTTGCCCAACTGTATGCCAATAAATTTGACCATCTTAGTGAAATGGATAAATATTAACAAAAATATAAATTGCCCAGATTAACAGAAGAGGAAGTAAAATACTTAAATAACCCCATCTCAGAAAAAGAAATTGAACAAGTCATTGATGAACTCCCTAGAAAAAGATCTTCAGGGCCAGATGGATTTACAAGCAAATTCTATCAAATATTTAAAGAACAATTAATTCCAATACTATATAGACTATTTGGGAAAATAAGTGAAGAAAGAGTCTTACCAAATTTTTTTATGATGCAAATATGGTGCTGATACCTAAACCAGGAAGAGTCAAAACAGAGGAAAAAATTATAGACCAATTTCCCTAATGAATATAGGTGCAAAAATTTTTAATAAAATATTAGCAAATAGATTACAGCAACTTATCACAAGAATAACACACTATGACCAGGTAGGATTTATACCAGGAATGCAAGGCTGGTTCAATATTAGGAAAACTATCAGCATAATTGATCATATCAACAACAAAACCAACAGAAACTACATGATCATCTCAATAAATGCAGAAAAAGCTTTTGACAAATTACAGCATCCATTCCTATTAAAAACACTAGAGAGCATAGGAATAAATGGAGTCTTCCTTAAAATTAATAAATAGCATCTACCTAAAACCTTCAGCAAGCATCATACGTAGTGGAGACAGGCTAGAAGCATTTCCAATAGGATCGGGGGTGAAACAAGGATGTCCATTATCACGACTGTTGTTTGATATTGTACTGGAAACGTTAGCTTTGGCAATACAAGAAGAAAAAGAAATTGAAGGAATTAGAACAGGCAAAGAAGAAACAAAGCTATCACTCTGTACAGATGATATGATGATATACTTAGAGAATCCTAGAGAATCAAGTAAAAAATTACTTGAAATAATAAACAACTTTAGCAAAGTTACAGGCTGTAAAATAAACCCACATAAATCATTGGCATTTCTATATATTACCAACAAAGCCCAACAGCAAGAGATAGAAAGACAAATTCCATTTGAAGTTACTGTGGACATTATAAAACATTTAGGAGTCTAACTACCAAAACAAACCCAGGAACTATATGAACACAATTACAAAACACTTTTCACATAAATAAAGTCAGATCTGAGTAATTGGAAAAACTTCAGTTGCTCATGGATAGGCTGAGCTAATGTGATAAAAATGACAATTCTACTTAAGGCATTCAGTGCCATACCAATCAAGCTACCAAAAATTATGTTATAGAGTTAGAAAAAATAATAAGATTCATTTGGAGTAACAAAAGGTCAAGGGAACTAATGAAAAGAAATGCAGGGGAAGGTGGCCTAGTCATTCCAGATCTTAGATTGTCTTATAAAGCACAATCATCAAAACTGCTTGGTACTGTCTAAGAAATAGAGTGATGGATCAGTGGAATAGGTTAAGTGTGCAAGACACAGTAGTCAATGACCATAGTAATCTATTATTTGACCAGCCCAAAGACTCCAGCTTCTGGGATAAGAACCATTATTTGACAAAAACTTCTGGGAAAACTGGAAAAGAATATGGCAGAAACTAGGCATAGACCAAAATCTCACACCATATAACAAAATAAAGTCAAAATGGGTTCATGATTCATATATATATATATATATATATATATATATATAAACAAAGACTGATATTGCAAGCAAACTGGGAGAGCAAGGAATAGTTTACCTATCAGATTTATGAAGAACAGAAGAATTCATGACCAAACAGGAGATAGAGAACATTACAAAACACAAAATGGATAACTTTGATTACATTAAATTGAAAAGGTTTTTCACAAACAAAGCCAATGAAACCAAAATTAGAAGGAAAGTAGAAAATTGGGAAAGAATTTTTACAACCAGTGTCTCTGATAAGGGCTTCATTTCTAAAATATATAGAGAATTAAGTCAAATTTATAAGAATACAAGTCATTCTCCAATTGATAAATGGTCAAAGGATATGAACAGGCAGTTCTCAGATGAAGAAATTAAAACCATCTATAGTCATATGAAAAAATATGCTAATCACTATTGATTAGAGAAATGCAAATCAAAACAACTCTGAGGTACCACATCACACCTATCAGGAATTGGCCAACATGACAAAACAGGAAAATGATGAATGTTGGAGATGTGGGAAAACTGGAACACTAATGTATTGTTGGTGGAGTTGTGAAATGATCCAACCATTCTGGAGAGCAATTTGGAACTATGCCCAAAGGGCTATAAAAATGTGCATACCTTTTGACCCAGCAATAACACTTCTAGGGCTGTATCCCAAAGAGATCATACAAAAAGACCCACATGTACAAAAATATTTATAGCAGCTCTTTTTTGTGGTGGCAAAGAATTGGAAGTTGAAAGGATTCCCATCAAATGGGGAATGACTGAACAAGCTGTGGTATATGAACGTAATGGAATACTATTTTGCTATGGGAAATGATGAACAGGCAGACTTCAGAAAAACCTAGAAAGACTTGTATGGTCTGATGCTGAGTGAAGTGAGCAGAACCAAGAGAACATCGTGCACAATAATGGGCCATGTTGTGCAACAACTAATATTGATAGACTTAACCCTTCTCAACAATGCAAGGATCTAAGACATCTCCAAAAGTCTCATGATGGGAAATTCTATCCACATCCAAAGAAAGAACTATGGAGTTTGAATGCAGATGGAAACATACTATTTGCTATTTTTCTTCTGTTGTGTTTTGTGTCCTCTTTCTGGTGGTTCCTTTTATTGTTTCTAATTCTTACAACATCACTAATGTGAAAATATGTTTAATAGGAATGTATATGTATAGCCTATATCAGATTATGGACTGTCTTGGGGAAGGAGGTGGAGAAGGAGGGGGAGAAAAATTTAAAACTCAAAAGCTTGTGAAAGTGATTGTTGATAAATCAAAATAAATTAATAAAAAAAAGAAATAAGTGTAGAAGTATGTAATAAAGAAGGAATTCATAAGAAAAAAGGGAAAAAAAGGATAGTTCTTAATAAGAATGTATATAATTAGTTATAGGAGACAGAGAAGGAACATGTCCTTGTTAACATATCTAGCTGCACCATATCAAAGGGGACCATACATCACTTAGGAGACAGACAAAAGAAAGAAAACATACATTCCTGGGCTGTTTAAATCTTCCTTTGAAGCAATTAAGTCTTTTGTACCAATTTTGAAAGAAAGAAGACACTGATGGAAACCAGCTATATCATAAGCTGGTCCCTTAGTTTATGCAGGGGTAATACAAAGCAAAAATTACAAGTACAGAGCAAAATGGAGTTATTTTTGTTGATTGTTAACAGACCACTCAGCTCTTAAAAATCTACTTTTAACCCTACAAATAAGGGCTTAGTTTATTGTTTTGTTGATTGTCTAGACTTCAGAAAGTGTTCGTAATGCAGATTATGCTTAAAAGTGTGGGTATGTTCATTTTTTCCTCTAGAGAGCTCCTTGTTAAACATTTTTCAGCACAGTCCTTTATTACTCTAGAAACCATTACTTAAGGTCAGCAAAAGTACAGCAGAAAACTCAGAGAATAAAGTTATCATGAGGCCAGAGGTTCATAATAACAGAAATTATATAGCCTTGTAAAGCTTGCAAAATGCCTTTCGTCCATTACTTCATTTGAGTCTCACCAATGAAATTCCCAGTCCAGTCTCTAACCCTATTTGTTCATATAATCCATTGCATGGATTTCCTTTTCTTCTTTTTAACATATATATGTGTATGCATGCATGCATGCATATATGTATGTATGTGTGAATGTATGTGTGTATATGTGTGTATGTGTATATATATGGCAGAACCTCAAACTATATTTTAAAGCAGTAATCATTCATATATGTAATACATAAAATGTATTTTAAATATATTTAAACATTAAATGTATTTAAAATATTTATTTCAAATATATTTAAACATTAAATATATTTAAAATATTTATTTTAAATATATGTAATTATTTAAATATTAAAATCATATATGTGTATATATATGTGTATATATATATGTATGTATAATTACTGCTTTAAAATATAGTTTGAGGCTTGGTCATTAGCCCTTCTCTTACTTCTGTCTCCATGTTTGACTCTCTCAGCTCTTAGCTCTTCTTCCCTCCAATTTCTCCTTCTAGGCTACTGCTTTATATCATCTTCCTCTTCCTAGTTCTTCCTTAACATGGGATTGTAGGGTTAGCATTGGAAGGAACCTCAGAAGGTGTCTAATCCAACTCCCTCTTTTACAAGAGAGGAAAATCAGGCCCAGGGAGATTAAGTGACAAATTCAGTCATGCAAGAAGCAAAAGTCAGGTGGGATTTGACTCCATGTCCTCTAATTTCAGAGCCAGGGTGCTTTCCACTATACCCCACTGCCCCACTTAACCTTTGTATCCAGAGTAGGGTCCCTGCCTGAAAGAATACTGTGTCCCAGAGTTTCATCCAGTGAACAGAAACTCTGTCATCTCATACCCGCAGGCAGCTGAAGCTTTGCTAGAGATTATCAGTTAAAGTTAGAGGAAAACTCCAGCTCTAGTTCACTTTGTTGTTCCAGTGGCATCCTACTCTTCTTGACCCCATTTGGGGTTTTCTTGGAAGAGATACTGGAGTGGTTTACCATTTCCTTCTCCGGCTCATTTTTTGCAGATGAGGAAACTAAGGCAAACAGGGTTAAGTGACTTGCCCAGGGTCATACAACAAGTAAGTATCCGAGGCCAGATTTGAATTCAGGTAATCCTGGCTCCAGGCCTGGTGTTTTTGACTGCTGTGACACCTAGCTGCCCCTCTGGTTCATTAATACTCTATCACTTCATTAATCATAGGAGTTTCAGAGAGGAAAACGATTATTGTCAAGGCAGCTTTGATCTGCTCTCTTTCCAACCTGGGACAGTTCGCCCATCCTTATGTACTTTGATGACCTTCCAATCCTGGAGGCTCACCATATTGGTGCCAGACTTAATCTAGTCTGTCCTACTGTGGCTCCAAACTCCCAAATTCAAGGGCTCCACCAGCCTCAGCCTCAGCCTCCTCAGTAGCAAGAATCACAGGTCAGGCTGCCTCTCTTTTTAAGAGAGTAAAAGAGAACTCCTGGTAATGCCGCAGATGAATTGGTTGGCTCAAGCTCTTTCGAAAGGCTACATCCTCTTTCAAAAGGCTATATCCTCTTTCTGAAGGCCACATCCTCTTTCCAAAAGTCACTTCCTCTTTCTTCAGAAAACAGAACTGATAGACCCTACTAGCTATTTTTTTTAGCTTTTTTTTTTCTTTCTACCTTTCTTCTGGAGATATAGGGGTAGGGAAGGGAGGGAGAAGAAGGAAAATATGCCTTTCTGGCCCCAGGAGTCATTAATGGATCCCTTGGGGAAAAAGCCCTTGGAGCTCCAAGTGTTCACCCATACATATAAGAGGCCAGTTTTTGGCTTACTCTTAACTTTCTTTCTTTCTTTTCTTTTCTTTTCCTTTTCTTTTTTTTTTTTCTGAGTTCAGAACAGACAGGAAATCTGAGAAGAGGACTTTCCTGACCTCAATTCAAATTTGGCCTCAGACACTTTCTAGCTTTATGACCCTGTCACTTATCCCTGTTTGGCCCAGTTTCCTCATCTGTAAAATATGATAGGGGCAGCTAGGTGGCGCAGCGGATAGAGTACCTGCCCTGAAGTCAGGAGGACCTGAGTTGAAATCCGGCCTCAGACCAAACACTTGACACTTACCAGCTGTGTGACCCTGGGCAAGTCACTTAATTCCAACTGCCTAAACAAAACAAAACAAACAACAACAACAACAAAATATAAATATATATATGATAGCAGATAGGGAAGTGGCAGAATATACTGGAAAAACATTTAGAAGTGTTACATATTCACCTAAAAGGACCAAGAGAGGAGCTCCTGAACAGTATTGCTCCTGTACCAGGACTGGGATCCCAGTGGGGGAATCCCAGAATCTAGCCTTCTAGCAGTAGAAGGAGGATTACATGCATAGCACCAGCTTCCTGAGATGCCTGAAAGAAACTCCAACTTCAAGAGTCCTGAAATTTGGCTTTCTAACCAGAGAAAAGGAATTTCCTGAGTAGCGTGACAATTTGAGAGGGCAGATCAGCTCCTTTAAACTACCAATTTTTATTGACATCTTTTGTTTTTAGATCATCTACATTACCATCTAAAGTTAAGATTTTTTAAAAAGGCATCCTTAAAATGTCATTTTCCATAGATTTCAGAGCTAAAAAAAGACATTAGAGGTCATCTAATCTGCCATCTGCATTTTATAGATAAACGATGTTTATCCTTCAAGTTAAGGGACTTACCCAAGATCACATAGGGAGAAAGTGTTAGAACCAGAATTCAGATCAAGGATCTTTAACTTCAGATTTTTGTTTTGTTTTTTAACTATACAACATTCCCTATGGGTACTAATTAGACACATACAGATCACAGACCTTCCACATTTCAGCAGATGGTTTCAAAACCTTCTGTGAATAGAATACTTAGGTTGACTTAGATGGCCAACTAAACATAGCGATGAGCTCACTAGGTGACTGGCAGAGCCAGAAATAGAAGGTAATGAGGCTGTGCCCCAAAGTGGGACCATGGCAGGAATTCTAGAGGCCCTGACAGCTCTCTTATGAAGAAGCTGGGGTGGATCTCAGTGATGAGAGAGAGCTGTCTCCTGGTTACAGGATAGTAAGATTAGGCCCCAAGGAATGGGGAGCATCTTGACTGTAGTTTTGTCTCTGGCTCTATCAAAAAATAATTGATATCTTAAAAGATAGGTGATTTCACTGGGAGAGAAGGTGAAGAGAGTAACGGACCCATTAAGTCTAGCAGTAGGGAGAGCAGCAAGGCCATGGCTAAGTCTGGCCTAACCAAGGTATACCTTAGTACTGATAGCAGTACCTAGTGGTCAGGGAAGACCTGGGGTGTTAAGCAACGTAGTTTGTATTTTAAACTATAGACAGTAGAGGAAAAAGAACTTGCCAATATTTTTCTGGCTAGGTGAGAGAATCAGTCAGTTGACAAGCATTTATTAAGTGCTTACTATGTGCCAGGCCCTATGCTAAGCACTGAGGATTTAAAAAAAGAAAAAAAAAAGTGAACACCTGGTCCTCACACTCAAGGAGCTCAATTTCTAATGGGGTAAGGCAACATGTAGAGGAAGATATATATATGGCATGAGTGGAAGGTAACCTCAGAGGGAAGAGAATGAGGATGAATCTGCTTCCCTGGAAACTCAGCCCAGTGACATGACATCACTAGAATTTGCTAAGATGGCTTTTGAAGGTCATCTCAGCCTAACAATGTTGTTTTAGGATCACATTCACTCATATATCTGAGTTTAGCCCAAAGAAATGTGATTTGGGGTGGTGTCCTATGCTTATCTAAACATAAACATCCAACTGCAAGAACATATATCTGAATCTTTAATGTTTGTATTATTCCATTGACCTTGCGCTTTGTAGAAATCCAAAAAACGTGAGCACGAATCGCTTTTTTTTAGAGTGAACACTGTTTCCAGTTCATTCTGTTCCTTCTCAATGAAGTGGATCAAGACTGAATAATGGAAGTTATTTTGTTCAATCTATTTTATGCAGCCATGTGCAAAGGATGGACTTAAAAGTCAGTGTAAAAAAGGGAAGCTGGAAGGCAGTGCTGAGCTATTTGCAGCCTCAGAAATTGCACCTCCCTTGACTAGCGATAAGCCAACAGAAATCTCTAGGGGAGGACGTTAATTTATATTCCTCATACAAATGACAAGAGAGGTAGTGTGACATAGTGGATACAGGGCCAGCTGTCAGAGTCACAAAAACCAGAGTTCAATTCTTGCCTCTACCACATGCTAGCCATTTCATCATGGGTAATTCATTTAACCACTCAGTGCCCCAGGAAACTCTTTATTTTTCTAAGCAACAGAGTAGTTGCTCAGCTGTGTCAACAAAGAAAGTTTCCACACTGGGAGTTCCAGATACCACCTTTATCAGGAAGCCAAAAAAAATGACCATAATAATAGTTGATAATTATAGAGCATTTTTACCATTTACAATTTCTTTCTACCAACAACACTGTGTGGTATATACTGTGTATGCATTTTTGCCGGCATTTTATTGTACTTGTTCAGTCATTTCAATCCTGTCTGACTCTTCATGAATCCATTCAGGGTTTTCTTAGCAAAGATACTGGAGTGGTTTGTCATTTCCTTCTCCAGTTCATTTTACAGGTGAGGAAACTGAGACAAACATGATTAACTGACTTTCCCACGGTCACACAGCTAGCAAATGTCTGTGGCTGGATTTGAACTCAGGTCTTCTTGACTCCAGGCTCTGCACTCTGTTCACTGCACCAATTAGGAAACTGAAGCACTTGTCTAAAGTGCAACAGCTAGTAAGTGGAAGAGATGGGACTATAAACCAGGTTTTCTGGATCAAGGATACTCAGTGTCCTTTTAACAATCATCTCTTAAGCCTCTACTGGTTTTTAATTTTCTTTTTCAGTTACTAAATTTTTCCTCTCTCTCCCATTTCTTCTTACTTGGAAAAAAGAAAAAGAAAAAGAAAATCTTTGTAATAAATATGCACGGTCAAACAAAACAAATCTTCACACTGCCCATGTCCAAAAATGTGTGTTTCATTCTGTATATTTAATTTATCACCTCTCTGTCTGGAAACGGGCAGCATGCTTCATCGCTGATCCTCTGGAATTATAGCTGACCATTGCATTGCATGATCAGAATTTTTAAGTCTTTCAAAATTGTTTCTTTTTACAATGATGTTGTTATGTTATAAATAGTTCTCCTGGTTCTACTCACTTTAGTCTGCATTCATAAAATGTCCATAAAATCTTCCGTGTTTCTCTGAAGCTATTTCTTTCACTATTTCTTATAGCACAATATTATTCCATTACATTCATGTACCATAATTTGTTGACCCATTCTCCAATTGATGGGCAATTCCTTAGTTTCAAATTCTTTACCACAACAAAATGAGCTATTAACCATCTACTATTGACACATATTATGGTAGGTGATGGGAGACAAGGGGCAGAATAGTACAGTGAAGAATATACATTGCCAGTGGAGTCAGAGGAACTGGGTTCAAATACTGCCTTTATGACCTTGGACAAGTTACTTACCCTTTTTATGCTTCAATTTCCTCATCTGTGAGATGAGAAGATTGGGATAATGTCCTCTGAGTTCCCTTCCAGTTCTAGACCTACAATAAAATCATTAAGACAAGGCCCTTGCTTCTATAGAGCTTGCCATCTTGCAGTATGTCAGGTATTAACGAACATTTTTGGTTCTAATAGAAATAGCACTGGATAGTGAGGTAGTAGGGCCTGGGTTCTAATGCCACTGCCACAAGGGATTTTAGTTACATGATCTTGGAAAAGTGCTTTCCCTTTATGGACCTTAGTTTCCTTATCTATAAAATAATGAGTCTTGACCAGATGATATCTTCCAGATCTCGAGTTATTTTGATTGAGGATAGTAGACTCAGAACATCTTAGGATGTTGAAGACATAAGAAAATATAAGACAAAACAATATTTTCCCAGAAGGGACATAATGCAACAAACTGAAAACAAGAAGAGAAGAATTTCTGAGGTCCCTCTAGTCCTTTATCCATCACTCACACCTTCCCAAGATCCAGGCACAAAGGAGAGAAAGTGAAAATTGTGGGGAGTATTCTTGGAATAGCAAGAAATTCATTTTGGCTGAAAAGGACTGGAAAGGTAAGTTGAAACCTAAGGACAAAAAAAAAACATTGACTACTGGAGAGTTCCAATTGCTGCGACTTTCCCCAAACATCCCTCCCTCTCACTTCTTTCAACTGGGCCTAATTTTGTTTGATACCTAGCAGAACATCTAATCTCTCTTCCACTTGTTAACCCTTCAATTACATAAAGATGATCTATCATGTTGCCCTTACTTTAGCATTAACAATTGTTAATATCACCCCATCCTCTTTTTGCCAGGCTAAACAACTCTAATTTCTTTAACTGATTCTCATATTATGTAATTTTGAGTTCCCTCACCACCCTGGTCACCTTCTTTGGGATGCGCTCCCATTTGTGCAAACATCTTCTAAAATGTGGGGCAAGAAACTGAACAAAATATTCCAGATCACGTCCGACTAGGGCATAGTATAATTGAACTATCACTTAGCTCCTCTTACTCCAGACACTATATGTTTTTTAATTCAGAATTTAAATATCAAAGAGAGAACATTTATATATGCACATCAGAAAACAAAGAGAATGATAAAGGCATCCTAGTACCAAGGAGGCCACATGAGGCTTAGAGGCAGAGGCCATAGGTTCTTCACGCCTGGTTTGAGTGGTGGTGGGTTTTGTTGTCTTGCTTTTTTTTTTTTTTTGGTGAAGCAATTGGGGTTAAGCTCAGAGTCACACAGCTAATAAGTATTATGTGTCTGAGGCCAGATTTGAATTCAGGTCCTCCTGACTCCAGGGCCAGTGCTTTATCCACTGCACCTTGTTTTGTTTCTTTGGTAACACAGAATATAATTCAGTCAGGTCATATGAGTTGACTTTTTGCATTTACCCAAGGTGTTTAGGTCTTTCTTGCTAAGCTGCTATGACTAGATTTGTTGAAATTGAGGTACAATCCAGAGTCAATGATGCTGCAACCGATCTATCAAGCAAAGAGAATTAGGAGCTGGTGTCAGCTTATCAGCAGTTGGGGTCAGAATAATTTCCAGAAACTTAGAGTTCAGAATCTAGGGGGAAGGAGATACAGTAAATGGGAAGCACGTTCAAGAAGAAAGGAGATCAGGATCAGGAAAGAAAGGAGAAACAATACTATTCATGCTCACCAGTTGGAAGAGGGGGTGGGGGAAGCTGGAAAGGCAAATCATCAACAGGCAAAAATGTGCTTTAAAGTTTAAGTTTCTGACTATAACTGACCTAAGTTCTTTTCTGCTTAGCCTCAGCTTAAAAGGTGAAATCCATTATATCCACCCCACATACATCTCCAAGAGTTCTGAGAAATTCTAATCAGAATTGAACTGTAGAATTAGGCTCCTGGACCATATTTTGTTGTGCTTCTAGAAAGCATAACATTACTGCAAAAGGTTATGGATAGGCTAGACACTTCTACCCAGAAGGACTATGAGAATTTGGTTTCTCATGGGAAACTCTGATCTTGTTCAATTGCTGTAACCATATCCTCATTATGTGTTACTTGCAAGCCTCATTTGCCTTCCAACTCTTGACTACCTCCATTTTTCTCTTATATTCCCAACTCAGTTCAAAAGACAATAAAATGTTTACATTTTGCTTGGTTCAATGGGTAGCTTTTATGTGGCACCTATTAATCTATTTGTAATCTTTCTATTCCCTTGAAGTGACAAGTAGCAAAGAATGCTTTGGCTAAGCAAGAAAATGGAAAGTATTAAGTCTATTCTTCAATAGGACCGACTCTATGTGACTCGTATATGATGGCTATCAGAACCCTGGCCTGGCTAATTAGTCAGTTCTATCTGATGAAATAATTATGCTTCACATAGGCTAGATACAGCTTCAGCAATGGAAAATTGTCCTATATTGTTCAATTTGTTCTTTTTTTTATCCTATATGTCCACTCTTCATTATGTTAGCCACCTAGGAGCAATGTACCAAGGACTTACTGGAATGTTTTATCTTGATTCCTTGGAGATTAGAAGCTATCAAAGGATCTTATATTAAATACTTTCTACTTGGAAGATTTCTACATTGTTTGCTTGGTTATATAGCATTCTAATGCATTTAAAAAAAAGTTACATTTGTCCTTCACTCTCAGATTTGAAAAAAAACAAACAAACCAAAACTATCTGGGTGAGTGACCAATTATTTCTTGATGGGGAAACGTTATTGAGGTGTGCTAGAAAAAGACATGGCTCAGCTCAGTAAACAATTGGGTATATTTAAGAATCAGAGTCAAAAAACAGATTAAGGTTTTTTTATGTGTAAAATGAGCATTTTAAAGTGTTTCTTGTAAAATTTCACTAAATGTTCTTTATAGATCAAAATTGTGTTAGGTGAGTTGGTATTAATTGGGTCATTACTAAACTTGCCATTTTACAGAATAATGTAACCACAGAATCTCTGAGTTGCAAGCACTCTGTAAGGTCATCTAGTCCGTTTTATTCTTAAGTGAGAATACTCTCTTCAACATACCTAACAAGCATTCACTCAACTTTTGATCGAAGACTTCTAATCAGGGAGAATTCTCCCTACCTCTCAAATCAGCCCTTCTCTAGATATTATCAGGCTTATCAATATACTTCCTAAAATGGGATACCCAGAACTGAAGTGCCATTCTTTTTTTTTATTAATTTATTTTGATTTATCAACAATCACTTCCATATGCTTTTGAGTTTAAAATTTTTCTCCCCCTTCTTCCCCACCACCCTCCCCATGACAGTGCACAATCTGATATAGGCTATACATTTACATTCCTATTAAACATATTTTCACATTAGTGATGTTGTAAGTAAAAATTAAAGCCAATAGGAGGAACCATCAGAAAGAGGAAACAAAACTCAACAGAAGAGAAAAAAAAAATAGCAATTCCACTTCCATAGTTCTTTCTTTGGATGTGGATAGATAGCATTTTCCGTCACGAGGCCTCTGGAGATGTCTTAGATCCTTGTAATGCTGAGAAGGGTTAAGTTTATCAATATTAGTCATCACACAACATGGCTGTTATTGTGTACAATGTTCTCCTGGTTCTGCTCACCTGAGGTGCCATTCTTAAGATGTAGTGTGACAGTGCAGAGTACAGGACTATCACCTCCCAAGTTCTGGGCACTAGACTTCCCTTAATGGAATTTAAGATCACATTGGCTTCCTTAACAGTCATATCACACTGTTAATTCATATCAAGTTTGCAGTCTGCCAAACCGATAGAATTTCTGTAGACAAACTGCTATTTATCTAACCCCTCTGTCATCTTGTACTTGTAAAGTTGATGTTTTGAACCCAAATGCAAGACTTATTATTACTTCATGTTTAATTACATCCTATTAGCTTCAGTCCAATGTTGTAATCTGAGAATTAGATTAATTCTTTCAGAAAAACAAAACAAAACAAAACTCTTCCTTGATAGTATATATAGTATAAATATAGTGTGTGTGTGTGTATGTGTGTATATAAAAGTATGTATAATATATACATTATAAAGATAGTACTCATGACTCTATACTTCTTTCTTGCAAATGAATGACACTGGACACACAGTTGAACAAATAGAACGAGAGGATAGCTCAGCAGGATTCTACCACCACTGCTTGTTAAAATATTTTTTAAAAGTCATTATTTGGGTTGTGCCAATGGTGGTGAGTAAAGGATAGTTCAGATGCCATAAGGAAAATGTCAAAATATGGTGGAAATGGGTCATCCAGTTTACAAGATGTGTGTTTGAATGAGCATTAACATATAGCAACTCACAGCAATAAACTGAGCATTGTAATTATCACAAGCAACAACTTTTTATATCAATATGGTTCTCCACAATTCACAAAGAGCTTCCATATGCATGTTCTCGTTTGATATTATCAGGGATGTATGAGGTGTTCAGGGAGAACTAGCACATCCGGTGTGAGGGCTTGCCAGCCCCTTTTCAGCCCTGCTCATCCACCTTTGGAGTCCACCTTTCATCCAACTCTCACCTGTGGCTCCAAGAAATTGTAGCATGCTTAACTGCACACTCCAGTAAACCATCTCAGTAGATAGATTAAACCATGTTGATGTTAACTGACAGGCTTCAGACTTGTTGGTGAGTTAAGGGGGTGTCCACTCTAAGCATGTGAAGACTTCATTTGGCAGAATGGGCAAATGAAAACAATTTGTTTCTGGATATGAAGGCAGCAGAAGCAGGCACTGTAGAGCACTTAGAGCTTGGTCAGATATTAAATATGCCAAGGTCACACACTGCATACGGGGCTATTGCCAGGTCATCTCGACTTTTGTCTTGCCACTGGACTTTTATGACTCCGGAAGAGAGATTGAGGCTAATGGCTTTGTGCAACTCTGCCTCACTTAAGTCCAGTTCACACTCAAGTCAAGACATCATCCCGTGAGGTAATTGGTCATCTTTGAAATGAAAGATTAACAACAATGATACCCACACTAATATTGTGAGATTGATATCCTGCCTACTTTATAAGAGAGTAAACTAAATGTTAGAGAAATTGATTTATGTCAGACCACATTTCTTATCATTAGCACAGACACGACTCAAATCCAGTTCTTCTGTATCCAAGTTCATTGCTTTCTCCACTGCATTTATAGTGTTGCCACGACTAGGTGGGCAGAGCCCACAATGTGTGGAATCAGGAAAGGAACAGCTATTACCGATAGAAAATGAAAAGCAAGAGAACCAAGTGAAAGCTATTCATAGCGAAGTAGTGTGGCCATGAGTCTGGTTACTTGAATAACTTTCCCTCTATGCTTATTTGTTTTCCCCTATGTTGTATGTTTCCTAGGGAAGTCTTATGTATAATTTAATTTTATGATTGTTCAGTCATTTCAGTTGTGTCTGGCTCTTTGTGACCCCATTTGGGCTTTTCTTGTCAGAGATACTGGAGTAGTTTGTTATTTCCTCCTCCAGCACATTTTGTAGATGAAGAAACTGAGGCAAACAGGGTTAAGTAATTTGTCCAGGTTTGCAAAGCTAGTATGTTACATTATAATTTAATCATAATAATAACAATAGCATCTATATTGTGCTTCAAGGTTTTCCAAGCTTAGTGTATGTTATCTCATTTGATTCTCATAACCACCCTTGGTAGTAGGTGTTATTATTATCCCTACTTTATGAACGAGGAAATTGAGGCAAATAGAGGCTAAGTGACTTGCCCAAGGTCACTCAGCTAGTAAGTGTCTGAGGTAGGATCTAAACTTAGTTCTTCTTGACTCCAGATCCAACACCTTATCCACTGGGTCACCTAGCTGACTAGGTATCTGTGACATAATATCTCACTGGGCTATAAGCTCCCATAAATCTTTAACACAGAGGGCTGGAGGAGAATGACACTGTAACACAAAGACAGAGATATTAATGTCCTTAACAACACATTCTGAGTCTTTTCCTTTCCTTGCAGACATACCTGTTTCTGAACTCTCAAAATCTTTACTCAGAGGTTGTAGAACCTTGACATTAGAACAATAGGAAATTCTAATTCTACTCTTCTTGCAGTGTTTACTTTTATCAGGAGCTTCTCAGGTTAACCTTGGTTTTAATTTTCTTCATTTTATAGATAGTTAAAAGGTCTCTTTCAGCCCTGCCAAGAACTATAACAAACAATTTTGGAATGTTGGGTAAATTTCACAAAATATCCTAGAGCAAACAGTAGGAAACATACCCTCATATCAAATTCTTAAGAAGAATCCACTTGTGGGCAGCTAGGTGGCGCAGTGGATAGAACACCGGCCCTGAAGTCAGGAGTACCTGAGTTCAAATCCGACCTCAGACCAAACACTTGACACACTTACTAGCTGTGTGACCCTGGGCAAGTCACTTAACCCCAATTGCCTGGAAAAAAAAAAAAGAAGAATCCAGTTGGATGAATATGTACCCTGAGTCATAAAACCTGGGTAAGGGGGTAAGGAGAGAAGTATGTCATATAGTAGTTATGTATTTTTGGAAAAATTAACAGAGACTTCTGGGAGCCAAGATGGCATCACCTCAGACATGACGTACAGACAGGTAGGTGTCAGGTGGACATTCCTTGCACTAGTTGGTCTCTTTCTCAATGTAGTGCCCAGGTGGACAGGGAACACATGACGAACCTGACTGCTGAGAACCCAAGGCACATGCCTGGCAAGATGATGCCACTCCATCGACCGCATTTGTAGTCGTGACAGAATAGATCTTTACCGTATCATTGATAAACCATATACTCTGGAAAGAGAACAGAGAACAATGATTCCTTTCTTAAGGGCAAGAGCATGCTACCTAATTTACCTATTTAAGAAGAACGTTATCAAAAGAACGCCAGAATCACAATGCCGCTTTCCAAGGCAAGGTGAGTAGCTGCAGAAGGGTGTTTCTCCTTTTCACTTTTCTGAAGAATAGTCACAATGCTCTAATAGCCACAGATCCAAGGGAATAGAATTCCTGGAGTTTCATTTCTGGGAAATGAATAATATATAAATAAATAAAATGCAATAAATAGAGCACTGAGGCTAGAGTCAGGAAGCCATTGTACTGAGTCATTTCAGTTGTGTTCAACTCTATTTTTTAGGTTTTCTTGGCAAAGATACTGGAGTGGTTTTGCCATTTCCTTCTCCAACTCATTTTACAGATGAGGAAACTGAAGCAAATAAGGTTAATGGACAGATTTGAACTCAGGAAGATGAGTCTTCCTGATTCCAGGTCCAGCACTATATCCACTGCTGGGCCTAGCTGCCCAGAATCAGGAAGAACTGAGTTCAAATTTGGCCTCAGATACTTAACTAAGTAACTCTGGGCAAGTCACTTGACATGTTTGCCTCAGTTTACTCAACTGTAAAATTAATTTTCTCAACTATAAAATGAGGAAAACAAGAATACTTACCTCACAGTGTTGTTGTAAGGACAGAATAAAATAATCTTTATAAAAAGTGCTTAACATAGTGCCTGGCATGTAATAGTGCTATACAAATGCATATTCCCTTCTCTTCCTGCCATTGGGCCACCTTAATGTGAATGAACTTGGGTATAACTATGGACCTCAGGACCAAAAGAGCTTTTTAATACTGGAACAAACCTTATGTCCCTTTATATATTTTGTATTTACATGCTCTCTCTGCTGATAGACTCTACTGATACTACTCTACTAATAAACAGTTCCTTGAAGAAAAAAAATATTCAACAGCTTGGAAAAAGAAAACAACTGCTTAAAAAGTAGAATTAGCCAAGTGGAAAAGAAGATACAAAAATCCACTGAAGAAAATAACACCTTAAAAGTACAATTGGCCCAAATAGAAAAGAAAGCACAAAAGCTAATTGAGGAAAACAATATCTTAAAAGTGAGAATTGGGCAAGTGGAAGCTAATGGCTCTGTGAGACATCAAGAATCAAACAAATTCAAAACAATGAAAAAAATGAAAGAAAATGTAAAATACTCATGGAAAAAACAACAGACTTGGAAAATAGATCCAGGAGAGACAATATCAGAATCACTGGACTACCTGAAAGCCATAATCGAAAGGAGAACCTGCACAGCATCTTTCAAGAAAGTATCAAGAAAAACTGCCCTGATGTCCTGGAACCAGAGGTCAAAATAGGCAATAAAAGAATCTGCTTATCACCTCAGGAAAGAGATCCCAAACTAACTCTGAGGAACATTATAGCCAAATTTCAGAACTATCTGGTTGAGAAAAAATAGTACAAGTGGACAGAAAGAAACAATTCAAATATTGAGAAGTCACAATCAGGATTACACAGGGCTTGGCAGCTAGAATATTAAAAGATAGGTGGTCACTGAACATGGTATTCTGGAAGGCAAAGGAGCTAGGACTACAACCAAAAATCACTTACCTGGAAAAATTAAGCATAATACATCAAGGGGGGGAAATGGTCACTCAATGAAATAGAAAAATTTCAAGCCTTCATAAGAAGACCAGAATTAATCAAAAATGTGATCTCCAATATCAATAGCCAAAAGAAGCATAACCAAGTGAAAAAGGAAAATAAAACATTAGAGATTCAATAAAGCAAAACTGCTTTCATCTCTAGTACAGTTAGAAGGAATGTACATAGACAGAGGGTATGGGTATAAGGTGAATTTGAGGGAATGACAAAAAAAATTGAAGGATGAGAAAGAGGAATACACTGGGTGCAGAAGGAAGGGAGAGGTAGAATGGAGTAAATTATTTCACATGAAGAGGTGCAAACGACCTATTACAGAGGAGGGGAAGATGGGAGGGTGGGCGATGGGCATAGATTGAACCTTACTCTAATCAGTATTGGTTCAAAGAGGAAATAACATACACAATGAGTTGAATATAGAAATCTATCTTACCCTACAGGAAAGTAGAAGGGGAGGAGAATAAGTAAAGGTGACAGAGGATTGAAAGAAGAGAGGGCAGACCAGGAGAGGTGGTAGACAGAAGCAAAACACTGTCAAAGCAGGGAAAGGGTGAAAGAAGAGAGGACAAATGGGAGAAAGAAGAGGATGGAGGGAAATACACAGGTAGTAATCATAACTGTGAATGTGCATGGGATGAAATCTCCCAGAAAAAAAAAGAAATGGATAGCAGAATGGATCAGAAACCAGAATCCTACAATAAGTTATTTACAAGAAACACACTTGAAGCAAAGAAACACACTCAGAATAAGGGTAAGAGGCTGGAACAGAATCTATTGTGCTACAGCTGAAGTAAAAAAAAAAAAAGCAGGGGTAATAATCCTTATCTCAGACAAAGCAAAAGCAAAAATAGACCTAATTAAAAAAGATAAGGAAGGAAACTGCATCTTGCTCAAAGGTACCATAGACAATGAAGCAATATCAATACTAAATATATATGCACCAAGTGGTAGAGCATCCAAATTTTCAAAGGAGATGTTAAGTGATTTACAGGAAGAAACAGACAGCAAAACTATACTAGTGGAGATCCCCAACTGTCCCCTCTCAGAACTCAATAAATCCAATGCAAAAATAAACAAGAAGGAAACTAAGGAGGTACATAGAATATTAGAAAAGATATGGCAGACCTTTGGAGAAAACTCAATGGGAACAGAAAGGAATGTACATTTTTCTCAGGAGCACATGGCACCTACACAAAAGTTAACCCTGTGATAGGGCATAAATAACTCAAAATCAAATGCAGAAAGGCAGAAATATTATATGTATTCTTTTCAGATCATAATGCAATAAAAATTACATTCAACATAGGGCAGTGGGAAAACAGATTAAAAATGAATTGGAAATTAAATAACCTAATTCTAAAAAAGAAGTGGGTCAAAGAATAAATCATAGAAACAATCAATAATTTCATTAAAGAAAATGACAACAATGAGACAACGTACCAAAATTTATGGGATCCAGCAAAAATAGTACTTAGGGGGAAATTCATTTCTGTAAATTCTTACATCAACAAAATAGAAAAAGAACAGATCAATGAACTGAGCATGCAACTAAAAAAAAGTTGAAAAAGAACAAATTTAAAATCCCCAAATGAGTATCAAATTAGAAATCCTGAAAATCAAAGATGAGATTAATAAGACTGAAAGTTTAAAAAAAACTATTGAGCTAATAAATAAATCTAGGAGCTGATTTTATGGGAAAAAATAAATAGATAAACCTTTGGTTAATTTGATTTAAAAGAAGAAAGAAGAAAACCAAATACCCAATATAAAAATTAAAAAAGTGAAATCACCACCAATGAAGAAGAAGTGAAAGCAATCATTAGGAAATATTTTACACATTATATGCCAATAAATCTGATAATCTGAGCAAAATCAACAAATATTTACAAAAGTATAAACTACCTAGATTAATAGATCAGGAAATATAATGCCTAAATAACCCCATCTTCAAAAAAGAAATTGAACAAAAAATTGAATAACGAACTCCCTATGAAAAAATCCCCAGGGCCAGATGTGTTCAGGAGTGAATTCTTTTTTATTTTCTCCTCCCCTCCCCCTCCCTCCCTCTCCTCCTTTCCTCCTCCTTCTCCTCCTTCCCCCTCCCTCCTTCCCCCTCACCCCTCCTCCTTCTCCCTCCCCCTCTCTCCATTTTCTTTTCTCCCCCTGCCCCCCTCCCCCTCCCTCCCTTTTTCTTCTCCTTCTCCCTGTCCCCACCCCTACCCCACCTCCTCCTCAGGAGTGAATTCTACCAAACATTTAAAGAACAACTAATTCCAATACTATGTAAACTATTTGGCAAAATAGGCAAAGAAAAAGTTCAATTGTACTGCTTTTATGATGCAGATATGGTGCTGATACCTAAACCAAGAAAAGCCAAAACAAAGAAAATTATAGACCAATTTCCCTGATGAACATTGATGCAAAATTTTTGAACAAAATACTAGCAAGGCAATTACAGCAATGTATCACAAGTATTATACACTATGACCAGGTGGGATTTATACAATAATGAAAGGTTAGTTCAATATTAGGAGAACTATAGCATAATTGACCATATCAATAACAAAACCAACAGAAATCATATAATTATCACAATAGATGCTGGGAAAGCTTGTGACAAAATATAGCACCCATTCCTATTAAAAACACTAGAAAGCATAAGAATAAAGGTAGTGTTCCTTAAAATGATAAGCAATATCTACCTAAAACCATTAGCAAGCATTATCTGTAATGGGAATAAGCTAGAAGCCTTCCCAGTAAGATCAGGTGAAGCAAGGATGCCCATTATCACCACTATTATTCAATATAGTACTATCAATGTTAACTATAGCAATAAGAGAAGAAAAATAAATTGAAGAAATTAGAATAGGCAACAAGGAAACAAAACTGTCACTCTTTGTAGATGATGTGATGGTATACTTAGAAAACCCTAGAGAATCCACTAAAAAAAACTACTTGAAATAAATAACAACTTTAGCAAAGTTGCAGGATATAAGATAAGCCCACCTAAATCATCAGCATTTCTGTTTATGATCAACAAAGCTGAGCAGCAAGAAATATAAAGAGAAATTCCATTTTTTTAAAAACTGTAAGCAATATACAATACTTGAGAGTCCACCTACCAAGACAACCCCAGAAATTATATGAACACAATTACAAAACACTTTTCACACAAATAAAGTCAGGTCTAAACAATTGGAAAGTAGGCCAAGCCAATATATACAAAAGATGCTTAAATTAATCTACTTATTCAGTATCATACCAATCAAACTACCAAAAAATTATTTGATAGAGTTAAAAAAAAAATTCACCTGGAATAACAAAAGGTCAAAAATATCATGTGGAATTGATATAAAAAAAATACAAAAGAAGGTGGCCTAGCAATACCAAATCTCAAACTATATTATAAAGCAGCAATCATCAAAACTATCTGGTTCTGGCTAAAATATACAGCGATGGATCAGTGGAATAGATTAGGTACACAAGACACAGTAATCAAGGACCATACCAACCTAGTGTTTGATAAATCCAAAGAAACAAGCTTTTGAGATAAGGACTCACTATTTGAGAAACACTTCTGAGAAAACTGGAAAACAGTAGGACACAAACTAGGTATAGACCAACATCTTACATCATATACCAAGATAAGGTCAAACTGGGTGCATGATTAGGACATAAAAACTGACACTATGAGCAAATTAGAAGAGCGAGGGGAGGGGAAAATTTCATGACAATACAAAAGATAGAGAGCACATTTGCATTAGGAAATATAAAATAGATAATTTTGGTTATATTAAATTAAAAGGCTTTTGTACAAACAAAACCAATGCAACCAAAATTAGAAGGAAAGCAGAAAGGTGGGAAACAATTTTTATAGCAAATGTCTCTGAAAAGTCCTCATTTCTCAAATATATAGGAAACTGAGTCAAATTTATTAGACTACAAGCCATTCCCCAATTGATAAATGGTCAAAGGATATGAACAGGCAGTTTTCACATGAAGAAATCAAAGCTATCTATACACATATGAAGAAATACTCTAAATTACTTTTCATTACAGGAATGCAAATTAAAACAACTCTGAGGTACCACCTCATACCTATCAGATTGGTTAATATGACAAAAAGGGAAAATGATAGATGTTGGAATGGATGTGGGAAAAGTGGGATACTAATGTAATGTTGGTGGAGATGTGAACTAATCAAACCATTCTGAAGAGTAATTTGGGACTATGCCCAAAGAGCAACCAAACCATGCATGCCCTTTGATCCAGCAATACCACTACTAGGTCTGTATCCCAAAGAGATCATAAAAAAGGAAAAAGGACCTACAGTGCAAAAATACTTATAGTGGCCCTTTAATGGTGGGAAAATATTAAAAATTGAGAGAATGCCCATCAATTGGGGAATGGCTGAACAAACTGTGTAACATGAATGCAATGGAATATTATTGTGCAATAAGAAATGATGAACAGGCAGATTTCAGAAAAACCCAGAAAGACTTGCACAAACTAATGCAAAACGAAAAGAGCAGAACCAGGAAAACATTGTATACAGTATCAGCAACATTATGTGATGATCAATTATGAAAGACTCAGCTCTTCTCAGTAACAAAATGATCCAAGACATGTACAAAGGACTCACAAAGGAAAATGCTATCCACATTCAGATAATGAACTGATGGACTCTGAATGCAAATGAAAGCACATTTTTTTCACTTACTTTATTCTTCTTCATGTTTTTTTCCCCTTTTGATCTGTTTCTTCTTTCACAACTCTAATATGGAAATATGTTTAACATCATAGCACATGTATAACCTATATCAAATTGCCTACCATTTTTAGAAGAGGGGAGGGGAGGGAGGAAAAGGAGAAAAATTTGAAACTCAAAATCTTGTAAAAAATGAATGCTAAAAATTGTCTTGATAATGTAATTGGGAAAAAATAAAGTGTTCTTTTTAAAAAAATGAATGACTAGTATTTGTTTTGATCTTATTTTTATTGGTATCAATGGTTATGATGTAATGATATAAATATCATGTTCATTTCAAAATACATCTCTTCCTCCTCTTCCAGCTAGAAATATGTTTCTTGCAATCAAGACTGAAAAAGGAAAGGGGAAAAAGCATGCTATTCAGCAAAACTAATAATCAATAAACACTTATTAAGCATTTACTATGTGCTAGGTACTGTGTCAACACATCAGCTGTGTCTAGTGGTATATACAATATACCACACACAAAGTTCCCCACCTTTGCATCAATGGGAAGGAAGTACATTTTCTCAAATCTTCTCCAGAAACTAATCCTGGTCATTAAAATTGTAAGTATTTAGCTGTACTTTTGTTGTTGCCACTTCCATTCACTTTATTATAATTGTGTATTTTTTTATACCTGCTTCCATCACTCTGCATCAATTTATGTCTATATTTCTCTAAATTCTTCATACTTATTGTTTCTTATAATTCAGTAATATTCCAATGCTTTCATGAACCCCAATTTGTATATCCATTCCTCAGTAATTGGGCATCTACTTTGTTTTCATGGGGTGAATAGAGTGTTCAGGGAAGACTAGCACTTCTGGGTTTAGGGCTTGTCAACCCTTTTTCAGCCCTGCTTATCAACCCTTGGTGTCCACCTAGCACTCAGCTGTCACCTGTGATTCCAAGAAGCTACAGCTTGCTTAGTGGCCACACCCTAGTAAACTGTCTCAGCAGACAGGCCAAATCAGGTTGAGGGTAACTGACAGGCCTCAAACTCATTGGTAAGTTGAGGGGTGCCTTCCCCAAGCATGAGAAGACTTCCCCCAGCAGAATGAGTGGATAAGAAGAATTTGTTCCTTGTGATGAAGGCAGCTAGCTGAAGTAGGTTCTGTGACCACCTAGATGGTCAGACATCAAAGATGCTGAGGTCATCCACTGTATCCTGGGCCAACACCAGTCATCCTGACTTTTGTCTTGCGGCTGGACTTTGATGACTCTGGAAGACTGAGACTTCTCACAACTCATTTAAATCCAACTCACTTATGAGTCATGATACTACTTTGTGATGTCATGACTCACTAGTGAATTGGAGTTAAGTGATGTCCTTGGTCCTTTCTAAAAACAAAGGACAAACAACAACAAAAACTTTGTTTCTAGTTTTTTGGGTAGCTTCCCATTTTAACTAATTATTCATACACTAAAATAATTTGTTTCCAGCTTCTTAAAGAATGTAAGTGCTATCAGGGATCTCTAAATTTCAGTGTCCTAGGAGAGAACCTCAGTTTGCCTAGCCCGGTAAAAGTACTTCAGGATTGCTAGGGCCTGGTTAGTACAAATAACAAATGCCATAAGGTGGTCACATATGTTAAACTTCGCACTATTCAAAGTTATAGCTATGTAAAATATAGTCCTTGGTTGTGGCCCAATAGAAATTTACAGAGAGAATTTGAATAATGTGACCATTTCATAGGATTCATTATTCTAACCTAAACAAGCCCTAGCTGTACTTGTAAAAGTAATGTAATAAAATATCTAATGCAAAATTAATTGGAAAATTAGTAAGCAAATTTGGGTGGTCATAGCTTCAAAATGTAGTTTCCTTAGTTAGAGCATATGTAACAGAAGAGGAGAGAGCTTTAAAAAAAAATCACTTTACAGGGCAGTTAGGTGGCACAGTGGATAGAGCACTGGCCTTGGATTCAGGAGGACCTGAGTTCAAATCCAGCCTCAGACACATAACACTTACTAGCTGTGTGACCCTGGGCAAGTCACTTAACCCCATTGCCTATCCTTTAAAAAAAAAATCACTTTACAATCAGGTTTATTTAAGCAGAATGGACATACTATGAAACTTTATAATTTCCTAACGTGGTAACAAATTTACTGACAAGACCAACCTATTCTCTGCATCTGCTCTGTTTATAAGGAAGCCCTTACCCTGTACTCTGAAAATTGGAAAAAAAAATAATTGATCAATATTGGTTTCTCAAGGATATGAAGCAAATATAACATTTCCTAAAATTTGCATTCACAAAGGAACTGTGGAATAAAGTCTGCATGAATAAAATGTAACAAAAGGACAGAGAAGTTGATTTCTCAAGAGAGTGAGAAAATAATTCATAGTACCTATTCACTGATGCCATAGATCAAAGAAAATTTATAGTGGGAGGAAAAAGCTATTTCACTTGGTCTTTCATGGAAGAAAAAACAAACATATGTATAGAAGGGAAATCTACTATTACTGAACCCTCGAATTCTTTGAGAGAGAAAATAAGCAACATCCCAAGAGAAGTGAAATAATTTCCAACAGAAGAAAATAAACTCACCATGAGACATTGAAAGGAGTTGTTTGACAGATCCAGAGAGAGATTTTGAATGTTAGCCAATATATCGTATAGTCACTACATGTTTCTTCTCCAGAAGATGGAGCATGAGGCTAAAATATGACTGCAGGACAAGAGAAAGGTAAAGCCAAATGTTTCAAAGATAGTATTCCTTTAACTAAATGCATAAAAAATGTCCACATTGCATTTGGGCGGTGCAGGGAGGTAATAAACAATTAAAACTTCTAGCAGATTACTATTTGGTTTGATATTGTTTTGATTTTGAAACAACCATCACTTTGGCAACTTTCATCCAGGAAGAAAAAATGTTATTTTAAGGAGAATCATAAAAGTGGTAACATAGATTCTTGTTTCTACCTAGCATTTCTCTTTTAAGAATCACAAAGTCCCAGATTTACAACGCTAGGCAATAGGTAATTTACTAGTTGTACACTTTAACCATTTGTTTAGGGAGGTGAAATTTGAGCTTCCGCCTCTGATTCATGCATTTCCTTTCAGCCTTCCTTCCTGTCCCTGAATTCTTCTCACTCTACCATGCTCAGGTGTCCAAGGGATGTTCTTTAGCTGATTTATAGGGAAACAAAGATGAGAATTAGACAAGATGAGAAAATACGGATGTGATATGATTTTAACATTCATTTTTACAAGTGAAAAAATATGCTTCAATCTGTACTCAAGAGTTCATCAATTCTCTCTGTATGTGATTTTCACTGATAGCAGGAACTCTCATGCTGATTTAATTATAGCTCTTGTTATTGTTTGTCCTTCATTCTCAAAGCCTACTATGGCATCAGGAAGATGATGCCATAACTTGAAAGTGAATTGGATTTAAGGGAGGGCTGTGCAAAGTCACCGGCCTCACTTTCTCCTCTGGAGCTATCTGGGTCCAGTGACAGGATATAGATCAGGAAAACTGGAGATGGCCCTGGATTCAGTGGGAGACCTTGTCCTTTTTAAGCTAAGGGCTTTAACACGTCTCAGTTTAACTGAGGCAACCGTATTCGGTGATTAAGGCTAGGTAAGAAATAAAGCAGAGAATGGCCTCTTTTACCTAGTCAAAGAAAAAAAAAATTGGGAGGACAAGACCCTCAGGGGTTTTGGCCAAAACAGAAACAATTGCTATTTACATTCACTCTGAGCTATCAGGGTCCAAACAATGACCAGTGGTCTTAGGCTGGGACCTACTGTTATCCACCAAAGCATGGCAAATAACCTGGCTATTCTTTAATTTATCTCTTATCTATCTCACCTTTAGATGGCCCATATTTCTTTTTTTTTCTTTTTAGTTGTATTTTTATTTTTTTCCCAATTACATGTGTTAGAAACGGGATTTAGACACTCCTTGGTAGAGTTAGGGAGCTACTGACAAGCTGTCTCAGCCCACTGCTTCCCTAGTTGTAAACCATCAGAATTTTATTCTCCTTTAGGAAAGGAAACTGAACCAAAGTGAGAGTGAGAGAAAGCATTTATTTACAATTCTTGCAAGAAGTAGGTATATGGGTACCCTATAGGGACACATACACCAACAGAAGCCAGTTAGTTCCTTCTTGTCCCTCCCTTCAGAGCTATGTTTGGTCCCTGCTCTTCCGGGTTACAATCTTCCTTATACTCCCACTTCATATTACTCCTTAACAAGTCTTCCCTCCCATTAACATATGTGCCTAGTTTTGTGCTATTGCTCCCCTCTGGGTGGAGAAGTTAGTATTAATGAGCCTATTATGCATGTGCACTCTAAGTAAAGCTTAACTTTTGTCCTACTTCCAGCCTCTTTAACAAAACAACTAATTTCATCCACTTTTAGCCAGTTCTAGAACCTCTGACCTAGAGCTGCCTTTTCTCTCAGTTTCCTTATATGGAAATATAATCATTTCTTACCTCTCACACATGGAAAGACAATTTTTAACATTTGTTTTCATAAAAATTTTAGACCTAAATTTTCTCTCTCCCTGCCTTCCCTCCCTCCTTCCCTAAGGTGGTAAGCAATTTGATATCGATTATATATGTGCAATCATCTAAAACCTATTTCCATATTGCTTTTTTGGGTGAGACAATTGGGGTTAAGTGACTTGCCCAGGGTCACACAGCTAGTAACTATTGCCACCTAGCTGCCCCTCCATATTGCTTAAATAGCAATAGAAACAACTGAAGAAACCCTGAGGGTCTTCCCCAGATTGACTTTTTTTCTTTCTTCTTTTTTTCTTTTTGGTGAGGCAATCAGAGTTAAGTGACTTGCCCAAGGTCATGCAGCTAGTTAAGTGTCAGTGATTTTTTTTTCTTTGACTAGATGAAGAGGCCTCTGCCTCATTTCTTATCTGGCATTACTGAATGGGTGTTGCCTCTGTCAAACTGAGACCTATTAAAGACCTTAGCTTAAAAAAGCCAAGGTCTCCCATTGCATCCAGGGACATGTCCAGTCATCCTGATCTATATCTTACCACTGGACCCAGATGGATCTGGAGGAGAAAGTGAGGCTGGTCACTTTGCACAGCCCTGCCTCACTGTAATCCAATTCACTTACTTGTCATGGAATCATCTCACTGATGTCATGGTGCTCTTCAAGAACAAAGGACAGACAACAACAACATTTTCATATTGGTCATGTTGTGAAAGAAGAAACAGTTTGCAAAAAAAAAAAGTTGCAGTTTGCAAAAAGAAAAAACTGTGAAAAAAAATAAAGTGAAAACAGTATGCTTCAATCTGCATTCAGAATCCATCAGTACTTTCTCTGGATTGGATAGCATTTTCCATCATGAGTCTTTTGGAATCATCTTGGATCATTGCATTGCCGAGGAGAGCTAAGTCAGTCATAGCTGATCATCACACAATGTTGCTGTTAGTGTGCACGATGTTCTCCTGGTTCTGCTCATTTCACTTTATATTGGTTCACGTAAGTCTTTCCAGGTTTTCTGAAGGCTGCTTGCTCATCATTTCTTATAGCACAATAGGATTCCAATTCCAATTCTAATTCTTTGCCACTATAAAAAGAGCTGCTATAAATATTTTGGTACATGTAAGTCCTTTCCTCTTTTTATGATGTCTTTGGGATACAGACCTAGTAGTAGTATTGCTGGATCAAAGGGTATGCACAGTTTTATTGTCCTTTGTGGTCCGTATTTCTGTATCTGGAATCAGAAGAAATAGGATCAAATCTCTCATTTGATGCTTACTACCTGTGTGAACTTGGGCAAGTCACAACTTCCTGAGGACTCAGTTTCCTCCTCTGGAAAATGAGGGGGTGGGATTAGACAAATTTTGAAGTGTTTTATAGCTCTAAATCTATGATTTTATGAAGTTCTTAGTTACTTACCAGATAGAGTAGCCTAAGTGACTTTTTTCTTCCATAGAAGAAGTGAGCTGGGCAACCTGGCTGTTTCCTTTCTCTTTCCTTGGAAGAGAAAAGACATCACTGTTCCCTCAGCTTCTCAGAGCAAAGGACAGTACTCTAACAAAAGGCAGCTGTAAGGGACCTAACCCCTTAAGCACCTCTGGGTTCTTAATTTCTTCTAGAGGCCATCTAGTCCAACCTGATCAGCTTACAGAAGAGGAAACTAGAACCCAGAGAGGTTGTGATTTGTATTGCACCACACAAGTGCTAAGCATTATAGGTGAGATTAGAACTCAGGTCCTCTTGACTCCAAATTTAGTATTCTATCCCCATACCATGGTAGCTTGCTTATGTTTACCTAGCTAGTAAGTAGTAGAGTTTCTCTTTCCAAACCTGCACTCTTCCCACCCAATTTATTAGATAGAGCACCTCACTTAAAAATTAAATTCTAAGACTCACAAGTCACCCACTGGAAGACCAAAAGAGAAAAACTGTGTAGGATTAGTGCAAGAGTCCTCAAGCTTTTCATGTTCTGGACCCCTTTGGCAGCCTGATAAAGCCTAAAAACCCTATGGGAATTGTGTGAACCAAACTGATTTGTGAACCAAACCATTTTGAGACTTAGGTTTTATTTTCTAATCCCCCACCCCCTAACTGTGGGAATTGAACAACATCCTGTTCCACATTTGAGAAAGTCCCAAAACTCACTCTCCTCTTCCCAACTCAGAAAATCCCTAATCTTTCCTCCAATAAGAAATCAGGTTACATAATCACACATCCTGTTTATTGTTTTCTTATAATGTATAAAATTTGCACAAAATCTATATTTGGGGTCCAGTGCCTACTGGGGACAGCCTGGTCCCAATTTGTTGTGCAACTGTCTGCCTTGACAATAAATTGATTTGCTTGGAAACCTGAAATTTGTTAGCTCTATTATTGCAGATTCCACTCACCACAACCGCTTCTCAGAGTATTTTTAAATGAATAAAATAAAATACACAAGATTACCAAAGAAACCAATTATACTAAAGTACAGTTATAAAAAAAAATTAAGGAAATTCACAGACCTCAGATTAAGACCCATTTAGCAATGAGCTATCTGGTCAAAGGCAGAACTGATCAGTTAGAGAATCTCATTTCCTGCTTTGTAACATAAATATAAACCTTTGTTCTGCCATTTTTGCATTTATAACATAAGTAAACAAGCAAATAAGTATGTAAATTTATTGCAAATAAGGGTCCCTATTGCATTCTGGCTAGAAATATTTAAATTATTATGTGTTTAATGGGAAGAAAGTGAGAGGATTTATAGTTTAGGACTGGAGGGGGTGAGATAGGATGGTGCTACCTGGGAAATTGAAATTGGTGTGGGAATGAAGAGAGGGAATGAGAAACCTGTGAAGGAGTAGAACTGGCTGCACTTTTAGATACTGAATTTCATATCCTAGAGGAGCTTCTAAATGGCCTCCTATTCTTCCATTTTTATGTTTATTCAAAACATTGTGTTTCTAACATCCAAGAAAAGTAACGTGTCAGTAGAGTGAGGGCAGGCTTTGAGTTAGGAAAATCCAGGTTCAATGCATGTGTCTGACATGTGTTGGCTGTGTGACTATGGGCAAGTCACTTAACTCCTCAGTATCCTAGAAAACTCTTTAAACTCTAAGTTGCAAGTGTTGCATCATTGGAAGGAGTTCTCACACTGGGAAGTTCCCTATACTGGTGAAATCAGCAACAGCAATAACAGCAATGACAACAGATGAACAACTATAACAAAATGTATCCAGGACCCTGCAGAACAGAAGATTTAGAAATGAAAGAGAGATGAGAGGTCATCTAATATGATCCTCTGATTTTACAGATGAGCAAACTGAGGCTGAAAGAGGTTAAATATCTTGCCCTAGATGTTGTAGTACAGGTAATAAATGTCAGGGTTGGGATTCAAACTGAGGTCCTCAGACTCCAAATTCAGTTTTCTTTCTCTTGAATCCTGCTACCTCCACACCTGAGAATATTATTGTATCACCCATAAAAATTCACCATAGTCTATTAATAAGGACTACACCAAACGCAATTACAGTGATTGGGTTTATCAATGATCACATCTGGATCCACAATTGACTTAAAAATAATTATGTTTCCACATTCAAATTAATACAGTCAAATTTATACCCCAATCTTTCATTCATTTGCTTGCTTAAAAAAAGTACCTCTAAAGAAGTCAAATTAAAAGTAAAAATATAAAAAAAAGTTTATTAAAACCATCAGCAAGGCAGCATAGGATATTGAAAAGAATACTGAACTTGAAGTCATGAGAGATCTGGGTTCTAAAGCCAGATAATGATTCTTTCTAGCTATGTGACTCTGAACAAGCCATTTGGCCTCTCTGGCCCCAGTTTCTTCATCTACAAAACAGAGTTAATAATATCTGCAGTGTCTGTCTTATAAGGTAGTGCTGCAGACTAGGATACCAAATTGCCCTATTACATCTGTTTGTGATGCTGGAATTCTGAGGAAAGAGGCACACAAAGCCAGGATGATCAGTACAAGCTTTAGTAGGGGATTTACTTGCAGAAGACCACTGTAATTAACAACTTGTGATGGACAATGAGCAGCAGGGCATATCCATCATATAAGTCTGGCTTTGTATTGTATGTGTTTTTCTGAACCTACTTAAGAAGGGAGGGGACTGAAACATTCAGGATATGAGCAGAATGTGTAAATGTTCAACCAAGGTGGAGTTGGCTTCTAGCCACATGTCATTCTTGACCTAGCAAGAATATTTATGAGTTTCTTGTTCCCAGCTACAACCATGATCCATTTAACTCATAATCTATCCCTCCATCTTTGGCCCATTTGATATTCCCATACACCTCTTCTGCAATACATCTAGGGCTCTATGATGGGAGGATATAACAAGATTTTAAGGACCCTGGTTGTCATGACATTCGTATATTGTAAGCATAAAGCTCACCAACAATATAAATGCATATACAGCATAAGGGAAGAACTTAATTGTGGACTTGGAAAATTAGAGCACATTGCATGGTCTTCATTAACAAAAATTTCTAAGTTTCAATAGACATCAGCCCTCAGTGGTTTGTTCAACTCTCCAGAGTGCTCCTCCATGACCATGGACAGGCACAGCCCTGCAGATCCAGCAATTGTAGCGTTGTTCCTCATGTACCACACAATGTACCCAGTCTATGTACTGGGTAATCATATTATATAACAATAACAGTGCAGTAGCCAGGTTGATAAGAGTATAATTAGCAATAATTTTTGGAATATCATGTCACTGGACAAAAAGCTCTACTGAGCTAAGCTAAGTGTGCCATTTAATCAGTGTAAGAGTTTGTGTAACCACAGAAGTGGGCTTTGTCAAACAATTCTCAATCTACCCATTAACAGGTATAGCTGTTCAAAGGGCCACTGAGGGACATCTCTTGTTAGAAGGTTGAAAAGCAATTAGCAGTTGTTTTTCTAGCAAAGTAAATTGCCTTTCAGATCCCTTAAACAGTTATGACTAGGATCCAATGGTCAGCCATATGCAAGGTTGGGTGTGATGCCCCAGAGCCCAACAAATCCATAATTAAATGAAGCAACATCTAATTCATATAGGAGCCTAGGGTGTGTGATATGTAGTACCCTAACCTATGCTACCAGTCTTAGCTTTCGTGAAGAAGTTTTGTTGTTCATTGCCCCATTCCCACTCAACCCCCTTCCTTATGATGGTATAGAGTGGACGTAAGCATTGAGTAAGAATGGGCAGGGGGAGGGGGAACCCCTCCAGTATTGCAACAATCACAAAGATGCTTGCAGCATTTTTATTGTAGTAAGAGTAGGGGGAGTTTGAATTTTGTAAATTATAGTCTCAGGCATAACCCAGGTTTTACCTGACCATACCAAACCTTGGAATGTCCCAGTACGTGCTTTGCTGGAGTTGCCTATCCACTTTTGAGGAGAGTATTATGTAGCCAGTCAAAATATGGCTGCAGTAAAGGCAAGTCAACAAATATCATCCTGAAATCATCAATATAATGTTCACGTGGATACCCACATGAGTTGGAATAGTATCTAGATTGATCTTGACCACAGAATTTGGTGGAGCTATGCAAATATCTCTGGGGAAATCACAAATGTTGCAACCCTCATCCTGTACAGTAAATGACTAAACTGGTTTAGAACAGACTTGTTTATTGCCTAACCCAAGATGCTGTAGGAAAAAACTTTACTATATTGTTTGGAAAACCTTATTATTTATTACACTGTTTGAATCTAACTTTGTATGGCTAGATATTGTTTAACCAAAAGGTTATGTACAGGCCATGCTGACCCAAAGACCTTCCAGTGGAGCCAGAGATGGCTGCAAGAAATTCTGGGACCCCACCAAGGTCTTGTTTTGGGTTCATCCAATAGCTTGTATTTTGGCTTTACCCAATCTTTATTGGATGGTCATGCTTATCTGATGATATGCATCTCAAGCAATCTATGTGTCTTGTCTGGAAATTTCCCTTTGGCCATTCAGTGGCTGTCTATATTATGTAAAATTTAAAAAGGCTCAAAATTGAGCTATCCAAACCTTTTTCTAGCTCTCCTCTCTGCTGAACCTGGCAATAAAATTCTTTCTAAAAATCTTTTTGGTTTTGTGTTTGTTTTTGACTGATAACATGAAGGATATACGCTAGACATTCTGATCCAAGAGTCCCCATTCCCCCATGTGTTCTAGAACCATGTGTTAGCCCCCTCATTCCAAGGGGTCAGTGGCCCCCTGCCTGCCTCCCTCTCTCCCACCTTTCCCCACATCCATGGTTAAATTCATATTGTATGTTGCTTTGCATAGAGGTCTGCAGAATAATCCATTTATTGGTCTACTTACTAAAATGAGAACTGTGTTAGCTATAATTATTATTATTATTATTATTATCATTATTATTCTCTTGATGGTCATTAAACAAAGAAATAATATTAAGATGATGCTCTAGGAAACAGAAGAGCCAAGAGGCACCAATATTTAAAGAGGAAGCCAGTGTTAACTATTTGTGGAATTGTGTATGGGTTAGGATTCAGCAGCACTGGCAAAAGAGGTGATGGGGTCAGACCTGGGAACACCACTAAGTTTACTGGGTTGAGCAGGAGGTGACATCCTTAGGAATCAAAGGTTCAACACCAACTAAACAGCAAGATATTGAACTGACTGAATCCCTATTTGTCACATGGATCATTGGATCATAGATTTAGAGCTGGAAGTCTGTGTAGTTCTTCATTTTATAGATGAGCAAAGTTAAAGAAGGTAAGTTATTTGCCCAAGGACACCTTGGTAGAAAGTGTCAGAGCTAGGATTTGAATTCAAGTCTTCTGACTCCAGAGACATTGCTCTTTCTGTTGCTCCACATTGCCTCCTATATTCAGTGATATATATGATTTTTTTTTCTTTTTAAGCCCAGCCCTACCCTCTAACTGGCTCAAAATTACCTTTAGCTGAAGAGTTCTCATTCCCTCCCCATGACCCTTATTATCTTTCAAGCAACTGCAGACTCTAGGAGGGGACAGACACCCGTATAATGCACACATTTTTCAAATTTGCACAACCTTGTCCCCCTAGTTCAAAATGAAATTCTCTGTTCTGGGAAAAGTCTGGGGGGGGTTGGGAAATCTTCTGAAATGAAAACTCAATAAATTAGACTTGATGCTTCAGCAAGCAGCTTCTTAGTATTTACTCTTAGGGTAGGGTCTGGAGTCCAGGAGCAGCCTGCAGCCTCAAGGAAGTGAGCAACAAAGGCAGAAATAGCCAAGTCACTGGGAGAGGCATGCAGTCACACATAGTATTAAGCCATCCCTCTCTCTGACAATGACCATGGTCCCCAGGGGTCTTATCCCATTCTGGCAAGTGAGCGAGCCACCTGCAAAAGAGTTCTTTCCAGTAGAGCTAAGAATAGCTGGGCCCCTCTCAGGGAGTTGGTACAAACATGCCAAGAACATTCCTTTATGCAAAATAAGTTAGATTGACAAGAACTGAAGAGAGGATATAGAAAGGTGCCAGGGCCATGTAAACCCATACAAGTCAAAAGGTTCAAGGTTTCTAATAACTTGATGTCTCAGTATGGGTACTGATCTTGCTGAGAATAGATTGGTGTGCAAAGATTGCTGTTGCAGAAAATACTGTAGGTGGACACATCTACAGTAGTTTAGCAGGGTCAGGAGTCAGGACCTTCTAATAATTTTATATTACACTTTCGCTTCTATTTTGGTCAAAATTAAAGCAACAGGTCAGTCAGCTTGAGCTTTTCAATCTAAGTGCAATTCATTAATGGTCCGAGTCTGAAAACCACAAGCAATGCTATACTTTGAGGAAGTATGTTTTCTACTTTCCCATTCTCTGTTTGCTGCTTAGCAGCAGCAGGTTTACAAATAATGAATGAAAAAGCAGTAAATGATAAAAGGAAAGTGGGTTAAATCGCATTTTGCTATTTTTAAAAAAGACATAAGCTTTTTTCCAGATCAAATTAACCCCATTGGTTCTCACACTGACAAAATCACAGGACCTGGATATAGGGATGTACACTAATGTACTCATGTTTAATGAAGTAGACATAGTGTTAAGCCATCCCTCTCTCTGACAATGACCATGGTCCCGAGGGGTCTTATCCCATTCTGGCAAGTGAGCGAGCCACCTGCAAAAGAGTTCTTTCCAGTAGAGCTAAGAATAGCTGGGCCCCTCTCAGGGAGTTGGTACAAACATGCCAAGAACATTCCTTTATGCAAAATAAGTTAGATTGACAAGAACTGAAGAGAGGATATAGAAAGGTGCCATTTTACATTATTTTCAAAATAATTATTTTGTCTGATGTTAGGTACCATATTTCTTCTAAGGACTCTTAACCTAAGGTTTATGAACTTCTTTTTTCTTTCTTTCTTTCAGCATTTTGATAACTATTTCAATATAATTGGTTTTCTTTGTAATCTTATACATTTTATTCTGTGCATTAATTTTTTTTTTCTGAGAAAGGGTCCCTAGACTTCATCAGACTGCCAAAGGATTCCACGACATAACAAAGGTTAAGAAGTCCTGCCTCAGACAGACATAAATTTTGTTGTAATGCTGTGATAATGAATTTACCCATCTTCCAAGTCTATTCCAGTGTCCCAGTGCCCATAAAATAGAATTCACAGGGATCTCTGAAACCTACTATTTGTTTTCCATAGTTTCCCTCCACAAAATCCAACTCCCATGCCAACTTATCATGGCAACTTTGAGTTCTCAAAACTATGCCAATTCACAATTGCCTCTTTTTCTTTTCTTCTTCCCATATTGAAGTGTTCTTGTTAGATTTATTCCTCAACCATTCTTTTGGTCAATTATTTTGTTTTAATTGTATTGATATAATTTGTTTTGATCCATTGATCACTTGGCAGCAAAGTTTCTCCTACTTCAAAGTAAATTCTCTATTAACCTTTCACAAAGTCCCACTCTAATGGATCAACATGGAATAGAGGTTACTGTGGTTTCTCAAAAGCCATGCCAGTCAAGCCTTAGTTCTGGTAGGCACTGTCAAGTTGGAAAGGGTTTGTGCATGATGCCAAAAACAGACTGACTTGTCTTCTGGGGGGCCATTCTCTTTGCATAAGATGATGAGCAGCAATAGGCTGGCATCTTGGTAATAAATTCTTTGGCCATAGTAGCCCATGAACAAACAACAACCTCAAAGCCCCTTTAAAATGGCCTTTGGGCATGGACATTCCCTTCTACACCTATAGTGACTGTGACACTGTAGCAGGAAGGCACAAAGGATTCTAAGAATTACACCACTTTTTGATTATCTATAACTTTAATATTCTACATGTGAGATATATATCCCATGACCAATGACTGCATAAGCTGTTGGAGTTGCTAAATCATATCAACCTTAACATTTTCACTATAAATAAAATGAGAAAAAAAGAAGGATATTGCAGCTAAATGGAAGGATGGCTCATTGGACAGGTAAAGAAGGGAGTTGGTGGTATTGGTTTTGTTATATGTCCGAAGGGATATGTTGTATGTCTCAAAAGTTATGCCAATGTGCCAATATGTTTTAACTTTATAGGATGTCTGGTCATCTTGCATTGCAGTGTTTGTTGGAAGCATTCACAAAAACACCACCATGAAAATAGTTGCAGATTATGCACAAACATGGGTGGCAGAGGATGAAGAGATAGAAAAATTCTATGAAGAACTCAATAAGGTCCCCTTTTCCATATTAAATCAACAAATATTTTGAAATTCAGCAACATCAATGCAAAGATGGGAAAAAGTGAGGATGTTAAAAGCATATATTAGAAAACATGGGCCAGGAAGAAAGAATGGGAGGCCAAAGACTCATAGACTATGTAGAAACTTCATGCCTCTACACCATGAATATATTTTTTGAGAAAAGAATTGTTAGATGCTAGACATGGTGAAAAACAAATAGCATTACAAAAAATGAAATTGATTATATTTTAACAGATCTGAAAATATTTCTTATTGATGTGGCATTTATCCCTAAATCAGCAATTTATCAGAGCAAATATCAGAATTAGAAAGTGCTAACCATTATTAGTAAAAAGCTAGAAGAAAGGATTTTATTTAGAAAAACACACCATATTATCAAAATAACTTTAAGGATTTAAATAATAATGGATAATTAAAATGGTAAATGGACAACAAAAAATTACATTGAAACATTATAATTTTATTTAGAAGTTTAATCAATGTAAATCCATTGCTACAACAAAAACACACACTTAACTAGTCAGCAAACATTGGACTTACTTGCTAAGCAGAGAGAGAGAAAGATGGAGGCCAAAGGCAATACCAGTTCGGAATCTAAACTCATTCGTAAAGTTTTATAAAGAAGAATGATGGACAATTGTAAGCAATATTGTCTCATGAAATAGAAAGAAGCTACATAAGACAAAACCAACTCAAAGAAAACTTGGCAGGAGTTCCAGTTATGCAAGATCACCCAAGGACATTAAGTGGCAAAAATGGAAAGATAACAAACAAGAAAAATGTAAAAGATTAGCAAAAAAAAATTTTTAACTGGTTGCTTTACCATAAAGGACCATGGAGCCTACATTTGGAAGTAAACAAGATAGTCCCTATCCTCACAAAAAGAAACAAGCAAGATAGCCTCTGTCCTCTAATGAGAGAAGACAACCAATACAGGGGAACTAAAAAAAAGGAGAGTGAGGAAGAGAGTTTGCATGGTGTGGAAGTCGGTGGCAAGTGTTTACGGATTCCTGGGTCTGGGCAAGATAAGGAAAAAGTATATCAGGGCTCTGTATCTCAGGGGGAGATTTCTGGTTTTAGTGGGAGGGAGATGAAGAACATGAAGATTTTTTTTATTTTTGGAAAATATAACAGCAGTAGGCAACACTATAATTCAGTGGTTATAAGCTAGGGTCTACCTATGGATAGATTTCAGGGGATCCATCAATTTGGATGGGAAAAAATATATCTTTATTTTAATTAACCTTGAAATTAAATTTAGCATTTCTTTTTATAAATATTTTTTGAGAAAAAATTATTCTAAGAGGAGGTCTCTTGGCTTCACCAGACTGCCAATAGAGTCCATGACACACAAAAATTTAAAAACCTTACTCTAATCAAAAACATCACATGAAGTATAAATGAGAGAGATATATATACTAGTCAGTGTATTTGCTACTGTGATGGAAGAGATCCTCACAGAGTCCAGCCTGAAGAAGGATTTCCTATGGGTGGTCCTTTAAAGGCTCCTGTTTGTGGGTGATTTCATGCTGGCACCATCAAGCTCTGTATCATTGCAGAGTCTCCTGGAAGAGAAGGGTTACCCTTCAAAAGGAAAGACTAAGAGGATGAAGAATATCCATTGCTCAAATTATGACATGCTGTTGGACACACAACCTATAGAGTTATAGAATGTATTTCTGGTATAGAAAGTAGAAAGAGACCATGGGTTGGGTCCAGAATTGAATAGGAGAAGGAAAGCAAACTGGATTTCCCTTAGGCAATTACAAACCACCTTTAATCATCTCAAGCAATTCCTGGAAATAAAAGTCAATCCTTTAAACAGAAGCATTGATATAAATATCACTACATGGCAGCAAAATATGGAATGTAACGATCTCCAAAAAATTAAAAATAAATATCATCCATAGGATAATGGGAAGCAGATGTAAACAGTGTACATCTTATAACCAATGGAACTTCAAAGAAGAACAGAAATAAAAGGTCTCATCATCTACTAGGTATGTCATGTACCTCCATCCTCTCTCTCTCCTCTCTTTCTCTCCTCTCTTCTCTCTCTCTTTTTCTCTCTCTCTCTCTCTCTCTCTCTCTCTCTCTCTCTCTCTCTCTCTCTTTAATATACATATGTATGTATATGTGTGTATATGTCTTCAATTATTTACTTTTTGCCTCCCTCCCTAGAATATTCTTGAGAGCAGGATTTTTTTTTAACTTTTGACATATCCCCAGCACTTCACTCAGTGTCTGGCACATAGTAAAACCTTAATAAATACTTGTTGACTGATCACTGTTGATTAGAGAAATATGCAATAGAAGATGAAGGGGTTGCTTGACACATGTTAGGTATGACAGGTGGAGCCAAAGTGCTCTGCTGGTTTTCTTTAGATGTTAAGAGAAAGCCTCTGGCATGTTGGTTGAACTCACAGTGATAAATTTATAGGAGGACGTGGTTAATGGTCATATAAGATGGGCAGGCAAAGATGGGATGTGATCTGTATCATTGAAGGCAGCATACAAATCTATGATGTCACAGAGCCATTAAAGGATCCAGGTACTACTCCCCTCTTCCCACACCCAGTAATTTCTACTGTGATGCTCAGTTACATGGGAATTTTTTAAAGTCTCAGGAAGATACACTAAGCATTCATTGTTAGTAGTAGAATGAGTTTGTTGTAAGAATACATGGACATTCAGGCATTTAGCAGTCCTCCCAGAGGTGGAAGAGAAAGCCCTGGTCAGCCCCTCTTCGGGGGCAGCTGGTGGTACAGTAGGTAGAGCACTAGGCCTAGAGTTGGGAGAACTTGAGTTCAATTTGGGTTTCAGACATTTACTAGATTTGTGATCCTGGGCAAGTCACTTAACTTTTGTATATCTCAGTTTTTTTAGCAGTAAAATAGAGATAATAATAGCACTTACTTCCCAGAGTTATTGAGAGATCAAATGAGATATTTGTAAAGCACATAGCAGAGACTGGAACATAGTAGGTACTTAATAAATGCTTTCTCTCTTCCTTCTTTCTTAGCATAGTTGGCGATAAGTCCTGTCTCCTATCCTGGGGGCAAGCTGAGCCCTGGGCATCCAGGATGAACATAGAGATCATTAGCAGGACATGGCTCACACACTGAGTAACACACCCTTCTTGGTGCTGACTGTGTAAGGGTATATAACCTTCAAAAGGTTTAGAAGAAAAGTAGATGCAGAATCGTCATGGTGTAGCTAGTTTTACTACTGCCTACTCTTTGAGGATGACTTTGCCCAAAGTGTCTCACGAGAGGCAGAAACATGGAGAATCTTAAGACAGGAGATCTTATCCCTAGCAATTACAGGAGCCCAGTTCAAATGGTACTTACCTGCCACGCTAGTATTTATACAGTTATGCCTTTCACATCATGACTTTCCCCATTTTGATACATAACGGATTAGCACAAGAAATTAAGTGGGAATTTTTTGAGACTTTTGCGGAAGCCACAGATGACATGTGAAGGCCAACAGATGACAGAAAAAGTTTAGAAACTTCAGAAATGCATAAAATACATGTATAGTATTGCAAAATATCAACCCCAATTTTACAATAAGGTACTGTAAACACCCCATAAAAGAAAAATAAAAAATTCAGACTTCTTTTCTGATATGAAGGAGAGCAGAAAAATTTTACATGGATTTTCCAGATGGTGGGAGCGCTATGCCCCTAACTGCCATGATGTGGAAGGGGTAACTGTAGAGATAGTATTTATAGTTATCCATAAAAAAATCACAACAATTAACACAAAACCTAATGGAGTAAATAAGGCTGATGGTTCATTTTTATATCAATCAAAAACATATTAAGGATCTACTATGTGTCAGGCAGTGTCATAGGCATTGGAGATACAAAGATAAAAGGATAAACAGTCGTATAGAGTCCTCAATGAGTCTATATTCTGTTACAGGAAATAAATGCATGGAGTATCCCGAAAGTATTGGTGTAGTTTTAAGCTTTAATAACTTATCACTGCACTAAAATTTTTGGAACAGCCTATGTATACAACACACACACACACCATGCAAGGTAAGTAGGGAGGGGAGAAGGGGGAGGTGGGGAGACTTTCCAGTAGAGAGCTACTTCTCAGCTATCAAGTGTCATCATTACTGCTTACTCAGTTACCTAAGTACTCTCTATCAGGCAACCAAAGTCCTGTTGTCTCTGTGTAGAAGGGGAGGTATGTGAGAAATAAAAAGGATGTTACATTAGCACATGTATAAAGCAAGAATACAATGGAACCCAGAAAACAGGATTGAGAAGGCGGTTCAAAGACCCCTACTGAGCAGCAGTCCAATGAAAACCGGACTGAGAGGAGAACTGAGCCTGATAAAGTAAGTCCAACAGTGCTGGGAAGGGAGTATAAAGTACACACAGCCCTAGTCAGGGAGGAGCAGGAAAGCCTACAGCAAACAAGATGCTCTGATTAGAGAAGTTGGAAACTTTGATAAGGATGGAAGAGGGCAAGTCATTCCAGATGGATATCCTGATAAAGTCAGTGAGAGGAGAAAGGGGTTGGTCTTCTCCCTTTTAGGAGGACCTTCTGGGTGCTCAGATAAACAATGTCCTGCTTATCAGGAGTTGGTAGCATGTTATGGGAGTTTGTAGGAAAAAAAGACCCACAAACATGCCCAGCCAAAGGAAAAACAATTCCCATTCTTCCGCCATGCAGGGGCATATAGAAGGGGCATGACATGTAGAAGAAAGTAGATATGGGCAATCCCATGAAGGGAAACTAGAAAGGGGGTGATGGGAACATATAGAAGTATCAACATACAAAAAGTTATTGTATGTTGGCATAGTAGTTTGGGAGACTGACCAGGAAGTTGTGACCTAGGGACTTTATAATAATCCATCATCAAGCTGTGGGAAGACAAGGATGTTGTCACTGTTAGTGGACCTAAGAATTGGGACAACCACTCTGAAAAACAACCCAGAATTATAAAAAGTGAGAAAATTTTTCATGCTTTTGCAACCAGCAATCCCATTATTGGTTATTGTGGAAACGCATAGATCTAAAGCCTCAATTATACTATAAAAATATCAAAAAATTATACTGTCATGATTGATGGTGAGATTAACAGAGGCCTCTCTGCCCCAGGCAAATGGTCTGGCCAATGAACATACACCTTAGCCATAAAACCACAGAAGGTAACTGGCCCTCAGTAAAAGCAAAACAGTAACTTCCTGCTGCAGTCACAAGATAAGCCTACACATCCTGTGCAAACGGCCTGAACAGGATGCAAGCCCTGAAACCGTGGAAGAAACTTTCCCCACTTTGGTGCCTGTTAATTATTGCTCCTTGATCACCCTTCTGTGACCCTAGGCTCATTAACATCTCATTTACATTGCAGTTTGGCACCCACCTTGAGGGGGATGGACTACATGCTAGGAAATCGAATGCGCAGAACTTTGACCTATCACCCCTTTTCTGCATGCCTCTGATCTTCTTGCCAATATAGGCACTCCTTCTTCTTCCTCCTCCTCCTCCTTCTCTTCTTCTTCTTCGTCTTCGTCTTCTCTCTCTTTATATATATGTACATATATATCTATAGATATATCTACATATATCTATATCTATGTATTTACATATCTACATAGGTATATATCTATATGTTTATATATCTATATCTATATCTATATCTATATCTATATCTATATCTATATCTATATCTATATCTATATCTATATCTATATCTATATCTATATCTATATCTATATGTTTATGCCTAGCTCTGCCTGGCTAGGCTGCTGCCTCCCTTAAGGAGAAAAGCCCAATGGTTGTATTACCCAAATAAACACCTTTACTTGGTTTTGAGACAGTCTATGTCTGAATTCTTTTGAGATGACACGGTGACACACGTCCATCAGCTCAATAATTGAAATTGGCAAATAAGAGAAACAGAGGCAACAAAGTTGTGAGCACAATCATTTTATGAACAAAGCTAGCAATTGACAATAAATAGAGATCAAGGTTTCTCAGTAACCAAGGACTCTTCTTATAGTCAAGGCACTTCTTTTAAACTAAAATCACAAAATCCATTTTTAGCAGTGTGGATGTTATCAAGTTACGATTGACTAGAACAACAAAAACAACTTGGATTGCTTCACTCACCTTTAGGGCAGGTAGGTGGCACATTGGATGGAGCACCAGGCCAGAATCAGGAAGACTTGAGTTCAAATTTGGCCTCAGACACTTAGAAACTGTGTGACCCTGGGCAAGTCACTTAATCCTGTTTATCTCAGTTTCCTCATCTGTAAAATGAGCTGAAGAAGGAAATGGCAAACCACTCTAGTATCTTTGCCAAGAAAACCCCAAATGAGGTCACAAAGAGTAGGATACAACTGAAACAACTGAACAACAGGAAAAATCAGAGATGATTTTTCACAGCCTGGAGCAGGTGGACTTTGCACAGCTTGGGGTTTTTTACACAGCTTTGAATATCTGCCATCAGTACTTCATAAAATACATTTGATGTTTTTCTTAAGTAAGTTTCTCCTACAAGTGGGTGTTGGGTGACTGACAAGAGTAAAACAGGGAGCTAAAGTTGTAGGCATAAGAAGTTTTAATTTCACGTAATAAGGGAGAAAGCTTCTTGACTAAACCTCAACAAAATAAAATAGTATGCCAAATTTTAATAGCACAATATTGACTGCGTCCTATCCCAGAGTCCTTGGTCTCACTTGAATCAGACCTAATCAGTCTTCATTGATGATTTCATCAATTTTGGGGAGAGATCTTAATTCCCTATGACTAAGATCATTAGTGAGAATTTGTCTTATTCCTGGTAATCAAACTAAGAATGAGAATGTCATCATGTTTAATCCAAATAACAGAGGTATCTCTTTTTGTTCATTCTTGACCAGATTTCAGATGGAATCCTGTGGTGGGGAAGGACTTTTCCCCTCCATGCCTCCTCCCACAATGGAGTAAGTCAGTCAGTTAATAAGCATTTTTAAAAATTTTTTGGTGAGGCAATTGGGGTTAAATGAGTTGCCCACAGTCACACAGCTAGTGAGTGTTATGGGTCTGAGGCCTGATTTGAATTCAGGTCCTCCTGACTCTAGGGCCAATGCTCTATTCACTGCAACACCTAGCTATCCTTGTTAATAAGCATTTATTAAGCACTTCTTGTACCGGGAGCTGTGCTAAACTCTAGGAATACAAATACAAACAGAAAGTCAGTTGCTGCCCTCAAGGAGCTTACATTCAAATGAAAGAAGAGAACACATAAAAGGAAGCTGAAAAAGTTAAGGGAGAGAAAAAAGAGGGAGTAGACAAAGGTAAACAACATAGGGGCATAGTACAGGAAGTTCCGAGTGCAGACTGGAGAGGAATGAGACCTGTCTGGCTTGAGTACCATCTTTAAATGGAGGTCCTGGAAGGCACTATCCAATCACACAGAGAGAGAGAGAGAGAGAGAGAGGAGAGAGAGAGAGAGAGAGAGAGAAGAGAGAGAGAAAAAACAAGACAGAGACAGGGACAGAGAGACAGAGACAGAGACCACCACAGGGTCAGAGGGTATTTCAATATATGAATTCTAGGGCTGGGATAAGTTTCCAGAATGGAGAGTTTTCTGGGAAATGATAGAGGAAGTCTAGAATACAGCCTGGAGAGGAATGAAGTGATTAAAAAGGGAATGGAGTGATTAAAGAGGAAATAATTGGTTTCAGTAAGATATTTCTTCAAGAGCTCCACTTGTGTGCTGAAATGAGCCTACAAATGGTTAAGCTCTTAACCAGTCATATTCACTCAAGGATGGCTACTGTTCTCACAACAAGATCAAAATGGGATTGTCATAGCTTCCAACTGGGGGCAGAGCCAAGATGGTGGAATGAAAGCAGTGACTTGCTTGAGCTCTCCCCCAAACCCCTCCAAATACCTATAAAAAATGACTCTAAACAAATTCTAAAGCAGCCGAATCCACAAAAAGACAGAGTGAAACAAATTTCCAGCCCAAGACAACCTGGATGGTTGATCAGAAAGGTATATCACACAAGTCTGGGAGAGGAGCATACTTTGGTGTGGGCGCAAAGGCCAGCAGCGAAGCTGGAGCAGGCCTTAGAGGACTGAATCTCGGGCAGCTGTGGTGGTTTCCAGACTTCTCAACCCATGAACGCCAAAGACAACTTAGAAGGTCAGTGGGAAAAGTCTGTTTCTGCAGTGAGAGAGAAGCACGGGGTCCCTGCCCCATTCCTCTAGTTTGGCCCTGAGGACAGCGGCTGCCTCCTGAGCTTCTGGCCCACAGAGTGAGGGGGAATCAAGTGGCTGATCAGAGGGAGATTGCAGGGATCTCTCTGCTGGTGCAGGATTCTCTTGCTTTGCCTGTGCTTGGATCTGGGTCACAGTTCTGGGTGGCTGTCCTGGGACAAAGAGGAGTGCTGGCATGGTGGAGCTTGTAGTGGCTGTGCAGATAAAATCCTCCTCACAGTTCCAAGACAGAAAAGAGTGCTTGTGGTCACTCATAGACCAGAGCATGGACCAGGAAAGGAGTAAACACCTTGTCCTTCGTCATAGCCTTGGAAGAACTGAAAATTTACAGGTCCCTAGAAGTATCTCTGAAAATAACTGTACAAACCCCCAAAGCTTGGGACAGTACATTCTCCACATTGGAAGCAGACCTCTACTGTAATAAGGAGTTTATAACTTAAGTAATTGGCTGGGATCATGAGCAAACTTTGCAAGAAGTGTCAGACCATCGAATATTTTTTGGTAACAAAGAAGATTAAAACATACAACCAGAAGAAGACAACAAAATCAAAGCTCCTACATCCAAAGCCTCCAAGAAAAATATGAATTGGTTCCAGGCCATGGAAGAGCTCAAAAAGGATTTTGAGAGGCAAGTAAGAGAAGTAGAGGAAAAACTGAGAGTGATGCTAAAGGAGACCCAAAAAAATACTGAAGAAAAGAACGCCTTAAAAAAATAGACTAACCCAAATGGCAAAAGAGTTCCAAAAAGCCAATGAGGAGAAAAATGCCCTAAAAAGCAAAACTAGCCAAATGAAAAGGAAGTCCAAAAGCTTACTGAAGAAAATACTTCCTTAAAAATTAGAATGGAGCAATTGGAAGCTAGTGACAATTTGAGAAATCAAGGCACTGTAAAACTAATCCAAAAGAATGAAAAAATAGAAGAGAATGTGAAATAGCTCATTGGAAAAACAACTGACCTGGAAAATAGATCCAGGAGAGAGAACTTAAAAATTATTGGACTATCTGAAAGCCATGATCAAAAAAAGAGCCTAGACATCATCTTTCAAGAAATTATCAAGGAAAACTGCCCTGATATTTTAGAACCAGAGGGCAAAATAGAAATTGAAAGAATCCACCAATCACCTCCTGAAAGAGATCCCCAAAGGAAAACTCCTAGGAATATTGTAGCCAAATTCCAGAATTCCCAGGTCAAGGAAAAATATTGCAGGCAGCCAGAAAGAAACAATTCAAGTATTGTGGAAACACAATCAGGATAACACAAGATTTAGCAGCTTCTACATTAAGGGTCCAGGCATGGAGTATGATATTCCGGAGGGCAAAGGAGATAGGACTACAACCAAGAATCACCTACCCAGCAAAACTGAGTATAATCCTTCAGGGTAAAAAATGGTCATTCAATGAAATAGGGGACTTTCAAGCATTCCTGAGGAAAAGACCAGAGCTGAATAGAAAATTTGACTTTCAAATACAAGACTCAAGTGAAACATGGAAGAGGTAAACAGGAAAGAGAAATCATAAGAGACTTATTAAGGTTGAACTGTTTACATTCCTGCATGGAAAGATGATATTTGTAACTCATGAGTCCTTTGTCAGTATTAGGGTAGTGGGAGGGAAAAAAAATTATATGTAGGTATAGATAGATAGATAGATATGAAGGGGTGATATCTGGAAAATAAAATTAAGTGGTGAGAGAGGATTATACTGGGGGAAGGAGAAAGGGAAAAGTAGAATGGGGTAAATTATCTCACATGAAGCAGACAAGAAAAGGCTTTTACAGTGGAGGGGAAATGGGGGAAGGTGAGAGGGAATGAATGAATCTTATTCTCATAGGATTTGGCTTAAGGAGGGAATAACATATACAATGGGGTATGGAAATCTGTCTTACCCCACAGGAAAATAAGGGGGGAAGGGGACAAGAGAGCAGGGGGTTGATAGAGGGGAGGACAGATTGGGGGAGGGGATAATCAAAAAGCAAACACTTCTGAGGAGGGAAAGGGTCAAAAGAGAGAATAGAATAAATAGGGCAGGATAGGATGAAGGGAAATATACTTAGTTTTTCACTATGGAAGTATTTTGCATGACCACACATCTATAACCTGTATCGAGATGCTTGCCTTTTCAATGAGGGTGGGTGAGGAGGGAGGAAGGGAGAAAATTTGTAACCTAAAGTTTTAAAAACACATGTTAAAAATAAAAAAGGGAAAAAAACACCCTGGAAAGGGAAGGGAAGAAGTGGGGAGAGCATTTATTAAGCACCTACTATTGGCCAGGCACGGTGCTAAGAGTTTTACAAATGTTATCTCATTTGAAGACTTGTTTTGTACTCAGATATGAGTCCTTTTCATTTTCTACAGGGTAAATAAAATATTTTATGTCTCGCTAGCCTAAGTGATTATGTGAGAGATGAGGGTCCTTTATCACTTTGTGGACATCTAGACATGAGCCAAATTCTGAAAAAAAGGGGAACTCTGGGTGATGGACTGAATCAAAGAATATTGTCATTGAGAGGTTCCCATGGTTGACTCCATCTCATAAACACAGAGCTTGCGGTTCTGGGTCACAAGTTCAAATCTACCAAAAGAGATAAAATTCCATCAATGTTTGGGTTTTTTAAAGTCTATTCTCTGGCAATGCCCACTGGTCAATGATTCTAAGACCTCTAATCTGATTCCAGAGAGTGATATCACTGTAGAAGAAAGCTTTGATAAGGAAGAAATTGGGGTGTTTTCTCCAGGTTCAGGGACCATCTATAATGGGGTTCAAAATCAATGGAAAACATGGAAATATCTTCCCCCCGTGCCAGACCAAATTGTACCACTCCTATCTTTGAACATAGATATTGAAGGCTCCTAATTAGATGAAAAAAATTCCTAAAACACAGAAAAACTAGACTTGTTTTAACTATAGTCAAGAATTTTTAAGCTCTGTAAAATTCTACCCTAGGAATAGGGTTGATCAATATGGTCTTAATAATCAATCAATCACCATGAATGAAATATCTACTATGAACTAAGCAGTATGCCAGGGAAATAAAAGCAGACTTACTATCCTTGCCCTCATGCAACTTATGTTCTATTGGGATAATATTTGTTGATTTGAATGGCCAAATCTTCACAATGTAGGCAAAATCCAAGAAATTAACTAAAAAGCCTACCATTTCTAGCTTCACAACCAAGATACTGATCCTCATGCACTCTCTTTTTAACTCATTTGATTATAAGAAATGTCAGTTTTCTAAAGCAAAATGTGGTACTTCCTTAACAGTAACACATAGATCTTAACATTGACAGATTCTAAAGAAAATGAGGCAAGAAATCAAAC